>NC_141696.1:532961359-533561359 GCF_964263255.1 Lissotriton vulgaris
AAGTGGATCCCCAATGGATCTACCACCATCAGTAAGCTCAGACTTCTCATTCCCCCCAATCACATAACACTAGTCGGGGGTTGTCTCCAAGCGTTCTTTCCCACTTGGCGGAACGTCACCTCCGCCCTGTGCTTGTTGGATAATATTAAACATTATTATTGTCTGTAGCTCACTTCCACACCTCCCAACATTCCTTATATTGGGGAAATCCTCAATTCAGAGAGGGCCACAATGTACCGAAATGCCACCAAGATACAATTTTTTCTGTTACTCATTCATCTATATTTCAACCATTTCAACAAGTTAAAGTCAGGGCATCTATGCACCTTGGCATGATGGCCTCATGCATCGCTATAAGACTGCATGCCCGATTACAAATGTGTCCCATTACAGGAGTGCGTAATACACCAATTCTCCAGCGGAGGGTCAGTGTGAAGATCTAATGTTGGTCTTGCTACTCTCTGCAAAGGTGAAACACCAACAACTTGTTAAAAAGACGGCAATTCCAGGACCCAGTTCCACAGAGTACCATAACAACATACGCCTCTCTTTTGGGATGGGGAGCGCATCCACATAATTTAACTGTCCAAGGTCTGTGGAATCCCAGTCAATGACTTCTCCACATAAATAACCTAGACATTCTAGCTGTTCACCTTGCACTGAAAACTTCCTTCCTCACCTAATTGCCAACGTAGTCCCCAAGACAAACAACATGACAGCCATGTATTGCATTCAGAAACCAGGGTCGCCATATCCCCTCAGCTCTCTCAAGGTCCACCTATTAGCGGATTACTTGCCAGGAGTGGACAACGACTTTGCAGATCTCCTCAGCAGGATGCAGCAACAAATCCCTGAGTGGGAACTCCATCTGCAAATCCTCCACCACTACTTTCAACGTTGGTGACTAACAGAGATAGACTTGGCCACAGCAGTAAACGGCAAATAACCAAACTCTGCCTCCAGGTTTCCACACTCATAGTCAAGGCACTATGGATGAGTTGGCCAGGTATATTTTCCTATGCTTTTCCTCCTCTCCCTCTACTTCCGTTTGTGGTTTGGAAACTTCGACACATCTCTTATCCTCATCTTGGTGGTTCCCAGATGGGCACTATAGCCATGGTTCACCACCCGCCTCGATTTCTCTGTGGTCCCGCACAAGACACTCCACAATAGACAGTACCTTCTCATGCAGAACCATGGAGAAATCAGGCTCCTGGATCCCAGGTCTCTCAAACTTGTGATCTGGCTCCTAATGTCCTAAAATTTGGATACCGTAATCTCCCACTGGAATGCATGGACGATCTCAAAGAGGCGCACAGGCCTACTACTCGTGCATGTTACACTGATAAATGGAAGAGATTTGTTCATTATTGTCGCTCCAAATATGTTGATCCCTTAGTGTGCAAAGTACAAGACATTGTTTGCTACCTTTTTCACTTACAAATTTCTGTTTTAGCCTTCACATCCCTAAGACTACACCTAGTGGCTCTAGCTGCTTACCTTCAGAACAAGCAACAGGTTTCCCTATTCCGAATTCCTGTCATTAAAGCCTTTATGGAATTTCAAAGTTGTATTGACACGATTAATGGGCCCTCCAGTCAAACCCCTCAACTCCTGCCCCCTCTAGTTTCTATCTTGGAAGGTAACATTTCAGGTTGCCATTACTTCCCTTAGACGTATCGGTGAGCTTTAGGCACTAACCTTGGAAGAATCCTTCTTCCAAATATGTACGGTTGTACTTCATACTATGTTCTATCAAGAAGGAGCAGTACCATGTAAGATTTTTTTAAAGGTGAAGACTCAGGGTTGTACGTTTTCCGAAGAAAAGGAACCGCTTGGGTTTTTCATGAAGCCCTCACCCACCGACCTAGTCGGTGGCATGCTTCATCATCGGGCCCATCACAGTGACACCGAATGTGTCCTGGTGTGCTGCGACGCCAGATGTTACTGCGGAGCTGGTACTCTTAATGAGTGTGCAGTGAAAAGGTGAAGGAAGTGAAAGTTAAAATGCCATACAGGAAGTCCCAGGACCCGAGGGATCAATTAAATTTAATTTCTGGGCCCCTGTTAGCGGTTAAAAGGCAAGCGGATGCGGTGGAGTTATTAGTGAACTCCTGCATCCTGTGTGGTCGACATGTTTCAGCCAGGCCTTTTTATTAAAACTGGCTTTCCTCAGGACCATAATCTCTCGAAAAAAGAACGAGATGTCATCAAAAAATTACAGAATAACCCAACCCTCACCATTAAGCCTGCAGATAAAGGGGGCGGTATGGTCCTCATGGACAAAACCGAATACCATAAGGAGTGCACAAGACTCCTGAGTGATGCCAGGAACTACAAACCGCTCAGATCGGATCCTACGGATAATCTGAGAGAAACCATCATCCACTTAGTGACGGAAGCGAAGGACACTGAGAAAATTTCTAAACAAGAAGCGGATTTTCTGTGCACAAAAAATGCAAGAACACCTTACTTCTACATCCTGCCCAAGGTTCACAAGGGCATCAGCCCTCCACCAGGGAGACCCATCGTGTCTGGGATACAATCCCTCCTAGAACCTCTATCACGGTTCTGTGATTTCTTCCTTAATCCCTTGGTACAATGCACGCCATCATACATAAAGGACACTAAGCACCTCTTGTCTATCATCAAAGATATCACCTTTGATCCTTCCAGCCAAATCCTGGTGGGATTAGACGTCGAGAGCCTATACACCAGTTTGCCGCAAGACGCCACTCTGGGGGTCCTTCGGGACGTTCTACTAGGTACCAACTGGACATACCAAACTCCGGTGAGCTTCATTATGGACTGTGCCACCTTAGCTTTAAAGGAGAACTATTTTGAGTATGAAGGGAAGTTTTATTTACAGACCAACGGAACCTCGATGGGGAGTGTTTTCGCGCCTAGCGTGGCAGGTCTATACGTACATCATTTTGAACACACATTCATCCAAACCGCCACCAACCCATACCAGATAAAGATCAAGCTATGGCGTCGTTACATAGACGATATCCTCATCATATGGGAAGGTGACCAAGACTCACTAAATTCTTTCCTCGTCTGGGTTAACAATTGTGACCCTTACCTAAAATTCACCTGCACCCACAGCAAATCTGAACTTTCCTTCCTTGATTTACTCATCAAGGCAGAAGAAGGAGGCCTGAAAACCACCACTTTCTTCAAACCAACAGCAAGAAACTCTCTCCTGCACTTCGAAAGTTTCCACCCTCGAGCTCTGAGGGAAAACCTGCCGTACGGACAATTTTTATGTCTACGGCGTAACTGCAGTGAATTATCAGACTTCAAAACACAGTCCAAAGACCTAGCTGATAAGCTTCTTGAAAGAGGATACCCCAACAGGATCATACAGAAAACAAAGAAAAGGGCCAGAAACCAGAACAGAGAGGCCCTCCTCGAAAACATCGTCAAACCTCCGGAAGACCCAGTACTCACTTGTCACTACATACAACCCAGCGTCCACCCAGGTGTCGAGAATAATCCAAAAGAACTGGAAAATTATTAACTCGGGCACAAGGAACTGGGAAAAACCAAGATTTGCCTACAAGAGAAGCAAAAACTTCAGGGACCAATTGGTCTCCACCAGGCCCAGATCGCCAAACACTCCAAAATGCAACACAATCCTGAATGCTTGGGGACTACCTAAACTCGTTGGCCATCAACCATGCAATGATTGCAGCGTGTGTCACTTAACTTCATCGTCCAAAACACTGTCACTTGAACCCGGCAAAGTCTGGACCCAACGCCAGTTCACAAACTGCAACTCTGCGAATCTCGTATATCTAATCACCTGCGTGTGTGGTCTCAGATACGTGGGCATGACCACCCGCAAAGTGAAAACGAGAATGTCTGAACACAGAAGCACCATCAGATGTGGCAAAAATGTGAGCAAATTCACTGATCATTTCCTCACACATAACCACACTCCCAACGATTTCAACTGGACTGTGATTGAACAGTTCAAGTTGACAGACAGAAACGAAAGGGACCTGTTCAGCAAAGAACAACGCTGGATATACCGTCTCTCCACCCATACCCATGGCCTTAACGATTCCATACCTTGGAACTCTTTAAATCATTCCTAACTATGGACTCCGACTTCTCCTTAACTTTAGTGTTCCCAGTCCATTCTATGCGCTCAAATTGTAATTTCTTTAACTCACACAAACCTTTAACTTTAATAAACCATGATCCCGTGAGGTAATCCCCCAACGTGGACTCCTCATGTACAAGACAAAAGGGACAAGCACTGCGCATGCCCGGCCACTACCACTTTGGCACACATGCGTATTGCGAAACACCCACTAACTCCACACCTATGTGTGATAAGCGGCGTATGACTCAGCGAAAGCGCAAACATGCACCTTCTTCTATCCCTACTAAATTACAGGTAGAACCAATCCGGTCAAAGCACAGCCTACATAACCGCCGTCCAAGGCCCATTACCTTTGTATCGGGCACCGCAGAAGGAGGTCGGTTCCAAGGAGGATCTAGATCGGCATTACCGTGAGTAAGACCACATCCAATCAAGCTCCAAAACAGGGGTAAGCCACATCAACTCTCTTCCTTTGCAGGTTGTTTGACAAACTATACATTTTCCCTAGGGTCTCTATCTCTGCCAGGTGACCCAAGAAGGCTTCAACAGAAAAAGCCTATGTGAGGATAAAATGTTTCATCAAATTGTGCCTCACTTGGTTACCATTTCGCTGTTTTAGCCCACCACCACTTCCGAACAATATCGGCGTAGTATTATCACGCCCCTTTCTGACATATTTTCCGGCCACATCGCTGCCGTCTCAAATCTCGGACACCCACCTAATAAGTCGGCATCATTGCATTTAATGATTCTCAACATTATTGTAAATACTAAATATGACTCTCCCCTGTATGTTTGTCCTTGTCCTATATGTTTTGTGTAGCAATACCAGAGGGAATCCCCCTCTAACACATATACGTACTTTAGGGCGTGCGACACATTGTTATCATTTAACACAATCACTATAATTTAGTTTCATAGTTTACTTTGCACTTCTTCACATATCATTTGGTCCTGAGGAAAGCCAGTTTTAATAGAAAGGCCTGGCTGAAACATGTCGACCACACAGGATGCAGGAGTTCACTAATAACTCCACCGCATCCGCTTGCCTTTTAACCGCTAACAGGGGCCCAGAAATTAAATTTCATTGATCCCTCGGGTACTGGGACTTCCTGTATGGCATTTTAACTTTCACTTCCTTCACCTTTTCACTGCACACTCAGTAAGAATACCAGCTCCGCAGTAACATCTGGCGTCGCAGCACACCCAGGACACATTCGGTGTCACTGTGGTGGGCCCGATGATGAAGCATGCCACCGACTAGGTCGGTGGGTGAGGGCTTCATGAAAAACCCAAGCGGTTCCTTTTCTTCGGAAAACGTACAACCCTGAGTCTTCACCTTTAAAAAAATCTTACATGGTACTGGTCCTTCTTGATAGAACATATAACCCCGGGGATTCGGACCAGCTTACCTGGTCCTCTCTCTCCTCTTGATCTATTGATTTGTACTTCATACTAACCATATGTTTCTCCAAAAGGTGGTTTGACAGTTTCATCACAATCAATCTATTGAACTTCCTGTAGTTTTCCCTCAACCTGATGCATTAGATGTTAAATGACCCCTCATGTATTATATTGACAGAGCTAAATCTTCTAGGAATACAAAAAAGCTTTTTTTTTTTTTCCTAACCCCATCAAAGTAAAGCCATTTCTAAATCCGGCATTACTAGGTGGATTATTAAATGCATCCATGTATGCTGTGTCTAAGCTGTCCCTCCTCCAGCCCCTTCCACCAGGAAAAAAGGAGCCTCTATGGTCTCTCCTGGGAATATTCCTATTTTGGATATTTGTAGAACATCTGCATGGTCCACATCATATACTTTTACAAAACATTATTGTGTGGCTGTACTGGCTAGCCAACAAGCCAATGTTGGTCAGAAAGTTTTATGTACACTTTTCCAAACCACTACAATTCCCACAGGTTAGCCACCACTACTTTGGGAGGACTGCTTTACAGTCTATGCACAGCATGTGTTTCTACAGCCACACATGCTCTAACGAAAAGTGTTACCCTGTAAGCATGAGTTTGTGGCATGTGATGCTGTAGATTCACTCGTGCCCCCCCTCCTCCTCCCTGGATACTTGTGTTAGTTGCAGTCAATTTAATATTTCTTACTTTCCTCTTTGCATGGATATTTATCTATACTATGCTTCGCTTCACATTTCATCCTTACCCGCCATTATGGAAAACAGTCAAACAAGCTAGTCGATGACCATGCATGTTACCAGAAAGAGAAGAAGTCCCAAACCTTGTAACTCGAATGACTTGCTTTGAAGAATAACAACTTGCAAGCATTGGAGCCCAACACTACATGGCAGGATTATGCACTACTTGTGATTCTACAGCACTATGTGCCACAAATAGATACTTAGCTAAGTGTGAATATATATATATATATATATATATATATCTCCAAAGACGCCTGGCCATGCAAGAAGAAACACACTCTGCGGAGCTGATTTTTAACAATTCTTTATTGCCACCACGACATTCACACTAGTCGATGCGTTTCTGTATGGTCGCATTTCTCAAAAGCATGTTGTAATTTAACAAATAAAGGAGAAAAATACCTTGTAATTCTGTGGAAGGAGGGTAAAGGAGGAAGAGGGGTATTGAGTGTCCAGGCTACACAACTTTTGTTTTGGGTCCTTATAGTCAGTAGCCTTTTCAGTAATAGATATAAGACGTAACTCACCTTAAGTAAACTACGCCATCTGGTCCCTCCAGAGCATTTCTTAGGAAGGGGTTATGTGGCATCATCATGTCAGTTACCAAATTATTTGTAAAGACACAAGTATGGAGATCATAAATGCTAGGGGAAAATCACAAATGTGATTAAAATCCAGTATCTGTCTGCAAAAGGAGGCAGTACATAAATTAACCAAAATGGTATACTTTGGTGGTAGGTAGCACTTTCGTCCTGAACACCCATATCCTTATGAAGAGATCAGGTTAAGGATATTCTTCTTTTTTCTTACATGGACTGAAAATATTAACAGTTAGTCTTTCAAACTTCTCTTTTCAAGATCTTCTTGATGGATTCTATGAAAAAGTCCTAATTTCAGCCCTTGCAGATGGGAAAAAAAGTTTTGGCAAAGCTATTAAGTCTGTCCTCCACAAGCTAGCATTTTGTTTTTTGTAGACCTGTGCAAGAGGGTCTAAAAGTGTGTGATACAAAGAGAAAATGTTGCCATCTACAGGTGGGCTGCACATGTTTGCTTAAAGTAAAAAGTCACTCATTGGAAAAGTACATTTAAAAACAAAAACATTAACTGAAAGTAGAAATAAAAGGAGAGATTAGCCAGCCTACCAGATCGGACACCGAAGTGGACTTCTTTTCAGGTGAATGTACACAAGTTAAATGATGTTTTTCTCAGGGAGGTGAGTCAACAGATGAAGTGGGCTGACCCATTGTCTTATGATGTGTATGCTGTTATGGGTGAAGGCAAAATTGGAATGAAGTATGTACAGACCAGTCGATAAATTTGTGTCGAGTAAAAACGTTTGTGTATGCCTATATGTATGTATGTATTTTCGGGAAACCATGGCGCAACAGTTTAAGCAGTTTCGAGGCCAGACCAGATATTACCTGACCTCTTAATAAGGAAATTGATTTATAAGATAGGTTCCCCAGAAAATATTCTAATGTTAGGATTCCTAGAGTTAGGATATGAGACCTGGTTTGGAGAAGGATGGGGCTCTGAGATGGTGAATTAGGAATGCCTCCAGTAACAAACCGGTAACCCCCACACCTTGCACTCTTCATGCTTCTTAAATTCACTATGTATGCATCATGTGCCTTTTGCACTGTAATCCATGAACAAAGTGCACCCTCTGTCCACAGATAGACTGTAGCGAGGAGGCCTCTACAGTAATAGCTCGCTGCACACACAATTTTTTCTTTTGTTGACTAATTTTTATTTTAAGGCAATGCAGCAATTGTTTAATAAAATGACAACTTATACAATTAGGCACAGTTTGAAAAGGATTGTAGAAAGGGGAAACAATATATATCAAGCAAAGGAGTTTGATTCTGTAGAAATAGAGAAAATGAAGAGAAAAAGAAAATAAAGATAAAGATGTCCAAAGCGCTGGGATACTTTCGGGTAGCCATGCGCTATATAAGAGCATATTCATTCATTCATGAGAAAGAAGGTGGAAAGACAGGCTAAGAATATGATGAGTGCAAAGAGAGAAATCTAGTAAAGCATAACCAGTGTAAATCAGATTTAGGGCATGATTATGAGTTTGGCGGTCTTACCACTGTTTTTCGGCGGCGGCAGTCTACTTTCATATTAGGATGTCACCACTGGGCCAGCGGCCATGTTTCTGATGGGGGGGGAATATGTTTTCATATGCGTCACTCACTGCATGTGTGTATATCTTAACTACATAAGTATTAAATTTACAGATATGCATGACACGTGAAAAAATACCTACTAGCAGTACTTTCCCATTGCTAGAGTCTGGACCATATGTGCCCAGTCCAGTCAATGGCAAAACACCACAAACCGGACTTACCTGGTTTTCAGCACCAAAAGTTACGGAAGAAATTTCTGTTCACGAAGGTTAGGTCCCTCAAGAGCTTCAGGTAGCCTTTATAAACTAAGGTTGTTACGACGATTCTTGTTTTCCAAATCTTCTGTGTGAAGTTTGAGCTTCAGAATATCTTGTTCTAGCAGAGGAATTTCATTAGAGACATCCTGACTAGAACTGACACAGTGTTCCATCTCCACCATTTTACCTTCCATAATGATCTATTGGCTTTTTAATCTGCTGTAAGTTCTCAACAGTAGCACTCATAAAAGGCTGAAGGTCCCTCACTTCATCAAGAATGATATCCAAAACTGGGTTACTGGATGAAATAATGGATGATGAAGGATCATTGTTAGCCCTTTTAGGCTTGGTACCAGTAGAGGTAGCCTTAGCACCCCACCCCCAAAGTGCATCACTCACCATTTTATCATAAAGCAACTTATTGCAAGACTTTTGCAAGAATTGTATTCTGCCCATAAACTAACTACAGAAGTACAATACAGATGTACATCAAGTAGAGGACCGGCAGTAGGAGAAAACATTGTTAGAGTGTGACCAGAGAGACAATAATTTAGTCGTGAGAGACAGTCAGAATTCAGAATGGCAGTGTCATGATAAACAGTAGAAATAAGTGCCAGATAAAATGTAGATAACCAAGTGGTAGCTTGAGAAGTAAAAAGAAAGTGTTAAGAGCTGAGGGCATCAATGTAAGTAATGTGCAATTATTTAGGCTGCCCTTCAAGTAAAAAGCACGAGCATGCACCCTTTTGAGAAACGTGTCACTCACAGGCTCATAGGAAGGAAGATAGCCCCACTCAGGAAAGGGCTCTTTCAAGGAGCAGAAACATGCCACGAGGTTGACCAGAAGCTGAGGAGAACTCCAGATGCCGGAAACCAGGCTTTTTATTTGTCAGAAAAACGCATTGTGTGAATTGGAGCTCACGGAGATGCTGCCATTGTGATCGGCGTGGAAGCAACACCCTTCTACATTCATAATTATAATAGTAATATTTGTAAATTGTAGATGAAATGCATCATTTATAATAAATACCAATGTAATGTCAAATGCCAGTAAAACAAACCTGAACAAATGTGGGTAGCCGGGCCTAACTATTATTGTGTTTCACCTTATTGAGACTAACCACATAGTGGGTCTAGACTAGGAGACCACCTTACTCCAGTACTCAACTTATCATCTAGTAATCATTGCTTTCGAGTGTACTAATATAATTAGTTTAATGAAAATAAAACATGACTAGAGTACCCAGAATGCATTAAGCTATCTAACAAAAGTGCATAACTGGCAATATTGTCTGTTTTGACCTGGAGGGAGGTTGTCACCCTACGTTAGTCAATACGTTGTGTGATATTACAACTCTCTCCTCTTTTAAATTTAGTTTTGGTACACTTACCTTTTTCTAACTCCGTTGCACTTATCCTCAACTTATGCGCTATCTTCACTGTAATGTCCCACAATGTCGAGCTTTCTAAGTAGTGATCCACAATGCAGTTGGTCTGATGCAGTGGAGATGCACCCTCATAATACAGCGACTAATAACTGGTCATGGCATGCCCAACAGGTTAAAAAGGTTCTATGCTATACTTTTACAGTAGGTTAAAACAATGTCCTTTGAGTTAAAATTGATGACACTGAATGTGTATATCCACAACATTGAAAACTGAATATGTTTTGTGTGCCTAAATTTGCCATAGCTGGCAACAAACATAATGGCAGTTTAAAATAATTGTAAAATATGGGTGGTACAGGGTAAATATAGATTTTACTAAGTAACTTTTTTCATTAAAAATATTCCAGCCTTTTATAATCTCCATACCAGACTTGAGTTGCTCCCCTTGCTTTTAATGTGGACCAAACTTTTGACCTAGGCGTGCTGAAGTTTCTTTGATCAGTAATACATTTCTTCTTGCAAATCTAAAATGTACACTAGGTTTTCTTCTTGCATTCAAGCTGGAGCAATATGAACCTGTTCTCTTATTTTCTTAACACCAGTGCCTGAACATATGCAAGGGACTGGTATTAAATTCCCAATTGCTCTAGAAAGTCATAATTTCAGTTTGCGTTCCTTGCACATTGGTGACACTCGTTCTTTGACTCTTTGCATAGGTTAAGACCATGTTTTTCTAAGCAGACTTGTATTTATTAAACACATTGTTTTTCTGCATATTTTTATCTACTAAAGTGCTGGCCATTTGGGTCTACAAATTATAGGCATTTTCAGAATGTCTCATCCAGATGATTTATAGAGTTTATCACAAGTGTATCCTTTTAAAAGATTATCACCCTACACAGAGCAAAATGTATTCTGTAAATGCAACAGACGTGAGTTTAAGATGTTCTTAACAAAGTAAAAAACAGATACTTTACGCCTCCCGGATTTTCACTGGTCCTCTGTTTACACCGTTTCTAGGAAGCAGTGCAGAAGATGCTGGATCAAGCTGAAAGTCAGGTGTGTAAAAAGCAAACATAATTCTTTTTCAAGTCGTTGTTTTGTTAATCTATTCTGCTGTGTATATTTTTGTAGCATAAGAAAACTCTTTCAGTCAGAAATCAACTTTCCAGAACATAGCCAAGCCTAAAGACTCCCCAAAACACACACACTCTACTCAGCACCACTGTATGTAAATGTACCAGGCTGCTGCTTAGTCAAGAAATCCACATGCTGTTAATATGTGTGTTCTAAATCTGATGTGCATCATTTTCCAGTCATGTTCTGCACAGGGAATTGCCTGTACTGTAAGCATTCTGGTTACATTTTAAATGTATTTGTGTTAGGGGCTAGTTAAGACACCTTCTTAGGAAATGTATATGTCTTTTACATACAACCCAAAGCATATTGTTTGACATCCATAATAGAGGGGAGCCATAGTGGAGGTCCTTTGGTAAGGTGTCTTTAGGGGCACATATACGTGTGACTTTGAAGAGATATACTAATGACCTCAGAAAAGGGGCAAGATTGACTTTGGCCAGGGAATGGCTCTAGTCTGTTTAGAAGCAGATAGTGTATTCCTGAACCCTAAATATAGACTTAGTGATTCTATGTATGCAGAATGATCTTAGATGAGTAGCCCAGACAGCTCACCACCTGGTTGGCTGAAAATGCATATACAAAGATAGATGCCTTTTAAATCACTCATATATAAAACAATGGTATGTCTGTTTGTTAATTTTGTTTTGGGAACATGATTCCTTGTGCTTTATACTGTGTAATCATTTTGGCCCTTCTTAAAACTATTCATAAAGCAATTTTCAATCCATCTTCTAGTCAATAACTGCCCTGGTCCCTTCATCAGTTGGAGTTAAATTATGAATGTGGAATCATTCCTGAATACATTGAATGTATCAATTTTAAAACCTTATTTTCGTTATATATTAGATACTGTAGAGCAACCTGACTGAGTGGGGTATTAGAGTTTTAATCCTGGGTTCTTAAAGTTCATTATTGATATATTCTGTCTAATAAAATTAACTTTGCTTAAATCATAGGTTGGACACCTGCATTGTATAAATTGTTTATTCAGATTTTTACTGAAACCTCATTGTTCTCCAGCACAACATGTTTTAAAGACTATCTGTTTATGCTAGCTAAACTACCACCCACCAAGAAATTTGGATTTAATCCAGATTAAGGCACATGCTTTCTCTTTTTTTATTATATTTTTTTTATTGAAATCCATATATCACATAAAGTAGCATCTTAATATGCATACATCCAAATGTAAAAATTCATAGATCAAAAATTCATCAATATTATCGGATTTGCAGGAATCAAAATAGAACATAAACACTTAATCAAGAATTCATCGAGCTCATAAAGCAGCAGCAGCATTTCAAGACCAAAAAATAAAAATGCCTATTGTCCTAAAATAATACAACAGAAGGGGGGAGTGGGGTCCTAGGGAATATTTAACGACCTATCAATGCTACTATCCCTATACATATGTAACTACCAACTACAAAGTAGCAAAGGGTCATAAAGAAAAAACTCCTGTCTGTGTCCATCAATGGGTGATCTCGACTGTGAAAGGTGAACAGCGAAATCATTCCTAGGGTATTTTCTTAAAGCAAAGAAAAATTCCCATCAGATAACCGACCTGTACCAGATCTGACCATTATGTCCCCATGAGGATGTGATTTTCACTCGGTATCAGGAGGTAACTGAATAGCAGTGCTAACTAGTGTAAATCATAAGTGATTAATGTGAGATATATAAAATTGAGTACTAAGGAGAAGAAAGTATTTTAATGAGCAGGAGTTGGTTGAGCCTGGCCAAATCTTCCGAAAGGTACGATCATCTACCTGCAACTTGAAGGCTCCCAAATGATGTAGGGCGGTACAGGTTGGTTATCTGATGGGAATTTTTCTTTGCTTTAAGAAAGTACCCTAGGAATGATTTCGCTGTTCACCTTTCACAGTCGAGATCACCCATTGACGGACACAGACAGGAGTTTTTTCTTTATGAACCTTTGCTACTTTATTGTCCTAAAATTTCTTCAATTGCCCCGTAATCCCATCAATTTTAAATATATTTTCAGTTCTTTCCTTCTTTAAAACGTACACCCAGTAAGAATACGTAACAAAAGTATAACATGATCCAAAATAGTTCACTTGAAACAAAAAAACCTCCTTATAAGTACCAATTCTATCAGAATTAGGCATCCCCATTAAAGAACTCTGCCCAGATCTTGCCAAACCTCTTCAGCCCACCAGTTTGTAAGGCATATGCTCGTTCACTTTTTTTTTTTACCTGTTCCATTTTCCAGCTCCATTCATATTTTTATGGTATTATATCTGATTGCCACCTTTGAAGTAAAAGTGACCTAGCAACTGCCATTCCAATATAAAGAAGTTTAATCGTTTTGTCATGTAGGCTGAGATCTGGGTCATAACCAAGAACAATAAGCAAAGCATTGGGACCACTTGCTAATATACATTCTGATGTTAAATAATCAAAAATGTCCATCCAAAATTTCTGGATCAGGGGACACTGTAAAATTTGCAGATGGATGATTGTGGCACCAAAAATACTGCCCTAATTGATTTGGATAGGCTTTAGCTATAAAGCCCAGCGTTCTATACAGTAGCCACATACTAAAAATAACATCCTTTGCCAATTGGCCCCCCTGAGCGTACTAAAATGTAATTTATTTATTGAACACCAAACATTTGCATTGATTTCCAACTCCTCATATTTTCCCCATTTACTTATAGCTTTAGATTCCAGATCTATCCCCTTAACCGAGGGAAGATGTTTTTTCCAAACCCACGTTTTTTTTTTTTAACCGTATCTTCTACTAGGTCATAGACTAAGTTTTTCTGATTGCTAATCTGGACCAAGTCCAGATTACTGAAAAACTTCTTTAGAACGTTACATGACCCCAGAAGAAGAAACTTACTATGGGTTAAGCAAGATATTTCCTCAATATTCAACCACCTGTCATTCCGCAGAAAATCTGAGTTTCCGAAACCCTGCCTTAGTCCAAATTTGAATGATGGTAGATGAATCTTTAATTCCTGCAGAGGAAATAAGACCTGCTATAGAAGTAGAACTAATAATTGCTGGGATAGAGTATCTTTTATAAAAAGCCTACCGTTTATGATAAAAACAAGGCACATGTTTTCTCACTTATGATAAAATCATTCCATAGTAGCAATAGTATTATATTTTAAATAATCACACATTTGCCTGACCTACATGCTAAAACAAATAGACCAGAAATTCAAAGGGCAGAAACCGAACTATGGATTCTTAACTTTTTAGTATTCGACCATTATAATTTTACATCTGTTACAACATCAGAAAGGTTACTTTAGCTTCTTGTAAAGAAAATATTTCCAAGTAAGAGTAAAGGATTTGTTGGAAGAATTAACCTCCTGCTAAAGGTAGACTTGATCCTCTGCCTGCCTTTCAGATGCCTAGGGCATCCTTCCTTGCAGGGAAGGTGAAGGGGCAGTAGAGATTGACAGGATGCCTTTCTCTTTATCCATGCCCTGAGCACCTAGCCCTATCTTATAGTTCAGAATTCTTTTACTTTTGATGGGAGTGAGAGCATAGGTCCTGCATGTTACGTCTCTTCAACCTTCCTCAACTACCTTTATCTGAACACTTCCCCCATCAGTTGCTTTGTCCACCTTTATACCCTTCCAGTCTGCTCCCATCCCATCATTCCAAATGCACAATTCAGCCATCAAATACTTATCCTATAGCTTCCCACAACTAACACCATCTGTTTTCATCTCTACCGCCCACTACCTGTCACAATGAGCCCTTGGAGACAGTGAGTGTCAAACCCCCATCCTCCCATTAACCATTTCATTGGTCATGCTCCCCCTCCCTTAAGCCCTACTGCTCACCTGTTCCCAATCTCCCCATGATCTTTGGACTTCCTAAGCCACCACCCCCACTCGCTGAACATCTTATTTTACATTTGAAATGTGACATGTAAATGTAGATGTAGTAGTATTTGTATAGTGCACCGAATTGATCCCCGAAGGGGTATCTCAGGCACTTGTACGCATACCGCTGTGGAACCCTTCCTGGCTTTTCCCTGTGAAGTGCCCACTCCTGGGCACCCCCAAGATGAAGCCAGACATCCTAGCGTTGTTGGGGCCATTGTGGAGATTAAGCAAGCTATTGCCCAGAGTTGCAGAGTGGGACCCATGATTAGGATAGGCACCAAGGCGAGAATTATCGGGTCCGCAGAAATTGAGCCCAAGACCCGCCGAGGCGGGAATTGAACCCTGGTCCCAGGCTAGACCTTTGCATCAGGGTCTGCCGCTCTAACCATTGAGCCACATTTCTCCACATATGTATCTGCATTAGTAAAGAATGTTGCTATCTGCATCAGTCGTTTTTCTTCCAAACAGTCTATTGGAAGATTAGCAACCTATATATGTCCACATGCTACCATATGAGTAAACCCAAAACTCACACCGCTAGGGGAAAATCTAGCACTGGTACTGCACCTATAAATGTACCAACACCGGAGATATGTGAAGAAGGAACACAGAAATATGCCTGTCCTTCACCACACTATACTGTTTTGGCTCTAACTCAAGAGCAAACACGCATGGAGATTAGGGTTTATTTACAGATCGTTTTGCATAATATAGTGACATCTGTTTTGTTTTTATTTAAGTTTCTAATTCCTTTGATTTTCCGAACACCTTGAGAATGAGCATATTATTCTATTCTGTGCTTACACATAATTATAAAGATCCTACATGAAGGAAGAGATCCTATTGTAGTTTGTCATGCAGGACTCTCCTACCTCTTCTTAACCACCCACAACTTGGATTCCAAGAAAATATTTAGAGTCCTTCCCCCCCTAATTAACCAAAAGAGGCATTGAAACAAAGGTTCATTGTGGATCTGTGTATTATCCCAACAGTCTGTATGAGGGAGATTATTTTCTCTTTTTTTGTGTCAGCTACATATGTACTCCCTTTGTAATTGTTTATGGTATTTCTTCTTGGTTTAATTGATCATTTTAAAAATGACATCACGGCAATTGATTTTAGAAGGAGATTTCTTTTTACGCTGTTGCAAGAGCGTGTACAGAGGGGAGATACCTATTGTTATTGAATGTAATAAAGATGCCTGTAGACAGTAGGATTCCAAGTAACATTGCCTTCACTTCATTCAGACATATTCTTTTGATTTTCAGAAGGTCATAGATTTTCGATTTGATATGTAGGGTGAGGGTTGATGATTCTTCTTACTTTAAAGATTTAAAATGTATGTCTTAACACAAGGATGACCTAGTACAGATTTTTGTATCTTCCAACTACAACTGATATCTTTTCAACAGTTAGAAAATGGTGGCACTTGGCATAATCCAGAAGCACCACATGACTTTGGAACAGAAAAAGACAGAGCAAATTGTCCTTTCTATCTTAAAACTGGAGCATGCCGATTTGGAGACAGGTAATTAGCCTATTTTCTAAATATATATATATTTGCATTTTAGCTGTAAAAAAATATGATTATTCGTTTTCCTTTTCATGCTCGCCTTTCAACAGTAATGCAGTTTCTTGAATTAGTGAGGAATTTTGAACCTTTTGTGATATAGAAAAACCTCTGAATCTATGTGCTTGATGAGGATAATAACTGCTTCATCTGTGTTCATCTTGTTTGTCATAATTTAAAATGTGCGGAAGCTGTACTATGTTGCTTGAGCCATGTTCCAGGATCGAGTTCAGTCCACAAGTCAAAGCGTTGATGAAAGGGTTCAATCTCTAGCTATCTCTATCCTGCAAAAGACTCCCTTTACTCCTAATAGACCACTGGGTGGAACTAACCAGAGCCCTCGTCATAGGTCACCTAGATTACTGCAATATAATCTGCACACACCTCATCAAAACGCTAATTTAAAGGCTACACAGGCTACAAAAACAGCCATCCAGAATATACTTTAAAATACACAAGCGGGGTCACTATATGCCTGCTTTGAGAGCACATCACTGGCTACTAGTTCAGACCCAGATGAAATGTAAGGTTCTCTGCACCCCCCACAAAGCCTTTCTGTAGAAAATGGACACACAGTCTTGCAAAATCTATTACTGGGCTATACCCTACCCTGAAACCTTCACTCACTAGCTTCTAACCTGATCTAGCTACTTGTTCTGCAGGCTGAACACAGGGGCATATCACTGGCAATAAGGCCTGAAATTGTGGAACATGCTTAGTAAATTCCTGAGATGTGAAATTGTATTGCATGTGATGCCGGAAATCCTTAAAAACAAAAGTATTCAGGATCAGTTTCTAAACTGACCCCCCTTCTGATGGATACTTCTAACTGCATATTCCTCACCTTTTGAATATTACCCAGGTATCTGACTGGAGACTTATCGAGTTCTCCTGTGCGCCAATGTTGCGCAATACCAACATCGTTCCACTCTGTATTGGATATAAGTGCCACTGACTTCAGTTCCTTTCTATGCCTTAAACAACAGAGTTTAAACCGTGCAGGGACGGTCTCAAACAAATGTCTGTGACAAATCCTCAAGCAGTCTGTGGTGCCTGGTGTCAGACCATTACATCATTTGGACATGTGAGTGAACTACAGGTTCTTTCTTTCAATCCACCATATGACACCTCCTTCCCAGATAAGTTCAGTTTGAGGACTCTAACTTAATTTCTCAAGCTTACAGAGAGCTTACCGAAAGCAGTTACTCCTTATCATTTTGGGCAACTGATCGCCCTTCTGGCATTCTTTGGTTCACCTCCTCCCTCTAAGGAGGAAGAGAGACTCCATCATTTGGACCCTAAAAGATCATTAAGCTTCTATATCAATCATGCCACGGTACACTGAGAGGACAATCCGCTCTTTTTAGGGTTTCCCGGAGCAAAGACGGATAAGGCAGTACAAAAACCGCCCTTCTCTCAATGGGTTGTTCTCTGCATAAAGATCTGTTACACACTGGCAAAGAATCAGCCCCCAGTCGGCGTGTAAGCTCATTCCACCAGGGCCAAAGCTGCTACCACTGCATAGGCAAGCTGAGTGCCTGTCCTGGATATCTGTTAGGAGGCTAAGTGGAAATCAGCACACAAGTTCACAAAGTACTACGCCTCGACAGTCGGATCCGTCAAGAAGGGCATTTTGCCCACTTAGTCCTGCAGGACTTTTTGGTCTGAGCCAGTTCACAGACCCACCACCTTTGGAGTTGCTGCTATTGTATCTATTCACAAGGTAAGGAATCTGCAGTTAGAAATATTCATAAAAAGTGCAAGTTACTTACATTTGGTAACAATCTTTCTCGGGGTTATTCTAATTACTTATTCCTTACCGACTGTCCTACTGCCCTGTTCCATGAACTGGACTCTTCCTTCTAAAAAGGTCCCACGTCTAGAGATCAACACTCTGGTCATGCCAATCTGCAGATGGGCTCTACATCTGAGGGTACAGACATCTTAGAAAGCAATTGACGTCTGCACACATGGGTGGCGCTTATATGCCCTGTTGTTTTTGGGGGTGGAAAGAATGGAACTGACATCAACACAAATGGGTGGTGCCTACATGTAGGTTGTCCTGTTTTCAGTGTTTATGTTTTGTGGATTTATTAGTGTTTTCCAAGCCTTTTGGCATCAGCTCTTATCAGTGTTTATTCAGCTGCCTAACTCCCAGATTTACAATAACTGTATTTTTCGGTGTTTACAGAACATGTTATTTGCTGTGATTTTTATGTGGAACATATTTATTTAAAGAAGTAATTTAGGTTATACAGTATTGGGGTATCTTTCATAGATTCACATGCCTGAATCATTCCCCATCGCCAAGGTGGGAGTCCCACGGTATATAAAAAAGTAGTGCCAAAAGTAAATTACAGTAGTAGGCCTATGAGAAAGGCCTGATGCCTAGATTGTAGAAGCCTATCTACCTCATTATGCTAAAAAGACCAAAGTCTTTGTTCCAACCAATCAGCTCACAGCACCCTCTAGAACCCTCTCTGCAGAGCCAGTTCTCAGATTTTCACCGCACGTCGTGTGGAAGGGAGTCTCCCTGAGTCTCTACTCAGTTTCTTCTCTACTTCAGGATGTCTGACAAAAAGGCTTTATTTAAACCTTGCAGAACATGTCTAAAGAAAAGGGTCCATGTTGATGACCAACCTAAGGACTGCATTTATTGCCTTCATCCAAAACATGAGGCAAAAAATTGTAAGATCTGCTGCCCCTTCCCTTCCAAGACCTTGAGGGATAGTGAGGCCAGAGTCCTCTTATGGCTAAAATCCTCTTCAACTGATGATGAAGACAGAGCTTCGACATCAAGTAAGAGAGCTAGATCGCAGGAGGATTATCCAAGTGAGGGGAGAAAGCATGTTAAAACCTCCCACTCCACTTCGGACTCTTCACAGAGATCGTCATCTTCTCTCCCTGAAGCCCAGCTCTCAAGGAATCTACAAAGAAAACTGTGAGTAAGACCTCTTCTGTCTCCTCACCTGTGACTACCATCTCATCTTCTGCTCCTTCGTCTACGGCTATGATTTCCACCACAGCCATCACCTCTCCTATCCTGTCTACTAGGATCTCCATTGTGACAAAAAGAACATTGTTAACGATCCGTCGATGACAGTCTCCTCATCGAAGAAGCACTCGTCGGCGAAGACACCATCGAAGCTCTCGTCGACGAAGTCATCTACGTTACCGTCCACGAGCGCCTCGTCGACGAAGAAGCAAAGTCCGTCGACGATGAGCCCGTCGACGGTGGTCCCGTCAATGGCGGTTCCGTCGATGGCGGTTCCGTCGGCGTCGGTTCCGTCGGCGTCGGTTCCGTCGGCGTCGGTTCCGTCGGCGTCGAGTCCGTCGACAGTGGCCCCATCGATGACTATTTCATCGGCGGTGGTCCCGTCGGCGTAGATTCCGTCGACGATTGTGCCGTTGTCGACACCTCCAGCAAGACTAATAGCTATTGCTACAGCAAAGCCTCCAACCATTATGCAGGTTTTTTCTATGCCACTTTCTTCTAAAACTTTTCAATTAATATCGTACCAGCGGCAAGAAGGTGCTTACATCTCGCCACTTGAGCCTTCCCATCTCTTAGAGACTTATGCTCATGAAGAGGAAGATGATTTTGAGGATGATGACAATGAGGGAGCTTTTGGGATAGCTCACCATCCTTCAGAATTGAATATTAAGTGCCAGGATGATGAGGAGGATGAAGACTATTCCGAACATTACTATCAGGAGGACATTGTAGTGCCTCATCAGACAGTATACCAAAGGCGATCTCGTCCTTCGGAAAACAGCCATCTGCCACCGAGCCTTATACAGGATTTACAGGCCATGCTGGCAGACTATAAACAACGTTTTCCGCCGCATAGGTCGTGCCTCCACCCCAACCTGCAGTTCCGGTTCCTCAACCTAAGATTCAACCGCCTAGGTCTCCGGTGACGGAACTACCTCAACCTGATGTGCCTACGCACACCCTGGATACTTCTTCGGATGAAGAAGTAGAGGAGGGCGAGTTACCAGATAATCCTCCGTTGGATCCGTGGGATACTGCCGTTATTCCCATGCCGTCTCCACCAACTCCACAGCCTTCAGACTCACCACCTGAAGACCTAGGTGGCTTCCATAATCTTATGCAGCTAAATTTCAACTACTGGTAACAGTGGAGCAGACAGAATGTTTTCTTCATGATTTTAAAGAGGAAACTAGGAAGGTGTCAAAAGCCATTCCTATTATAGATTATATCTGGAAAGAAGGAGTCAAAGTAATAAAAAATGCTGCTTATGTGCCGGCCGTGTTACCAAGGATTGCTAAAAAATATCGCACTACTCTCAATAGCTCTTCATGCCTCATTGGACACCCGCGGCCGGATTCGGTCATCTCACAGGCCACGCAGCAAAGATCGAAAAACCCAGCCACCCCCATTACAACACCACCAGATAAGGAGGGGCGTCGTTTGGACCTTATCTGTAAAACAATTTCCACCATGGCTGCTGCCTCGATCCGAGCTGCAAATTCTTTGGCGATTATAGGGCGCTATGATCGCCAAATGTGGTCAGAGATGGTTGCTATGATTAATCTAATTCCAGAGGATAAAAGGCAAGAGGCACACAAGATCTTAATGGAGGGGGAAAGTGCAGCTGCAAAAACCATCAACTGCGCTTTGGATATTGCAAATACAAACTTTAGACAACTGGCAGGAGCTGCAGTTCTCAGACGACAGGGCTGGCTAAAGGCTACCACCTTTAGGCCCGAGGTCCAACTAAAGATCTTGGACATGGCTTATGACGGAGAGTCTCTATTTGGAAAACACATCAACGAGGCTCTCCAAGCAATCAAGACGGACACTGACACCGCAAGATCCCTAGGTGCATTACAATATAAGAGGGGATCTTTTAGAGGTGCTAGAGAATGTGGATACTCCTCTAGAGGAAGTTACTACCAACAAGGCAGACAATATTAGCCTCAGTACCGGCAAAATTATCAGTCTTCTTATCGCCAGTCCAGAACAGTTAGTTTCTCTCGCCAAGGTGGACGAAAGCGCACAAACAATCAGGGGCGAGACACTCACAGAAAACCGTGAGATCAGCCGGGCGCCAACCGTAGTTCCTTCCCTCCCTGTGGGCGCGAAGATATCTTCCTTTCAAAAACAGTGGCAGTCGATTACATCCGATTAGTGGGTGCTGGACTTAGTTCAACATGGACGTACCCTGGAGTTTGTCACCAAACCACCATTAACTCCGCCCAGGGGTCCCCCTCCCCCTCGTCTTCACCTATTGTTCAAGGAAGTTCATTCAATGCTCCTCAAGAACGCTATAGAAAAGGTCCCAGTTCATCAGAGGCGGACAGGCTTCTATTCCCGTTTTTTCCTCATAAAAAGAAATCAGGGGAATGGCGACCGATCTTGGACCTGCGCAATCTCAACAGATATCTCAAGAAGCAGGGTTTCCGCATGGTCACTCTTTCGGAAATTTTAAGTTGCCTAAACAAGGGAGATTTTATGGCTTTTTTGGACATGGAATACGCTTACTTTCACATCCCAATTCACCCAAAACATCAAAAGTGTCTCAGTTTCACTGTGGCTGACGCCAATTATTAGTTCAAAGTACTCCCATTTGGCCTCAAGTCAGCTCCAAGGATCTTTACGAAGTGCCTGGCTCCGGTAGCGGCAGCACTACGCTCGTCAGGGATCCAGGTGTTCTCATACTTGGACGACTGGCTAGTCAAAGGTTCATCAAAGTGCAGAACGACATAGCAGAGTGTCGCAATCTCTTTGCATCCCTAGGTCTCACTATGAACGAAAGCAAATCTCAAACTCTTCCGAAAAGAGTCCTGCTTTTCCTAGGGGCTCGCCTGGACACGAAACAATGCAAGGCATTCTTGTCTCAAGAAAGGCAGCTCCGTCTACAGGCATTGGCCATAAAACTGTCAAAAAGAAAGTAATTTGCTGTTCGCCTGTTTGCTTCACTTCTGGGAATGTGTTCGTCGGCCATAAATCTCATTCCACTGGCATGTCTCAAAATGCAGCCTCTACAGGAGGAGCTACATCTCCAGTGGCAACAAGCGACCGGTTCCTTCGAGGACATCATCAAAGTCACCCCACGCATGGTAGATGCTCTTCAATGGTGGACGTTACTGCACAATCTAAAACGAGGACTCACATTCTTGCAAACTCCTCTGGACTTCGTTCTAACAACAGATGCGCCCATGGAGGGCTGGGGAGGTCATCTCCAGGATTTGCAAGTGCAGGGCAAATGGTCCCAGAAATACAAACAGTCTAGAGTTGAGAGCCATCTTTCTATCTCTACAAGCGTTCCTTCCCAGAATCACAGGGTCTTCAGTCCTGGTCAAAACGGACAATACCACCAGCATGTTTTATGTAAACAAGCAGGGAGGGACAAGGTCAGCTACGCTCTCAAAGGAGGCTCTGGAGTTATGGGAATGGCTGACACTTCACAACATAACTCTCAAGGCGGAACATGCCAAGGGCCTCCACAATACCCTAGCAGACAAACTCAGCAGATCCTTGTCGGATTGCCACGAGTGGAAGCTGGACAACACTCAATTGACCAAGGTGTTTCAGACCTGGGGCCAGCCAACGTTGGACTTCTTTGCGACCCAACAGAACAAAAAATGCCGGTATTACGCCAGCAGATACCCTCAAGAGGGAATGCCCTGTCCATGCGATGGTCAGGGATTTATGCCTACGCCTTTCCTCCGATCCCGTTGATTCCAGGAGTGTTGCGCAAAATAAAACTGGAGAGCTGCTGTCTCTTCTTAATTGCTCCCAGATGGCCTTGTCAGTATTGGTTTCAGGAGCTCATGTTGCTATCACAGGAGCCTCCAATCAAACTACTGTCACGCAACGGGGGTCAAATACTTCACCCAGACCCTCAATCTCTGAAATTGCACGCATGGCTCCTAACTTCTTAGAATTTCAACACCTCCAGATTCCTCAGGATTGCCGGGACATCTTAAAGGAAGCACGAGCCCAGGGCACATTAAAGACTTATCGTCTCAAATGGAAGCGATTCTGCTCCTGGTGTACTTCAAATGCTTTACACCCTATTGAAGCTTCTGCAGAAAAAATTCTTCCTTATCTCTTACATCTGGCTCGTTCTGGTCTTTCTTTCTTTTTGATAAAGGTCCATCTAGCGTCTCTATCCAGTTTCAGGAGGGTGGCTGACATTCCCTCACTATGTTCTTCATCGCTGATAAAACAGTTCATGAGAGGTCTTTTCCGGACTTATCCTCCGGTTAAACCTTCACCACCGGAATGGGAACTCAACACGGTCCTTTCACAACTGATGAAGCACCCGTTCGAGCCGATTCTCAAAGCTGACCTCAAGTACCTGACATGAAAGGTTGCCTTGCTTTTAGCCCTCACTTCTGCCAGAAGAGTGGGAGAAATTCAGTCTTTCACTATAAAGGAACCTTTCTTACATTTCTCTCAAGAGTATGTCACTCTTCGAACTAATCAAACTTTCATACCCAAAGTGCCTTCTCAGTTCCATCTAAACGAACCAGTGAAATTGCGAGTTTTCTTCCCAAATCCTACAACCCCGGCAGAAAGAACACTGCATTCTTTGTACATTAAACGATGTTTGAAGTTTTATCTTCAAAGAACAAAAAACTTCAGGAAATCAGATCAGTTGTACGTGGCTTATGGCCAAGCTACACTGGGAAAGCACACATTTTATATTCTCATCAAACTAGTAATTGTAACCTGTGATTGTAAAAACACTGTGTCGGAAGGGCATGTTGAGTGGATTGTCGGCTGGAAACAACTTTGCACTTAAAACATCTTTTTATTTTGTTACTTCCTGTGGAAGTAATTTCTTTTCCAACGAACATTTTAGTAAAGTCAAAGCATCATCAGCGCCTTGATGCCTACGGGCTAAGTTGCGCTATATAAGGCTTTAATCATCAAAAGCGATCACTAAAGCCACAATTTCCAGGTGGATAGCCTCCGCGATCCATTTTTGCCACATCAAATCCAACCGACCATTACAAAGAACTGTCAGGTCGCACTCTACAAGAGCTGTGGCAGAGTTTACAGCATTGTTTGCAGGAGTGACGCTAGAGAATATCTGCCGTGCTGCGACATGGAAGAATGTCCACACGTTTACAAGACATTACTGCCTGCAATAAGCAAATCAACAGGATGCGGCAGTTGGTCAAGCGGTTTTACGTCTCCTGTTTCTATAAGAACAGATGCAGGTAACCAATGTTTTATTCATCTTATAATAAGTCTATGCCTTTCAATATTTTTGTAAAGGTTAAAGATGTACATGTTTTACAGATTACTTTCTTCTTTTGTAGTGATATTACTTTTTCTGTTTAATATTATATGACTGCTCTTTACCATTTAGTCATGTTTTTCATTAATAATGTATTTACTTCACTATTGTTGGTTGTTAAATATATGTTTATGGGAGTGTATCACAATAAGTCTCCCACCATCCGCAACCGACTTGTGTCTGGCATACTGCTTGCTATTCTAATTCAGGCATGTGAATCTATGAAAGATACCCCAATACTGGATAAGAAAACAAGTTACTTACCTGTAACTTCAGTTATCCAGTATTGGTATCTTTCATAGATTCACATGCACCCACCCTCCTCCCCAGAGAGTCAGTTCTCTAATTTTTGGGATACTCATTCCCACTTGTGCTAACGAAAATCTGAGGAGAACTGGCTCTGCAGAGAGGGTTCTAGAGGGTGCAGTGAGCTGATTGGTTGGAACAAAGTCTTTGGTCTTTTTAGCAAAATGAGGTAGATAGGCTACTACAATCTAGGCCTCAGGCCTTTCTCATAGGGCCTACTACTGTAATTTACTTTTGGCACTGCTTTTTTATATACCGTGAGACTCCCATCTCGGCGACTGGGAATGATTCAAGCATGTGAATCTATGAATGATACCAATACTGGATAACTGAAGTTACAGGTGAGTAACTTGTTTTCGTACGTAATATCTTCCACTTAGCATTGTGTCCAATGGACTTTTGTTAGACTATTTTCAGCATAGAAAATCTATGTAATACACTCTCACTCCCATCTCATTCTCTCTCACACTTACTCTGTCAGGACTCTGCCTGGTTTGCAGGTCTATTAATGGATTTATAAAGTAACAGTGTCATATTTAAATATTTTAATAAACAAATTCCTAGACACAGTCAGGATCATTCTCTTACTCTTTACTGACAGTATGACATTATAGGGAGGGTCAACCTTACCAACAGCATAGTACCCCGTGAAACCTTTAACATTGTGAATTACTTCAGATTAATGTGTAGTCCTACATTTTGAGGCACCTGAAACATGATGCTTTAAGCATGCTCACTACTGCTTTACTGCAATAAAGTAGTCCTGCTGTTGTGTGGACATTCATAGCTGTCCCCAAGGAAAATGTCTCACTTTTAGTCAGCCTTGCCCTTTTAACACATTGTATTCAAGGACTTGAAAATTTGCTGTGAACTTTGTAACTGTGGGCTCAAAAACACCAGCAGTAAAGTGCACTTGCCCACATAACAATGGGACACCTTGCAACTATGTATTTTATTGCTATGTGGAAAGTCGTGTAATGTTTTCACCACTATCTCATATGCATGGTGACAGCAATCATTTCATAGCTAAGTTTGCCATAAATACTGACTAGTCAGTAAAGAGGCTGATGTATCCAAAGCTTTTATCTTTTATGTGTCTATGGGTAAATGTGAGAGCACATTTTGGCCAAGATTCACATGTGCTAGCCATCTCAGGAACATAATTAAACACTGCAGAAACATCAAATATGATTTTAATATTTCCAGTTTCTCTACAGTGTATAACATAATTAGATCTGACCTAAAACATACTTCTATGCCGTGCACCTTTAATTCAAGCACATAAAACTGGAGGAAACAAAAGGTAGAAGAAACAACATTTTAGTGACATTCCTAAGCAGCAAAACTCAAGCAGAATAATCTTAAACCAGGCTTTCTTGCTGCTACCTTGTATAGCACAGTTACATTTTGTTGGCTTCTTCAGGAGAAATACAAATGACTCATTCTCTGTCCCTTTTCTTTCTTTGAATGGCATTTTAGTTATTGATTGTTCAGGTTTTTATCAGTGTTCTGTTTACACTGATGAGGGCTTTTTCCCTTTCAGTCTTTTTTTACCAGTTATTATGGGTGTACACCTAAAATAGGATAGCCTACTTATATGCAGCTCCGCTCATCACTTCCGCAGCATAATCACATGCTGTTGAGCCGCGCAACACCACTCACAGGAGAACTGCTCTGAAAGTTTCTAAATCCAGGCTGACGCCCGAGGAATAGTCTCAAGGTGAGGAATCTGAGGTTAGTTATCTAGCAGAAAGATCGTTACCCACGGTAAGTACCTTGTTTTTCCTAACTCTCAGGGACCATGATCATAGAATACCCTTTCTTATTGGACACATTCTCCTGCATCAATTTCATCAGATTGGAGTTTGGACACCAATTGGCCTGCTCGTCAGCAGCCACCAATCGGAAGCCCCCTACCTCCTTCGGATAACATTGGGCCTCAGCACTCTGCACCCGGCCACCCTAGTGCAGCTGAGGGTGTAATCCTTGACCCTGGGAGACCCTGAGTCTACCCCCACAACCTCAACTTCCACTACCAAATACTTAACTTAAAACCGTTAACACTATTTTCCTCCATAGGATAACATAGACTGTTTTTATTGGAAAAGTTTTGAAGTGTGGAGTTTGAAAATCTAAAGAAATTCTTTAAAATTTTACTATTTAACAAAACGATTTTACCCACCTGTTTGCAGGAAATGTCCCAGAGTAGTATCCAGGTATACTACTCTGAGGAAGAAAAGTAATCTAAAAAGTAACTTAGCTGGTATTTTACTGAAAAGCCCATTCAAGTTTATATACTGTATTTACAAAGCATTGCTTTTCTCTGAAACAATACTATAAGTCAAAACAAAGTGCATAAACAACTACAATCCAAACTGGATTACCACTGTATATTTACTGCAAAGTATGTATCACTTGCCTGTGCCAGACTTCTTTGGTTCTAGGAAATAAAATAACTAAAAGAATATTTTCATACAAAAACAATTGGTCTGAAGTTCAGTCTTTGAGTGTGTTAATTCATTTGCTGACTGAGTGTGTACAACAAATGCTTAACACTGTCCTCTGATACTGCCTTACTGCTCAACCACACTACCCTAAATAGCGAGTAAGGTTCTATCTACTTTTACCTCTGCCTACATTTTGGGTTCCACTGGCCTCTGTGCACACTATACCTCACTTTGGTATAGTATATACAAAGCCAGCATCCTACAAAGCACATTTCTCAGTGTCCACCATCTTGAAGATAGTGGGGCTGATCCAATCAGGACTAGGGCTGTGCCTCCTCAGCCCCCCTCCACAGGAAGGTGGCATAATAGTGGGTGTAGACACCACAGGTAAAGAGACCCATTGGTTCCTACCTGTCACTCTCCTGATACTCGCCTAAATCTAGTATTTACGTGGCATCCCCAGACCCTGAAATCCGATTTCTGATAACCTGAGAAGAAGAACCAGATACTACTGCGTCGCACCAGCATAGAAGACTACGGGACCAACTACAGGCCTGTCGGCAGCCCTCGACTATCCTGAATCAAAATCCAACCCGTCCTGCAGCCCAGCGACCTCCTAAGCCTTGGGAGGACTGCCAGCCTTCGACAAAGACCAAGATCTCCCTTGGACAGCGGACCTTTCCAGAAGAAACCAACTTAAAAGAACTAAGACCTCTACCCAGTGGAACCACAGAACCACCGCCGAACCCACCTCTGCACCCGGTGCCCACGGCCTGAGCCTCAGTGGCCCACTGGTCCTGTGAAGGTTCCCCAGCGCGTCTGAGAAAGAGTTCACTTTGGACTGACCCCTGCCAGACTCCCCCTGCAGCCTCACCTCCAAGACTCCCCCTGACAGTGACCTGGCTGTTATGATGTTTCCAACTGCTAAGGACACCCCTGCACCCGAAGCCCCTTGGCCTTGGGGAGCACGACCAATGATGTCCCTACATACCCTAGCATCTCTACTTAACTGGGTAGCTGTGGGTTTTCTTTGTCCGGCCTCCTGGCTTGAGCCTGCAGCCTTTCCTCAAAACTGATCCTGCCCCTTGTTTTGCATTGGGCGCTAGACTACGCTATGTTGGCATTCTGCGCCCGGCCACCCCTTTGCTGCTGAGGGTTTAAGTCGTCTCGTCGCACCCACAGCACAGCCCTATTTCTGACCTCGACACACTAACCCTTCTCCGCTCCTATGACCCAGCCCCCCAAAATCACACAACCACCTCACACCTCACCATTCCCACGATGCACTCAAATCCCCTTAGACCCCCCACACTAAACAGCAGATTCTCCATCCCCAATAACCTTAGAAAAGTCCCTCTCTCTCTAGAACCCTCTACCACCCTCAACACACCCCGTCTCAAATGCACTCTCCTCAACTGCAGATCGGCCTTGAAACATTCCGCCGCCATTGCTGATCTCCTCTTATCGCTGGACCTTGACCTAATCATCCTGACTGAAACCTGGCTAACTGAATCTTCGTCACCTATAATGGACATTCTGGTTCCTGCCAACTACCACATTATCAGGCTCGACAGATCAGGCCAAATAGGTGGTGGAATCGCATGCATCTACAGGAACAACCTCTCTGTTCTGAAAGTCAATTCCACCTCCCTACCATCCCCAACATCCTGGGAATACATCTGCCTCGACATTATTAGTGAGGGCAAACCGATATGCTCTCTTCACAGCATTTACCACCCACCCAGGGACAACCTCACCTTTTCCCAACAAATCATGGATATGATCTCAACCAATTCTGGACGGCAGCTCACCCAAATATACCTTGGTGACTTCAATCTCCACTGGAACGATCGCAATGACACGGTGGTAAATAGTCTTAAAAATGTCCTCGATGCCCTTAACCTCACCCAAATATGCAACAGCCCGACCCACGAGAAAGGCTCTATCCTCGACCTGATCATCTCCAAAGAGGACTCTATCCAACTCGAGTCCATCCAACCCTGTGACTGGCCAGATCATCATATTGTCACATTCTTCATCAATGAAAAAGTTAAAGTTAACCCGGCACAATTCTCCAAGCCCAAAGTCTGGAAAAGAGACATGAAAAAACTCAACCCAGGCTCTTTGCCCCCTAACAGTCGCAATCTCCTACTCCCACCCACAGGTGCTACGGACGTTCAAACCCTGACTGACCACTATCTCAACGCTATGACCTCAATGATTAATGAGGCTGCACCTATGCAGCTAAAAAGAGTTTCTACTAAAATCTCCAATCCATGGTACAACGGGAGTCTCAATGAGGATAGACGAGACATGCGAATGGCAGAGCGCACCTGGAGATCAGCTCCCTCTGCACTGCACCTAAAAGCTCTGAAGAAAAAGAGAAACGCCTACTTCAGGAAAATAAAACGCTCAAAATCAGATTTCTTCAGCCTCCAGCTTGACCAAGCAAAAAACCGCCCAAGAAAACTGTTTGAGCTAATCAGATCACAATCCAAGGATCAACCCCAACCACTCCACACTGTGCGTGAAGCACCCTCCTGTGAAGACTTTGCTGCTTTCTTTACCCAAAAAACTGACAACATAAAGAGCGATCTCGTCATTGACGCAAGCCTCTACTCCAAACCCCAGTGCTTAGCACCCATTGAACCAAAAAACAATGCTACATGGTCAACCTTTGGCACATACTCGGAAGAAGAAATTGGCAAACTGCTCAGCACCCTGAAACCATCCAATCACCTCACGGACCCCCTTCCTGTTACCGCAGTAAAAGACTTTACCCCTTTGCTTCTCCCTCTCTGGACTAAAATTTTCAACAGCTCTCTCCAACAAGGAAGCATACCTGACTCCCTCAAAGTTGGACAAGTCACACCTCTTCTAAAGAAACCTACAGCCGACCCCTCTGATCTCAACAATTACCGTCTCATTACCAATATTCCCACTCTCGCCAAACTGCTGGAAAAATGCGCACAACTACAATTGACTAAACACATTGAACAATTTGATCTCCTCAACCCTCACCAGTCAGGCTTCCGAGCAGGACACCGTACAGAAACTGCTATGACTCACATAATTGACGACGCACTTCAAATGCTAGACCAAAACGACACCTGCCTCCTCATCCTTCTTGATCTCTCTTCAGCATTCGACACCGTTAAACATGAGAATCTACTAGAACTACTAAACACAAGAATGGGTTTATCTGGAACTGTTCTCAAGTGGTTTACTTCCTTTCTTCACAACAGGTCGCAGAAATTCAAGAGCAATAACCTGATGTCCTCGCCAATACCTGTAACGCTAGGCGTCCCCCAAGGATCCTCTCTATCCCCAACTCTGTTCAACCTAGTTATGGAGCCTCTGACCACCTTGCTACAAGCATCCAATGTACACTTTCACATGTACGCCGATGACACCCAACTTTATCTCAAATTACAATCCCCCAAAGACATCCTGCTCCTGAACTCAACGATCAGAGGCACCCAATCCTGGCTTGCCGATAATCATCTCAAACTCAATGCCCTGAAAACAGAGTTCCTTCTGATCTCACCTCCAGCGAAGATCTCCACCACTCAAATTTGGCTTAAACACCTAACCGCACTCAATGTCCAACCCACCATCGTGGACTCAGCAAAATCTTTAGGCATAACACTCAACACCAATCTCAACATGCAGCAACATATCAGCAAGGCAACAAAAGGAGCGAACTTCCAAATCAATACTCTGAGGAAACTTAAACCCTTCCTCCCAGCCAAAGACTTCCAAACTGCAGTACAAGCACTAGTCATCCCTCGAATAGAATACGGCAGCATCGCCCTCTGCGGACTCCCCCTAACTACAACCGCACCCCTAAGAGCTTCTCTAAACGCTGCAGCGAGACTCATCACTGGGTCAAAAAAGCACTCCCATATTACCCCTGACTTGAAATCCCTGAACTGGCTGCCTTTTGAAGCCAGAATACATCTGAAAATCGCCTGCATGACACACAAGGCGGTACACCTAAACTCACCCGGCTACCTCGCTCAGAAGCTGACAATCTCTGGCGGAGCTAGAAACACCAGAGGCACAAACAATCTTCTGCTGAAACCTCGAAGATTCCGGAAGGAAAAAACATATAAGCGTTCCTTCTCAGGAATGGCGCCTAGGATCTGGAACTCACTCCCTCCCGAAACCAGGCTTATCTCTTCCACTACACTCTTTAAAAATGAAGTAAAAGCTATCCTCATGGCTAAATACACTTGAACTATTATCTCGAACTCTGTTAATACTCTGCACCGATCTATACTACATGTTTGACCCCTTTGATTATTTGTATTAGTTGTCTTATTACTCACATGATTGGCTTTGCAGCCACCTATTTGTACTGTTTGATCTATTGATTTATCTGTCTGACTATGCTCCCTCATGTACCCCTTCTATGTAAAGCGCTCTGATATCTGCAAAGATCTTGTCCGCGCTATATAGAACTTTCAAAATAAATAAAATAAATAAGTATGGTGCTGCCTTGTGGCCAAGAAGCTTAATTTAACCCCTGGAGACTAGTTTACCAAACTGTGTTACTCACCTGTGAGCAGCATCTCTCTAATTACCCCAGTTCGCCATTGGATAACATTGGCACCAGATTCCGAATTGTAAGCCTGCACCCAGCCCCCCCAGTGTTGCTGTAGTTGCAAATTTGCTAATTACTTGAACCTTGCCTGGTGCTGATTCTCCATCCTGGAAACCAAGACTGTAAGTTGTGTACTTGCATGCAAAAGTGCATTCATGTTTTCCTCTTATAAGTTAACATTGCTGAACTGAAAATTGCACAGTGTCCACTTTTTAAAGTGAAAAGTATTTCTAATGAAAAACATTCTTACCTTTTTACGCATTTCTTGGTCTTAAAATAAATGAAATCACATGGTCACTGTGTGCATAACAAATGTCTTACACTCCTCTGTGTTAGACCGCACTGCCACAAATAGAGCACTTTAGGTTTACAGTGAGCCCTGTACACTTCTGGTGGAAATCTCTGGACTCTTTACACAATATAACCACATTAATGCCATCCTCGATGTTATCACAAACATCACTGTAAACCAGAAGAAACTGTGCTTCTTGAGAGAGCAAACGCCTTGTTCACTGCAATAGCCTTGCCCATCGCGATCCCTCACTATTAAACTAGGGGCCGCAACGTAGCAAATAAATTGTCTCTGGACCAGCACATTTATATGGATTGAACTAAGATGTACTTTACCATCCCCCACGTCGCATCACATGACCTGGAGTGAACTCCACCTCATCTTTCTTTTTAGAACCTTCTCACAATTACAACTACTACAGCAGCAGTGACCAACAAAACTACCTACCGATAATGGAATAATCACGCCCTTTCGGCACTTGACTGTTCTGTTGACAACCATCTCTCCCCCATTCAAACAGTGAAAGTGGAAAACCTTTACACCTGGGCTCTCTAAAGGCTTTGACAAAGTGATATCTCTCAAGACATCCACTCAATCTAGCAGCAGAAAAATTATTTTCTGCTGCTAGATTCCGATAACAACAAGGCAGCTCAGCAAAAATGATTGGCTAACATCAGTAGCGTATAAAGTTGCGCCTAAAAACTAATCACTGTTAAAAGAGTTAAAACCTCATCAACATGGTACACCCCAGAACTCAAAATCCTAAAAATTAATTGCAGAAGAGCGGAGCGCCACTGGCGGCAAAACTACGATTGTGAAAAGAAGGCCGTCTACAATCATACTATCTGGTTATATAAAAAAGCAATTATTGCTGCAAAAAAAACATTTCTTTACAGCAAAAATAACAGAGGCAGGCAACTCCACTAGGGAACTGTTTAAATCAGTCAATTTATTGGCTAAGCCACAGCAGGACAAAGCCTTTGAGCCAGACCAACATCTATGTAACAAAGTGGTGGAGTATTTTCAAGGGAAGGTGCCCTATTAGATCTCAGGACATGCCAGTGCCTAAAATAAGTTCACAATGTAAGCGGACTTGTTTTCAGCCAATGAATAACAGAGAGGTTCAAAAACTTCTACTCTCCATGAAATCTGGGTCACCGACGGATCCCTGCCCTCCTTTTATTGTGCTCCAATTAGCACATAAGATTTGTAAAAATCTCACCCCCATTCTGAATCAAGTTTTAGCTACTGGCAGCTACCCTACTAGTTGGAAAAATGTGGCTATTTCGCACTTCTAAAGAAACCAAACCTAGATCCTGGTGAGCCCAAAAACTATAGACCTATTGCTGGTCTCCCTATCACTGCAAAGGTATTAGAAAAACAGCTCTGTAGTGTGTTAACAGACTATCTTGACGTGAACAACCTGCTGGATATCTCACAGCATGGCTTCCGTCCACGTCACTCCACTGAGTCGGCACTAATTCTTGCAGCTGAAGAGATTCGCAGGGCTGTGGACGAAGGGGGAAGGGCGGTCCTCGTACTCCTTGACCTTTCAGACTCATTTGACACCGTAAATCACACTGTTTTGGTGCAGCGGCTGAGTGATATAGGAGTCTGGGGACTGCCCTTTCCATACTGTCCTCTTTTCTGGAAGCAAGGGAGCAGAAGCTGTTCTGGGATGGCATGCAGTCAGAGAGTTTTCACCTCCCTTGTGGAGTACCACAAGGGTCTGCACTATCGCCAATCCTGTTTAACCTATATGTTACTCTTCTGGCCAACTTAGTCAGGAAACACGGATTCGCGCTGGTTACATTTGCTGACGACTCTCCGCTCATCATTTCCATCACCAACCAGCCAGAGGCTACAGCAGCTAGGCTTCATACCTGCCTTACCGACATCATGGCTTTGATGGGTCAGATTTATCTCAAAATTAACACAGAGAAGACAGAGGTGATGGAGTTTGGGCCAGGCCAACCCCTCTGGAATCAGACCTGGTGGCCGTTAGAGGCCTGAGAATGCCCTCGCCCAGTCGAAAACGTTAGAAATCTGGGAGTAATTTTCGATAACAAACTTAATTTTGGTGCGTAGGTGAACAGCCTCATTTCCTCAGTTTTCTTCCTTCTGAAAACCTTGAGAAAAATGTTCCCTTTTATACCTCAGGAGCTCTAAAAAACGGTGATGGTAGCTCTTTATCTATCGAATTTGGATTACTCCAATGCACTGTTTTTGGGAACTGATAAATATCAATTACAAAAATGGCAGTCTTTGCAATACGCGGCAGCCAGGCTTCTCTTGGGGTTGCACAGAGGACAACCAACATCAGCCGGTATTAGATCACTCCACTGGCTACCTATTAAACAGTGCATTGAATTCAAAGCCCTAACTTTGGTACACAAAGCCTTAAATGGTGGGATTGCGGCGGATCTTCAAAAACTTTTCACACCATACACTCCCTCACTTGTCCTCAGATTGCCCACTCAAGGCCTCATAGAAACAGTGAAATTCAAACGAGCTAGATGGGTGGGCAGAGCCATAACACACACTGCAGATCAGCTCTGGAACAAACTACCCCTGTCCTTGAGCTGCCGGCCAAGCCTCCAGCTTTTTAGAATGAATTTGAAAACCTGGCTTTTTACAGCCATATAGGTTTTCATACTATTTCCCTTCCACCCTCACATTTCAGCGCCAAGACGCTTCGGCATTTGAGCGCTTTATAAATATCTAAACATAAACATTTGTGGCTTAATGAAAAATAAAAAAAGTCAAGGGAGAATTCAATGATTTTCAGTGTCAGTAAAATAAATCAATGAGATGAAATGATAAATCACGTCTCCACTGAGAACCTCAAATTATACATTTGAAATACAATGTTAGTAGCAGATCTCCATCACCACATTGGAGAAGCTGCATAGGATCCTTTCTGAATTTCGCAGTTGCTGATACTAGAAAACTACACTACCATCAAAGATAATGGCATCCTGCATAGTTATATGTCAGTGTCCTGATTTATTTCCACATGTTTTTCTATATTCCTTGCTAGTCTTATTTGTGTTTTCTATTGAGAAATGCCAGTTTTCTTGCATCCAGAGCTGAATTTCTTTCAAACCTTTTTGCAATGTGAAGTTGGCCTGAAGATCCCTAATCGGGTTTGAAGATACCAAACATGATCTGAACCAAGCAGTCTGACTAAGAAGGGCTTAGTTATGTCATGTTTTATTGAATTGTATAGCACACTAACCACATGAGATGCTATCCAGGTGATTAGCATGAATTTCTACTCCCAGGTTTTATATGCTATCAGCGAAGTTAGGCTAGGGTCCTAGTGAGAGGGTCTAAAAAAGGGAGTTCTGGCACCGGAGAAGGGTAGAAAGAGCACAAGATTTAAGATTTCTCATTTTTTTCTCAAAATTATTTTGAGTCATCCATGCCGCTGTTTTCAAAAGGATCAAATGTATACTGTCATCCACTTGGATGGAAGAGGTGTGGCGCCACGGCTAGGGCGACTGACTCCGGAATCTGGGGATTACGGTTCGATCCCCGGCACCAGCGGCAGATTAGCCCAGCACCAAGTGACTCTGGGCAATAGCTTGCTTAATCTTCCTGACAGCCCCCAGCGCCTAGAGACCCTTACGGGTGAGTGTGCGCTTTACAAATGTGGATTATTGGATTGTCACCCTTCTAGCCTTATGATAAATTGAGTGTCATTGGAATAGGTGTTACATTCAGTAAAATAAAGATGATGGGTCCTTGTTGTAATGTTCATGTAGTATATTTATTCTTGAGATTAGATAGAAGGTACAGCATTCAGGTAGGAATGTAATATGGTAAGAAACCCCACCGGGAGCAGATAACTTCCTGCTCAGCCTCCAGGTAACTGATAAATCCCTTGAACAGCAACAGGTAGAATCCTGGATGACATCACAGAGACATGACATAGACAAGCAGACACTAACACTAAGAAGGGACAAAGAGAGAGGAAGAGCAGGATATAACAATAGGCTTTCTTAATAAGTTATATTGAACGTTCAATTCATTCCATTAAGCCTTTGCCAGAGGATTTTAACATAAAAAACAACAATGTTCTGCTCTTTTAAGGAATTTTTCCAGTTGCCAAGTTAATTTCTGTATTAAGTTAGAGATTTAGTCTCAATCTTGTATGCAAAAATTTCTCAGTTGCACCATTTCTTCAACTGAAGACAATATTGTTGTAATTAATGTATTTAACAATAGTTATGGGTCATTACAGGAGGCATAGTTGACCTTTGGTAAATCAACTGCCAATTTATCTAAGGTATTTTGCTCCATGATCTTTTCTATGTCAGAGACATTAGTAATGAGTTTGGGTTTGCAGGGCACGGATAAAAAAGTGCAAACGGAACAGCAGAAAGATTAGTTCTAGGAAGTGAAACTGGTCGAAGGGGCAAACATAGGGGTGTATTAGAACATACTATATCCAGTGTATGGATCGCTGAGTGTGTAGGGAAAGCTGATGCAGAGTTAGATTTAAAAGCTCTGCTGGCCCAAATCTTCGAGATGACAATTGAAATCTCCTCATACAATCTGATGGACTGAGTCCGATTCACCTGATACAACGAAAGACAATGATAATTCAAAATCCTTTACTGATTCTTATGGGGGCGGTAGCATGATTGTCCAAAGCTTACTGTTGGGAGCTTTCAGATTATTCATTATCACTTCAGCGCTTCAAGGTCAAATGAATGAAGAAATTAATTCAATTGCCCTTGAATTTTTTGTTCGCAATAAAAGCTAATCCAACCCCTCATTTCCTGATTATGGATAAAAAAAGTTGTTCAAATCTTGGGGGCAGTGAGTTAATTTCAAATGTATATGGAGTCTTCAGCTAACCAAGTTTCTGCACTCTCTGTGTATCCATTTTACCTATCAGAGGTGATAAATGGTAGTATTTTTTGGCAGCTGGGCATGCACTGTGCAGACTGGTTTTCCTTTGGTGTGTCTTAGGCTTAAATTTGAGTTCTGTGCCTATGGCTTATGGAAGACGTTTACCTTTAAGGTTCCAGTTGGGCATTTGAGTTTTTGTGATCGTAAAAACGTTTGTCTAAATTATTAGTCCAAGTGAAGCAATTCCACATTGAATGCAGCCAAAACAGTCACACAGAAAGATGTCTAAATCCATAATATGTATCCCGATACATCAAGTGCAACTAACTAGCAGTGAGAAAGGCTGACCTCTAACTTCCCTGCTGTGCATTCCAGAAATTAAAAATGTAAGTTGTGGATGTCAGCTGAGTTCTCACAACCAGTTTTTTATTATGAAGATATTGATTTCTTTTCTGATGGAGATAGGGCATCATTGAAGATTGTGGGACACGGAGTAGCACTGTAGTAAAGAGTGGGGTCATACTTAAAATTCAACCATTGTGCCAGCAAAGTATGTACTGATGGTTTCCTATGTGTGTATTGATAATACATCATAGTAAGATTTTTTTAAATGTTTTAATCAAGGTTTTTCAACAAATCAATGAAAACTGGACACACAAAAGGTGGCAGGCTTAACACAGAGACAAAATAGAAGTAGGCGGATAACATAACACAGGTACAGCTAGTAGCAATGGTAATGGCGCAATGCCCAACAAAGGAAGAGCAGAATCATAATTAAAAGACAAAGGCGAGGGAGCCCACACAAATGAGATATGCAAATCAAAGAACTACTCAAGCAAAACCATCCTCCCGATGCAATAAACATGCACAGACACCCTGGTTCCCTCATTCATAACTGGTGGGTAGAAGTAAAGAAATGAAACGGAAAATAGTAATATGTCACTAAGGATAGCTGGCTGGGCTCTGTGCTCCAGCATCCCAGGCCAGCGCAGAGCCACCAGTAGGGGAACCATGAACAAGTGTCTAGCACCCACCATCCATCTGCGGGTTAGCTAACAAGATGGCATCCCATGCAGGCAAAATCTGAACTTTCGAGCCCTCCGAGCCCCCTGAGCCTCTTCCCTGCGGATTGCCTCCATTTCGCAGTCTGCCCACTTTGTCAACCCTAACTACCAACGGTAAACATCTGAGCCCCAGACTGACTTCCAGTTCTAAAATATAGCAAGGATCAAGGCCAGATCTAAAAACCTATCAGTAGCCATTATAGCTGCCGAATGTTCATGGAGGCCAGCAGGCACGAAGAAGGGCTCAGAAGAAATCCTCTGTCGATGGCCCCATAAACCACCGAGAGGCCTATAGTCCAATAGGGTAGACCAGACCATGTGGAAGAAATCTGCGTCCTCAATGTTGCAACAGGGACATTCCAAGACAGCAGTATGAAGCATAGCATGCATATGACGGGGAGTCAAAATGTAGATGAAAGAACTGTAAGAGTCTGAAGCGGGAATTTCTAGATATTTTAGAACTGGATTCCAGTACCCTCCTCCATGAGGAATCTATGAGAGGCAACACTAAAACTGCTTTTCAGTGTGATAGGCGAGACACGAGAGATGGACGTGCCCCCTCCAATAAACCCCATAAAGTAACGTGACTGCTTTAGTTTCACTTATAGTAAGGAAGAGATGACACAGGCAGTCATGTTCCGGAGGTTCCGCAACGTCGCTACCCCACCACTCCTGTATCTTGTGCACCAAAACACCATGGAGGATGAAGTGGCCCATTGGTATATCATAAAACTCCTCAAGGTCTGATATAGGACACAATCTCCCCCCTCTTTTCTCCCCTAAATGATTACCTAGGACATCAATCCCTCTGCCGGTCACTGATGGAGACCAGACCACCCTCCCGGACGACCCTACTTCCGGATTACCGCAAGAGGAAGCTCATAGGAGTACGGGGTCGGCGTACACCGCAATGCACAAGCCCAAACATACCGCACAGTCCGAATCAGGATGTTTGCACTTTGAAAGCAGGTGTGGGCTTCAGAAGAAAACACAAGAGGCAATCCCTGAAAGGAGAGCCACACTCGCCAGTTCCTACACCTTTCCAATAAAATGCCCTTCAGTCTGCCACCCACTGGATCTGCGCCGCAAGGTAGTATTAATTCCAAGTTGGGTGCAGCGAGTCCTCCCTCAGCCACGAGCAACCGCAGCTTCCATAGGGCTACCTGGTGACTCAAAGTGCCTCAATAAAGAGAAAGAAGCAGGTTTTCTGTCTCCTGAAAGAACTGTGGGGGGCTAGTCCCAACAGAAGTGCTGCAAACAAGCAACAAAGTTGTGGTAGTGTAATACTTTTGGAAATAGCCACGTGGCCACCAACTGATCGAGGCAATGTAGGCAACGGAGCGACATAGCCCAGTCAGCACATGGCCAAAATTTCTTTTATACAGCAAATCCATGGAGCTGTAAACATCCATTCCAAGGTACTGTACTGTGTCTCGTCCCATCTCAACATTAGTGCTGTGTTAATGGGAAGGGATATTCCCTTCAAGGGATAAACACATGACTTGGCCTAATGGACTTCGGAGCTCACTCTGGACTTAAGGTCAAACAGTGCCTCCATGACTGCTAGCAGGTTGATGTCTCTTTCCCTAAGAAACAACATGTTGTCAGCATACAGATAAAAGACAGTACAGTTAGAGTACAATGCTCAGGCACTGATAGTGTAGTCCCCAACGAACCGTAGGGGCAAAAGGCTCCATAACCTACGTAAATAATAAAGGTGACAGGGGACAACCCTTTCGAGTACCCCGCTCCACAGTAAAGGCCTCCGATACCAAGGACATGTGCAGATCCTGGCCAGGGGGCCATTTGACAAAGGGCACGCCTAAGTCCATGCGAAGCATTGTAGCTTACACAATGTCCCAGTGGAGCGAAACTGTCTTCCTAATGACGACTGAGATAAACCGAGCTTTTGGCTGGGGGACTCCTTGGACAGCCAGTCTACCATCCCTCCTCAGAAACACTGAGCATAAGCAAGGATGACGCTCAGGGCAGGTCCAATGGAGCATATCAAACCAATTTGTCCACGGATCCAGGAGTGACCCCAGGCAGAATGTTCTTAAGACCCGGAGTGGTGGAATCCTCAAACTCCGAAGCGGAGGAACGGCTCACAGATGCTGCGAGCCGCACAAGAATACCAAAGTAGCCGCAGTCTCAACCACCCTCTAGTGTTTCAATGCCACCTGCCTTAGTAGTGTGTGCCACCCCTTGTCGCCGAGTACATTGGCGCTTGGAGCATGTAGATTGGTTAGGTCCAGGTGATTTAGGCCGAACCATACCCTTGTAGAGTTCGATCCAATCCCAGGCCGCAGACGGATCTGTGAAAAAATGCTCATTATCCTCAAACTGGACCCGCAGGCGAGCAGGGAAAAGCAATGCGACCAGCAGGCCCATGTCGCGTAGCTTCTTCTTGACAGCTGTAAAGAATGCATGCTGCATTTGAACTAGAAGAGTGAAGTAAGGGTAAACACTTTGGCATTTTCCACTACAAACAGGCTGGGTGCACCGGCCTGCTGCAGGAGATGATCCTTGTCCCAAAAATGCAAGAGTCTGGCCACCAAAAGCACGTGGTGGGGCCCAGGATGAGGTTCCTGCGCTGGCACCTGGTGCGTGCCTTCAGGGAATAAAAGTTAGAGAGACCTCTGGGTGCCACGAACCTTCTGGAGCCAGGTCTTGAGGAAAGTCAGAACGGTGTCCCCCTCTCAGCATGTTCAGGCAGCCCCACTACGTCTTTATACCTAGCCCTAGCCTCCTGGTTGTCCAAGCGGGCTGCCAAGCTCTTAGTCTCTGCCTCAAGAGCAGTGATATGATTATCGGCCAATTGAGCATTGGAGCTAGGGTCTGCACTGAGTTCTCCAGAGTAGCAACCCTTTCCCAAATCTTGTGCGAATCCTCACGGTTGCGCAAGAGAGCATATGCTTCACCCATGTCAAAGCAGAGTTACAGAGGCAAGCAATGAAAGTCTCCAGACGCTTGCAGAGACCTCCACAATATACGCCATAAGATGTGCTGGCCCAGTGTCCAGAGCACAGCGTAGGTCCTCATCGCCGCTGTCCAGCACCCCACCAATGACCTGTAGGAAAGAGGCCAGCAGGAAAGAGGCCAGCAGCCAAGAGGCCAGCAGCCAGATACTGGAGCTCCAGTGCTCATGGGGTGGTGGGGAAACAAAAAGAATATCTCCAGAGATACGGGTGGTCCCCCCAAATAGACACTGCAGTGTGTGCAGGAGTTCACTGCCCCCAGCTGAACTTTCCAATCCAGGCCAATAGAGATGGGGCCAGCAACAAAGCACCCGAACACCTTGGCCCCTGGAGCGGGGAGGTGAGGGTTCAAGTAATCCAAGGACCTCCCTCAACAAGAAGAAAGTAGGTGGCACCAGGTCCGCAAAGAAAAACTCACAACACAGCCACAAGCAGCCCTGAAAGCGGCTTTCATAAACTTGGTGGGTTCACAGATCTGTATCCATATGCCGGCCGCCATAATGGGCAGAGCAGAGTTTCTGGGGGATCTTGTTAAAGCAAATAAACTAGCCGACTGCCCTCATTCACCTCACACCTTCAAAAACATCCTATCGCCTTCAGCAGCCATTCCAGTAAGAATGCTCATCAACAACAACTTAACAATAGGAGTTTTCCCAGAGCACCTTAAAAAGGCATACATATACCCCCTTTTAAAAAAAATACCTTCCCTAGACACTCGAAACCCTGACAACTACCAACCCACTACAAAAGACTATTCCTGGGCAAACTTACAGAAAGAGCAGCTTTCACCCAGGCGTCAAAATTCATTGACAGTTCCTTACTTTCTGACTTCCAAACTGGATTCTGTCCAGAAAGAGACAATGAATTGGCCCTAATCTCTATCTGGGATGACCTTAACAACACAGTGTACAAGAACGGAGTTGTTGCCCTTCTTCTCGTGGACCTTTCAGGAGGCTTTGACACAGTGGATCATTACACAATCATAAAAGGACTTCAGGAGGCCGAAATAGAGGGCACAGCTCTCGTTTGTGTCACATCCTACCTACACAACATAGCAAATATCATACGTACCACCCTATTTTCTTCTAAATCATACATTATTGAAGGAGTCCCTCGATGCTCAATTATCTCACCCATGCTTTTCAACATCTGTATGAAATCGTTACCAGATCTTATCAATGGGTTTATTTAACATCTCCTTCCATATCTGCGCAGATTACACACAGATGCTTCGGAAACTGGAAAAACTATAGAAGATTAAAACATCAAAACTCTTTGATTGCCTTCGAGCCATTGACCAATGGATGACATAGAACCACCTCAGAATGAATGCCTCCAAAACTGATTACTCACCTGTGGCGAATGGAAAACCTACGGCCCACCTGGGTGCCTGGACTGATGATCTAGGGCCATCTGCAAAAAAAATCTACAGGGGTAAAACAAACTTTGGAATTAACATGGATGCTAAACTGTCAATGAATCAATAAGTGGGTAAGGTAGTCCAATCAAGTTTTCTTCTCGCACCTAGGATTCCCACACAAGGTTCAAGCTACCAACTCTCTTCACCTATCAAAACTGGACTACGCTAACGGTCTGTGTCATTGCTCGTCTTTATCAACTATGTGAAGACTACAAAGAATTCAGAATGCTGCCACAAGACCGCGCCTAAATGTAAAGCCACAAGCACACATCACCCCTGCTTTGAGGGTGCAACACTGGTTACCTGTTGCAAGAAGATCCTCCTTAAAGCTGCTTTGCATCACACACAAAGCAATACATGGCAAAGGACCACTCTCTTCAGGAAGAAAATAAACAAATGCATTTATATATGAGGTGAACTACGCATTACACCACAAGATACATGTTTATAGCAGACCATGTTGAAAATGTTGCTTCTGTGTACATATAGGCGCATATATAGAGGGTTATGACTGCTACTTATAACTAAAATAATTTGCATGTGTATATATCTGTTAATTGCAGTTATTTGAAACCATAAATAATGTACCACAAGATAAATGTGGACAGGAAACCATGTATATATTGTTGATTTAATGTTCATTTGGGTGTTTACATAAACCTGTTTAATCAAGCAAACATAACTTTACCAAGCATCATACATATACATATATATATATATATATATATATATATATATATATATATATATATATATATATATATATATATATATATATATATATGACACTGACGAAGGCATATATATATATATTCTACATTTTGCCATTAAAACACACACAAAAACCTAAAACAAAATCCCATCCGTCCTTCTCATCCCTCCTTCCATCTGTCTTATCCCAAACCTTTCCGTCTACTATGAACTTCTTCTTTCTCCAACTTTTACCCCTCCTTTTAGCCATGCAACCCAACTTACAAGCACAACTGACCACTACTTACAAAAAATGTACTACTTCCCCATTTCTATTCTATTCCTATCATTCTATCCCTACTGCAAACTTCCCCTTTTCATATCCATTCCTATCATTCTATTCCCTACTCTAAACCCTACTAAACATGCATGGAAATAAAATTGTACTAACTACTAACCTGGGGTTCCGAAGTATCTTGCCACTCCCCAAAAAGCCCTTCAATGCCTCTTCAGGGGTCATAAGTGCTATATAAATACATACACAATTACAGTAAATATTATTATATCATATTAGCTAAGGGGCGATCAACAAGCTCGAACATTAATACCCTCGCAGTCTACTCTATAATAAAATAATCCAAATGTTTTAAGAGTACAAACAAATTAATAAAAATGCTCTTCGTCACACCTATCTTATACTCTCATGTTAGGTTTTCAGGACTTTTTTGTCTCCTTCATCAGGACCACAATTTGGTTTTGCTTAAACAATCAATATATAACATGTGCTTTGAAATGTTGAAGTCTATAAATGAAAAATATGCTGAATCCCTAAATTCACAGAGATTAGACAGCACAAAACACATTTATTAAACAAAATGTCATCATCATCAGTTTTTAAATAGTTAACTTGAGATCAAAGTAGAAATGTAATATCTCCCAGGTGTAAGTCACTTGCACATTTACACTGTTCACAAAAACAGACTCATTATATTGAAAAAGGTGCACGACCTTTAACAGAAGCAGATCATTGCCTCATAATTATCAGTATTGGGTTTAGTAACCTACCCATATGTCTCTACAAACGTCAACATTTGGTGAGCATACTTGGTCCAATATTACATTGTGGTCCCCCACACAATCTGTTCATTATGCATCCTTTAAGCATGAGGTGATATATTGTGAAAGCTGTATGTTAGAACCATAGCATAAGGCAGACCTTTCTATCATTTAATTATAATCTCATCATTGTTATTTGTATCATAAAACTATTGTAGTGTCCTGTACTATTTTTATTATTTTTTAAGAGCTGTCTTCAGGCTTATGTGACCTGTTATAAGTTTGAGGAGGCAGATGTAATAAATGGTCTCTTCTGGGACCAAGTGAACTGGACTGGATCCATTCCATATGAACTCTCCCATCAGTCAAGCACATTCCACAGTAGTCTGTGATGGTTAACGTTTGGATAGGAACTCTAGTCATAATATTCTTTGTTTGACATTGCTATAGGAAGAACTGCAAAGCTGCTGGTGGGAGACAGCTTGTTTTTGGAGTGCTGGTTCATTGATGTGCCAGATAATGTTGTAATCGTCTTATATATGGATGAGTATATGCAAGAATCAAAATACAAGGTGATATCAATCGTTGTGGAGATGGCATCTTGCAGGCTGTTGTTAGTTTGTTTGGATAAAACAATGCCTCTCCTCCAAAGTAAACACTCTTACTTTGGGATTGTCTAGAACGGCTCTCAGAGGATGGTCTCTTGTTTTATACCACACATACTTATGTGAGAATAAATAGGAGCCTCATATCTTGTTGTAGGACGGCTGTAGGTTTATTGTCTTTTAGATTAATTTTGAGAAACTTCTTTTTTTCTGATATGTTGTGCTATAACCGCTATGCACTCCGACTAGAAGCGTGGGGCCAATTTCAGGCCCCAGTTGCCACAGTACTGTGTTATCTTCCACCTTTAAGAAGAAGCTGTCTGCAGAAATCCATCAGTTTTGCAACATGCCAAAATGATGTTGTATTACAGTAATATCTTTCACCTAGTCTAATCATGGCTTGCAGTTCCCTCAATCAAGGAACAGTTGGCGATCTTAACATCATGCAGAAATCCCCCCTCCTAGGCTTCCTTCTTTATTATATTAGTGATCAAAGATTTTATTAGAAGGCAATAAAAGTGCTCTGTTTTGTTAAGAAACTTTATTTTCCATGGGTGCCTCATGTTGTCATTTCCTAAGATCAAAGAAGCTGCATTTGGAATCTATGCAAAAATCCTTACTTCAGCGTGAGAGGCAGCTTTTCTTTCCTTATGGCGACGCTATTATTGAGATAGGTTCATTCCTTTGTTTACTAGACAATGTTGTGATTCGGACATGTGGACAAATGCCTCAGTGAGGTAGTTCTCTCTCTTATCCTCTTTGGCTGATCATCCTTAATGTTATTTATAATACTAATGCTTCCATGCACCAGTATCTATGGAATGAGCTTTTGATTCATTTCAGTGCTAACAACCATGAATGAAGATCACATAATGGAGTAAGAAAACTAAGTTATTTATAATTTTAGTTCTCCGTCAGTGGCATTTTTTATTGAAGCCATAAATAGCCCACCCTCCTCCTCAATGAGGCTTAAGTAAAAATCTGAATCCTGATATGAAGTCAAAATGAGCGAGATGGTCAGCCGCCACAGCAGAGCACTGTGTCTGTAGTGGAATTGCTGTAGCCTTTAAAACAGAACAATTCCCTTCCCTCTTTGAAAGCTGGTTCACATTACAGTTTAATTTATTTTCATTTTTTCTTTGAATATGCTGAATCTGCACTCTTTTGTTCTTTTTAACTTGTCTGTTAATTATGATTGTCTTATTTTTAAACAAAAAACAAAAAAACTAAATGTAATTCATTTAATGTTTCCCTGGAGATAAGCTCATTAAAAAATGTTTTTAATAGAGAAATGTTCTCTTTTAACACAACCAGCAATGTTCTTAATTTTTGTCTTAAATTAGCATTTCCGTGACGGAGAACTTGGATTAAAATCAGTAATTTTACGATCTCTTATTACTTTAAACATTTTGGCAGGTGTTCGCGCAAGCATGCCCATCCAACTTCCAGCCCAACCCTCCTCATCAGAGGTATGTTTGTTACATTTGGAATGGAGCAGTCCAGGAGGGATGACTATGACACAGATTCTGGTTTGGAGTACGGCGAGGATGAAATCTATCACCAGTTTCTAGAGTTCTACAGTGATGCTGTTCCTGAATTTAAGAGTGTGGGAAAAGTCATTCAGTTCAAGGTATGTGCACATTAATATTTAAGTTTGGTATAGCATTTTATTCTTGAGCTGACTTTTTCTTTAGTATTCCTTGTTTAGGTTGGCCCATGCTCTTACGATGTTTCAGTTGAAGAAGCTTATTTTGTTTTCTTGCCTGATATCTTTATAGTTCACTGTACTCCCCTTTAAAATGGTATTTCTGTAGGTGTGTTTTTTAATTTAACTGAAAAACCACGAAACAATGTTCACCACATTTGCTCCGCATGAAAGTCATTCAGTCACTGAGTGGCTTTTCTTGGGTTGGTGAACATATTATCAGCCATTTTGGAGATATGGCAAAATGCGTGTGCCAAGTATGTCAAACTGTTACTTTATTGGCGTTAGTTCGCAATCAGTGGACAGCGCATGCACAGAATGTTGCTGATGCAAGCTGCAATAACATACAGTATCAGTTTGTTAGCAGTATGAATTTGCTGTCCCTTGAAAGATCACAAACAATCCTAGCTATAAACACAATGCTGTCTACACACAACCTGAAATTCACAGTTCCTTTACCCAGCTTTCTTGACCTCTTATGGTGCTAAGGCTATCACCTGTACTGATCCTCACCACAGAGAAAGAAACTGAAGGCAGCGAGGCTGAACATGCCTTAGAGACTGCCTACAGACCAGGACAATTAAGTGTAGAATACATTCCTGACTGCGATGTGACTTAGAAAGAAGTTGTGCATCCTAGTCATACCCCTTCCCTAGTAAGGGCTGTGGTCATGAGTTTGAAAAATGCTATGCAAGACTACCCTTGAAACTGGGATCCACCATCTATGGCCCTCTCAAGCAAAGCTATGCATAGGAGAAATGAAGAGCCCATAGTATCAGGTTCCTTTAGATTTTGCAACAACTGATGGTGCCATACCTCAGTTATAAATTACTGTTCTACCTCTTCTCCTGCCACCACAGCAACCGCCATTGTCACACTGCCTCATATCCCACAGCAGAAGGATAAGCGATAAGGGAGAAGAGAAGAGCGAAGAGGTGAAGATCAGAGTAGTAGTAGTTGTAGGTCAGTGTGGAGATAGGCAGGAAGATATTGATCAAGCCAGCAAGGGGTTGTGAGAAAGTCATCCTTTTTGCCCTGATCGCCCCCATGATTTTGACTGATACTGGTGGGTACTGACTCTGATTATTCACTGGGCTCTGCTAACCAGGCCCAGGGCCAGTGCTCTGTTTAATAGGTATATGGTAATTAGGTGTAATTACAATTTGTACTGACAACCTACCTTTAACCCCTTGCATGCTGGTGACGAACCCCAGCCGTCACGCTCTGCGGTGCTCGTGTGCTGATGACGGCTGGGGTTCATCACGGCCCGCCCTGTTCGTTTGTTTACCGCACAGCGGCGGAAACGGGCCAGCAGCGAAGGGGTTAAGTTCCTAGTATATGGTAGGGCATGTATGTTTAGATGCCCATTCGATTTTTAATGACCTTAAGTGTGCACTGCTGTGGTGCCTCCTGTCATTTTAAAAGCCAGCCTGCCTTTCAGGCTGCTTTTACAATAAAACAATGTCTAAATTTGACTTTGGAATTAAAGGTACTTCCAAAGTCTTAAACTACCTTGTTTTTTACATATAAGTCACCTCTAGTGTCTGCCCTAGGTGACCCAAGCATAGGGCGCCATGTTAAAATAAGCAGGGGCATTATAAAATATCTTTTATATGCCCTAGTGAGAGAAAAACTGCCAATTTCGTTTTTCCCCGTTGCAGTACATTAGCTCCATAAGCTAATATGGGAAGGCTTTGTTTAACATTAACAAAGTCTGTCTTCGTACAGGAGTGAGCTAAAATAATTCAAAATGTCAAATTAATAGTGGTAATGAATCCAACAACTTGCCATGGTAGGATATATTATAATTATTACAGGAAATAAGTTATAGAACTACTTTTCTAAAGTTACTCAGTTCAACCCTGTAGCAATCTCTTCTGATTGGCCAGCCTTTCACAGGCTGAGCCAAGCTGCTTTAATGAGGTGTGAAGTGACCTGGGTTGAGACAAAGGAGACATCTGGTGAGAGGAGATTTGCAGCAGTAGATGCCAGGAAAGGAAGGGGGCTAGGTAGCCAAGCTGGATTTCAAAGGGAGAAAGACTGTGAGGACAGGAACCAGGCCCACCCCCACTTCCTGCACCCCCAACCAGGTGGGAGCCCCTGTAATTGAATTAGGAGAGGGGGTCAAAGGGGGGTGTAAGGAAAGTTAGCCACACCTGTGGGTTGGATTAGCCCTACTTGAACCTCCAGGAGAGATTTTCACCATTTTGATTTTTGTGGAATAATGCTTTCTTGGACAAGATAATGCCCCACTTGCGGGGAAGTGGTCATCACTGAGGGTGGCACCTTGCACCCCATTGGTCAGGGTACCCCCGCTTCTTCCCACCCCTGAAACCTAGATAAATATGGAAGAGCTTCCCTGCAACTTAGACCCCTGCCTGGAAAGAAGAATAAGAAGGACTGCCCTACTGAACCCCTGGCATGCACCAAGAAGGACTGCACTCATAAGGACTGCACCTGCTGCACACTCTGGGCTTCACGAAAGAGGACTTTGACTTGCCTTAAAAGTTTGAGTGACTCCCTGCAAGCAACAAATATAAACGAGCTTCGAGAGGTCCCCTGCATCAACTCCACCAAAAAGAGCCCAGCTGACCAACGTCCTGTGGACTTTAAAGGATTTGACCAGGTGCATAGGAGAATTGTAGTCCCAACTCTCCAAGGAGCAACTCAAAGCTTCTAGACCCTTGGCTGGTGTTGTGGACACTTCAAGACTCCATAAGGGCCTTCTGAAAGAAGATCCAGAAGTTTATAATCATTTGGCGAATTATTGTGAAAAAGCTCAAGAAGTTGACCGACCTGTCATCAATAGTCAGTGCAGCAACATCGAACCATGAACTGGTCTGAAATTCAGCTTTGTCCCGCTAAAGCTCTGGAGCTCTTCGTCATCCACACTGCCGTCGACCCACAGCCAGCCTATAGCCTAGAGAGTCGCTCCACGTCGAAAGAAAAAGAACCAAAAAAGTGGCTATGTGCAAAGGTTAAATTTTGACGGGCCCCAACCACCCCATCGTATTTGACCCAAACTCCATCGCGGTCGGCCTGAAACTTTGACTTGGTCCCGTTCAAGCACGGCCAGATGTCCTCAGTTGGCGCTTTATGCTTTTAAGCATGTTTACATTTAATCTTCAAAAAATCATATCTCCGGTTCCCTACATTGGATCTTTGTTGTTTTGGTGTCATTGTAAAGATAAAAATAGTTCCTATCTTTAGAAATTGGTGTTGGAATTTTATTGTGTTTCGTGTCTTTGTATTTATGGTAAATGGTGTTTTTTAAATGCTTTACACACCTGACTCCTAAGTAAAACCTGAATGCTCGTAAGCCAAGCTACCAAGGGTTGAACAAGTACTAATTTATTGAGACTTTACTGTACCGTATTTGTGATTGTAGTATTGCTACTAGCTCTAGGTACCTACCTGCACCTACTAACAAACCTCCTTCCAACATGGGTGAAGGGACTATGCAGTTTCTCAAGAAAGCCAGAAGACTGTGCCCAAGGCAGATTAGTTTGTGAGCAAAATGCTCTAGAGGAAGCATGTTGCAGAGATGCAGCAAGGGATAAGAACTGGTGTGAATGCCTTTTGCTTCTTATTAGTACTCCAGGAATAGCATCAGGCTACTTTGTGGGGCCCCAGAACATCCCAGTTGTCCAGAAGTGGGTTCTCCTTCAGAAACCTCCCCGATTCCTATAATTGCCGAGGCATAATTCCACCTTCAGGAATTCCATCAAAACATCTTCAGTTTACTTCCTAGTAAAGCAGTAGAACACACGCCCAGAACCCACCGCAATAATGGCTTCTATTTCAGATTCTTTATAGTGAAGACAAATGGCAGATGGTGTCCTATTCTAGTTCAAGGGAGCTCAACAAGTTCCTCAAGATGCAGTCTTTCAGGATGGTCACTCTTCGGAAGATTCCCTTGTCTCTACAGAAAGGAGAGTTCTGTACCTCTTATGTGCAAATTCCATATCCCTACACAGACAAACCCCACAGGCAGTTTCTGCGGATCCTAAGGGTGAGGAAGCATTATCAGTTCAAAGTACTTCCACTGGGCCTGAAATATGCACTGAGAATTTCCAGCAAATGCCAAACCTAGCCGCTGCCCAACTGAGTAAAGAGGGTTATCAGTTAAGTGTGTACCTTGACAGTTGACTCTTGAAAGCACCACCAACACAAGAGGCAAGTAGTCAACGGAAGCCTTCCTTGTACACTTTTGATGTGGGGGCATTGCTCTAAAAACTAAGAATCAATTTGCAGTATCTCTCCACAAAGGGTTTCTGGTTTGAGGAGAACAAGAATTTTTATATTAACTATTTGAGTTGCACATAACACGTCATGGCTTGGAAGCAATCCTGCAGAGTTTGAAAATACAATCAGTACTAATATATACATACAGCACAACCTCTGTGTGTTACCTTACTAAACAAAGAGGCACAGAGCCTTGCAACCTTTCCAAGTAGGCCCACTTATTTTGGGATTAGGTGAGGTCCAACATCCCTGCAGAATATTCTCAATAATGATAAGACAGATGTGTTGAGCTGCTCCCTCTTGGACTATCACAAATTGAGCCAGTACCAACTGCAGATATCTACCAGTCAATTCAATTCAATTCAAATGATCTTTATTCGGATTTAGTACATCCATAAAAGTACATACAGAGTAAAAATACATTTTAAGAGCATTTAAAAACACACATAAAAAGTTAAAAACAATTTGTCCAATTAGGTTGAGGCAGCATGTGTAGCTTAAAGTGCATAATATATAAAGTGCGAAATGCATAATAGAGGGAGAGCATTAGTCCGTTGATGTACATAGTTTCAAAATTCAATTGTATTCTCATACAAGGATTATTTAAATCAAAGCACATGTGTAATGGAATCCGTAATTAATAACTGGTACAATGGTAAAGTACACAAATACATAGGATGGCATAGTACTACTGTCCATTAGCCGTGTTCCATACTTGCCCTCGATCTCACACAGGCTTTTATGAAACAACTTACAGTATAAATGACTTCATCGGTGTGCAACATTTGCAAAAATTGTAGTGCTAGAATGGAGTCTCGTAAATTATATTTACGGAGGATGGGTCTTAAATATTGGCAGGTATACAATTTATAGTGGCCGCAAAAGAAGAGATAGTGTAATAAACTTTGTTTTCCACCTTGAGAACAGGGGCAATCCAACTCTTCTAATTTTTTGTTATAGCCAATAGGAAAGCTAAGCAAGTTGACTATGCTTCCCTCCCGGAACCTGAATAAAAGACTCCGATTCCATCTTCCTATAGGAATTGACAGGTATCTTAGAGAATTATTTGGATTATCAATACCTGAATCAATAGTGCGCAAATATCTAATGACCACTGGTTTAATGGATTCTGATCTCATCCTTTCCTCATTATATAAATCCAGGAATGCCCGTTTGATACTATTCTTATGAGCGGGTACAATAGAATCAGGGGAGCTAAATAGAGATCCATGTCCCACACACTGCAGACTATTTTTGACTGCATTTAGCCAGGGTATATGATGAGATCTATCACTTGACAGGCAGTCAGATATAATACTGCGCGTTAGGGATGCAGCTGGATTTAGCCATATTTTAATCCAAAAAAGTGCAGGCCTTGACTTAATAAAATCGACAATATATGGCAGCCTTAGTTCATTGTGACAGATGAAAGTAGGGGCACAAGGAACTCCCCCCAGCACCCTCCTACAAAATCTATTTTCCTCCAACTGGAGGGCCGTGCTGTTACAATAGCCCCATACTTCAGCTCCGTAAGTCCCAGTTGGTCGGCATTGGGTGCGATAAATGGTAAGAAGGGGGGTAACAACGTCAGCCAATTTTGGTTGACGAAGGGATAAGATTGAATTAATTGACTTGCCAATTTTGTTACTCGCATGGGCAGCGTGTTGCTGCCATGAACCTGAGTTAGAGAATAACAACCCTAAATAAGGGAAAGTGCTGGTGCATTTTAAAGTGTTGTTACCGGATTTGATGGATGTAATATTATACTTTTTTGGTCGGCAATTCATTATAAAAGATTTTTTAAAATTGGTGTTTAGGCCAAGGTCGGACATGAAAGTAAAAAACCCAGAAATTAAAATGCGTAAAGCATTCGGTGTACGCCCCATTAATACAGCGTCATCCGCATAGAGTAGGGTAGTAATGGGGGAACCGTTTATAATTGGAACGTCCTTAATGATCTCACTCAGAGTACTACTCAACCTATTGATATATAAAATAAAAAGCAGGGGGGCGAGTACGCAGCCCTGTCTAACTCCTCTGCTAATAGGGACATCGTTAGATAAATCGCCATCATTATTAATTCGTACTCGCGCTTTTAAGTCCCTATGTAGATAAGAAAGAAAATACACCAGTGAGTCATCCAAACCATAATCAAGCAAAAGTGACCACAACCTTGAACGATTAACAAAATCAAACGCAGAACTCAAATCCATAAAACCTAAATAAAGAGGGGATTTTTTGACAATGATGTATTTAGCCATAATCAGATTTAAATTTAAACATTGTTCAATAGTGCCTACTTTACTTCTGAATCCCAGTTGGCTACAATGAAGAACGTTGTTATCTTCAGCCCAGTCCCTTATCCGTTTAAAAATTACCCTTCCCAGGACTTTTAACGTATTATCGATCAGTGAGATCGGGCGGTAACAGGCGGGATCAGACCTGTCACCTTTCTTAAATATAGGTACGATGACACTGTTCGACCAGGATTCGGGGATCGAGCTATCATTCAGGTTATTAAATAAGTTGCATAATAGAGGGGCCCAGAAATTAATTTCTGATTTGATCTGATCAATGGAAAGGCCGTCAGGGCCTGGAGCTTTATTACTAGCACTATCAATAATAGCATCCTCAACCTCAAGTAATGAAAAGGTCAGAGGTTCAGCGCTATAGGGTAGAGAGACAGTATCTAGAGGGGTCGCTGATATAGCGTAGATTTGGGAGAAATGCTCTACCCACGCCTCGCCTGTTATATTACTGTTAATTGGATTGATGTTAGAACCAAGAGATCTTAAGGACTTAACTTCTTTCCAGAAGCCAGTTGTGTTCTTTAGTGTGGCGGTACGCGTAAGGGATTCCCAGTGATTAATTACTAGGGCCTCAGATCTGGTTCGTAAGGCACTTTTATATTTTGATCTTAATACTCTCACGAGTTGGGGGTCCCTTGGGCTGGTATTAAGGGCTGCCCTCAAGTCCCTATTGGCCTTGGAGCAAGAGGAGTCAAACCAGCGGGGACCCTGGGATATATTCTGCCTAGCGGGTTTGGAGGATTCAGTTTTAATGGCCCGCATAAATCTCCAAAAGCGCCAACCACCTCATTACTAGGACTTGTATGGGACAGGCAAATCTCTACTATCTCGGGATGTTTTTTAATTACTCTAGAGAGAATTCCTCTATTATCAACTCCCTTCCATACTAGTCTCAATCTATCTGTTGATAATGCTAGATTTTGAGGCCCAACCTCTCGCTTCACTGCAACCTTTGAGGTCTGGGGATTGTGTAAATTTATTCTAAGCGGGTAGTGGTCGCTATAAGCGGAACAGACGACTTCTGCTTTTAAAATTATGTCACTTAATGTAGGGCATGTGAAAATATAATCTATCGTAGAGGCACAGCCCTGACCTATAAAAGTGGGGGTTGTTATATTGTTTGCACTTGTGCCTACTATTTCCATAACATTAACTAGGTCACGGGAAGCTATATGGTTTTTCAATTCTTCCCCGTTTTTACATATTGGGCTATAGCGATACATATGTGCATTAAAGTCCCCTCCGATGCAGATACCATCAAAGGGTCCGTACTTTTGCCCCCCCAAGATTTCATCTATAAAAGTAAACAATAACATAAAATTACCATTTGGACGGCTAACAAAATCATTATTATAAAAATTAATAATACATAATTTCAATCTGTTAATGTACTTCATAGCCATAAAACAGCAATTACCCGGTGTAGGGATCAATTTAGTTTGCACCCCGCATTTTATTTTGGACCAAATAGATAAACCCCCGCTAGGTCGACCCATATGAGACGGGGAAGCCTTGAGATTATAACAACAGAAACCCTCAATTGTTGGTGACGTTGTACTCCACGTTTCTTGTAGCAACAATATATCACAGTTATTATCAACCCAATTGAGCCACTCTGTAATTTTCAGTTTGGATTTTAAACCTGCTATATTCCAGCTGACAAGAGATAGTTCTGAGTCCAGAGGCAGATGAGTAAAGGTCTGGGGTGAATTACTCAAGATGCTTTGAGGCGAGGATTGTGAAACAATCTGGGGTTCGGATGTCGGAGTCAACGATAGTTCGACAGAAATAGTCAAAGGTGGTCAGTCTTGCATATCCAGATCCGAAAGAGGTGCAAATCTATTATACATTTGGAATGGGAAATAAGGTTGATGCAATTGCATAGGTGGTGGCCGAAAATGCATAGGGGGTGGTTGGAAATGCATAAATGGTGGTTGGGAATGCATTAATGACGGTTGGAATTGCATAAAAGGTGGTCGAGGTTGTGTTGCCATTTGTCTATAAAAGTAACTCAAGGGTAACATAGTTGCAACAGTAGGAATGGTAGAATAGTTGCTGTTTCTGTTAAGGAGGTTTCTTACAGTCCCAGGATTTTTAAAATTCAGAACTATACAGTCACCTTCCTTATCCTTGAGTAGAGGCCTGACCCACGATACCCTGCGTGCAGATATAATCTCTCTTGAGATGTCAAATCCAACGCCTTTGTGCTTGGTCAGCCAGTCTATGCTCTTATTTCGCAATTGCACCCATGATTCCCCCTGGTCCTCCCTCAACGGTGGTACTCCTGCTAGAACCAAAACAAAAGGACAAGCATCCGGTGGCAAGTGTAGGTCTGGTCCTTGATGTTTAAATGGTTTAATAGACCCTTGAGGGCCAGTACCCACGTTGTTATTGGCAGCATTCGGTCTTGGAGCTGTAGAGGGTTTAGTTGGGCCATTATTGCTATTTGGAACAGCAATGTTAGGAGTAGATGGAATAGCAACTTTTCTAGGAGCAGGTATAGGAGTTGGTTTTATAGGCAAGTTAGCTTTATTCATAGTTGGCCCTCTTTTAGCAGTTGTGGGTTGAGTTATTGATGGCGCAATAGATCGGGATGGGGATCCAGAATTACTCAGTACCCCACCCAAAGTGCTGATGATGTCCTGTTTCTTTGATGACAGTATATTGTTTGCAGTTTCCAATTCCTTCAAGAGGCGATCTGCTCTAACTTGGTCGAGGATGATTGACCCCTTTCTTTTTATTTCTCCAGTCTTGACCAGGTTATCTAATCTGTCCAGTCTTTTAAAAACGTTATTAAACTGATTGATCATTTGCTTTTCAAGTCGGTTAAAAATAGTATCCACTATGGTTTCTATGAGGTTCCCGTTCTGTCTAGAGAGATTATAATTATCACCCATTATTGCTGTTTGAGTCCATATGGTTTTAGAATTCCCGCAAGGATGATTGATAGTTGCATCGGAAATGCTGTCCATGTCAGCGGAGTCTTTATCTTCTGTAAGGACGATTTGTGCCCCCGAAGATTTATTTTTATTCCATAGACTTTGCGGTGTGGGCTGATTTTTGTGGAATAAAGGCTGTTTCCTTTTATTAGCACTTTGCTTAGTTATGCCTCTTTTGCGTTTTTCCCCTCCCGGTTTTTTACTGCTAGAATCAGTGTTGTCCAGGGTAATGACATCATCCTGCGAACTAGTTGTAATAGTAGAAACACTCTCTGTCTGGAGGGATACTGGGGATGTCAATGTCAGTATAGGCTTAGGCATTACTGCCGCTGGTATTGTAGATGCGGGATCATGTGCTATGTAGGTGACAGTATTTTCATCATCCAAAATAGTGGGCACGTCGACAGGAGGATGTGACGGTTTTACCACAATTATTTCCGGGTTTAGATGTACATCTCCATTAACACAGCTTGTACTGCTTATGGAACTCGTTTTATTGTGGATGGAAAGGGAACCCATCGAGAACCTTCTCTCAGTCTCCACTATTTCATTAATAGCAGAGTCTATCAATGACTCAAAGGATGTCATGAGGGAGACAGAAGTATCAACACCCTTGTTTTCAACATCATAATTATTACTATCACCCATTTTGTGATCCACAGTAGGTGCTCACCTTAGCTACAGATGTTAGTGGGGTGGCCTGCCCGTCCACTGCAGTCCACAGACGGCCCGCCCTTTTCCCGGGCTTCTCCCGCGCGCGACTTGCGGGTGCGAGAGGCGTTCCCTGCTAATGAAGCGCCTCCTGGCGCGTGTCCGTTGTCACGCCCGCCGCGTCCACCCCCGGGGCAGCTGGATGATGTAGTTCCCCAGCTGCTGCTGCGCCGGGTGGATGGCGGTGGATGGCGGTATGAGCGCTGGCCGTTTCCCTCACGGCGCGGTTGTGGAGCAAAGCAGGGGTAAGTTCGCTGATCACGTTGGCCGTTCCCCTCACGGCAGGTTAGGCAGTGATAGAATGTCCCCAGAGCGCTTCGGCGCTCCCTGCTAATGAAGCGCCTCCTGGCGCGTGTCCGTCGTCACGCCCGCCGCGTCCACCCCCGGGGCAGCTGGGTGATGTAGTTCCCCAGCTGCTGCTGCACCGGGTGGATGGCGGTGAATGGCGGTATGAGCGCTGGCCGTTTCCCTCACGGCGCGGTTGTGGAGCAAAGCAGGGGTAAGTTCGCTGATCACGTTGGCCGTTCCCCTCACGGCAGGTTAGGCAGTGATAGAATGTCCCCAGAGCGCTTCGGCGCTCCCTGCTAATGAAGCGCCTCCTGGCGCGTGTCCGTCGTCACGCCCGCCGCGTCCACCCCCGGGGCAGCTGGGTGATGTAGTTCCCCAGCTGCTGCTGCACCGGGTGGATGGCGGTGGATGGCGGTATGAGCGCTGGCCGTTTCCCTCACGGCGCGGTTGTGGAGCAAAGCAGGGGTAAGTTCGCTGATCACGTTGGCCGTTCCCCTCACGGCAGGTTAGGCAGTGATAGAATGTCCCCAGAGCGCTTCGGCGCTCCCTGCTAATGAAGCGCCTCCTGGCGCGTGTCCGTCGTCACGCCCGCCGCGTCCACCCCCGGGGCAGCTGGGTGATGTAGTTCCCCAGCTGCTGCTGCACCGGGTGGATGGCGGTGGATGGCGGTATGAGCGCTGGCCGTTTCCCTCACGGCGCGGTTGAGGAGCAAAGCAGGGGTAAGTTCGCTGATCACGTTGGCCGTTCCCCTCACGGCAGGTTAGGCAGTGATAGAATGTCCCCAGAGCGCTTCGGCGCTCCCTGCTAATGAAGCGCCTCCTGGCGCGTGTCCGTCGTCACGCCCGTCGCGTCCACCCCCGGGGCAGCTGGGTGATGTAGTTCCCCAGCTGCTGCTGCACCGGGTGGATGGCGGTGGATGGCAGTATGAGCGCTGGCCGTTTCCCTCACGGCGCGGTTGTGGAGCAAAGCAGGGGTAAGTTCGCTGATCACGTTGGCCGTTCCCCTCACGGCAGGTTAGGCAGTGATAGAATGTCCCCAGAGCGCTTCGGCGCTCCCTGCTAATGAAGCGCCTCCTGGCGCGTGTCCGTCGTCACGCCCGCCGCGTCCACCCCCGGGGCAGCTGGGTGATGTAGTTCCCCAGCTGCTGCTGCACGTGGTGGATGGCGGTATGAGCGCTGGCCGTTTCCCTCACGGCGCGGTTGTGGAGCAAAGCAGGGGTAAGTTCGCTGATCACGTTGGCCGTTCCCCTCACGGCAGGTTAGGCAGTGATAGAATGCAGATATCTACCAGTCACCACTCATCAGAATAAGAAATTCACAGCAGACACTGACAGCCATTGTCACAGGAGGGTGGATTTTCAATGCCTTTTGGTACATCTTTCCTCCTTTTCTACTGGTCTTGAGGGTCATCAAAAAGGTGAGAGTGAACCATGTACTTTGATTCTAAGTTTTTGTTCACCTATTTTCTGTGGCTGTCTTATCATTCACCTTGAAGTAATATACAGCAGCTCGGACAGATGTTACACCACAACCTAAAGTCTTTGAAATTCAAAGCGGTTCCTTACCACGAGAGTTCAGATTCTTGTCCATTCCTTTTAAATGCAGACAGATCTTTGTACGAGCTGGCAATTTTCCCACCATTAGGACTAATAATTCCAAATGGAAATGCTTTTGAGTTTTCTTTGCCGAGAAGGTATTGGACCCACTTTTGTCGCAACCCCTTCAGGTTCTACTATCCCTGCTAGGCATAGCTAAAGTGGGGAGTCCATTATAAAAGTGTTTTTTGGCATATTGATGCAAACCCTACAAAAATAACTGTTTGCATCTGAAGACATAATACAGAATGTGAACATATTCTCATTTTTCAACAAATTTGCACAAAATTGGGTTGCATTGCTTAAAAGGGCAAGCCTGCATCATGGAATGCTAATGAGTGAAATGTTGCCATAATATCTGGAGTTTGGCAATACCAAATATATGTTGGTTTTCCATGGGAATGTAGTATGCAAATCAATTAAACAATCTAGGCGCAGATCACTAAATTTTGGCAGAATCACAGTTTATGGTGCACTGTTCATTTGACAATGGATATCAAATTCAGGACTATATGGAAGGTGTAAATACTATACATTTTCTAATTCTGTGCAGCCTAAGGAATCAAATGGTGCAAACCCAGACTTCCTTTGTTCTGGCAGGCGTTCCAGGAGCATGCACTGAACATGACGATTGTTTGATTTTTTTAGCAATTATCTCCAGTCTCTCGCATACATGAAAAATCCCTGCTGAGCTTCGTCCAAATCTAAATTTCTCTGGGGTCCCTGAGTATGGGGTAATCAGGCATGTGTGAACTTTTTTTGGGTTACGGTTAAGACAGTCGTTCAGCTGCGTGCAGTTCATTCTATATATTTCAAAAGCAAACTAGAGCAAAATGCTAGTTATGGGAAGCTGTCTTTCAGTTGCCGGTATCACCCCAAGGCTTTGGCGAATGCTGCCACTACAATATATTTCATCATCTATCGATCCTAAAGTTTCAATGGCTGGCCAAGATAGGGTGCTGAAAGTAACGATTGTGAGATTTTCATCATTTTTTCCCAAAGTGTGGTAATTCCCACTATTCCCTCTCTTTGTCACAGAAACATATTCTTGCCGATTTTGATCCACATCTGCTTTGGCCTATGTCTCATCTGCTCATGGATACCAGAAATGCATAAATCTTCTATAGGTTCAGGTATCTGAAATGCTAGTCTAGCGTAGCTGTCCTTTGGTTGCAGTTAACATCCCTGTGCTGTATGATAACCTATTTTATCCATATATTTTTATCAACTACACATCCAAAGATTTCTATCACTGAGACCAAACTTCCAAAACCCTTATTGACCAGCCTGCAGAATCCACTGAATGTTACATTTGTCAGATTTTCAACTATTATTATTAGTTATAATAATGTGAAGGTAGTGCATAAATTATAAATTTAAGGTTTAACTGTTACTTTAAAAAAAATATATACTTTAAGTTTAGTTTGTATAGAAAGAAATAAAGTTATAGTAATGTAATTGTGGTGCACACATTATAAATGTAAGATATAACCATAACATTAGAATTACTTATGTTTGGCTCATTTAAGTTTGATTCATATAGAAAGAATAAAAGTTCCCCAACTATAACTAAGTTTTATCCTTTATTTTTTTCAATGAATTTCAATGCTTTTTTTATTTTTAATAAAAATGTGTTTCAACTCGTAGAGTCTAGTGTCGTACAGTGGAGGAGTGTCGTACAGTGGAGGACAGTGCCGTGTCGTACAGTGGATTTGAGTAAAGTTGAGTGGCTTAGCATATAGTGGAGTATAGATTCATACAATGGAGTGTATTAGAGAGCAGTAGAGTGTTCTGGTGTAATGTAGAGTTGAGTTAAGTGTCATGAATTTGAGTGGGGTCTCATAGACTACAGTGGAGTGCTGTGTCGTAAAGTGTTGGAAAGTGTTGTACAGTGGAGTGCAGAGTTGTAGAGTGGAGCATACGGGGATATATTGGAGTACAGTCTCGTAGAGTGACATTGAGTGTAGTATAGTTTTGTAGAGTGGAGATGCATAAAGTGGAGGAGAGTGCAGCAGAGTGGAGCTGTGTAGAGTGGTGTGTCAAACAGTGGAGTAGAGTGAGGTAAAGTATGGTAGGGTGGAGTGTTATGATCTAGAGTAGAGTGGCCTGATGAATTATACAGTGGAGTTAAGTGTCATAGAGTGGAGTGGTCTGGTGTGCCATAGAGAGAACTACAGTGAAGTGCCACAGAGTGCACTACAGTGGTGTGGAGTAGAGTACGGTATAGTGTGAAGTGGCATAGAATGGAGTAGAGTTAAGTAGCATAGAGTAATGATCAGTGGAGTAGTGTCGTAGTGAGAAAATGAGGTTCTGTTGCAGCCCCCCTTCGCATTCCACCCCCCTCACACATACACACACACACACACTTTTTGATGCAATGTTGACTGTAGAGTACAGGGTCCCTGCTGTCCAGGTTCCCAGTACCAGTGATCTTTACCTAAAACTGTTTCACAATTGGCTCTTCAGGCCCTCTGTAAGTCGCTAGTAAATGGTACCTGGGTACCTAGGGCATTGGTACCCTCACCTAGGCCATGCAGACTGCTCTGCAGAATTCAGGGCCTGGTGCAGACAAAGCGAAAAAGTCAACTTGGTACACTGCCTGTGCGCCATGCCAACTATCACTGCCTCAGGTATAGGTAAGTCACCCATCTAGCAGACCTCACAGCTCTTAGGCAGAGTGCAGTATATCCCAGGTGTGGGCATATCTGCATGAGCAAATATGCCCCTACAATATTTAAGTCCATTATTAGATATTGCAGGTGCCAGGGAAGACATAGAGAGTACGTGTGGTGGAAACTTGATAGCTTGAGTTCCTCAGCACCATGATGACTTCTCTGAAACTAGGAGTGTTTGGTACCAAAGTACTCCTCTCAATAAACCCACACTGATGCCAGTGTGGGATTTATTAAACGATGTATTCAGAGGGCACCTCAGAGGTTCCCCCTGAAAACCTACCAACCCCGGTGTGGTCACAGACTGGCTGTAGGCAGCCTGCCACCACCAGACATGTTCCTGGACCCCTGGGTCGAGAGCCTCTGCTTTCTATTTCCTAATGCACATCCTGGGGTGAGGTGAAGCTTTAAAGGCCTGCCACCTTTGTAATGCAACCCCCAGCCTCCGCTGCTAGCAGCAGATGGCAGTCCCGGGTTTACACCCCTACTTTGGGGGTGGGAAACCTTGAGTGAAAACCTAGAAGGATAGGAGGTGTGCCCACCTCTGCCAACTCCACTCCTAAGGTGGGAGGCGAGGTGAAACACATCTTACAGTTCCCGCTAGCTTGAAGATGGGGAGAGCAGTCAGGTCTAGGACTATGCCCACTCCCACAGGAGGGTTGCAAATTTGAGGGTGTAGTCAACCCAGTTACTCCCCTAAAGCACCCCTAAATTTAGTATTTAGATGGCCCCCTCAGACCGGGAAACTTGTTCCTGCCGACCTAAGGAGAAGGACGAAGAATACTCCATGCATCGAAGCCTGAAGACTACTACTGACTTGACCCCAGCCCTACAGCCTGTCTCCAGCTTCCAAGACTCTGCAAAAGAAGACGAAGCCTGACCTGCAGCCAGCAACTTCCAGAACCTGAGGAAGACTGCCTGCTGTCCTCAAAGACCAGAGACTCACAAGAGCAGTGGATCTGTCTCCAAGAGATCTACACAAAGGGTTCCGTTGCCCTGGAGATCCACCAGTCCTGCTCAATTTGCACCCGACACGTCTGGCCCGTCTCCTGGTGGACAACTAACACATAACAGGTTCCCCAGTGATCCTGACCTCAAGTCCAGCATTGGCTGACCCCTCCTGGACTCCACGACAACGACTGCAGCCTGAATCCAGAGACTCCTCCCTGACCACAACCAGCTCAGATAAGAAGAATCCGGCATCTACGGATGCCCCTGCACCCGAAGCCCCTGGGCCTTAGTGAACTGAACCGACGGTGCCCGTACGACTCCCTACACCTCTACTTACATCTTCTGTTGCTGATCTCCCTTCATCAGCCTCTGGTGCGACACCTGCAGCCTGTTTATCCTAAGCAAGCTATCCTTTGAAAAGCATTGGGTGCCCAACACCCAGCAGCCCCTGTGCCGCTGGTGGTGTATGTTTGGAGCTGCTTCGTGGCCCCCAGTGCTTGCTCTTACCCCCACATTTTGGCCCCTGCAACCAATTTACCTACCTGCAAGCAGTGTGGCTTCGAGCACCCCTAGTGTCCATTGAAAGCATTGGGGCAAACTCTGATTTTGACCTTTGAACCCGGCCACCCCTGTGCCACTGGTGGTGTAGTTTTGGTACTCACCTGACCCTTGCACTTTGGTGACTTTTGGTCTCGAAGACTGGAACTGTAAATTGTGTACTTACCTGTATAACCACATTATTGTTTTTTTCCATAAGATAAGATTGAGCTTTATGAAAATTGCACTAAGGTACTGATTACGAGTCTGGTCCTGCTTCTTTTTGTTCCCAACATGTCAATTCTTCCGTTTTGTTTAGAACACTTGTATTGTATTGCAGCATTCATATAGCACTGAAAGCGGATAGTATTTCTTTGGTCTTTTGGTACATTAAAACCAGCCCATAATAAAATCAAATGTAGTTATGAATGCGAAGCTTTTAAATTCAGAAGACACAAATAATTATCGTAATGTGGAATGTTCTCAATAAATTGTAGGATGCCTCCATGCATAAATCCCTTAAGATTTTATTTTGCTAATGTCAGTATGGTTTTATGTTGTCATGTTTTCCTTATAAACCTAATGTGCTGAATCTCTATGGGATTTCTCAACTTTTGTTTTATTTTTCAGGTCAGTTGCAATTTTGAACCACACCTGAGAGGAAACGTTTATGTCCAATATCAAACGTAAGCATAATACCCTTAGTTCATATTTAAAATGTTCCCTGACAGATTTTTACGGATATTTTCTGATGCTTACTTCGTTCATAAGTTACCTGCCAGAATATAATGCTTTAAAATGCCACTACTATTTGTGAATTTTGCTAATACATAGCATCCTTTTAGAAATTGCTCAAAGTACGTTCTTTGTATGTGAATACATTGCCCTGTAAGCACTAGGATTAGCCCCTATTCAGGATCAGAATTAAGAGTTGTCTGATAATTCTCACACTCACAGTTTTCCCCTGGTAAATTCTGGCAGGTCATACCTGCTAAAATTTAGCAGGTGAAAAGGCCAGTAAAACAGCATAACATACAATATTCTGAATGATGATTACTGTATATGCATGTCGCACCTCATTTTTCAAGTTGGAAAACATGTAATAGGCGGTATTTACCACACCCACCTTACCCCGAGGTGATGGTGTTTGCCAAGTATGGTAAATACCTCACCATGATCATCCTAACTTGTAATGAGGGCCCACATGTCCATTTTACAAACGTTTTAGAGTATGTTTAACTTTTGGTATCCTAAATTGTCCCTGACTTTGTCTTCAGAATAGCACATTGCTTGTTTTTAGTATGGATTTAGCAAATATATATAGGATAGTACAATAATCCTTAAGGAGTTAATAGCTGCATAAATATATGGATGGGTAAATTCAGGGAAGATGTATGGCTGCCCAGATGGATGGAATTAATTAACTTGGATGAATGGAATGCATGGATGAATAAATGAGTACGTGTGTGGAAATAATCCAGGATGGGGGACAGTAGTAGTTTGTTGAGACAGGAGCACTTCTATGGTAAGCTGGGGCATTTTTTAGGGAGGGGCAGTGTTTAGGGTATAACAGCAGTAGGTATTGTGCATGGATATTTTGTGCTGTGTAATGTGTACAGGGCCTGGATTGATGTGTGATGTCCTGGATTGGTGTGTGATATCCTGGAGTGGCAGGGTAACGCCTGGGGTGGTGTGTGATGGCATGTGGTGACGTGTGATGGCATGTGGTGACGTGTGATGCTATGGGGTGGCTTCTGATGGCATGCAGCAGCTTGTGATGGCCTGGGGAAGTGTGTGATGGCTGTGTGAGATTGGCAGTATGTGAATATAGCAGGGGTTGGTTGAGGGAAATAGCTGTGTGACTGCATGGGGACAATATGTCAGTGTGTGGGATGCAGGGCAGTAGATTGTAGTCTTAATTTTATTTTTTATGCGAGGAACAGAGGATGAACAGAGACCAAAAACAATAAACAAAGAGACAGCAACCATAAGAATGCAATTTGAACAGGTAACCAAATAATAAGTAACATCCAGGAAGATTTACATGAATCTAAAACTAAAAAAAAAAAATACAATTTATCATTCTTGTCAACATATGCAAGCAAAGAAAAAAAAAACAATTCTACCATACATTAAATCCAATCAGTTATGGGCGCCCATATTTCTAACCCTCTTATCCTCTTGCGAGTATTCTTGGCTTTGAGTATAGAAACTTCAATATTATACATTGATATCAACTGTGCCCTCCAGGATGAAAATAGCAGCGGATCTGGAGATATCCAATCCTTGGTAATACAGGCGCGTAGGACCGCCATACAAAAGATTGTAGTCATGTACGGTTTTATTCGCATGAATGAAGTGAGGACCTACTGTGGCACTCTCCATTGGTAATCAATGGTGATGCTTGACGTTTTTGGTACCTGTGGTTTCTGTTTGCATGTCATCTCATAAGCTCTGGTACAGATGCATGTCTCCCTTTCTGGTTTTACTCCTCCTCTGGATGCGATGATCTTTTAGGAAACAGGTCTGGCCTGGGGTGTTTAAACTATTGGTGTAGTGTGGCATCAGCCAAGCACCTCTTCTTTGTCTTCAAGTGTAGTAGTGGATTTTCATTTCCTTGTGTCTCTCCACTGCACCCTGTACCAGCCTCACTAAGAGTCCCACTTCTAGCAAGACACAGCTTCCATATCCACTGTGATATGTGATAAGCAACAGAGACTACCTTTTCAAGATGATGCATTAGTGCACCTCTATTGTAGTTCATGGACGCTTCCCTATTCATGCATTCAAAAGGAACCCATGCTTCTTAATGATCTGCAATGGTTCTAGCTATTTCATGGTGAAGGGTCTATTTCTTAAAAGAATGCACTCCAGTATAATTACCTCTCTAGACATGTGCGCCACTGCACTAATAAGTGAAACTACAAGGCTGTTAAGGGAACATTATGTCCCTCTTGTTCTGTTTCATATAAGTTCCGAAGAGTATTAACCTAACAGACTTCAAAAGTGACCCAGTGAACTCCCCTGTAAACTTTTGGTAAAAAATTTCTCTGATAGAAATAATCACTGAATTCCTTACCACTGGTAAACTATTCCTATCTGTAGGATCCCAAAACAAAACACCTTTACAAAGAGAAACTCTGGTACTAAATATCCTTTCATATATTTGCTTTTAGGTAGGCAATATTATCTAAAAAAATTTTGCTTTGAAAATAATCCAAATGGACTTCAGAAATGGCTTTCACAAGCTAGTTGCCGCTCTTTAAATGTACACCTGTGTTATGTGCACTTTGGGTCATCCTTTGATGCGGTACAGCAAAATATCCTGTTGTTCAAGTTGCAAAGCAGGGGGATTTCTCCTCTCCTTTTAAGAGCTATTTGGTTGCTGTACACAGATACATGGACAAGTGTAAGGCTGGGAAAAGGTCCAGTGGGTGACAAAAAGATACAGACAAGTAATGACCTAAAGCAAGGATGTGTATTGGCCCGTTTCTTTTTAATTTGTGTCTTGCAGAGATGACAACAGCTCTAAATAGCGTAAATTCTCATTCCCGATGGTGGCTGGATTTAGCGCTTCACATATGACGTACACGATGATGTCTTCTTGATTAGTTATACCAAAGTCGGCCTACAGCACCTGATTAACTTAACCACGCAGTAAGCTGAAAAACATGGACTGCGTCAATCTTAACAAAACAAAAACAATGTTACTGATATAGAGAAGATCCCCACCACCTACATTCTACCTAGATGGGTCAGCTGTGGAATCTGTGGCGGAATACAAATATTTGGGGGTGACTTCAAGAGTTGCTCTTGTGAAACAGCTGTGCAATACAAAGAGAAACAACAAACATATGCCGCTTTTAACACCCTACGGTTTTGTTTGAAAGGCCTGTCTCTCCAGCCACTACTAAACATGTTCCTTCTCTCATATATGGAGTTGAGGCCTTGAGAGGAAGAGTGCATAAAACACCTAGTAATGCTATAGCAGGGTCATACCGATGCCTGTTAAATCTTCCTCTTCGGGCCTATCCTGTTCAAATTTGCCTTGAGTTCAGCCTCAGGAGTCCGAGAATAAGCAGCATGGGTTCTTATTTGAAATGCTGTTATAAGCTAAAAAAACGACCCAAGACTTACCTTGAGTTCTATTGTGTGGAAAGCCATAAGTGATCCAAGACACATTCAGGCAAACCTAGCCTTAACCCCTTTCAAAGCAGAGGATCTTTAAGCTTTAACCCTTTCACAACCAATTTTTAACAGTTTTAAATTAATCTGGGAAAAATATCTCATCCCTTATGGACGAGGCAGTGTTGTCCGAAAGATCGTAAGCTATGGCACCATCTGGCCTTTTTAGAATATTCCTTTTAGCAATCCTACCATGTGATGTTTCATTGTATATTCCTTTTAAATACCATTTACTTGACGTTGATCGTGGTTTACCCGAGTACGGTTCCTGGTTGGGGCACCCAAGCGCGACAAAAAAAGTTTTATATCAAAGGAATGAAAACTGTATAGGTATATGTAAATGATGGATTTTATTGGATGGTGTTTTTAAATTGGGATTTTTGTGTGGGTATTTTGATAGAAATGTAAGTTTTAATTAACTGAGCAATAAAGATTATTCATTCATTCCGCTTTGATTCAGCACTTTTGAATTCCTTTTTAAAAGATACTTGTCAAGAAGTGAACAAGAATGGATCAGAGGAGGAGCTACGACACCAACCAAGAAGGCCGCATAGTCTCCCGGCTCCGCTGACCCCCGTCCTACGCTCGCTTATCCTGTCGAATATCCTGATCTCCTGCCCCGGATTCGTGTGGGTGAACTAGTCGGCACCCCGATGTTGTGCTCACAGAATTTTTCTGATGTTCTTGGGTGAAGTAACATCGAAAATGTTTTGAGGCCTAACCCAGACAGGAAGCCGGGGTCTCGATTGCTGGTCTACCCGGGTCCAAAGTGAACAACAACGGACTGCTGAGGGTGGTTGGGTCCTGTCCTTGGAACATTTGAAACTTTCTCTGGACTACTTTGCAACCATCTGCTGCCTGGTGCTGTACCTGAGGTGAGGCAATGGGTGGCGCGCGGTGCTGCATCGCGGGGAGCCCGGCCCGGAGGCCCAGCAATAGCACCGCTGGTGCCCCGGGGTAGAGGTCCCACCGCGCGTTGCTGCGCGCTGCTGGCCCGTCCCTCACGGCTTGTTTCTGCCCCGGCGTATCCTGCCCCGGAGAGTGTGCCTCTCCACGGGGATCGTTATGCCTGCAGCCGTATGGAGCCTGGCGGAACGGACTCAATGTGGCCTTTCCTTGCGGATGGTTATGGCGGAACTTGCGGCGCTTCACGCGATGGTGAGGGCCCAGGTCAATCATTGGCTGACTGCAACAGATGGGACCATAGGACCGGGAGCAAGCCCTGACTTGCTCTCTGAGACCCGGCAGCCGACTTGCTCCCTGGTGGAAGCCCTACAGGCGCGTTTGGACCTGGTGCTGGAAGCTGTGCCTGCCCCCGAAGAAATGGTACTCATCGTGTGTGCTGAGATTTGTGACTCTTCTACGTTCTCGGAAACATCGGTCCTACAGTTATCGGAGCATTTCACTGCTTCCCCCATCCTGGACACTGTTGGCTCACATTTTGATCTGTACCGGAACGAGTCGCACCCCCTCCCCAATCGGTCTCCCAACATGGCGGATGGATCGATGCTTGGCTTCGGAGACTGGGAGGGACATCGTTGGTGCAAGCCGTGTGTGTTGGGATCTGCTAATCATCTCCCATTTGCCGACTCAAGCTCCGGCTGCTTCTGTGTGAACTTTGACTTTCCGGGGATGGGGCTTTTCTTATCCGAAGGACTCGGCAACTTTGTAAGAAGGGGCCAAGGCTGAGATTGCGGGTTGAATTGTTTACGATGGATCTATTGGTAACTGGACTGCCTCATTAACAGACGGATTCCGGGGCGGAGGGTTGGTGGTTCCCCCCGGGGTATTTTGTATGGTGGACAACTTTATTTGTGTTGGCCTAGGGGGGCCCCCTTGGTTAGGGCGGGGGGAGAGACCAGGAGCGCATAGACTATTGCCCTCCTCCATTTCCCCGTTAGGTGGGGTTTCCTTTCTTTCTCCTTTTTTTCTCTGTTTCTTCTATAATTCGGGTTTGGTTCTCGGGCGACAGGCACACTGCTGGGGGGGGGGGGCCGTAGTCATCTGCAGGGGTGCAGGGTGGGGGGTTGGGGGAGGGGATTTTTCGTTTTTAATTTGTTTCTATGGCCTCTTTTTTTCTTCTCTTATCCTTCTTTATCTTTTTCTTTTCTTGGGTCAGTGCAGTGGGTTTCCTTTGGTATCAATCACTGCTTTTTCATCTGTGCCTCAATTTTCGGGGTGTTCTCTGGGTCTTAGGGCAGGGGACTACAGGCGCGAATTGACCGTGATATTCCTCCACATCCTGAACCTCCTGTTTCAGCACCATTGATTTGATCGATTACTGTTTATTGTTGACACGTTTACTATTCTGCCTGCCATTTTTCGCTGCTAGGAAATTGTTCGGCACCTGATCCTTCCATCCTATATTATAAAATGAAAACCTTTTATATCCTGTTTTCCTAATTGTGCTGCTCAGTGGCCAAGAGTATACTAGCATGGAGAATCTGCTCCCCGAGGTGCTGCATGTGATTAAAAATTGCTCTCTATTACTCTAACTGCTTAGCGGCCGGCCCCGGGGGTTGTAGGCCCATAGTTGTCTTGGTTGAAATGTCAATAAAGGTTTTAAAAAAAAAAAAAAAGAAGAATGGAGTCAAAGTGGCTGCATCTTCAACATCTTTAAAGCAAGAAAAGAACCACTGTTCCTTGAGGGAGCCCAAATCTCCACAGCCCTGCAATGCACAGCTGAGAATATTTAAGATCAGATAATTTTTCCGCTCCTGTGAGAAGGATCTATGAGCACCGGCCTTTGTCTTTTCAGTACCTTTACTAACATATTTATATTGTGTTAAACACCTTAGTCTATTCACCTTTCTTGTTATTTTTAACAGACAACTTGTCACGTAGCTCTGGTTTTCTGCCTTTATGACTATCCTTGCATAGCATCCCTTCCCTTTTTTGTGATATGCTTTTCCAGGGAGAGGAGAAATGAGAGAAGTACCCTTGGACTCTTTATTTAGCGTGACTTCCTATGTAGGAATTCGCTTTTTTGCTAAATATGGCCCATATAATAGTTTAGGGTAGTGAAGGTCTTGGGTTCCAAGGTCGATTTCAGTGTCAGAGATAGGCTCAGGGTCCCATCCTTCAAATTTGCCCTGTGTGAAGTACTTCCCCTGCTCCCTCCACCCCCGCCACCCAGTCAAAGTTTTGAAGAAGTGATCCATAGAAAATGTTTGCAATCAGAATGTTCATCTTTGAGGTCCCATTCCACATCAGATTGATTGACATTGATGTTGAGCACTACATGATTGAGGAGCTGCTTGATGTGGAAAAAAAGAGACAACAAAGGATTCCACATCTCTGCTCAGAGTCCTTTTATAGATGCAGGTCTCGCACTCGAATGTGATCTCACGCGCTGAGACAATTTCCCACTGTAAGAAGCCATATACATTTCAAAAGAAGCATACCTGTAGTCTCAGTGACATCTTTCTTGTGGATTTCGCCCATTTTGAAAATGTAACCACCATCCATAATATATTTGTAGGGTAACAGCAACCTTTGTCTATGTTTACACCTCATCCAAGCACGTCAGTGATCTTTGAAACTTTGCAACACACTGTCAAAGCTGACCCTTTTGCATTCCAGTTGAGCCAGCAACAGAGACTTATCTTACCACCTCTAAGGCTACCATTACTGAAAAAAGATAAGCTTCCGGAGCAAGCAACATCTTTCATTAAGTAAGATTTTTAGCTGGGTTCTGTAATTGTCTGCACAGCGATTAAGAAGTATCTGCTTGCTTCAACCTCATCTGCTTTTTTTTTTTGTTTAGAAAGGGAGAGCAAGCGAATTAATGTAGTAGTATGAATAATTTCTGGCACATCGACTACCACCATTAAAGCTGCATGCACTTTCTTGTTATTATGAAGCTGCAGCAGGACCCTGGGAATCTGTGCTTAGTTTTGATGACAATGTCCTCAGGGTTAGCAATGCAAGGCTTATAAGAATGTTAAATCAAAGTCTCTACATCTGTAATCATTTCTTCATACTGCAGTGAACATTTCAAACTACACAGTTCATGGATATTGTCATAGCATTTGCACAAGAAGAATGTCTTAAGTACGATTGATGGGCTTTAAATGTGATGCACACAAAAGGTCATGACACCCCCTATCTCTGTATCTCATGTATTTGGTACATGTTTAAGTGTGAGGCAGAAACCGTAAAGGCAGTGAGCCTGGAGGAGGAAGTGTTTCATGAATTCCACTTCAAGGGCTGCAATACCCAAAGTGCTCCAGGGGAGCACCAGGCATGTGTGCCGAATTTCTGTGCCCCATGGAATTTTGATAATCCAGAAAAGGCTGCACACAGTCTCTTCTGTAATATGCACATTTAGCAATGGCGCATTCCCAAGGGGGTATATGCAGTGCAAATGAGCGAATCCTTTCCTTTTACTCCTTCTCAATATTACAGATGTGGACCCAGAGGCAGACAAACCATCAAGGAGACTTGAAATGAAAAGGTGACGCACTAGTTCCTCGCATTCCCCTGAGAGCGCCTTTTGAGAGGGGGAAACCAGGCTCCAGGGATCTGCCAGGCATCCCTCTGCAGGCAGATGCCGTAACTAACTGCACCCACCTGCAGGGGGGTTGCCAATCCTCCATAAATTTAAAACTGCGTCTCCTAGTGCAGTGAAAAATCGAAAATGGCTTCAAACAACTGGTATGCCTTTCACTAATTTTCTATCCTCCATGGAGACGAGAGTTTACGCCTGTGCTGGGGACAGCGCTTTGTTTCAAAGTGCACAGTCCCAGCCTACACCCAGCTTACCTAGTTAAAGATATGCCATGGTGCAGAGAGGGCAAAGTGTTCCCTATTTGTTTTAGAGCCCCAGGTCTTTTTATGATGAGAAGACCATAAAATACTTTAATATACTTGGACGTCTATTGAAGCCACTTTGACTTACATTACATTAATGATATAACAATATGGCTAGATTTGGGAGTAGCCAACAATATGTTACAAATAGGTTTCATTTCAAACTTAAAGATGAACCATTATTGCTTTGTTATAACCTGTTGGATCAGTATATTTGTGATTGTGTTGATTTATAAGTCAGGTTTCCAAGTTTGCTGTGTGTGGTATGAAGTTTACACAATAGGTTCTCTCCATTGATGGTTCAAAAAGATATAATCCAACTCAACTTAATGTATAACAATATTATCGCATTATGTTATAGTTTTACAGATACTTTGTTTTCCATGTGTTTGTAAGTTGCATGATGTTTTAATGTAAATAGTTCTTTCTACTGTATTTCATTTACTTGTACTTGATATCATCTTATTAATTGTGAAGGAAATGGGGGCTGCATGTAAAAAGAACACTAGGGGGTCCATTAGGATGGCGGGCGGATCGCCCGGGCCGGCAGAAGCCACTGCTGGCCCGTCGGGGGCGATCCGCCCGCCATCCATACCTAAAAAAAAAAACCACCACATTAGTATGGCTGGGGGGTCCGCTGCGGACGGAAAGACCGTCTGCCACTTTTCCGCCGGTCGACTCGTCGACCAAGCGGAAAATATGTTTCATATGGTGGCAGTGTCTTGAAGACACCGCCATCCATATTAGGATGATGGTGAAGATCAGCCTTTCCATGTCGGCGTTGCCACCATGGAAAGGCATGCAGTCTTTGCTTTTGGGTGGCCTGTAGCAGGCCCCCAGGATGTTGGGGGGTGCACATTGGCATAGACAAGGTGGCAGGCACTGCGCGGTGCCTGTCACCTTGTGCATGCCAATGCACAACGTGCATTCCCAGCATTGTGGCAGGCGGTGCTGTGAGCACCGCCCGCCACAATGCTGGGAATGGGGGATGCCGCGGTGGCGGTGGCAGTGGCATCCTAATTGCAGGTGTGGGACCGCCGCACCCCTGGCGGATGGTCCCGCATTCTGTAACGGTGTCCGCCCACCATCATAATGGACCCCCAAGTTCCTCACTATGGGCCCATTTCACAAAGCTATTTGGCACCTTAATTGAATTTCCGTGATTACAAAAGGATAGCTGTGAGTGTAAAATTCCATTCCTTATTCACTGAATTACTAATGGTGGATGTAACTCTCACTAATGTGATTTGCTTAGAGAGAAATTCTGCCATCTTGGTGAAAATTTTCGGTTTGCAAATCTGTTTGCATTAACAGGTTTGATGTAGTGCTGTGTATGTCCCCCAGCTCCCCTAAATAAATGTTTTTGAACATTCACAACCTCACAGATTTCTGGGTCCTCTCTGCACTTAGTTTCCCAAATGTAAACCACTCAAAATTGTACTCTTTTCATGGGTTGTGCAGAAATGAGGAGGACACCCCAAAATTGATGATGGGTAGGGGAAAGGGTCTGCAAGACCGCTTGCATATATTGTAATGTTCCGGCATGGGTCAAGCTACACCTAGTGGCGGCCGGCATGACTTGCGGATGGCGGGTCAGGAGCGTCGGGGGGCGAGGGTGGTGGTTGTGTCGCCCGAATATTAAAAAAAACTTTACCTTGCCGCCGAGTTTCGCATTTCTGCTCCAGCTCTCAGCGTTCTGATTGGTTTTGAGCATCCTGGTTCGATGCTCAACCAGGAAATGGGGGCCTGTGAATGTTCTCAACACAGGCTGTAATGCAGCCTGCCCTGAGAACAGGTAAAATGCACATGACTGGTTTGGGCGGCCCGAGAGGGCCAACCAAACAGTCACTGTGCACATGAGGAGTGGGCAAATTATTCCTCAGTCGCCCTCCGACAGCAGAGCAGCCCCGCCCACCCGCAAAGCAGCACAAACCATAAAATGATAATCACGCAAAGTTATTATAATTTTATGTTTCTACTTCGCACTTGCTTAAAAGCAGTAAGGCGTCGCTACTCCGCCATAGCGGAGGAGCCGCCACTGGATACACCTTTTACATATACATCTGTGGAAATTGTTACATAAGTGTAATTCTGAATATCTGATAGAGACTACTAGCCGCAGATTCCTTCACATAGAATTATCCCCAGGCGTGAGACTGGATCTGGAAACTTTTTTGCCACAGCATCCCTGCACGCCGGGGGGCAGGGCGACATAACGCGACTCCGCCTAGGCGTCGACAACGTATGTGACATCAGAGAGGTCACATAAGACCCGCCCGGCCCGCCTACGTCAGTTTTTTCCTTTTCCACGCGCAACGTGGATCCGGTCCTTGCTTCGGGCCTGTTTCGGGCCCCTTTTCTGGAACAGTGTACGAATGCGTTCGGGCTTCAAAATTTGCACTTTTTGTGGGCGCCTTATGTCGGCGACAAACCTTCACCTTATTTGTATGTGGTGTTTAGGGGAGGATCACGACACCACTGACTGTGAGGCGTGTCAACAGTTGAAGCCGAAGTTGCTGCGGGAGCTCCGCATGAAACTCCTCTCAGCGTGTCTCTCCAGGTCGGCGTCCTCCCCTCTGTCTGCTTTGTGGACGGTCTCAGATACAGCCGTGGTCGTCGTCCTCGCCCTTCTCCGATGTCACGTGAGCGTCGCTCCCCGGTGAGTAAGTGTCGCAGTTTGTCCCTGGGGTCTGGATCGGCCTGCCGGGGGCGTGGACTCTCCACGGGTGATGCGGCCCGCCGGGCGTAGGTCCGCCGGGGCGGGTCTTATGTGACCTCGCTGATGTCACGTACGTGGACGACGCCTGGGCGGAGTTGCGTGATGTCCCCCCGGCGCGCAGGGATGCTGTGGCAAAAAAGTTTCCGGATCCAGTCTCACACCTGGGTATAATTCTACGTGAAGGAATCTGTGGCTAAAATCGTCTCTACCAGATACATCGTTACCGAAGGTAGATAACTCGTACATCTGTTACTTTCGCATATTGCCATGACTTCTGAAAGAATTCTTTGTAAATTTCTAAGCATAAGTCCACATGAGTACATTCTGAAGGTAAGCTTTGCACTCTCGTTTTAAAATGTCCAAATGTATTTAAGCAAATGTCATTGTAATCTTTAACTTGGCTTCTGAAATGTAAAGGAACACATGCAAGTAAATAAGAGGTAAAAACAGCAGGGTAAGCAGCTGCTGTGGCAAGCTAAAAATTGACACTACCCTTGAAGGAGAGAACAGCTTCCATAGCCCATAATTTTGGAAGTTTCAAATGAAAGATGGGAGTAGCAATTGTACATTTGTAGAGATTAGCACATTTTTTAAATAAGTATATCTGTTTTCAATTTAAGAGAAGAAGAATGTAAGGAAGCATTTAATCTTTTCAATGGACGATGGTATGCAGCTCGACAGCTCCAGTGTGAGTTTTGTCCTGTGACCAGGTGGAAAACTGCCATATGTGGTAAGTGGCTAATATGTACATAAACTCTTATGATCTAGTGCTCCTTCATAAAATAATATGGTTGAGAATCACTGAAATTGTGTTTATTCCTATGTCAGTTTCACTAACCTCCAGACACTAATAGATGTGCAATTGACAGGTTTGAGAAAAATATAGCCTTTTTGCACAATAAAGAAAGTTATACTGAATGTCATGGTGATGTAGAGCTCTGCCTCGCCTGCCTCATCATACAGGCTTTCTTCTATATTCCAGCCCCACCTCCTCTTCCGGAGAAGACTGGGTGTATTGTTGCCCATATTGTGTGTGTTTCAGCCCTATTTATCTTTGGTCCAGCGTCTCGGTTTACTTTTTTGCTTTTTCTATTGATTGCTGCTCCCTGTTGTAAAAAAAGAGTGATTTATTAATTGAGGTGGATGGTAGCCCACCACACCCTCTTAGGTCCAGGCAGAGGTTTCAATAATGTAAACAGTAGATCAACCGCTGGTAGGTATGGAACAGAGAAGACATGAATTTAAATGAAATGTTTACAGCACTTAAAAGCACCAAAACAGTTAGGAAAACGCAAACAATAAAATCCCACTCTAATGTATAAAAACTGTGATATAATTGTTAATTACACTAAAACAGAATCTATTAAGTGGAACCGGAGACATTAATTTTCAAACATTTAAGAGAAAAAGCACCAAGAAAAAGTAAAAGCCAGTCGAAAGTACTGTTCGTGTGTGACTGGGACCAATTTCAGGCTCATGGCGATCGAATGCTGGTCAGCTACGCAAAGCGGGTTCGTTCTTGTCTTTGATTTTACATTCTAACTTAGTCTTTGAAATTAAAGTCAAAATCCTCCACTGGGGTAATGTTGCAGACTTTTTTTGAGGAAGTCCTCGAAAAGGCAGGGAGCCATTTGACGAGATCCCATTGAAGCAGGTTCTTTTGGCAGGACAAGATCCAAGAGTCAAAAGTTCACATTTCACACCCAGGAAAGTACTCTCGTTGGTCAGATACTTTTGGTGCCTTCATCTGGTCAAGATTTTGTTATTCAGATTTAGTCTCTTCTTTGGAGCTCAGAATGCTCCACCAGGGCAAGGCTGTAGGTTGTCTCCTCAAAGGTCGCACCAAAGTTGGATTGACTTACCACAAGGGTTTTCTAAAAAGGTTTTTGAGCGCCAAATGGTTCAGAGTGGGACTACCTTTATTTCCTTGCCCAACGAGGGCATGCCTTCAGCAGATTGAGTTGTGTGGCTGATCCCATTCCTCTGGAGGTCTAGAACTCCAAACTCTTCAGAGATTTCAGTCACCACTAAAGCTCCCAGGATCTCAGGAACAGGACTTTGGGGCCAAGACTAACTTCAGCAACAGCCACCCACAGGGTCCAGTGCTCCTCCAGTTGCAGCTGGTCACTAACCAAGGAAAATGTCTCTTTCAGCTTCTGATGTCGCAGTAGCCACATAGGCCAGCCAGCTGATCCTTGCCGTACACATCTTTTTCCTGGGTACAACTGAGAGCAAATCCAGCCCTCCAGGTTTTCTCACGGTCTCAAACAGCCGGTGCAGTCCTTCTTCTGTTTTTCCCCAGTTCCAAAAAGTGTTCTGATGAGCTGTGTGAGATGGCGGGTTTGTAAGTTTAACTAGCCAGTAGGTGTGGGTGAACCATCAATGGGGAAAAGGTCCCAGGGACCACCCTACCCACTTTTGCAGCGCATCATGTTTGTTTTACCGCAAACTGGCTCAGAATGTTCTATTGCAGGGGAAACCGAAGATGGCACAGACCATGTGTCCTTGGAGGTAGTGTGTGTGCCATGCTGGGATAAGTTTAGGGAAATGAGCAGCCCCCTACCCCTAAGCTACAAGAAGCTGGTTCTGGGACTAGCTTCTACTCTCACTTGTGAGTGTCCAATTAGCTACCCTGGGCCTAAATAACAGATACCTTACCTTCCTCAGGTCTCCCTTTATACTAAACTTTGAATGGGCAGGCTGTACCTCTGTCCCTTTCAAGTTAGTGAAGTTACTGGAGCCCCCCACCCCCTTCCCCAGCTGCTCTGAGCTTATATGCATCTCCTTCCCCGCACTCAGCCAATCCTGTCACCAAACCTAATCCATTGACCTGGGAACAGTTTTCACACCTCATTAAGGTCAAGCACCGACAGGACAACTGCTAGCAGGCTAAGGCAAATTAGCCCCCAGGAGCTTCAGACAGTGAAAAGATAGCTTCTAATTTCTAAAAATCACTTTTCCTAAATATTTAGTAAAAATCTAAATTTACCATTGAATTAGATTTTTAATAAATATTGAAAATAGTGGTTGAACTGTTTCTCTAGCTTGTCCTAGAGATAACTTAATTAATAATATCTATTCTTCAACATAGCCAGAGTCTTCCATGGTAAACATAGCTTTTGGGGGCTTGTCACTGCAGGCACATGATACATTACATTTCTACATGTCCCACTTTTAAATCCCACAATGTCTACGTAGGGGTGACTTATTAATAAATAAAAGGAGGAGTGTTTTTCCCTTTCATAACGGTTATTTCGACAGGTTGTGCTGCAGCAGTCGTGCTAGAACGATAGGTCTCAAGCCATGTTTTCCTTTGCCACACTAGTAGACGGCACAATAAGTGCTGCAGTTCACAGGAGATATTTAACATTCCATGCCATGTGTGAATTTCTGAATCATATACTATGGCCAGAAGATAAAGATGCCAATTAGAACTTAGCCAATTTCATCAGATTTTAGGGGTCAGAGCACATGTACTGGGGCCTGATTAGAAGTGTTCCAGTGCACAGAGTAAAACAAATACAACAGCATCAGTCCAGAAAAAACGGTTGTGATAATGTCACAAAGGGCACTTTCTCACACCTGCGTACCTAAACTTGCTGCAGGTCAATGGCTTTAACAAAATGTATGATTGCAGTTGCCATATTTCCTTTGCTGCCCCGCACAAATGTATGCCAAATAACAGTATTAGCTGGAGAATATGAAGACACAAGCCCCCCACCCCCTAATATTTGCATTAGTCATACAGTGTTGGCCTGAAAAACTATTTAGCGTCCGTGCCCTTTTATCTTTTGCTTCTAGTCTTCACAGTTGTGAGGAAGGAAGCAACAGAATGAAAAACTAACCTTGCACTATTTTTCACAGCTACCCCGAGCAAATAAAAAAGTTACTTACCTGTAACCAAGTTCTCTGCCTTCAGTATCTGTCATCTATTCACATCCTTAAAGTACTCCCAGGTGCTAGGTTGAGAATCTTCTGTATCAATTGCTTCATAGAAGTGATAGAAGAACTCATTAAATATTCTATTGTGAGCAGCCTTACCATCTTGTTACTTGTCCCAGTAGAGAGCAAAGGAGGTAAAGGGGGTCCAAGTTCAACTCCCCTCCTAGACTCACATTGCACAGGTTTTCAGAGTACTTCCAAACAAAGACAATTTTAATAGCCCGAGCAAATGGACAGTTGTGTGTGAATCTATGAAAAAGACAGATAAGCAACGTCACAATGGGTGGTCACGGTTTGCGTGGCATTGTGGGATTACGGTCAACTTCATATATAGTCATTTTGATCCTATTCATTTTTGACTCACAAAGATAAAACTGTTTCTTTAAAAAAAAAATCTCCACCCAAACACTTAATGGAGGAATTATACAGAGGGTTTACATCAAGAAGAGCCTTAAGCTACAAAACTACTGTTACAGGCAAGTTACTATTTTATTTTCTTCTCCAGCATTTCATCTTTCATAGCCCTGCACGCCGTTGTCCCAGTTTTCTAATATCCGTTATCACTGGGAGTTCTACTTCTCCTGGGTGGTGTAATTTTACATGAGGCTTTCAGAGATGAAAGGATGCATGACATGTTATTCAATATGAAGGTTAACCAGCATTGTTAGCTCTCTTTCAACGTACAGTAGCCCTGCATGATTAATACTACTATTGCGGACTTCATTGTTCCTACCCCTACTAATATCACATGTGTAACTGCATGTGCATCTGTTGCTGCAGCATGTTCTACTGACCCCATAATATCCCTAAAACCTTCCTATTTGTACAGAAGGAATGAAATATTTGGAGAAGTAAATCGCTCTAAGAAACACATACTATTCATAGCATGTGTTGCTGTAGCTACACAAGATTTGGATACTCCTGCCATCTGGTTTTGAGCTTGGGGGTTTGAAAGTAATTTTTCTTTAAAGAAAAGCTTTGAAGTGACAGGATGCTTGTGACTGCACCTTTGATAGTGCATACGCATGGGCACCGATTCCATGTTAGATTGTTTTTTTCCACTATTGGGCTTGGATGTGTATGGAGGGGGCTTGGAGACTCAACATATTCTTCCCATTTCAAAGTGTTCTTTGCATTTCTTTGGGTCCGAATAGTGAGTCATAAAAACCTTAGGTGTCTGCATTTCTTCTCCTGAGGATACTATCCCAAGACAAACGCCACTAATGGAATCTCAGAACTCGAGTGCCATTGTGCCCTCCCGGGGCTGCTTTCCTCTTCCTGTCAACAACTTCCACTCCGGATGCAGAGGCCAACAGTCTCCAGAGTTCCCTCGCCTTCAAACTCTGGTTGGCACCGAACATAGTACTCGGATCTGAAAATACCTGTCCAAAGGCTTGAACCTCTCTTAGCCATCAAGCCCCAAGGCCACCAACCTGACTCGACTCAAAGACAAATGCACTTCAACACCAGCACCTAAGCCGTTGTGTACTCCAGGGCCATTGCTTGACATCAAGAAAACCCTCAGCAACTAGCTTCAAAGAGTTGAAACAGCTTATCCTCCAGAGGTTGCAGGAGCACCTTTTTATTCAACCCCCTTACTGGGAAGATTTCAGTGAAGCCTCCCCTGCTAAAACCGACAGAGACTCTGCCTCAAAAAAGAAGGCATGTTATTTCAGGATGAACCTCCATCGGAGGCCCCAGAGGCTTCTGTGCCCAAGAAGCATATAGACAGAGACACTAGCCCTCCCCCTTATGCTCCCTGTCCACCTCCTCCACCCGTTCTTTCATCACCACATCTTCGATCACATACACCACCTCCACTGCCTCCTCCACAGTCACCAGAGGGATTGCCACATTTCTGTTGTGCCCCATGCAGCCTCGTTGGCCCTGCTGACCCTTAAAACACATCTTTCAAACTAAGGCCCAAAGATGAGCATTGGGAAGACTGCAGTGACGCCCCTCATGCTCAAGTCCTCCCCTGAGATATTAAGCCATTGCAACCCTGCACTATCAACCTGTCTGGTTGAGAATAGCTCTTCACATGCCAGGTGCTGCAGAGCCACCCCACTGCCTTAATGTAAGTAAGTCACTCTTAAGATTGCCCTCCTTAGCCCAGTTGATAGATTGCATCATATTAAAGGTGTGGATATATATGTCCCACATATATATCCCTACAATAACCCTGTAAAGCAAGGTGTAAGTGTAAGTGTCCGGAATCCCATAGAGTAACATGGGCTTGCAACCAGGCAAACTCGAGATAGCCAGCACCATTATGGAATGACTGAATTATGTCATGTTTGGTATCAACCACCAAGCTTTTTCAACCCAATACGATTCTTGTGTCGAGGGAGAGCTGGCATGCACAGGGATGCCAACCTGCGTGGATACAAAGCTCCAGTGCCTTGGCGGGGTTCCCAGAGATGTTTGCCGCCATGATAAGTCTCCCCTCTTGGTGAGATGTGCTGGCACTTCCTCAGGACGAAGACAAAGACCTGGACATGAAGCAGATTACACCTCTGCCCTCCCAGGATGGCTGGTGCTTACAGTGATCAAGGCGGTGAGCTTTAAAGGCTTCTCCGTCCTTGATATGTAATCACCTAGTCCCCCACTTGAGGACAAAGCCCTTCCTGCCCTATCCAGCCCGACAGGCAGTAAAATTAGGTATTCAGGAGGTGTACAGCCCGAAAAGACTAGTCACACCTTTAGGGTGGGCTAGAAGATGTGTATAGCCAAGGAAGGGCCCTGCCATTGTGAAAGGTCCAGAAATAGAATATTCTGGGTAGCATAGTGGCGTACAACCACACAATGTCGTCACTATAGGGGCGAGTTAGCGGCAGGGACCAGTAACCCATTGGCCACTGTCCCTCATGCTCTTAACGCCCCTTAAAGTAGGATTTAAAAGGGGCTCCCCTGGCACCAGAACTTCAGTACTACCTTGGAATCTGAGAAAATGCACGAAGAAGACGCTGTCACTGAAAGCAGGACTTTGGACTCTGCTGCATCGCAAAGAGAGAACGCTTAAGTGCCCTGAGGAGATCATATACTGAACCTGTTTGTCCGTGGTGGAAGCTCATGCTCCCAGCAAGAGAGATGCCAGTGGATGCCAGAAATGCAAAGCAGACTCTCCTGACTTGTGCAACTAGTCGACTGCAACCTGCAGGAGAATCAACGTGTTGCGTCAGAAGAATTGCGACCTGCTGGGCCTGTCGAGAGTGTTTCCGAAGAGAAGTGGTTTCCTGCAAGCCCTTAGTGATAGCGACGCTCACACAAGGTTTAAAGCCACTTGCCCACTTCTGTCGACCTCCTGCCGCTGAAGTATCCAAAGACTACATTTGCCGCTGCCAAGGCTTGGTGATCCTCAGTTGGGTGATCGACCTCATCATCAACATCTCCAGCCTGAGAGCACCTCACAGTGACAGCGACCGACGTCATCAACGAACCTGCTCCTGTTCCCCTGCATTTTGAAGTTGGTGTCATTGAGTGTGCAGCAAAGCATCTTTGGTGCGTCCTGCCCCAGTGATTGACAGCTGCCAGCTACCCTCTGCACCCAGTGCCGCCGAGCGAGGTAGAAGAAATCCAGGTGTTATGCTGCTATGTATGGTCTTTAAGTCTCTTCAGGGGACTGGCCCTACCTATCTGAATAAGAAAATTGAACGCTATCAACCCGTATGACAACTCAGATCCAGAAACCGTAATTTACTCTGTACGCGGAGAATAAGGAAGACCAAAATTGGTGGCCGTGCGTTTTCTTATTTGGCTCTTAGCCACTGGAACAAGCTCCCTGAACAAATACGTACCTGCTCCCATTTATCTCAGTTAAACAAATGGCTCAAGACCTGGCTATTTTAAAGAGTTTACTGTATATTAGGCTTCTCTTCAAAGGCACTGAGAGATGCCCTTGGGGATTGTTTGTTGCGCCATACAAATGACTCAAATAAATCAAATGAATGAATAAATAAATTGTCTGGGTATGTGGTTTGCAAGCAACGGTAAGCCTAAGTTGCACATTACCTGCACAGAAGAAAATGTCAAGGCAGTGACTTATGCCTTGTGTAAACTGCACTCTACTTTGCACAGACCTACCACTGATGCTATACTGAAGGAAATGAGAGCAAAAAACCTACCCTTCATTTGATATGGTCAAATAACCTTCCCGGGGGCTTTAGTGGATAGCATGGAGCCGGGGTAATGCCAGGCCAATAAACACATTTTCCAAATTCCTTCATTCCTTCATATGTTTATAATTCTCTGGTATGCCTTGAGTCCGTCTAAACAAACAATCCCTTGAGAACTAGGCAGCCAATGTGGGTACTACTGCAGCACCACAATGAAAGAGATCTTGAAGGGCAATTTTAAAAGCGGGAAGAATCTCGGAACAGATTTTTTGGCTGCGGATGATACTCAGCTGGTGGTCTCTCTGGCCCAAGAGTGTGGCTCCTCAGCCGGGGTTGATCTGGCGGCCTGTCTGGAGAGGGTCAAGAGCTGGATGACTAAGTCTTGTCTCAAAGTCAATGGAGCAAAGACGGAGCTCATGTTACTCGGTCGGCTTGCTCCTGCTTCCATCAACTCGATCTGGCCACCCTGTCTGGGCCCACCACCGGCACCAAAGGACACCATTAAGAGCCTTGGTATCTGGTTAGATAGGTCTTTGTCATTCGACTATCAGGCAACCAGGCTATCTGCCACCTGCTTTGGCCTCCTCAGAATTATTAAAAAGATCCTTCCTCTGCTGCCTTTTCACGCAAAGCAAACCGTGATACAGGGCCTGATCCAATCTCGTTTGGACTTTGGGAATGCCCTGTATCTGGGAGCGCCTGACTTTACCCTGCGGAAACTACAAACAATCCAAAACTGTGCTGCCCGGATACTATTGCAAATCCCCCGCAAGTCATCCGTTAAGTCTGGGCTAAAAAGCCTACACTGGCTCCCCGTTAGGGAGAGAATCAGTTTTAAGTCCCTTTGCCTCGCTCATCAGGCTTTCTGGGCTACTGGTCCAGCAATTAATCTATCCCTCGTCACCCCGTACCATCCTGCCAGACAGTTGCGTTCAGCCTATGCCACTCTGGCCATGGTACCTAAAATAAAGAGAACTAGAACGGGTGGCCGCTCTTTCTCCTATAACGTGGCCAAGATGTGGAATGCTCTCCCCCAATATCTAAGGTCTAATCCAGAACTCACTTCTTTTCACAAGCAATTAAAACGTTTCTGTTCAATAAGTAGAACTTTCACTGGGTCATCATTTTCATCTAACTGCACCTCTGTATTAGTCTCAGCGCTTGGACGCCCCAGGGCAGCTAAGTGCGCTTTACAAAACTCATTTTAATTTAATTTAATTTCATTCACTGTAGCTTGCTCCAATCTAAATGTGGACAAAGAAAACTGGGAAAACTTTTTAAATCACCCAATGGCTTTAAAAACGGCACTGGAAAAACAAGTCAGGCTTTTATCTAAACAGGAAGACTTCAGAACCATTGAAGAGTCCAAGAGTAACATCCTGGTCATACTAAACTCGTACAAAGTAAAGCGCTTCCAGCTATACTTAAACAATGCGTTAACAAAGTCAATCCTCAATCAGATCCTCTTCCTAAGAGTGATGGCTCTTCCAATCAAAGATTTAAACAGCTGCTGAAAGTCACTTGTGATATCTGCACATGTAAACTATGCCACTTAAAGGAGGAATCCTTGGACCATCTGATGTGCATGTGCCTGGTCCTTCTAAACGCATGCTGCACATAAATAAAGCCACTATTCTTAAAATACGCTGCCCATTCATGCAGGAAAGCAAAAGAACTGCTTTTTAACCTGGCCACCCCCGCTGAGCTGGCAAGGTTTGCCAAATATATTGAGCTAACTCAAAGGCTGCCAACCGCCCAGACACTCACAAACACTGACAGTGCAGCTAACATATTTAAACTCAGGAGAATTCAGAATACTGATATTTCGTAAGTGTAAAAGGGACTATGCTCCTACAATTGGCACTTAGCACATTACGCTATGGCTGTGCTTGTGCCTTGAAATGAACCCAATTAAGCACGAAGAATAATTAATAAGCTAATACTTCTCAGTGAAAAGGACTTTGTCATCAACACTATAAATGAAATCAGGACTACGCTTCCACAACAAGCTCTCTGCCCTTTCACCCATGGTATAACCCAGAAGGACTTAGAATTCAGCAACATCACAAGAGAATTTGGGACTATGCTTCTACACTAGCACTTTAAGCCACGCGTGAATCTGTCCCTCGTAATAAACCTGACCCAGCACGAATAACTCCCTATATGATGCACATTACACTTTCTGAAGTGGCCGCAACCAGGTTCCATGCACTACGACTGCGGCCTCCAACACAAGTTTATGTGCACCCTGCTGGTTGCTCGAAAGACTCAAAACCACAGCAGCCGCTCAACAGACTTGGACTGGTTTGCACAGTAACATACCTCATTGCACGTTTTTAGATGCGGCCCCTTAAAGAACACAACAAACCTAAGGGGCACCTATCAGGTTCCGTTGTGTATTACTAGTTTTCGCCGACAAGTTTTTACAGTGTACATATGAAAGGTATTTTATTGTGCCCGCGCTATGGTCCTAGTTTACCTCACATTTGATAATGCATGTAACCATTTTAGGAACACTGGGCCGACGAATGCCATTGTACTTGAATTTTATGAGTTATGACACCTTTTGTAATAGTTTTAATTAATTACTTGCTGTGAAGTGTGGCATTTGGCTATCCCAAGATGCACCAGTCTGCCCACTACCAACATGACACGTCCCCTCTGTCAGCAGCCAGAGTTCCCTAGGCCAACTCAGAGGTGTAGCTACCAAGTAGACTACACACCCATGAAAACCAGTTTGACAACTGGTTTACCATTCCTTATCCCTTGTTCCAGCCTGTCTACCAAGACAATGAAGCAACCCCTCTCCCAAGTGTTACCCATTTGCGCTTCAAAGGCGGCGCCTCCTTTGAAGCTCATCTTTAGTACCAACACCCCTGTGGCTTTTTGCAGGAGGGAGGTAACACCCCTCTCCAGTGCAGGCTTCTATGGTCTCTTTTCTTAGGAGTCATTAGTTTCATTACATAGTGCACATGTTACATTCATTTCAACTTGAGAACCAAGTTGTGCTTAATGTAACAAGTTGCTTAATACCTTGGACTATCAATTTCTGTTGCACCATTCACGAGTTTGTACAGCTAATGGGGTCAATGTGTAATCCTGTGGGCGACTAAGTTGTAAAAAGGACAGTTTCGTGTTTTTACTGTTAGAACAGTAAAATACATGTTCTGCCCGTGAAATATGCTGCACCCTGCCTCAGGGTCGGTAGGCCTGACATAGGGGTGACTTACACATATTGCAGGGGGAAGCTTGGCTTTGCCATTGCTTTAAATGGCAAAGGCGGACTAGCAGTTTAAAACTACTATTCCAGTATGCAGTGGCGGGCTGGGATACTTTTTACGTGCTTCGCAACCAAAGTGGCACAATCAGTGCTGCAATCTCCAGGGGTTCGAGGCATGTGGGCTGCTGAATTCATATCTGTGCATAGATCGCCACCTAGTGTTGGGTCCGGATGATTGCACATTGTTGTCCTGGAAGAGTCTTCGAAGTATCACGAGATAGGTGGCTCCTCCCCTGGACTACAGTGCGCATGGGCATCGCCTCCATCCCCAGATTGTTTTTTTCCGCCATTGGGTTCGGATGTGTTTCGGTTCCCTCTGTCGGAACCGATAGTTATTCCACTTCTACTCGAGACCAAAAGGTCTTTAGGCTGGGCGTCGGTATAGTTGCGTACGGGTTTCTTTCTGACTCTCAGCTCCGATCTCTATCTGCCCTTCCACGTGCTTTCGGCGCGGACGGGCCTACACTACACTCTTGCTATGGAGCGAACTCCGTTTAAGAAGTGCCCGGTGTGTAACTCTAAATATTCACACCTCGACGTGCACCCTGTGTGCAATACCTGCTTGTCGCCGGATCACCGCGAAGACACCTGCATGGCGTGTTCGAAGTTCCGGAGCAAGAAGACTTTAAAGATTCGTCGGGCCAATAGGCTCCAGGCTCAGTTATCGGCTACGGCGCCCCCACCTGATGACATTTTCCAGGAATCTGTCGAGGGAGAAGACGACGTGCAAGGTTCGGACTCTAATCCCGCATCCGAAGGTGAAACCTATGACGAAGGTGCGGAGAACTTTGACGAAGTCACCGACGAGGTAGGGGACGACGAACAGGCTTTTGCCACTATGGGTGATAGCTCAAAGGAGGAGCATCCCCAACCAGACTCTGGGGTTATTACCCCTCCTACGGACCAGGTCGAGGGATCGCCTTCGGGCCTTACCCAAGATCTAACTATTAGTCCTACGTCCCCGCCTCCGGGCCCGGTCACGGACACTTATGAACCATCACTTACGTCGAAGAAAACGAAAGTGAAGCCAACTGGTCACGCACCCTCGGATGCGAAACCGAAAGTGAAAGTTGCGCAGGTAAAGAAGGTTCTGGAGGCGTCAACTTCCAAGGAAACCAAAATGGCCGACTCAAAGAGCCACGCCAAGATGGCCGACCCGAAGTCCTCGGGGTCGGTGCCGAAGGCGAAATCGTCCGACGCGGCTGCGTCGGCTCCGAAAGGGGTCGTGAACCCGAAGTCGGCTCCGAAAGGGGTCGTGGACCCGAAGTCGGCTCCAAAAAAGCGTCTGGGAGACGACGCGCATGGCCATGGGGCGTCGGCCCCGAAGAAGGCGCATGCGGGTGATCGGGCTCTCGATGCCGAAGAGTCACTCGAGCCGGTCAAGCCCTCTCCGGCCTTGACGAAGAAGGTGGCGGAATCTTTGCAGCGGATTCGAAAAGACACTGTCGCGCCAAAGCTCACGCCTAAGCCTGCAAAAGAGCAAACGCCTATCCGTTTCACCTTTCCTCCCAAGTCGGCGCCGAGGGCCTTCGCGCCGAAACAGAGTGGACCCTCGAAGGAGGTACTGGCACCTAAAGCGGCCTTGGTGGTGTCGAAGCTTCGACTCCATCCGCTTGCTGAAGAGGAACGTCGTGAGGTAACCATCGACGCCAACACCGGAAAACTGTCGCTCCTCAAAAGAAAGATCACGACGGAGCCGGCGTTGGAACATTTTAAGATCCCTCTCAAGAACAAAAGGATCTCCGAGGGCTCTTTGGCGCTGGTGGAACCAGTGTCCCCACAACCCCTGGGGGACTCGCCGACGCATTCCGTCGCGGCGGGTGCGGACGAGGAAGACGCCGAGTACGACTATCCGGCGTACTCGGATCCGGAGGAGGAGCACGTTCCGTGGTCCGCCGGAGGCGACCCTGAGGACCCGCAGGGGGGTCAGGACGCTCAACTTTTCGCGGCCAAGACGTCCCCGACAGAGGATTCGGCGGCCTTCAATGCCCTGATAGAGCGGGCTGCTGCTAACCACGACGTCGAGCTGCACGCGGACCCCGTGGATGTGGACTTCTTATTCGACACCTTCTCGGTAGCCGAAAAATCAGTCAAGACGCTACCGATGCTGAAGGGGGTGCTTAAACATGCTACGGAGGTCTTCAAGGAGCCCACCCGAGCGCGTGTGGTCAACCCTCGCATCGACCGGAAATATAAAGCAGCGCCCACGGATCCGACATATATCAAGGGACACTTGCCATTGGACTCCCTGGTCGTTTCCAATGCTCGGAAGAGGGCGAACTCTCAAACCACTGGTGACGCTCCTCCCCCGGACAAAGAGTCCAAGATCTTCGAGGCCTCAGGCAAACGGATTGCTGCACAGGCAGCGAATATCTGGAGAATAGCTAACACCCAAGCCTTGCTTGCACGTTATGATAGGGCCCATTATGACACATTAGAGGCCATACTACAACACTTGCCTGACCAATACAAGGAGGGGGGGGGGAGATGCTCATTCAGGAGGGTAAACTCATTACGAATGCATCCATCAAATGTGCGTTGGATGTGGCAGACACAGCCTCCAGGGCTATCAATACTAGTGTGCTGCTTAGACGCCATGCCTGGCTTAGAATTTCGGGGTTCAAACCCGACATCCAAACCACTATACTGAATCAGACGGTGAATCCTGACCATCTGTTTGGCCCTGAGGTGGATGCCACCCTGGAAAAAATGAAAAAAGATACGGAAACTGCCAAGTCCATGGGGGCTTTACAAAGTCAGCAGTTTCGGAGTGGTTCCTTTCGCCGCTCAAACTCCAGAGGCACCTCAAGGGGACAAGCATCCCAGTCCACACCATATTACAAGACTAACAACCAAGCCTCGTATAACAACAAAAATAGAGGTGGTTACAGAGGCAATAATGTCAAGGGCAGGGGACGTGGCAACAATAGCTCCAGGTCCACCGCCACCAACAAACAGTGACGTCTTGTCACTGCCCCCCGGCCATGCAACACCGGTCGGGGGGAGGCTCCAGCAGTTCCTGCCGGCGTGGAAGTCCATCACCACGGACAGGTGGGTGAGGTCTATTATCCAGTACGGGTACTGTCTAGAGCTTACGTCCATTCCACCGGACATACCCCCAAGGAGCCGTCCTATGTCAGGCGAGCACTTGACCTTGTTGCAGCAAGAAGTTCTTGTCATGCTGCAAAAAGGGGCGATAGAGCTCGTTCCTTTGCAAGAGCGGGGAACAGGGGTTTACTCCCTGTATTTTCTGATCCCCAAAAAGGACGGATCCCTCAGGCCTATCCTGGACCTCAGGCCCCTGAACTGGTACATCCTCTCGGAGCATTTCCATATGCTAACGTTGCAGCAGGTGCTTCCCCTGCTTCAACAGGGGGACTTCCTGGCTACGCTGGATCTGAAAGATGCCTATTTTCATATTCCCCTGCATCCTTCCCACAGGAAGTACCTCAGATTCACTATCTTAGACCAGCATTACCAGTTCAAGGTTCTGCCGTTCGGGGTCACCACGGCACCGAGAGTGTTTACCAAGTGCCTAGCGACTGTGGCGGCGCATCTCCGTCGCCAGCACGTCCATGTCTTTCCCTACCTGGACGACTGGCTCATTCAGGCAAGAACAGGACAGCAGTGCGTCGACCACGTGTCACGCACCATTCATCTCCTGCACGATCTGGGATTCTCTCTGAACTACCCGAAGTCCCATCTCCAGCCCGCCCACGTGCGACAGTACCTGGGCGCGACAATCAACACTCTGGCGGCCACCGCGCAGCCAAATTCAGTGAGAATCGCCAGTATCCAGGCGCTGATCCAACGATTCAGACCCCAACACTCGCTTCCAGCGAGGGTGTTCATGCAGTTGATAGGCATGATGGCCTCCTGCATCTCCATTGTCCCGCACGCGAGACTACATATGCGTCCGCTTCAGGAGTGCCTTGCACGTCAGTGGACTCAGGCTCATGGGCAACTGACAGACCTAGTGTTGGTGAGCGGTCGGGCGTACAACTCTCTGCATTGGTGGAATCCACACAACCTTTGCAAGGGCCGACCATTCCAAGAGCCTGTCCCACAGATTATCCTGACGACGGCCGCCTCTCTCCAGGGATGGGGAGCGCATGTACTCCATTACACTGTGCAGGGACTATGGACACTACAGCAAAGGAAGATGCACATCAATGTGTTGGAACTGATGGCAATCTTCATGGCCTTGAAGGCGTTCAAAGTACATCTGTGCAACAGAGTCGTGTTGATCCGGACGGACAACATGACGGCCATGTACTACATTCAAAAGCAGGGAGGCACACACTCTCCACAGCTGTCTCATCTGGCTCAGAGCATGTGGAAGTGGGCCATTCAGAGGAACATCTTCCTCATGGCAGAGCATCTCCCGGGCAAGGACAATCAAATGGCGGATCTGCTCAGCAGGCACAGCCATCAGATGCACGAGTGGGAGATACATCCATCAGTACTCCAACCGTACTTCCAAAGGTGGGGTCATCCAGAGATAGACCTGTTCGCCACAAAGGAGAACGCAAAATGCCAAAGCTTCGCCGCCAGATTCCCACACCCCCAATCACAGGGCAATGCGATGTGGATGAACTGGTCAGGCAAATTTGCGTACGCTTTTCCCCCAGCGCCTCTGATACCGCTGGTGGCACGCAAGCTCAGGCAGCACTCAATGACTCTCATCCTGGTTGCTCCAACGTGGGCTCGCCAGCCATGGTACACCACGTTTCTAGAACTGTCCGTGGTACCGCATCAAAGGCTTCATCTCACTCCCAGCCTTCTGACGCAGAGCCATGGCGAAATTCAGCACCCAGATCCGCAACAGCTCAACCTGGCGATCTGGCTCCTGAAGTCCTAGAGTTTGGCTACCTCAATCTTCCTCCCGATTGCATGGACATCATTCGGGAGGCAAGGAAGCCCACTACCAGAGCTTGTTATGCGGCTAAATGGAAGAGGTTTGTCATCTACTGTGCTAACCACAATATTGACCCTCTAGATGCTTCCATTCAAAACATCATTTGCTATCTTTTCCACCTGTATCAATGCAACCTGGCATACTCTTCCATCCGCATTCACCTGTCTGCTATGGCAGCATACCTCCAGAATAGACAACACCTGTCACTCTTCAGGGTTCCTGCTATCAAGGCTTTTCTGGAAGGACTCAAAAGGGTCATTCCACCAAGGACCCCACCAGCCCCAGAATGGAACCTCAATGTGGTTCTTACAAGGCTGATGGGTCCTCCCTTTGAGCCACTGCACTCTTGTGAGCTTCAGTTTCTGACTTGGAAGGTTGCGTTCTTAGTAGCAATTACTTCGCTACGGAGGGTTAGCGAGCTGCAGGCGCTCACCGTCCAAGAACCTTTCTTCCAGGTACATGCTAACAGGGTGGTGCTCCGCACTAACCCTAAATTCCTACCCAAAGTGGTATCCCAATTCCACTTAAACCAAACAATCGAATTGCCGGTGTTTTTCCAAAACCCAGAGACGCTGGCGGAGCGCATGCTCCACACCCTTGATGTTAAGAGGGCCTTGATGTATTATGTAGACAGGACAAAAGATTTTCGCAAAACCAAGCAACTTTTTGTTGCTTTTGCCACTCACCACAAGGGAAACGCTATCTCTAAAGCAGGGATTGCTAGGTGGATAGTAAAGTGCATTCAGATCTGTTACGCTAAAGCTAAGCGCACTCTCACTATCCCACCGAGGGCCCACTCCACCAGGAAGTTGGGGGCCTCTATGGCTTTCCTAGGTAACATTCCCTTAGAAGATATCTGTAGAGCGGCCACATGGTCTACCACACATACTTTCACTAAACACTACTGGGTAGACGTGCATTCCAAACAGCAGGCAGCTGTTGGTCAGGCTGTTCTAAAAACGCTTTTTCAGACTGCTGCAGCTGGCACGGGCGGCCGCCGTTAATGGAGGGACTGCTATGTATTCTATGCACAGATATGAATTCAGCAGCCCACATGCCTCGAACTGCAAATGCTACTTACCAGTATGCATCTGTTCTTGGCATGTAGGGCTGCTGACATTCATATCGCCCACCCTCCTCCCCGGCGCCTGTAGCAGCTGCAGAATTCATTCATATACATACATATGCTCATAGCATGGTCATCACTCACATTCTTCACTCCATCTCTGCCAATGGCTAAAAACAATCTGGGGATGGAGGCGATGCCCATGCGCACTGTAGTCCAGGGGAGGAGCCACCTATCTCGTGATACTTCGAAGACTCTTCCAGGACAACAATGTGCAATCATCCGGACCCAACACTAGGTGGTGATCTATGCACAGATATGAATGTCAGCAGCCATACATGCCAAGAACAGATGCATACTGGTAAGTAGCATTTGCATTACCTTTTATCTTACATTCCCTGGGTACCATATACTAGGGCCTTATAGGTAAGCTAGTCTATCCAATTGGGTAATCCAATTCAACAAACACTTTTAGGGTCGGAGTATTGGCACTAAGGTCATGTTAGGATGCCTCAGTGCAGTCGGAGTTGTAAAATCAGTCCAAAAACATGTGGTTGACCATACAAAAAGAGGCATTTCCTTAAATCAGTCAAAGACAATTTACAATGCAGAGTTGTATCAAATATCCTGTGGATAGCATATGCATTCCATGCCAGGTGGTTTTTCTACTTAGTTTATTATTCAAAGTCACGGTATATGGTGCAAAGACTACACCCTAGGCCTCTGGGAACCCATGGGACAAATTTTTTTAAAAATATTTTACTGCAAAATTGCGGTGGATCATTGAATGTGCCGTAAAAAAAATTAAAAGTGTGCACCTTCGTTAAGAAAAGAAACCTAGATGGGCTGGGCCAGAGAGAGGGGGGGGGGGGGGGCAAATGCAGATTATTAGGTGAGTCAGGGGGCATGCGGACACCCTCCCCAAGCATCTGTGAGGGCACGAGGAACCTAGGGCTATTTGAAAACTACACACCACTTGATGGCTGAATATGCTGCACAGCAGGTAGACCTGTTACAAGCTGCAAAACTATTGTTATCAAAACGTACTTGAATTATTCACTTTTCATGCTTTATCTCATGCACTGGCATTGAGCACAGGCATTGGTAATTATCCTGCTCCGTAATTTAGATTTACAATTACTTAATTTGTACAAGTCTCATTTACTATATTTTGAAGTGTGTGCCTTCAGAACTCACTTCCATTCATATCTTTTATGATTGCATCTATAGATGATTAGGTTTTTAAAATAGCAAAGAACAGCATATCAACTGCAGCCACAAATCAAAAACACATGGTTGTGCAGAGGGTTTAGCTGCCGACGGTCAGAGGGGCAGTGTCCAAGTCACAAAGAAGACAATTTGTTTTAAAACTCGATGCCTTTTAAAACGCCCTACTCTAGTAATCTTAATAACAAGCAACTTTCGGTTGACTTGAACTCGTGCTAGAGGTTTGCGGTAATGGCATGCTCTGCAGGGGTCACTAGACTGCCGAAGTAAAACTTTGAAGTTTATTTTAATACTGTAAAACTAGTCTATTTTTAACAAACATTTGATTTGGTGTGCTTTCCTCACAGATTAATAAAGTGCCTTTATGCTGTTGATGTGTTAGTTGTACATGTATTAAAGATTACGTGTGCTTTCTTTTTATAGGACTATTTGAAAGGCAGAAGTGTCCGAGAGGAAAGCATTGCAATTTTCTCCATGTTTTCCAAAACCCTAACAATGAGTTCTGGGAAGCCAACCGAGACATCCACATGTCACCTTCTAGGACTGATCCCTTTGAAAGGAGAGACCGGACAGGTCACTCCGAGGGATATCATGGATGGTCCAGGAGACGGCACAGTCCCAGCCCTGATTATTCTTACAAAAGAAATGGAGAATCAGAGAGAAGGAAACGGAACAGTTACAGGAGCAGGAAAAGGGAGCGATCTCCCCGGTCCAGAAGTAGAGAGAGAAGACGGTCACGAAGCAGAGGGAGACAAAAGGAGAAGAACAAAAGTAGAAGTACGTCAAGATCTAGGAGCCGTGGTAGGAGGAGGTCCAGGAGCAGAGGAAGATCTAGGAGCAGAGGAAGGTCTAAGAGCAGAGGAAGGTCTAAGAGCAGAGGAAGGTCTAGGAGCAAAGGAAGGTCCAAGAGCAGAGGAAGATCCAAGAGCAGAGGAAGGTCCAAGAGCAGAGGAAGGTCCAAGAGCAGAGGAAGGTCCAAGAGCAGAGGAAGGTCCAAGAGCAGAGGAAGGTCCAAGAGCAGAGGAAGGTCCAGGGGCAGAGGAAGATCCAGGAGCAAAGGAAGGTCAAGGAGCAGAAAACGATCAAGCAGCAAAGGAAGGTCACGAAGCAGAGGAAGGTCGAAGAGCAGAGGGAGTAGTGTATAAAGTTTTGAATCAAATGAAAAAAATCATCCCTATTGAAAAAATGTATCTTCAGAAGACGTTTGACTGTTTCATGGTTAAACCCTGTACTGTGCAGCCCAAAATATAGTCAACACGTGTAACTAAGAATATTTATTTTCTATGTTCTCCAGCTTTTTTTACATTTGACTCAAAGACTTTCAAGGAAAATGGAAACCGGTGAAAAAGAATCTGCAAGTCTTACAATACGCAACAACCCCAATTTTAAGCTACCTTTCTAGATCAAAATGCTGACAGTTTATTTATACAAGGACATTTTTTTTCTTATTTTTAAGATGTCTTCTTGTGCCATTGAACTGAGCTCCATATAGTCCAAATTAATTGTTCTCCTGTTGGAAGACTCCTTTCCCTGTGGATGTTATGTTTATCAGACCGGCTTGTTGCCTTGGTTGCTGTCCACATGTTGTATACCATTACAAAATGCCATAAATGCAGAGGAGGAAGCCGCAGTTTTTTATAATTTGTACCCTCTTGTGTGAGGCTTGGTTTCTGTTTGTCAATGAATGGTTGCTTTGTAACACCCAAACTCTAACAATGTTCTCCCATCACATCTGGTAAGATAAACAGATGAATTTCTGCAGAAGAATATCTACTAACAAGTCATGTCTAGGACAAGCTGGAAATCCAGCTATGCAAAACAGAACTGCCACCAGAAACTTAAACCTGTTCCATTCTGCATGAGGTCAGAGTGGGAGAAGTTCTTTAGAAGTCGGCAAATGCTAGCCGAGAAATACCATTATTTTCTACAGTTCTACTTTAGCAATACTTCTATGCTCAATATATGGCATTTCCTTGATCTGTTTCTTGTAATTATTTGAAAGACACGGATAGACTAACAGTACTTCCCTTTTTTGTCTTAACTGTTAGAAAAAGTATATCAGTACTTCACCAACAGCTGTCCAATTAGACAACCTGAATCAATATTAATAACAAACTGTTGCTTCTCTATTGCAATCTCCTTAGAACTTGAAACAGAGTAAAATTAGACTCTTATCTAAAATCCTAGTGCCATGTCTCTTAGATAAACCTCAGCAATTTTCTGAATCTCTCGATCTCCTTTTAACGGGTTGCCCAGCTGTATATTATTATACTTGCTGCTATTATCGAAGAAAGACCATTAGAAACATTTAAAGATGATGTGGCAAAGAGCGGTGTGCATGCAAATGTGAAACTGTGTGTGTATGTGTGTGCAACAGATAATAAAGTAAAGTAACTTCATAATAAGCAAAAGACAGACTTGGATTCCTAACTAGAAACGTTATTGTTTAACATTCAAATTAAAATTCACCATCTATTACAGCTTGTGCTATTATAACTCATCTGAAATGTGTTGAGTGTTGTGAAAATGTCCACAGGAATTCTTTATTGGTGGTACTGTTGTAAAGCTGAGACTTTGTTAAAGTAAACTGTTTTGTGAATAAATTATTTATTTTTACAATGTGATGATTTTCATTGTTGGAACATCTAAAATAAGATTTGGATTGAGAACATAAGTTGTGTGGCATTATCTGATGCCATTTATGTGTTGGCATAGTCTATTGTCTAGAACAAAGGTTCTTTACCTGTGGTTAGGGGACTCCTGGGGGTCCGCATCGCCCACTCAGGGGGTCCGCAAACCGCTTATAAAAGAAAAATATTATTAACAGAGTAATAAAGTGTATATAGATAAAGAAGCAAAATGTAAAATTCAACAAATTAAAACATTCGGTAAATATGAAGGCCTTTAAAATTGGAGACTAAAAATTTAGTATGGAGCAATGCAAGCATATCGAACAAAATATAATATGGACAGTTGATTAAAAAAAAAAAGTCCCAACCTTCCCATCAAAATTTAGATAAAAAATATATATATTTGTTTGTGAATTAAATAAAATATTTCATCATATGCGTATTTGATTGATGGATGCTTGTTTCTGTGTTTTTATCCATTGTTTTCCCGTTCAAATCATCAAAATTGCCTAGGCGGGGGTCCCCAGATGCCAATAGTAACTCATTGGAGGTCGCTGGATTCCAATACATATTCAGCAGGGGTCCCTAGTTTCCAGTAATGATTAAGTAGGAGTCCTCACTGGTCTAGAATAAAAGTTTAGTGCAACCCACCTACGTTATAAAGAGATTCCTGGGCAGGTTCATTAATTGAATCCAACTGTTATTAAAGCATCGATTATATCTTAGACAAAGTCATAAACAAATGTTTGGTTTTCGTTTACTTGAAACACCTACATTAACATAGTGTAGTTCACGGATGAAACTGTAGTTCTAGAAGGGATTGTTAAAAAGAAAAAAAAATCTAAAAACAAGATTCCCTTGAACAACACATGCTGGGCATGATTCCTCATGTTCCTTAATTATTGTTGCATGAATTAGAGTCTTGATAATTTTTCACCTATTACATAGAATCCACTGATTTGTATTGTGATAATAGTAGATACCAATTTGAGAGTACATGGTCTCCAGTCAGCAAATGTATTAGTCACCTGCCAGCCACTAGACTGAATGAAGAAGCAGTGGGGCAGATTTTTTTAATGTTCTTAATATTTCAGATCGATTTCAAGACACATTGTGTTCTTGGGATTTTTAATTGTTTGTTTTTATAATCATGATACTCTAACTCACTTTTTCTGTGTGCCTGATGTAAGCACTGAGGAAATAAAACCCTAGCAGCATGCATGCATACAAACAACAAACATAAATATGAAACTAGCTGTAAGACCAAGGACTTTTTTAAATCTCCTCTTTCCAATGAGTGTCATGGACTATCAGGCAGAAGTCCTGTCAGTTAACTTCTAGCCTTCTCAACACTTTGCCACTATTTTCATTCTCTTCACAGTGCATCTAGTTGCGAAAGGGTAAACATTTTAATCACACAGTGGATAACCTAGTTCTATAGCATTTGCTATTTCATAGATTTACAATTTAATTTTGAATAATTTTTAGTGTTCAGGCTTGATATTCCAAATAACTTTACAATTAGCATTTTTTATCATCCATGTATTTAATACATCAGTGGGCACTGATCTCCGCTCCACCCAGAGGCCACCATTGCTCAGATGTCTACTGCAAGTCATGCATATCGCGGTTTCTGTGTAGACTTATGCTCTCCACTGCAATACTTCAGATATGTGACACACCTCCATCAGGATTACGCAAAAACCGTCTCCAGCAAAGAAATTTGATTGGACTTTTTTTTTGCTTTTGGTACTTTGTCATTTCAGTACTAGTTCTCATTTCTGCATCAGACATTCTTACAACCCAAATGCCTGCCATGAAGCCTGTGTCTGGACCACGGAAAATAGCTCTACTTCCGATTTTCTCTTTTGTATCACTTTTTATTACAAGTCCTGTTTTATTTTGAAACAATACCCCTAGGAGGGGCACAAGAACACAGCGGTAAGCCTACAACCTCTATCCGGGGCCGGCCGCGAGGAATGCGCAACAGAATTTGCTCAGTTGGAGTAGTTAACACAGCGCCTTGCCTACAACCCTGGAGGGCCGGCCGCGTGGCTTAGGAGAAGCTGTTAAAGTCGCTCAGTGTTGAAAGAACCCCAATGACGAGTCAGGGGGGGAAAATGGGGGAGTAACAAGCCCATTGCTTACTAACGACCCAACAGGGGTTCTTGAAAACAGAAAGGAGCTACAGAGGAAAGAGAGAAAAGGAAAGTGAAGAGGAAGCAAGCCAGAAACAGAAAATAGAGAAGGGATCATGCTAGCAGGCGTGGTGGGCTGGTCCGTGGATGGAAGGCAGCACTAGGCAGTGAGGGCCAGCCTCCGGGGCTCAGGTGTTACAGGAGTCGCCTATGGAAGCAACCTAGTAGGATCTGTAGGGACAATAGCATCCTCAAAGAGATGTAGGGTCCTGAGTCTAGTGGGCATGTGCCGTGCATGCTCCATAGAGCACAAGTAGCGCACCAGGGGCTTCCAAACTGCCTCAAAGCGGGTGTGGCGCATCTGGAGTCGCGCCGTAAGGAGCTCCATTGTCAAGACGTGCCACAGCCGCACAAACCAGGAGGTTATGGGAGGTGTTTCAGTCTTCTTCCAATACAAGGCTATGAGTTGCTTGGTCGCCCCTAGCATCTGTAAAGTTACAATCCAGTCATTACGGGTAAGGGCCTTCAGGTTAGATGGTCTGACACCCAGCAGGATCGTGCCTATGGCTTCAGGCAAAGGGAACCCCAGGACCGACCTGATGTGGCTAAGGACCTCCTTCCAGAAGACGGTGAGGATATCTCTCCACACCGCTTCCCAAGGCGTGATATCCGTATCGACCGCCATCTGCCATTGACGCTGATACGGGTGAATGATACGGGTGAATGGGTATGAGTGGCGGGTGCTGTAGGATGTGATAGATCTGGGAGATCAATCGCTTCAAACCCCCAAGGGTGCGGGCCAAGCGTTCGAAGGGGGTGAAGGCGCGTGTAGCGGCCCGATATACACTATCTTCAGAAGCCCAGTGTCGTAGTTGGGCGTACTGCAACCGCGCAGCAGGCTGCAAGCGAAACTCCTCACAACATTGATCAAACGACTTAAAAGAGCCCCCGTCGAACAGGTCGCAAAGCACCCGACAGTCCCCCTGTACCCAGTTCTCAAATGCCCGGGTTTGATGGGCCGGTGGGAAGTGAGGGTTTGCCGCTATGGGGGTATGCGGGGATGGGAACGTAGTAAGGCCCCTGGAGACAGCAGTGGCGTCCCAGATTTCCAGTACCGTTTTTGTGGGCACTGCCAGGTATGCACTTCTAGAGCGGGCCGCTCGGTGGAGCCATGCCAGGTCCCAAACAGTGCGTCCCGTCACCGCCCTGTCCATGTGTAGCCACCCTTTTTCACTGTCCCTGACCCCCCATTCTATCACAAATCGGAGGTACGCGGCCCAATAGTAGTGGACTAAGTTAGGACAGGCTAGTCCCCCCCCCCCCCCCCCCCCCCCCCCCCCCCCATACCCCCCCTCTATACCCCCCCTCCGTCGCGCGGGGCAATGAGGATTTTCTGGGAAAAACTGGGGCGCTTGCTACCCCAGATGAAGGATGTGAGCTCACGTTGCAAACTCTGTATGCAATGCAGCGGTATTGGAGTGGGAAGGCATTGAAACACGTACAGGATTTTGGGGAGGATAGACATTTTGACTGCGTGGAGGCGGCCTAACCAGGACAGCATCAGGGGTTTCCACCGCCGCAGGTCGTCAAATACCTCCTTTCGGCAGGTCCGCCAATTAACAGAACTCCAGTCATCGAGGGAGGGGGTCAGTGTGAGATCCAAGTATTTGATACGGCGCTCAGCCCCCTGGTAGGGCACAATCTCTCTCAGGGTGGGAAGGTCTTCCGCCGGGATGGTAAGGTTCAGGACCCAGGACTTGTCGTGGTTGATCTTGAGGCTGGAGGCACTTTTGAAGAGACAAAGCGCCCTATGGACAGCCGGCAGGGAGTGTGCATCACTTTTAAAGACCTATGCAGATGATCCACATAGTGAATTCATATAAACTCAGGTAATGCATATAAAGGCAGGTAAACGTAAATCTACTAGGTGCCCAAGAACTTTTGCCAGATATTTTCAAGTAAAACATATTTGGATAGATAGGGGTGCCCTATTTGTTCAAACATGTGGGGGTTCCACTTATGAAGACGTAAATAATCAATGTTCCTTGAGGTCCTTCTCTACATTAACTCCAGTCACAATGGTTCCTCTAAGAACAATTGAAAACCGTCTTTGCTACCTAAATGGTCCTTCTTAACAGCTTTCTCTCTGGCAGGCCTTCTTCGTCAGTATGGAAATTTGCCATGCCTAAGTGCCATCTTATCAGTAGGGGTAGTGCTGACATCTCCATCTTTGAAGGCTAAAACCTTGACCACTTCTAATAGTGCACTTATTATCTCTCCCTCTCTTAATAATACGTATGTCCTTCTTAACATGTGGTATCTGGTTGGTTCCGAAATCTTTGTAAAAGAACACTTTATATTCATTTATTTAGTTAGAGGTTTGTTTTCAGTGCTACATGTAGCCATTCTGTTGTGTTAGTGAACTAAGAATGGTATAAAAATACAAATAAAGATAAGCGAGTAACCCCTACCAGTGTAATTCATTTATACTATTGGACACCATCTGTAACAAGGTGCTGGAGCTCCTGAATAATAAGCCTGATCACATTCTGGCTCGTTTGGAGAGGATTGAGAGAGAATTAATCAAGCTGGGGTCGGTTTTGTCTTCCAGACCGCTGGAGGTTGTGTCGGTGTCTGTGCCAGTAGGGGCTTTTCCTGCTCCTGCCTCAGCCTTTGCCCACACTGGTTTAAGTCTTCTCTTTCCTCAGCTTCCAATGGAGTGTACGCCTTTTGTGATCGTTATGAAGAATATACCGGCCTTAAAGAAAATCATTAATAAACCAACGAGAAATGACCTAGCCCTTAAAACTAAATTGACCAATTGCTTGGGGCAGGCATGAGGTGGATGTGTGATCTGTCTATGGATTTCATAATGGTGAGAAGGTCCCCTTGAGTGGGTCCCGTGCAAAGGAAGTGGCTGGGGATTGTGTAATAGTTAACTTTAAGTCATCCCACAAAGCGTAATTGATTTTAAGGCTCTTTAGCAAGCAGCCTCAAACCTCTATCCAGTTTTTACCTTTAGGCTAACAGGTCAGAGGTTCTTGCTGCAAGGCATGGGAAAATAAACAAACACCATCCAGGAACTGGGAGCCAACCTTTAATGTAGAGTTGATGAACTCATTTGAAGGGCTCATCTCCCTGGAAGAGATGGGTTGACTCTTTACTTCTGACTGTTCAGAGGCCTGTTACTATGATCACACTCAAAAGAAGGGGTGCGTGCTAAATAATCTATTGGAACAGGTGGAGCAGAATGGATCACTAAAGAGGGGAACCCACTCATCACCTGCTGGGTCAGGCCTCTGTATAGAGTCGTCGAGTCCAGGATGGAAAGTGTTGAGAGTTATATAATGGAACATAGCTCCCTTCCAAACTCCGGAACCCAGACTTCCTCTCTACCATTAGAAAATCAGACATAGTCCTATCGCAGGGTCATGGGCAACCTTGTGTCTTTTCTGGATCGTCATAACAAAGAGGCCCAGATAGTCGGGGTGGTTTTAGTGCAAGGCTTTGTGGGAGTGCTAAACCCTCCTTATGTGGCCTGGAAATATCAAAGGGTAAGGATTATATACAATTCCAAGCAGACAGTTTTTGGGGACATCCTAAATAGATTGCTGACCTCCTGAACCCAGGTATTTGCTAAAGAATTCAAGGCCCCAGGCGTCCCCCCTCCCACTACTTTTAATGGTCCCCAAAAGGGTACAGAGATTGGCTTCTTTTTAGGATCACAGGACCTAGTTAAGCTAACACTTGACCATTACGTTTGATTTCACGTATTAGTGATCACAACCCTCTCACCTTCGCATTGGACCTTAAACCGATGGGGGGGAAAGGACAGCAGGAAAACCTAGATGCCACTTACATATGAAATGGGGATATTCAGATCAAATTGGATAGGGATCCCTTCCTGGGTAAGCATGTACGTGAGAACAGTGAGGCATTCTTATTAATCTCAAGGGAGGCGATACCAGAAAACATCACTACTACATTTAGGTTTGTTCTGCAGGGGGCAGGGGGTTGCAGCAGTCTAAAGTCACTAACAATCTTCCACCTATTGGCTAGTTCAATCATGCTTGCACATTGGCTCATAGGAATATGAAACAGGCCCTCCTTACTAGACTTTGTTCGAAAAGTGATAAAGTGAACGTTAGTAAGTAAGTAAAATATTTGTAGAGGGCACGAATGCCAAGGCGTCTTGGCGCTAAAAGTGACGTGTCATGTGTTGTCCAGGCACAGTAACAGATTATGTGGGGGAAATAGCCAAGTCTGGACCATTTCCCTAAACTGGATCCTATTAGGCTGGAGCCAAATAGTAATCAGCAGCCTGTTCCAGAGTTTGGCTGCTCGGTGGGATAGGCTTTTCCCTCCCCATCTGGCTTTTTGGATTTTGGGAACTTGAACTAGCCCTGTTTTGGCTGATCTAAGATTTCGTCGCTGGGAATACCAGAGAAATAGTTTATGCATATCCATGGCTCCCCCACCATACAGCGCCTTATGTACCAAACAGAGAGCCTTACATTGTTAACGTTGTTGGATCATAAGCCAGTGGAGCTGCCTAATACTAGTGGAAATGGAGTGATATTCAGGGATTTTAAGTAGTACTCATGCTGGGGGGTGTGGCCAAGCCACAGACCATGATGGCTGCATGGCTCTGATGCTCCGTCAGGCCGTCCCAGCAAACAGTGTCTATCTCCCGCTGATACAACAGGAATGCCATCTTGGTGAACTCCATCGATCCCCCACACAACGGTGAAGCTATAATGCTTTTCTGAGCCCTCTGTTCGAGGCATATGAGCTGCAGATAGTACACTGTGCATTAGATCGCCACCTGGTGTTGGGCTCGGATGATTGCAGGTTGTTGTCTTCTTGGAAGAAGTCTTTGCTAGTCCCAATAGGTGACTCCTCCCTTGGACAATACTGCGCATGGGCATCGGCTCCATCCTCGGATTGTTTTTTTCCGCCACTGGGTTCGGATGAAAGTTTCTCCGCTCTGGCCAGAAACCGTTTTTCTGCAACTTCGACGCGCAGAACTTCTTAAAACAACTACAACCTGCCTTCGACATCGACTGCGGCACCTTTCGACGCCAAAGTTTCCATTCCGGTCATCCGAGTGGGCCTTTGGTCCTATCAACGCCGTGCGGCCTACACCTAATGCAAAGGACTCTGTTCCGAAAATGCCCGAAATGTCAAGCAAAGTTTCCACATAGCGACCACCACAAGGTCTGTAACCTCTGCCTGTCGCCGGACCACGAAGAGTCGACCTGCACAACCTGTGCGTCCTTCCGCTCGAAACAAACCATCGAAACCGGAGGGCCCGTTGACACGAGATGAGGAGATAAGCCCCAGCACCGGAAAACATCTTTGACGACAAGGCTCCACTCGTTCCCGAAGAAGACTCACCGGATCTCCAGATCGTCTCCGAGGCAAATGACTCTGACGACTCTATTCCATCGGGTCATCGCGTGAGTACTACTGCCCCTGCACCACATACGCCCAAGCAGAAAGCAAAGGTCTGCACTCCGCCCGCTGGGCCCAGTCGAGACCGATCATCTACTTCGAACGTCCCGCCTTCCGGCTCGACTCCGAAGAAATCTTCCACGCCTTCCGGTGCCTCTACACCGACCTAGAGTCTTCCCTCGGCTCCGAAACAAAGTACGTCTTCCGGTGCCTCTTCACCGAACAAGTCGACACCGAAGCCAAAACACCCTTCGGCTCCGACACCGAAAGAAGTACTGAAACCGAAACATGTTTCGGTCCCAAAACCGAAACCAAAAGACACACCGGCTCTGAAGCCGCACACGGTGCCGAAAACCACACAGCCTGATTCTGAGGCCTCCGAGCCCACGAACATGCCTTCCAACCCGAAAACGACTCCTTCGGCACCGAAACCTAAGCCACAGGACCCTTTAATACCTACTAAGGCTAAAGACACTCGACAACCTACGCCGGCACCGAAAAAATCAGCGCCGAAGAAGTTTGCGCCTCAAGAGGACCTTTTTCGACCAGATCCTCAACAGAAAACGATCTTAATCGACCCAAAAACCGGTCATGTTGGTGCCACACCACTCAAGAAGAGACCTGCAGCTACACCACCTACACCTGTGGTTCCCGCCAAAAAGGAGGACTGTGCAACCTCTCCTCTGCACTTTTCCTTTCCTGTCTCTCCTCCTTCTCCCGTTCCTCCCTATATTTCACCTCAAAACTCTCATATACAATCTCCATTGTAACCACATTCACCACAGAATGATGATGAATATGATTTAGGTGGAGGGGACGGGGAAGGAGACACTGCATACCCTGGAGGTGAGGGCACATGGAATTTCCCATACACAAAACCTGTTCCTGGGTGGGGTTTTCCATACCCTGCAATTGACCCGGATGTCCCTGAGGCACCCTCATACCCATCTAAACCTTCTCCTCCTGAGGATACAATTGGGTTTGGCTGGCTGATCAACAGAGCTGCTACATACCATGGTGTCCCCATGCATTCTGAGGCCATTGAGGAAGATTTTCTCTTAGATACTTTTGAGCAGTCTCAGAGATCCGCTCAAATTCTTCCCATGATCAGAGGGGTGGTTAAGCATGCTACTGAGGTCTTTAAAGATCCTGTCCATACCAGAATTTTAAACCCCAGAATTGAAAAGAAATATAGACCTGCACCCTCAGAACCAGTCTATATTAAAGGACACCTACCACTAGACTCGTTAGTGGTGTCCAACGCACGTAAAAGGGCCAATTCTCAGACCTCTGGTGAAGCACCACCGCCTGACACAGAATCCAAGATTATTGATGCGTCAGGCAAGAGAATGGCTGCACAGGCTTCCAATATATGGCGCATAGCTAATACGCAAGCCCTCCTCTCTCGCTATGAAATGGCTCACTACGACCAATTGGAGAAATTGCTTGAACATCTCTCAGATCAGTACAAAGATCAAGCTACTGACCTTATACAGGAAGGCAAGTTAATATCTAACGCTTCCATCAAATGCGCACTAGATGCCGCAGACACAGCATCTAGGGCTGTTAATAGCAGTGTCGTTCTTAGGAGACATGCGTGGCTACGTATTTCAGGGTTCAAACCGGAAGTACAAACCACCATTTTGAACCAGCCTTTTAACCAAAACCAGTTATTTGGTCCGGAGGTAGACACTACCCTCGAAAAAATGAAAAAAGACACGGACACTGCCAAGTATTATGGGGGCCTTACAGTCTACCCCAGCTCGAGGCTCCTTTCGTCGCTCCTTTTACAGAGGCGGCTCCAAACAAACTGGAACAGACACTAACACGTCTTTCAAGACACAAACCTCCTCTACCAAGAGTTACTATAGAGGAGGATACAGAGGCAATAATACCAAGGGCAAAGGTAGAGGTAATAACAACACTCGAGCCTCTTCCGCCCGAAGCAATGACTTCCCTACACTCACCCCCGCAACATTCCACTCCTGTAGGGGGCAGACTGACACAGTTCCTTCCTGTCTGGAAATCCATTACAACAGACAAGTGAGTAAAACAGATTATCCAACATGGCTACTGCCTAGAACTTACAGCAACCCCTCCACACATACCTCCCAGACAGCGTCCAATGTCTACCGAACATCTAGCTTTGCTCCAGCAAGAGGTTCTATCCCTTCTACAGAAGGGTGCGATTCAGATAGTTCCTTTACAGGAACGAGGGACGGGGGTTTACTCGCTGTACTTTCTAATTCCCAAAAAGGACAGGACCCTGAGACCGATCATAGACCTCAGGCCCCTCAACCATTACATACAATCAGATCATTTTCATATGATCACTCTGCAACAAGTGCTTCCACTGCTGCAACAGGGAGACTTCCTCGCTACACTAGATCCGAAAGACGCCTACTTTCACATCCCTATACATCCTGCTCACAGGAAATACCTACGGTTTCTACTGGAAGCCCATCACGGTCCTTCCATTTGGAGTGACAACGGCACCAAGAGTATTCACGAAGTGCTTAGCAGTCGTAGCAGCACATCTGCGAAAACAACAGATCCATGTCTTCGTTTATCTAGACAATTGGCTCATAAAAGCCAAATCGGCCAGTCAGTGCGTTACACACACACATCAGACGATCCAACCGTTGCACGACTTAGGGTTTACGATAAACTACACCAAGTCGCACCTAGAGCCTTCGCACGTACACCAGTATCTAGGGGCTACAATAGACACGTCTACAGCTCTAGCTTATCCCAGTCCAGCCAGGATACAGAGCATTCAAAACCTAGTTGCTGTTTTTCAACACCAACAATCTCTCCCAGCCAGAGTTTTCATGAAACTCATAGGCATGATGGCATCTTGAATCTTCATAGTTCCACACGCAAGATTGCAAATGTGTCCGTTACAAGAGTGTCTAGCACGACAGTGGAACCAAGCTCACGGTCAATTACCAGACCTAGTGGTGTATGTGGACAGCCGCACACATCGCTCTTTGCAGTGGTGGATTACCAGATTAGAGCCAGTTCCACAAGTAGTGCTCACAACAGACGCATCCCTCACAGGATGGGGAGCCCATCTCCTACAACATACCACTTAGGGTCAATGGACCGCTCAACAGCGGCTACTCCATATCAACCATCTCGAGCTGCTAGAAATATTTCTAGCACTCAAGTCCTTCCAACTTCACGTGCAAGGCAAGGCTGTCCTTATCCGGACGGACAATATGACAGCCAGGTACTACATTCAAAAACAAGGGGGGACACACTCTGCAACTATCCCAGCTTGCACAAGACATTTGGAGATGGGCCATTCCTCAAAACATACATCTGTTAGCTGAACACCTTCCAGGAGTTCACAATCAGATGGCAGATCTGTTGAGTCGGCAGTCACAACAGATTCACAAATGGGAATTGCATCCACAAGTTCTTCAGCCATTCTTCCAACAGTGGGGTCATCCACACATAGACCTGTTTGCCACCCACGAAAATACAAAATGCCCAGCCTTCGCCACCAGGTTTCCACACCCAAGGTCCAAAGGCAATGCAATATGGATGAACTGGTCAGGCAGATTTGCGTACGCTTTTCTGCCTCTCCCACTATTCCATTAGTGGTGCGCAAGCTCAGACAACAGTCTCTCAAACTAATCCTTGTAGCGCCCACGTGGGCACGCCAACCGTGGTTCACCACACTGATGGAACTTTCTGTAGTTCCACACCAAAAGCTGCGGCTCACTCAATCTCTGTTAACTGAGATGGAGTGGCTCACTGGTTAGAGCAGGCAGACCCTGAAGCAGAGGTCAGACCCGGGACCAGGGTTCAATTCCCGACGCGGCAGGGTCTTGAGCTCAAATGTCCATGGACTCGATAATTCTCGCTTCAGTGCCTGACCTAATCTTGGGTTCACACTCTGCAACTCTGGGCATTAAGCTTGCTTAATCTCCACAACGGCCCCCCCCCCCCGCGGCGGGATGCCTGGCTTTCACCTTGGGGGTGCCCTGTAGGGGCTATCTCACAGGGAAAAAGCCAGGACGGGTTCCCAAGGCAAGCGCGGAGATACCCCTTCGGGGTTCGATTCAGGCGCTATATAAGAAACATAATAATAATAATAATAACACAGAACCATGGCCAAATCAGGCACCCAGACCCGCACCAACTGAATCTGGCTCCTGAAGTCCTAGAGTTTGGTTACTTAAACCTACCACTGGACTGTATGGCCATTATTGAAGAAGCCAGAAAACCCACTACCAGAGCGTGTTACGCTGCTAAATGGAAAAGATTCGCAATTTATTGCACAAATAATCAAATTGACCCCCTGGATGCTTCCATCCAGAATATCATTTGTTACCTTCTACATCTACAAAGGTCTAATTTGGCATATTCTTCCATACGCCTGCACCTTGCAGCAATTGCAGCTTATTTACAGAACAGACAACATCTGTCTCTCTTCAGAGTTCCCGCGATTAAAGCATTCATGGAAGGCTTAAAGAGGATAATCCCACCCAAGTTGCCTACTTCTCCTGTGTGGAACCTAAATCTTGTCCTTACCAGACTTATGGGACCCCCTTCCGAGCCCCTACATAGGTGCGAGCTGCAATTCCTAACATGGAAAACTGCTTTCCTTGTTGCTACCGCCTCTCTCAGAAGAGTAAGTGAAATACAAGCTTTCACTATACAAGAACCATTTTTTAAAATACATCCTAACAAAGTGGTTCTTAGACCTAATCCAACATTTCTCCCAAAAGTCGTCACTCCTTTTCACCTCAATCAGTCTGTCGAGCTACCTGTGTTTTTCCAAAACCCAGACTCAGTAGCGGAAAGAGCTTTACACACCCTAGATGTTAAAAGAGCTCTACTCTACTATACCGACAGAACTAAATCATTTCGAAAAACGAAACAACTGTTTGTCGCTTTCTCTCCTCCGCACAAAGGCAACCCCATCTCCAAAGGCGGGATTGCACGGTGGATTGTAAAGTGTATACAAATATGCTATATAAAAGCTAAACGTACACTAACAGTTCCTCCTAGAGCGCAATCCACTCGCAAAATAGGAGCCTCTATGGCTTTCTTAGGAAATATACCACTAGAGGATATATGCAAGGCAGCAACATGGTCTACATCACACACCTTCACTAAACACTGGGAGGCATCGGCCCTGTGCTTTAAGTCTACAGACATTCAAGTACTTGCAAGGTCTGGAAAATATGTGAGACTTTTGGACAATCTTTTTTCACCTCCTTTGATCCCTGTGTTTCCATCCCCTCCCCCCCAAAAACTCATCACAGACTTTTTCTGTCTCCCGGTTTAAAATCTTATGTCCTAATTTATTTTTTATTTTAGGTCTAGCAAAGTAATATGTTTACCTTGGCAAATATAAGACTGTTTCCTTTACAATTGTAATGGTCATTAAGCCTGGAGAGTTGTTTTTTAGCTTTGTTTCTTTTAATATGATAAACGTGTTAATGCTGACTTTTATAGCAATGGTTTTAAGTAACTGTGCTAAAGTAATAAAAACAAACAAACACTAAACACTATTGTGTTGATGAGCAGGCCAAGCAGCAAGCTGCAGTAGGCCAAGGTGTCCTTAGAACTCTCTTTCAAACTACTGCAACTGATAAAGGTGACCACCGCTAGAGGGGTTACTGCTGCACAATTGATGCACAATGTACTATCTGCAGCTCATATGCCTCGAACGGAAAATGCTACTTACCAGTATGCATCTGTTCTTGGCATGTAGAGCTGCAGATTAGTACATGCCCTTCTGCCTCCCCGGGACTTGTATCCGTTCCAGTTTTCATCTTACTTAGATGCACACGCATGGACATCCTTCTTTTCTTTTCTTTACTTCTACTGACTCCATCCTTTCCCATCATGGCGAAAAACAATCTGAGGATGGAGCCGATGCCCATGCGCAGTATTGTCCAAGGGAGGAGTCACCTATTGGGACTAGCAAAGACTTCTTCCAAGAAGACAACAACCTGCAATCATCCGAGCCCAACACCAGGTGGCGATCTAATGCACAGTGTACTAACCTGCAGCTCTACATGCCAAGAACAGATGCATACTGGTAAGTAGCATTTTCCTTATTGCCCACAAACGACTAAAATCGGGTCCAGATCGCCTGAGGGGAGGAGCGAACGCTGGAGAAACTACACAGCTCGGATTTGCAACTGGGCCTCTCCGGTCGCTGTCTGGCTCCTCGGCCGACCAGAAGAAAACTGCGGGGCTCCAGACGAAGTCGCTTTTGAGGTGGGTGCCACGTTCAATGAGCCTTCCCCCCCTCCTAGTTGGGCCTGATATCGCCGTCACCGCGCTGCAGAGGCAACATCGACCACACAGCACAGACCCCTGAGCGGCAGGTCGACAATTTGCGAGCCCAAAACAAAATATGCTTGTTCTCGAAGAGGGGGCTCATTCCAGCTCGTCAGTCTTACTGGCAACACTGGTCACCGCCACAAGGGAACCTGACCGTGCATTGTGGGCTTGGTGAAAAGTCAACCAAGAAGCGTCTTTCAGCCTCTCCAGGCCTGCACTGGCGAAGTAGCCCCCAATCTGTCCTTCAGGGTGTGCATAAAGACTGTAATTTTTGTGGGGGTGGGGGCATTGCCATGCCCGTTTTGGATAGCCCACATCCCTAATTCGAATTGGCAAAAAAATATCCCTGGCGTCTAGTCAGCTTTCTGCCACCCCCTCTCACGGGGGCAGATTGGGGGCTACTGCCCCCCAGGGGGGCAGAAAGACTGAATGTAGCATTTTGGGGGGAGGAGCAAAGGACCTTGCCCAAGGGGCCACTCCCCTCTCCATGGTGTCTAGTAGGTGTATCTCCAAACAGGGATCCACTGGGGATTCTCCCCTTTCCAATGATACCTCTCCCATCTTTCTACGTGTTCGGGCGCTGAAATAGCCCCCTGAGCACATAGAAAATGAAACTGAAGTGAGCCTAAAGGCTCATTTCAGTTTCTATGAAATGACGACAGCGTGACGTGCGCGCTGATCGTCATTTCACACCACAAGGGAGGGGGGGGATTCCTCAGGAGCTGGGGAAGCTCTTCCCCAGCTCCCGAGGCTTTTGGGAGAAAAAGAAATACCTCTGGTGCATGCACCAGAGGAATTTCCATTGCCATGTGCCAGGACGGCCGGGAGCCGTCCTGCGCACACGAGCACTGTGGCGCACTGTGGCGCACGACGGCTCCCGGCGGACATGTGCACGCAAGGGGTTAAGTATTCCTCTACCCAGGGCACAACTTTGGTGAAGCACCAAAAACCGAAAGTGAGCTTGAATGGCAGGGCTTGAAACTCAAACTTGTTCTTTCTGGGAAAAATGAAGGATTTGTTGATGGAGCAAATAATAACAATTGCGTAGTAAACGTCATTGAGGTTGAAGCAGTCCTTCCAACCTCACTAACAGAGGAGAACATGCAGAAGAGGGATGCCTTCCATCTTAAAATGCCAGGTTGATGATCAAACAGGCTTTTGTTTTCAGTGACCAGGAAGAGAATGCTAAGAAAGCTTTTCGGATGAACCGAGTAAAACTGAATTCACCATTACAGCATACAGCAGCCCTGTTGAGTAGTCCAATTTAATAAAGTATAGCTGTTCTCTTCATATGTGTGGTTACTCTCCATAAAAGGAATAGCAACCCTGCTGAAATGTGGTGGGCCAGGTTGTTTTATTGAAGCTGATAAGTTGGCCTACCAAACCCAGCATGTGGTGTGGCCCAGTTTCTCTTTCTGCGCGAGGGAGTCGGAGTTGCGGTCGCCTGGCAAGTTGAAGGCAGCTTCTGTCCAGTCCAGTTGAGGTAAAAAAAAAAGTATTATATGCCGGTCAGGGACATGTGGTTAGCTTTAAGTAGACCTATTAAATTCTTCCACTATGATGGCTTACGGAAAATTAGACTAAGAGGGGTTCATGTTCAGGGTGTCTTTGCAGGGGTACCGGCAGACTTTAAAGCATCATCCATCTACCGGCCATGAGCCCACACTCGAGTCCCTCTGCTTCACACTCACACATGCTTCATTTCCTCACCCACTTCCTGCAGCTTTTCTGCTCTGTGAGGGATTTTGCAAGTGTTGTGCCAAAGGGCACCGAGATTCTGAGGCTTATAATATTTGCATCAGCACTGGGACCCTTTTCTGCCTGAAACCAGACTGTGCAGTGTGCCCTCAGATGGTCTAGACTAGAGTATGCCCTGTGTGTTGTACATGTCTGGGCACAGAGCTGCAGTGTGATGCAGCCATAGCTGTGTGGCACCCCCAGTAAATGCACCACACTCTTGATGAAGCTGGGTGGGTCTGTGGAGCACTCCTCCTCTGGTGGAGCACTTGAAGTGTATGTAGAAACTGGACCCCTGATTAGGGTTTGTAGGAAAGTGACCCTTTTTGCATGGTTACAGCCACTTTTTATCTGGTATCTGATGCACTTTGACTGAGTGTGCACATGGCCCCTGCCAATCAGGTTCTCAGTGTGTATTCTTTCCCAAAACTGTACCTTTGTTTCCACAATTGGCGCACCTCTAGCCCACATGCAAGTCCCTTGTAAAAGGTACCACGGGTATTGTGACCAAAGAGGGGCTCTAAGGGCTGCAGCATGTATGGTGCCCTCCTCAGACACCTACACCCTGCCAGAGCAGACTGTCTTTTTTGGTGCAGACAAAACCTAAGAGTCGACATGGCACACATTCATGTGTGACACGCCCACAAACTACTACCTGTGGTAAGTCACCCCTCTAGCAGACCTCACAGCCCCAAGGCAGGGTGTACTATACCACAGGTGAGGGCATAGTTTCATGAGCAATATGCCCCCCCCCCCCCAGTGGCTGTGCCCAATTAACAGACATAAGTGCAGTAGAGCCATATTGAGTACATGGCCAGGGAGTTTGTCATTACGAACTCCACAGCTCCATGATGGCATTACTGAATGCGTGAGTTCTAATGGCGTGCTATTGATTTCAGTGCTCGTAATTCTGTGTCATATGTACTGGGGATTTTAATTTGTTTCCTTTCCTTTTATATTTCGACTGGAGCAACCTTCAGGAAATAGATTTTTTAAATTGTATTTTTGCCCAATCTGCACCATTTATTCCCCTCGTTCTGCCTCTGGGGTCTACACTAATAGAGCGCTAACGCGGTGCCAGGAATGTTATCCTGACCCGCCTGAACATTAGTGCTCTAGTTGTCAGGGGTGTTTGGGATTTCTGGCTCCCCCCCTCCACTTACTGCCTCCTATTTAGGCACGGACGTGGCGAGCACTCCGACTGTAGCGTGAATTCTAATGGTGTGCTATTGATTTTAATGCTCGTAATTCCATGTCATATGTACTGGAGATTTAATTTTTTTCCTTTCTTTTTATATTTCGACTGGAGCAACCTTCAGGAAATAGATTTTTAAAATTGTATTTTTGCACAATCTGCACCATTTGTTCCCCTCGTTCTGCCTCTGGGGTCTACACTACTAGAGCGCTAACGCGGTGCCAAGAACGTTATCCTGACCCGCCTGAAGATTAGCGCTCTAGTTGTCAGGGGTGTTTGGGATTTCCTCCTCCTCCTCCACTTCCTGCCTCCTATTTAGGCACGGATGGGGCGAGCGCAGCGGGCGCGCCGGCGGCGCGGGCAGAGGCAAGCCCGTCTGCGCCCGTCCGCGCCAAGACCGCAATAGGCGCTGGCCACGCTGGACAAAACACCCCAAAAATAGTTTATCAAGCGAGTACTCTTCGAGAGCTTAATCTCTCAAGTAAGTGTTCATGCTACATCCCCATGGAACAGATATGGGGCCCATTCTCTTGTAGAACCTGCTTAATGACTACACCATTGCACACACCTGACGTTTCGCCCCATATAGAAACCCCTTCTACTATCCTATCTAGCTTTAAAGGGGGGCTTATTAACGCAAGGTCTATGTGTTGTCATAGTCAGGATATCAAAGAATTAATCCTCAACCACAACTTAGACTTCCTCTTCATAACCGAGACGTGGCTCAACGATTGCAGCAACCCTGACCTGTCGATCGCTCTCCCACCCGGCTATGTCATTTTTAGACTGGACAGGCTGAGTGGAAGAGGAGGCGGAGTTGCAATAATAATCAGAAACTCCCTGAAATGTCATACATTTAATTTGGGCACCCTTAAAGGCGTCGAAGGCATGGGCTTTTCTATTATGCTTAATGCCTCCATATCCTTTACTGGAGGTTTAATATATCGTCCCCCAGGTAGTTCTACTATGTTCTTGGAGTCCCTGGGTGAATCTTTAGGTCAACTACTACTTCGTTATCCATATTTTACTCTCTTGGGCGATTTCAACCTTCAGCTGGAATCTAAAACCGACTCCCAGGCCACTAACCCCTACCAGACACTTGAAATATTTGGACTCTCCCAAAAAGTGGTAAAGGCCACTCATTGTGCAGGACACACACTTGATGGGGTCTGTTCCAACTTCCCCTCTCTAGTGACTCATATTCCTATTCCGCAAATTTGGACGGATCACTGCTTTGTCCCTTTCAACATTAATGTGCACCGCCCTCCTAAAACGGTAAAAACAATCCTGCAGCCTTCATCCAACCTGAACTGGACTGCTGTTGCCGAAAGCACCAAGCTTAGGAACTAGGTTCAGTCTCAGGTTCCCAGCCTGTCTGGGGACGCCGACCGAGACTCTAAAACCTTCCACATCTGGATGCAGCAAGTTATTAAAGATCTCGCCCCCCCAAAGCGCCCTTTAAAAAAGGAGAAAATGAAAAAGAGAAGTGCCCCTTGGTATACACAGTCTCTTGCCGAAACTCATCTTCAGTGTAAAAAAATCAAACGCAAATGGAGGAAAACCTATGACCCGATAGCGAAAGCCCTCTATGTAAAACATAGGAATGCATATTTTTCTAACATAAAAATTGCTAAGAAGGAGTACTACACCAAAGCTATTAAAGATGCCCAACAAAACAAAAAATTGTCTTCTCCTTAGTTAAATCCTTCACTCATCCGAAAGCCCTCCAACTAGAAATTCCTCCGTCTCAGGGCCTATGTAATCAGATTGCTGATTACTTTGAGGAGAAAATCAAACTCTTACAGGATGATTTTCCATCCATTCCTCTATCCATCACTAAGGGCACTAATGACACCACTTTGACCGCGGCACATACTCTTAGTATGTTTAAACCAGTGACTCTTGTGCAAACCCGCAAAGCCATCATAGCCTGCAAATCAGGATCTCCTTCTGACTCTTGCCCCCCGCTGATCCTACATCAGACAATTGATATAGTGAATCTTATCATAAATGCTATAGTCAATGCCTCACTTAATTCAGGCACTGTTCCATCTGATTGGAAAAAAGCAATAGTGAAACCCTTAATGAAAACACAAACTAAAAATACAACTGATCTTTCCAATCTACGACCTATATCCCTCCTCCTTGTGCTCGGGAAAATAACCGAATCCATGGTCCACCAAGAGCTTTAGAACTTTGTGGAAATGCATAACATTTTACACCACCAGCAATCGGGCTTTCGCTCAGGGCATTCCACTGAAACGGCCCTTATCGAACTTACCGATTCCAATAAAAATTTACAGGACGAAGGAAAAAACGCCGTCCTGATAGTACTCGATTTATCGGCGGCGTTCAATACTATTTCCCATAAAATACTTATTGGCAGACTGAGAGAAAAAGGAATTACAGAGGTTGCTCTTGACTGGATAAGTTCCTTCTTATCTGAGAGAACCCAAACCATTTCATTGGGACCTTGTCTCTCGAACGAAAAAAATATTTCCTCTGGAGTTCCTCAGGGATCCATTTTAAGTCTGTTGCTATTTAAAATTTACATGGTGCCCCTCATCACTCTAATTGAATCATACGGGACACTAGTAACATTGTAGGCCAATGACACTCAATTGATTGTATCATTAGATAAGAATTCCACAAATGCTGAACAGAATTTCCAGAACTGTTTGACTGACGTCTTTTTGTGGATGAAAAACAATCATCGTAATTCAAACAAGACTGAAATACTGCCCATGGGAAAAAATGTCAACTTTAAACCAGTAAATGGTGGCCAGAGGACACCACTGCGCCTCCTAGTTCGGTTGAAGGGGCCAGAAATCTGGGTGTACTTTTTGATTCATCATTGTCCTTTGACCAGCATGTAAGAAATGTTGCGGGAAATTGTATCACTATTATAATATCTTTAAAGAAATTCTTTGATTTTCTCCCCACAGAATCGAGAAAGGCGGTGGCAGTGGCTCTCATACTTTCCCGTCTCGATTATTGCAATGGTCTTATGGCAGGGGTAAAAAAGCTCACGTTAAAAAAACAACAAAGCGTGCAACACGCGGCAGCAAGACTTGTACTTAAACTGCCTAGAAAATCCTCTGCATCTACAGCCCTTAGGACATTGCATTGGGTGCCTCTCCACAAAAGCATTTTGTTCAAAATCCTTCTGACTACCTTCCGAGCGCTAAATAATATCGGCCCTAGGTATATTTCAAGAAGATATACCCGTTACAACCCCAGTAGGCTGTAATTTAATCAGTATTCCCAAATTTCATTACAAAACCAAGGGTGGAAAAACCCTAAGTCTCCTGGCTTCTAAGGCATGGAATTCCATGCCTAAAGAACTAAGATTGCTGGACTTAGAGAGCCCATTCAGGAAACAACTTAAAACTTGGATTTTCAATCTGACAAATGCCTATGTACTGGCCGCCATTTAGATTTCACCTCTGTTTCTCCCGCTTTCCTCAGCGCCAGGATGCTACTTCCGGAGCGACAGTCGCGCTTTATAAAAACCAAATACAAAATACAAATACAAGATGTTTGGTACCAAACTTCTCAGCATAATAAACCCACACTGATGTCAGTGTTGGATGTATTACAAAATGTACTCTCAGGGCATCTTAGAGATGTCCCCTGAAAAACAACCACCTCTCTGGTGTGCAGCAGACTGGTCTGCACCAGTCTGCCACACACAGACATGTTTCTGAACCCCTGAGGTGGAAGCCCTTGTGCTCTCGTTTGTCAGAAACAAAGCCTGCTTGGGGTGGAGGTGCTTCACACCTACCCCCAAGCAGAAACAGCTTTCAGGATGGTGAGCCTCAAAGACTTTCTGCCCTTTGATATGCTAGCCAGGGCAACTCCAGCTAGTGGAGAAGCCCGACCCCCTGACCAAGCTCCACTTTTTGCTGCAAAGTCGGTGGGAAAATTAGTAGCTATGAGGGGTGCGTTCCCTCTCTTCCAGGACCACCCCTTAGGTGCCCTGGATCGAGTTGAAGCCCTCCTTAGGAAATCCTCCATCTTGAATGGAAGGATTCTACCAAATCAAGTTAGGTGATGCTCTCTCCCCAATGGGAGGGGACATACAAAGGGTGTAGTCAGCCCTGTACTGAAAACTCCAATTGCAAGGACTCTGTACCAAGGCGGATCCGCAACCACCTACCACTCTGCACCCAACACACACGACCCGAGCCTGAGTGGCCTACCTGTCCAGTGACGTCTCCCCAGCGATCTAGACCTTGACTCCATCAGTGGCTTACCTCTCCTGGACGCCACGAAGTCACCTGTAACCTCTACACAAAGGGTCTCCCTGACCGCAAACGGCTCCAACAACAAAAATCTGACATCAAAAGGTACCCATACATCCTCAGCCTTGGGGAGCCCAACCAACGGTGCCCAGACTCCCTTGACATCCCAACTTACCTGTCCAGCCGGTGGTCACCTTCATCCTGCCTCCTAGTCCAAGCCTGCAGCCTCTTTGCGCGACCAAGATTTCCCATTTAAGAGCATTGGGCGTCCAACCCTGATTTGCACCCGTCCACCTCTGTGCCGCTGGTGGTGTAGCTTTGATGCGGTCTTGTGGGCCCCCTGTGCTCACCTTAACCACCAGGCCCCCTGCCCTGAAACCGTGGGTACCTCCCAGCAACCAGCACCTCTTGTGGGTGCCCGCAATCTCCATGGACTAACATTGAGCCTAGTGACCTCCCATCAGATTACATTACATTACTCCTCATGCATTCAAAAAATCTATCTTTTACCACTGCTAGGTTCTACTGTTTCTGATTGACAAATACAAAGGTATTTCTATTACTGTAAAGCATTTTTACTGCCCTGCAAAACAATTCCTACTGCATTTCTGAAAGTATTACTACTCTTGAAATTGTCACTTACCTGCAACGGAGTTCTTCTTGGTTATAAAATAAAATAACAAAGTAATAACTTTTTATACAAAACAATTGGCCTTGGATTCAGTCTTTGTAATCATTTCTTGCCGAAGTGTTTACAAATACTTAACAACCCCTCTGATAAGCCTAACTGCTCGACCACACTACCGCAAATAGAGCTGTTAATATATTCTACTTAAGTCTCTGTAAGCCACTGGGGTTCCACTGCACTTTGTGCACACTATACCTTACTTTGGTATAGTAGATATAGAGCCGGCTTGCTACAGGGGTCTCACAGGAATAAAGTTCAACAGGACTCCTCCTGTTCACCCAATAACCCTCAGGTGTCAGGAAGAGGGGCCTTGCCCTTGGAGGTGAAGCCCTTTGGGTTACCCACTAAGACACCTTTTACAACCAGGACATTATTTGTTCATCTTTGTAGCACACAGACCTTCTGTTGTCTTCAGATTTCTACTTTAATTAGTTACCACAAGTGACCCGCACATCTGCTTCGACCCTTTTTAACCCAATGTGTTGTTTATCCCTCATTCCTTATCTGGAGGCTGTTTGTGCTCTCACTGCTTCCAGTGGTTGAACAAGTCCTCGCCTGACACCCCCCCCCTCTCCTCCAATATGTGTTGTGTTGCATCACATGGGGGCTTTGGGGGGCAGCTGGCCACGGGGAGGTCTGCCCCCTAGGACGATTGGGAGGGTGGTGCAGTCAAATGACTGCCATTTTGTTTTGGGCTACATGCATAGTCAAATAATAGCCCAAACCTATATAAGGGTTATGGCTGGGCTCCCTGCTTCCATTTTAGGTTTAGGTGACCATTTGTGGAGAAAAGGGAGTATGCAAGCAGTTTTAGCCAAGCAGTTCGCATTGCAGCAAGGCCCATGCATGCAGCAGGGGGAGTGGCACAGATATGATGGCGGCTGTGTGAGAGAAGGGTGGAGGGATAGTGAGGGAGGGGTGGGGCCTATGGAGTTACTCTTGAGGATTCAGCCTGCTTCACAGACTGAAGGCTATGACATGCAGCAGGAGCAGTGTAGGGGAGGTTAAATGGCTTTGAGAACCCCTGAGCAGTATATTATTGGGATGGGCCTCGCTATTGCTGGGCCCTTATGGGAGGAGTGGTCTAGGGGAGGAGCTTGTGGATAGAGTAGCATAATTTGATGCATACATGAGCAAAGGAGGTTCATTATTGCAGGCTCCTCTGATGCGCTGGGTGGCAAGTGAGCAGTTTGAGGTGGGGTCTGGAGGATTAGGGCAGGAGTAGGATTGGCAGCTGCTTTGGGGTAGAAGGGATAGTGGTGAGGCTGGTTGCAGGTCCTGCATCCGCCCTTTTGGCGGCTATGCTTGGGTGGGGTGGAGGATGCAGGTGTTGAGGTGGACTTCAGGGAGATGGAGTGTTTCTGGGGGCCTTGAGGCAAGAAATGGAGGGCCAGGATAGGGGAGGGATTGCACGGTGGTTTGGGGGAGGGGCCATTGGAGTTGCCGTGGCAGGCACAGGTCCTCCGCACGTTAGTCATGTCCTCTTCTTTATTACGCAAAGTTCCAGACTCAGTAGAGCTGGTTGTTGCCTTAACGGCACCGAGGGGAAGATAGGGCTGGGCCCCTTGCGGTTCGCCTGATGTTATCGAGGGATCCTGCCGTGGTTGACAGAAGAAGGTCTGGGGTGGCCTAGTCAGCTCCACCGGCTGGAAGGTCTCAAATGGCCTACAGCACCCACAGTGCAGCGGCCAAGCGGGTAGCATTGGTGCAGCAGCCCAGTGGGGTTATGTCGGCCTCCCTGGACACCGTACGTTGACCTTCCACTCCTTTGATGGTTCTGGTTTAAAGGGCGGGAAGTGTGTGGGGGCCGCACCTGGGGTGGTGTGGTGGGCCAATTGGGGGTCACAGTGCTTGATTATGATGCAGAAAGTTTTAAGTAAGGCGAGTTGAGGGATGAGGAAAACGGGAAAATGGAAATGAAGGTGTGCAATTAATGATCAGTCCATTGTGTTACAGGCCAATGTGAAGTGGCCAAATCAGAAAACGAAGGTGCAGAGGCCACTGGTGAGGTGGTAAGCAGTATCACGAGCACCGTCCTTTGAGCCAGGTAAGGCCAGGAATTCAGGTAGCAACCCAATAATGGTATCTACAGGGATGGATGCAGGAGCTATGCCAGGGGAGGCAAGAGAGAAGATGCGAAAAGGAAAGTACGTCATTGACATTGGTGGGGGCACTGATGGATGAGGGGATGTAGCAAAAGGCGATGATGGTGGGGCAGAATGGAGGGGTACAGGTAATGGTGACATGACACTGGTTGGAGAAGGGTCCGCACTCAAGGGAGAGGAGACAGACGTTTTGAAGAGTACGGAGCTTAAGATCAATATTGTGACTTATATGCAGGTTACCAAGCTGCTGGGGGCATATCTCATGCTAGCCACAGTAGAGAGAATTTGGAAAAGGCATGATGTTGAAATGCTTAAACTCCTCCATAGGGAAGTGTGTTCTAAGGAAAGGTCTAAGGAGGAGGAATATGAGCTCCCAAAGCATCCAAAAGTACCCCTTACAATCGAGAATTGGACCTCAGCATTTTACATTTACACCAGCATGTACTGGGAAAAAATATACGGAGAATTGCTTGGCCATGTTTAAATACATGGACATGAGCCAGAATGCTCAGATCACTGGAGGTAGTTCTACCTGGGTCTAACATGATGAGGCGATCAGAGCATACCTAGCATGGGACCCTGAGGCCAAGGGGGGAGGTGGATTCAGACCTATGGCAGAACCCATCATAGGTGCAGCTAAGCTGGTTAACACGATTTTTACAGCAAATGGTCTTCTAATAGTTTCAGAGCTGCCCCACCTGCAGGGGATAGGTGGATGTTGCAACCAAAAGCCAAGAGGGGATAGGAGACATGGTAGGAATTTAATAAAGGGTTGTGCATTTGGGAATACTGTAAGCTTCACAGCGAATGCTCAGGACGGCATCCCCTCACCAGTTGTCTTGGGCCAAGCGGGGGCTACCATGGTCAGGACACAAACTAATGGCAGCAGCACTGGAGTGGTCAAGGAGCACAGCAGCAATCAGGCAACCGAGGAGGGAGGAGGGCACAGGGATCTGGTGCAAAAAGCTCATACTCCAGTTAAAATCAATAGATTTTAGTATTGCCTGGAGTTTTATGTTTGCACGGAGGAGGCAAGGTTTCTGCAAGTTGGTTTTAAGTGGGGTTCTCATTTGGGGTACGAGGGCCCCTGTGTGTGGCGGTGGGCTAAGAATTTGTGGTCAGATAAGGAGCACAGAAAAGTAGTGCAGGACAACTTGGATAAGAATATCACAGAAGGTAGGATGGCGGGCCTCCTTCAGGATTGGCTGATGTTAAAAATAAATGTTAAATGTTGTATACTTGTAAAGCGCAGAGCTGCCCCAGCAAAGGGGTGTCCCGGCGCTGTATACCGCTGGGGAACCCATCCTGGCTTTCCTTGTGAGATGGTCCCTCCTGGGCATCTCCAAGGTGAAGACAAGCATCCCCGGCGCTGATGGGGCCGTTAGTAAAGATTAAGCAAGCTATTGCCCAGAGTTGCTGAGTGGGACCCATGGTTGGAGTAGGCACAGAGGCGAGAATTATCAAGTCCGCTGACCATGGCCCAAGACCCTGCCGCGTCGGGAATAGAACCCTGGTCCCGGGCCGACCTCTGCTTCTGGGTCTGCCGCCTCTAACCAGTGAGCCACACCACTCCACTGATGGAGGAGCTTATTGTCTCCCCAATTGTGATGGTTCACAAAAAGGAATATGGCCAGTTTAGATTGATTCAGCATTTGTCCTGGCCAGAAGGTGGGTCAGTGAACTAATGCATTGCAGAGGATGGTGTCATACTCCTCGGTGGATATGCCTGTCACTGGTCGTGACAGGGACCCAGGGGCACTGGTGGAAAAATACAATGTGAAGTCTGCTTTTCGGCTGCTTCCTGTATCCAAAGAGAAGTTATGAGGGCATTGCAATATCAATCGACCTCCCTCTAGCTCCCCGGTGTGGAGCAGCTTCCCCAACTGATTCTGGTGTGTCCCAAGTTTCCCTGGCCCTCTGCGATGCTGCAGCAGATTGAAGCCTTCAAGGAAGTGATGCTGTTGTTTTTGATGCACTGTCCGCTCCTTCTGCTGTGCCTTTGATGCTCAAGAATCTGCAAGGGCATCCAGTCGGTTCCTGCCAGCAGATGTGTTCTCGGTCTCGTCTAACCCTATTTGCCCCTCTCCAGGCCACCTATCTACTGCAGTACAGACATCCACTGTGCTGGAACCTTCCCAGTCAGTGAAGGTACTGATGGCACCAGAAGAGAATCCTGTGCTGATTCAGACGCTTGACATCCAACTGACTTCAGCAATCTCTACAGAAGTCAAACAAAACTGCAACCGGTTGCCATACAGCCTGACTCTGAACCAGCACCTGTATAGGTGGGGGGAGATGCCCCAGAAGAGGCCTCATTACATTTTTGGATCCTATTCTGAATACGGTGCACCCCAAGAGGGAGTTGATGATAGTAGGGAGGGGGAGTTTGTTCCCTACTTTCTATATAGATAACGGCTTTTACATGGACTTACAGGAGGCAATTAAGCTTGACACCTCTCCTGAAACCGATTTGTCTTGCCCCTTGGCCCATCAATGGAAGAGAGTTCATAATTTACAGTTGTGGTTCGAAAAGCAGCTGAGGACTTGGAATAACAGCTGCTGCCAATCACAGCCAGAACAAAGACCCTAAAGCAATTTTACAGCCTGGGCCAGCTACGTCTGAGGTCTTGCTCCCCTTTAAAGGGGCCTTCACTGATATCTTGATGTAAACTTGGTCATAGCTGGCTCCTGCCTACAGGTGAATAGGCTGGTTGCCATGTATCACAGACCGGCTCCTGGCAACCTTGATTTTCTCACTAAACATCCTGTTCCAGAGAGCCTTGTGGGTCAGGCTTCATTCAGCAAGGTGAACTCCAATTCATTCCCCACAATTCTTCTTGATAGGGAGTCCAAGAGGATTGAGGCATTTACCAAATTAATGTTCTCTTCTGCTAGCCTGGCATTGAGAATTGAGATCATTCAATGCGGTCTGTTTATTGGGTGTTACACATATTCCCTCTGGAACATGGCTTGCCAGATCTTGTCAGTGTTCCCAGCAGACATTAGTGCCTTTCTGGCTCAGACAATTCATGCCAGACAAGACACAGAAAAATATGATTCCTGCTGGCCTACATAGCACATTTTGCATGGGACGGGTGGCTGGCACCAGTGTTGTGCGTCCATTTTGTGGTTTACTATCTTAGGGGTAGGGGTTAGGTTAAGGGGTGTTTGTTTTGGGTTTAGGGTGTATAGAGTGGTTTGGGTCATGTCAGGGAAGGGTAGGGTAAAGAACCTTTCCGAGGGAGAGTTTGTAGGCTTGCTATGGCTGCTGGCACATTATGTACCAAACATGATGGAATCTAGGAGGGGGGGGGGTGGAAATCAGCCAGGGCTACCCTACCAAGGAATGCAAGAAGCGCTGGGAGAGGGTGCGGGGGAACATGTATTGGGTGGGACCGCACCCTCCACCAACTTAAGCATCGATTTGTGGATGTGGTGTCCCGAGAGGGGGATCTCCTACACTACCTTGGCTTGAAAGTTGGAGGCCCTGTAGGTATGTAACATCTGCACGTGGTTGGGTCTCTATCACAATAAATGAAAGTGCTTTTCTCCATATCAGAGGCAGATACTTTGAGGGTAGGATCCAAAAATGCAGTGTACATCTGTCTAATTGCTATACCCATGTCCACGGTATCGGCATTGTTCAAAACGTACAATGCAGGGTTCAAAGTGTTGTGGTGTTTTTAAATAGATTCACATGCATATATTGGTAAACATGACTTTATTTCACGTATGTGCTTGTTCAGAGCATTAACAGATTTTTTAGAATACCCTGTAGAAGTGACATGTAAGGAGGAACGTAATGATCAATCTCCTATTATGGTAACTTTCTTAGGTGTGCTGCATTGTTCAACACACGTAGATAGTTTACCATTGTAGTGCTACAGGCACTCTTATGGTCAGATACCCTGTAATGACCTTTGACTACCATTATTTTAACTGACTGGTGTGTTATTTAACCCTAGCCTGAATGTACGACGTCCTGCATATGCCTTGTTTCTCTTAAAGGTTTATTTCTTGTAATCTTACAGTCTTTCAGTGGGAGCTGTCACGGAGGAGAACAGCCTTGCCAAGACCAGAACCTGTGGGATGTGCTTTAGAAAGAGAGAGGTGTGGAATGTACTTTTTGGTCTCGAAGTGCAGTGCTAAGAGCAGTGGTGCACCAATGTGCACTGTGTTGTACATTGGTAGTATTATTAGGTTCATACTATTGCCTTTGACATGGCCTCATGTCATCCTGAATTCTGACTCTGCCTGGCTTGAGCTTTATCTGCATGCACAGCCGTGCTTGCAAGTTGTTTGGGTAAACCATGTTCAAGAATTGTTTTTGTGAGAGATTGTTTAACGTACCCTGGAAGGCTTTCGAGGGAACTTCTTCCAGCCATGGAATGCGTACTTTGGAAGCTGACCAGTCCTAGTAAGTTTCCTTGTGCGGGAAGGACAATTCTTGAACCTTCTAGTGTTTGTTTTGAGATTATAAAGCTGAGGGTTGTTGACTTAGAAACCAGGGTTTTGGAATCAGATTGGGGACGGACACGTCTACTTCAGTGCAGCGGAACCCTGGTTGCTGAGGCTCCTATGCCCCTCTGTAATTCCCCGGTCAGAAGTGGGCTAAAATGCAGTGTTGGTACTAGGTGAAGTGTTGAGTTTTGATTATTGCCATTGTGATGTGTGGCCAGTGACTTTGATCATTTGAGGTGTATACTTTGTGATGTCTGAATGAGTGAGGTGCACATCCAAAGTAATCATTTGATGTATTCAGTGTATACATCTTTCTTATCTCTTGCAGGACGCCCCATTATATCTGCTTGAGTTTTATCTCCTATTTGCTGCTTGCTTATTCATTGTATTATTCATGCATTTAACTGTTGCATTTACCAAGTGTGTTATTATTGCATCCATATAAACATGTATATCTCTATATATATATTTGAATGTTGTTATTTTGGAATCTGGGAAAGTGTTTGTTAGAGAGCATTGTGTAAAATAAAACCCCAAGCCTTATTCTAAAAAGAGAGTCTTTGCATTTTGTATAATAAAACCGTTTTCTAAAGGTGTTATGTTTATGTCTCCTGATCCGCCGTGTGTTTTGAGCACCATGTGGGAGATTCTGTATTATCCGAAAGGTGAAGCAAGACAACCATGCCCCTGGCAATTTTGTTTGTTTCAGAGAGTGGCCCTTTCAGGATAGAAATTTGATACAGTTTTCAAAGGCATGCACCCTTGCACCACGTTGCAAGGTAGCATGTGTTGCGTCTACACAGAACTCTGTGCACCTGTAACCATATTAGTTTGATATGGTTCTTACAATGTAACAAATGCCATATATCTGTCTGTTAGTGGGGATGTGGCTAGCTGCCGATTAAGATGGCCTTGAGCTAAAGAAGCTCCAAGGCCGCCCTGGGGGAAAATCCCCTTACGTCCGCTTACAATCCTGCCAGAACTGCATGTAGCCATGGTACCGATATGACCCAAACTCCCTAAGGCCCAAGGAGAGATCAGCACCCTCTGTGCTGTACTTTTGGGGGCACCTTGGAGTGGTCCCAGCGCCACATAACTAGGGAAGATGGCAGGTGGGGCCCACAAGGCCTGGTAATGACGTGCGGGGAGATCGATGACTTGTGCCGGTAGTGTGAGGAGTCCTGTGAGATTGCACCCCGCCGCTCACTGTACTGCTGTTTTGGTGCTTGGGCCCCCGACTGGCGTGGGAGCCTAGCCTACAGCCCGGGTCTCTAGAAGGAGACTTGCCCAGTTGCTGGCAGTGCTGTCATCGGCCTGCCCCTCTGGAGAGACGGGAGAGGCCTTGCTTCAGGCTGGGTGGAGTGAGGCCCAGCAGATACTAAACCGGCCGTCCCGCTTGCCTTGCGTCGAGGGAGTGGACAGATGACCCCCCCCCCCCCCTGCCACACCCTCCCGTGACATTGGTGAGTTGACCCGGTGATGTGGCTGGCTCTGGGGCTGCGGTTAGGGGAGCCTGAGGTCGGAGACTGCAGAAAGGTTCAAGCAAGTCCTCTTGGCTGGAGGGGCCTTGTGTTGCCCTCGGGTTTGGGCCCCTCCCCTGTAATTAGTTGCAAACTAAATGGTGGTGCTTGTCTTGGCCTTTGAGACTCCTGCAGAGGATCAGAAAGCAGGAGTCCAAATTTCCCTGTATCAAGGGTTCATGAGTATAAAGCACTAATCTATCCCTGCTCTAACACCAACGTGACATCCCTACTTATGCATCTTCAAGAAGAGGAATAAAAGAAAAGGTGTAATAATCGAGTCTTTCTAAGAAGTCTCTCCACAGTATGTGTCAATACAGCATGAAGCTACCAAGGATTACATTAGAGGGAACATTGGCCAGGGAATCCCATAGGCTCTCATTACTCCTGCTCGAATTGGAAGGTTGGACCTTTCAAACCCGAACCTTGGCGTAGCCATGGCACTGCATTGAACACACCCACTTGGGATCAATCACAATCCTAATCAAGCACAAAAAAAGGATAACCGCTTATTGAGTTACCGGAAGATTAGGAGTATATAAAGTTGAAACTCAGTGAGCCAATGTTGACCACCCCCAGATCTAACCTCATCCACCCACAATCCCCCTGAAGCAGCCTTGGACTACTCAACCCGTGCTACCACAGTCAGGTACTGAAAGGATATTTGACCCAGTTGCTCAGGACCCATAGTAGGTCATGCTCCAAGACAGCGATCCCAAGAACACACTGGGCATACTTGCCATGGTCCTGAATTTGGACAAACCAGATGGCTTATTCTACTGTCTGTTATTCTTTGTCGGAACTCATACTGGAAGCGCCACACCTGGTGTCAATCTGTTTTAGGGGCTCAGACCATACACTCTCTGGATCTGAGATATGTAACCACTCGGATTACTCAGAAATTAACGTTTGTTGCATGACCAACCAGGTCGGCAATATCACCGGTTCAGAGGTCTAAGCACCCATCACACTCACAGAAGCCCTGAAGAAGTCAAGGGTGTCACTACCCATCGACAAAACACGTGTTGGCTGGTTTTGCACAGGAACACTGCATTAATAAATAACCACACCGGATAAGGACTCTCTTCTTTATTTGTGAACTTCAAGAACAGTGTTTTACTACTTTCTATACTCTGTTGTGTGCGCATAGGATTTATCATTTCAGACCACCTGTTCCTTGTTTTGGGGTTTAAGGGGCTATTTTGTCCCACCTGTAGCACTGCATTCATTCTCTTAAACATTTACTTTTCACACTATTTGGTTTAGCGCCGCTGTAAACACCTGTGAGAATTAAGGACTCCCCCCTCCTTTTCTCCCAGAGTAAAATGACTCACTTCTGCTTGCCCCATGACCCTTTAAACGAGTTTCAAACTGTTTTCCTCACAAAAACGCCCGGTCAACCTCAAACTTTAAAATAACACATTCTTTACTAATCTTTAAAGGAAAGTGCAGAGTCTGTGCGGACTCAAATTTCCTACCACCCCCATGTGTCCCAATAAAAACTATCCCACCTTTGTGGCTGACCCGGAGACCCACAATAGAAAAGACAGCATAGAGAAATTGGCAATTGGAATAGCTGTGGTATTTGGACCCAGGCAGGACAGCAACCTGGGGAAATCTGAAAAACCCAGACCTCTCTTTAACCAAGACACAGGGGAATCCCGTGTGGTGAATCCCATTATATTTTCTTAACTATAATGTCCTGAAAGTCTCAAGTTGTGTCTAAAATCTTGTATGGTCCTTGCATTTTTGTTAAGTAAACTTCCAGCATTAGCAGGTATCCACGAAGGTCCCACCACTCCGAGTTCTCCCACTTGTCCGTAACAAAATGAAAACCAACTTGTGTGGGTCAACCGACTGCCTGCAACATGAACTGTTGCAAATGGTTTCAGTGGGAACTCCCTTGTGGGTGTAGCCACTGGGCCTGGGCTCAATTCCTCATGGAAATCCTCCCACCCCCAAGGCAAAATAGTCATTTTTAGGTTTCGCTGGGGGACGGAGCTGTAAGCTCCGCCTCCAGAGAAATCTGTAGTTTCTAGTATGGGTGACTTGAACACGCCCCTCTGCTTCATTGGCTAGCTCCATAAATGGAGGCTAGCCATTGGAACAGAGAGGCGTCCGTCATGGCTGGACCAGATTTGGGGGCATTCCCGAGAATCTTTGGCTTTTGGCTACGTCATGATACGTCAGCCAAAAGCCGGGAACGCCCCCGAATCGGGTCCGGCCGGGCCGTGCTTGCTGCTGTCCTGCCTTACTCTGTGTCCCTCCTCCCGCCGTCCCCCCTCCCCCCTCCTCGCTGTCCTGTGCACGTTTCCCGTTTTTCGACCACGGCCGCCGGAGGAAGCCCTCGTGAGTGCATGTTAAATCTTGCCTTCCCGCCCCCTCCTCCCCCTCCCCGTGTGTCCGTTCCGCCCCCTCCCCGTGTGAAAGGGATTTGTTTCTGGAGCTCGGCTCGGGTCCATTCCCGCTTCCCGCCCCCCCCTCCCAAGTGCGTGTGCAGTTGCTCATCTTGCCTTCCCGCCCCCTCCTCCCCCTCCCCGTGTGTCCGTTCCGCCCCCCTCCCCGTGTGAAAGGGATTTGTTTAGTACGATCGTCACACAGATCAGTTGTGTGCACTGCAGCGAAGGGATGTCTCCCCCTGGATCGATCGAAATTTTGTCTTTAGCTATAACAGCATTCATTCATCCGCTGCCACAATCTAGCACCTTCTCTTAACTTTATGCTGTGCGCCACGATGGGAGCTACCACTGAACAACGGGGGGGGAGGGGGTGAAAACAAACGCATCCGGTTACTCACAGTTCAAGTTTGTGTGCATGATATTAAAATATGGAGGTCCATACCCCTGCAGTGTGGGTGCCACCCCTCCCCCTTATCGCAGGACCAGCCGCGGCATAAATGGGGGCGTGAGTGTCGCGACACAAGATAGGATTATTTTGCGTGTGAATTCCCGCCCCGTTTGTGTATTACAGATGGTCTCATTAAAACCTCTTCACACCATGTGAAGCGTTTTTTCTTGTTCCGTGAATCCATTCAGCCCTTTATGCAAATGAGACAAAGGTAAAAAACATCTGCTGCTCAGGATTACACGGAGTACTGAAGTGGGACTCTGAGAACTTGCATTGAGATGGCTGCACGCGGCCACTACATCACCGCAGCTGACTCAGTGCCGTGCCATCTTGAAATGCCACCATAGTGGTGAAATCACACTGGACACGCAGGGTTTGGGAATATGGGTTCTATTTTATTGTCTCGTTTACCACCTTCTCCTTAAAGGCAGACACTCTGGGACTGCTCACTTTTCAGGACTCATTTTGAGTTTGTAGCATCTGCGCTCGTGTGATTTCTCGTGATCATTAAAGACCTGCAGAATTTTGCTGAAAGTTAGTGTATTGTATTGCAGCAATTATATAGCGCTTACTACATGTTTGTGGGGCACAGAAGCACTTGACTACTTTGTCAGCAAGCTACACTGTGTAAGGTGAAAGTGAGCTTGGCGACTGATCTTGCAAATTTACTTTTCACGGTCTGCGTACTCCTTCGCCGGTCTGGACTGAAGCAGCACGACTGACATGACTCTCGAGGCTGCAACTTCTTAACTTTTATTCTTTTTGGTTTGTTTATTTGTACGAGCTAAGATTCACGGGCTTTGATCTGTGTTGCTTCCCCCAATCCCCCGTCTCTCTCGGCTTTTCTTCATTCTCCGTGTTGCTTCTCCTGCCCCTACTCCAGCTCGTCCTTTGCTTCCTATGTCACATCCCTCTTTTTTTAAACATATCCAGCCCTCACTCGGCTCTTTCCTTGTTCCTATTATTTTATTTTAAAACACCCCCCTCGGCCCCCACCTCCGCGCGATTCCAGGGGTAGAACTAATCTGACTGGGCAGAGACTGGTGCAACTTCGTGATGGCGGAGGGCAGGGGATAGCAGTCTCACTCTCGACGTTTCACAACATCCTGTGAATCTGCGCAAATCACTTAATGCTGGAGCCTAGCGATCAGGTAAGGTTTCCTCATAGTAAGAATGTGTTTTTACCTATTTGTGCATTTTTTATGTAGCGGGAACTCCACTAGAAGGCATCGGAGCGCTTTTCACGAGCACTGGTTACATTTCGGAAGTGTTATTGTTCACAAGCACGGGGAGATTGAGTGATCTGCCCAAGATCACAGGTGTAGAGCGGACGCCGGGACTTGAAATTATGCAGTCGGCAGTTCTGACGTAACAGAAGCCACATGAAAGCTCGGCTCCTGGTGGGTTCCAACAGCACCTCGAGCCGAGCCAAAGCCAGGCTTCGGGCTGCCCCAGCGCTCACAGGCAGCGCCTAGATTCCCGCCTCTGGGGCAGTGGTTCTGTGCCAGTCCCTGGTCTGTGCTCTCTGCCCCTGTGGTGAGCACACACCCTCTCCCTGGGGTCTTTGGTTCGACCAGGGCCTGTCAGCGGTCTGTCGGTCCGTCCGTGGGCGCTTTGAGGTTTTAACCACAGTGGTAATATTTTACAAGTTGGCGGAAGCCATGTCCTTGGATGTTAAATTGCCCTGGAGTTGTGCCTAGGACCATCATCCTGGGTGAGTGTAACGGCCCTCCGTGGTCGTTGCCGCCCCCCTCCTCCCTGTGTTGGTGGATTCCTGGGTGTGGGTGGGGTCCTGTGGTCCTGGGATCTTAAGACATGGCTGCAGCACTTCTTTCATGATTTCGGTATTTCATCTTTCAACGCCCCTGTGTCTTGTTGAACCCACGGGGTCCCCCCCCCCCCTATGCTGCCCCCTCGGTGGTGGCGGCTGCTCTCCCATTTACACTGAATTTGTCTCTACAGAGGGGGGGGTGGGGGGGGTGTTTTCTGCTCCCCATTGACCTCTTGGAAGGCCAGCACGATAGCTCAGTGAGCTAAGCTCCGCCGGCATCAATCTGTGCCTAGCGCCCTGAAGCCCCCATACTGCTGGCAGTCTGGGTGCTGGGCAGAGGGGTAGTGAAACTTGAATCCCCCCTCGCACCCCCGCAAAGTACAAGGAGCCCTCCCCCCACCTTCCGGCCCACCTCCTACCAGTATTGCTGAGGGACCCCCCTGGAGCTAATCCCCTCCCCCCCCCCACTGCGGGGTGGGGGGTGGGGCGCATTGTTACACCTCTGGTGCTCAGATGTTGATAAAATGGGGTGTTTTCAAGCGAGCCCCCCCTCCTCCAGATTAGACCCCGTCCGCATTCAGTGCCCTCCCTGCTGAAAAAGGTACAAATCGTTTATTTTACCAGAAGAACCTTAACCCTCCTCCCTGGCTGTCCCTTCTTTGTCTTCCTCCCTGGCTGTCCCTTCTTTGTCTTCTTACGCGGCTGTCCCTTCTGTGTCTTCCTACCCGGCTGTCCCTTCTGTGTCTTCCTACCCGGCTGTCCCTTCTGTGTCTTCCTACCTGGCTGACCCTTCTTTGTCTTCCTACCCGGCTGTCCCTTCTTTGTCTTCCTACCCGGCTGTCCCTTCTGTGTCTTCCTACCTGGCTGTCCCTTCTGTGTCTTCCTACCCGGCTGTCCCTTCTGTGTCTTCCTACCCGGCTGTCCCTTCTGTGTCTTCCTACCCGGCTGTCCCTTCTGTGTCTTCCTACCCGGCTGTCCCTTCTGTGTCTTCCTACCCGGCTGTCCCTTCTGTGTCTTCCTACCCGGCTGTCCCTCCTTTGTCTTCCTACCCGGCTGTCCCTTCTGTGTCTTCCTACCTGACTGTCTCTTCTTTGTCTTCCTTCCCGGCTGTCCCTTCTTTGTCTTCCTACTCGGCTGTCCGAGTATATATGCAACCATTATAAGTGCACAGAAAGTGCCTGCTGCTTTTCAGGCTGGGGTCGCATCACGCTTCAACAAGGAACTTATCCGCATGCAGTGCCTACTGCCTTCCGTGTTCTGGGTGGAAACACTGACTCTCATTCACATCTAAAGCCTGATGCAAGTAGTAACGTTTATTGAGACCCCCCTCTCCCTGTACTTGGCACAGGCCTGCCTGTTTTTATGCGTTATCTTCTTTTTTTTTTTTTCTCAAGTTGTTGTATCTGTTTTTTCCAAAACACTCCTACTCTGTTACAACCCGCTGCTCCCTCTGTCCCATGTCCCTGTGTTTCTATGCCCCTTGTTTTCCTGCCCAACCGGTGTTATTCTCTCTAAGGTTACCTTTCCTCAAGGCTACTTGCCCCCTGGGTCTAGGTGCCTGGAGATCCTCTTTCCTCCATCCTGTCCTTCCCAGGCTCCGCGGATAGATATTGATAAATGTGTAGACAGGTCGCTGAATCAGAGGCATAGGTAGGTAGATGGACAGACAGGTATGTCAGTAATGAAGGATAAACCCTAGGATAAAGGCAAAGCTCGACTATCTGTGACCAGTGGAAGAGGACAGTGAAAGAATAAACATCTACAAAGGATAAGATACTCTGATGGGCCAGACATGTGTATATATATATATATGGCATTGGAAGGCCTGGGCCAAGAGCCGTAATCTGTCTGAGTTTTTCTCAATTTTGGTCTCAATGTAACATTGTGTGGGATATTGGTCATAGGACAAAAAGTGCATGCGATATCTTTCCCTAATGAAAATATAGAGAGTAAGACTTTTTGTTACGAGGGACAAATAAGTAAAATATTATTGTTGTATTTTATTACAAAATGACTACTTGTTGGCCGCACTATTATAAAGCATTGCCCAAGCGGGGCCAATCCGAGCCGCAATGTAGGACCGAATGCCATGGGCTGAGGTGCAAGTAACGAAAATGCAAGAGGCTCACACACAACCACACACACTACCACACACACAATCACACACAACCACACAAACACAATCACACACACACAAACTAACAATTCCAATCCAACCCACATAATTCCACTACACACCACATGCATACACTCCAAAACACATGGCTAAAAGACATTGCCATTTACAATGCCATTAGCTCTAACTCAAATAAATCCGAGACCTATTGCATTTCCAATGCTTGTTTCTCTCTGTCTCTCGATAAACCTGTTTGCCAGGGTCCTCCCCTGGGCATCGCACTCAGGGCGTATGAGGCTTCCTTACTATGTTAAGTTTCATTTCCGGTTGTACTGCACAACGCTTTGTTGCCCATGTGATTAAGTTGGCAAAGAAGTTGCTCAACTCTTGCAAGCTTTTTACAAGCCTTGGGGTGCTTTCTTTTATCAAATCCTCGTCTCGGGACGATGTTTACAAAGCTGGAGGCCATCCATCTCTACAAAGAAAGTGATAATCTGTCTGGGGAGTCGGTTTCTAAGCACTAGAATGCCAGAGTGTGTAGGCATACACTTCCAAGAAGGGGCCTTGGGTTATGAAATAAAATAGTAGTGGAGAAAATATTGAGAGGAAGAATGGATAAAGATCTGTTATCAGATAGTGCTCACTCTCTATTATAAGTAGGTGTTACTGCCTGCTTCTTAGGGCATTAACAGCTGTTAAAATCCTCTGAGGAATAGGGTAATTAACTGTTGGTAACACCTTGCCACCATTTGGTAATAAGGCTATTACAACTCATGCCCCTATTCACACCTGCCTAACGCAGCCAGAAAAAACATACCTACCCCCGCTGTCTACCTAATGTTTCTGAAACTATAAGATGCTAGGAAACAACAGCGATAGTGCATTAAGCGTTCTGATTGGCTGACCCAATCTCAGTATCCAATACAGTTTCATCTGTCGAATCTCTTCACTCAGTAGTTTGCACCTCTGGTTTTTAGATGGATGTCACAGGAGTAATACAATTCACAAGACTTGTCACGATAAGATTCTGGTCAAACATGTTAGAATTGTATATATTACTGTATGCAACTGTTAATTTGAGCTTGCCTCCACCGCACGATTATACCACCCCCACTGCTCCCGTCCTTCCCCAAAACTCTGGCGACCAAGAGGGTCATGCAAGTCTGCGCTGGATTCAGCAAATAAAACTAAATAACTCTTTAAACTAAAAAAAGTGAAAAAATGCTTATTTTTGACGTTCATTTTTGCGGACTGGTGAGGTGGAATGTGTCTGTATTCAGTCAGCAGGGAGAGCACACCGTTGCATATGGGGTGGCTGGTTTTGTGTGTGTGAGTGCAAATGCAATAGGTGTCGCATTTGCGAGAGATTAGGCTATTGGCTTTGTAAATGACAATGCCATTTATTTATGTTGTCAATGCCAACACATAAATAAAAATGTTGTCATTTACAATGCCAATAGCTCTAACTTTTCCAAAGGCGAAACCGTTGCATTGTAAATGCTTGTTAGGTTTTGACTAGCCAATGCTTACAAAGTAAGCATTCGCTAGAAAAAACCTAATGAGAATAGTACAAGGGGCTTGGAATCCGCCCCGTCTTCTACTGGCTAGCTCCATAAATGGAGGCTAGCCATTGGAAGACTGGCCTGTCCGTCAATGCCCGACCAGATTCGGGGGCGTTCCCGAGAATTTTTGGCTTTTGGCGACGTCAGCCAAAAGCCTGTCCTCGGGAACGCCCCCGAATCTGGGTCTGCATTGAGCCGACACCCGCCTTTCTGCCGAAGGAAGCAGCCGTCCGTCATACTCCGTCATACAGCCAGGGCCGCGCTGGGATTGGCCCAGCCGGCCGAGCCTCTGCCGTGTCATCGGGAGGAGGAGGAGTGGAGAGCAGGAAACAGCCTACGTCGTCTGTCCAGAGGCTCCCGAGCGAAGGAGGAGCCCCGGGGAAAGAGCAAGTCCCGCCTCGGCCCTGGCGTTGGGTCCCTAATCCCCGCCGTGACTGCCCCGGTGAATCGGCCTAAATCCGGCAGCTTGCACCGGGCCCGAGGCATCACGGCAGTTCTTGTTAATTGAAAAGCCGCGTGTCTGTAAATAAATAAATTACACACCGCGTCACGGTAGAGTGATTTCAAGATCACACCATTTATTAATGCCGGAGATGTCTGAGCTCACTAATGCCGACTTCTGGTACTGAGAGAATGGGAGGAGGGAATGCCCTAAAGTCTATAGCGCTGGCGGTGACTTGCAGACCCCGCCCCCTTCATCCGAAGTTTCCGTCTTTGGTCCCGGGCAGGCGATTACCTCTGAGCGGGGGCATGAATCGCTCCCAGTGTGTTTTTTTTACTTATGTTGTGGGGAGGAGGGTCTCCCCCTGACGTGGGAGTCTCATCACAGATGTCCCCTCGGCAGCGGACCGGCTGCGCTCTTTCACAGACTGAGGCAAGCCCACGTCCTCGGCCAGCAAACTGCATGCACGTCCCAGGTGCCCGGCTCCAGCAGCAGCCTCCCAAAGAAAAGTTTCATGGCTTACTATTAAAAGCGTCACTCTGTAAAGACTGAATCGCTGTCCAGAGTTTGCAAAACATCTGCCGTTCTGCAAAATGTCATTGTAGAATGCGAGTAGACCCTCGGCGCATTCCTTGGCAGGTGCATGCCAAGGAATGCGTGAGACTGTTCGTGCAGCACGAGGGGAGGTCGGAGGCTGGCCTCGCGTGAATGCATACCTGCCTGTATTATCTGCATTATTAATGCGCGCGGGATTCGGGTGGCACGAGTAATGCACCAATCACGCGATGCATTCGGCCCCTGCCTCTGCCGAGATTTATGTTCCACGGACTGGTTAATGTGCATGGTTAATAGCAGCTCTGCTGCAGGAATAAGGCCAAGCATTCCGTGCTGCCAATGAGCTGCACGCAGGGGCGGGTTGACGGGCCAGACCGAGGGGCTCTGGTGGCTACTGCAAAGGAGGTCAAGGTTGTGCGATCTGCTACCTGTGGCGATAAATGGCAGATGATGTATGATTGGCTGCAGAGCCCGAGAGTGGTCCAGCTGTGTTCTGAGCTACATTAGTGGGCACTGCCCATGTGTGATGTACCTGGGCACATCTGTGCCAGGCACACACACGGGCCCGGCCTGGAGTCCTCTTTGAGCGTTTGCTCACATTTTAGACACCGTCTGAAGGCGATGCTCATATCTGGCAAACCCGTGCCTTCAAAAGGCAGTCATTTTTGCGTGCAGTGTCCCAGGGACCTCACTGAACTTCACATATTTATTTCCGTTGACTCTGTGCAGAGAATTAGTTAGCCTAGACGTGCCATAAATTAGAACCAATTTGACCAGGAGGTGAATACCAAAGCCACTAAGCGCCTGTCCCCGTCCTGTCTGACAGTGTTGCGCTAGGTTGATGGTGGGCTGTCTGGGGAGGGATGTCCCTGCACCTGTCTCAGGTTTGCCTTGAAATTTACTGCGATTTTATTCTCCTGGGTGCAGCAGGTGCAAGATGAAATCTGCTGTCTCTGAGACCCACGGGTGCCAGCTCACACACATTTGCAAAGTGCCCACCGCCCCCCAGGTACCCCCTGCATTCCAGCTATTTGAGTACATATACATACCACACAAACGACCCTCTTAGGCGAGGCACGTGTTATCCATTTGCTAAGAATCAAATCTGGAAAGAACTGAACCTGTCATGTCCAGCATATTTCACTTTATCGAGGCCACAATGCTTTTTGATAAAATAACACTAATTCCTATGTGATGGAGTACAGTAAACATGTTTTTACAGCAAGTTCTCTTCCAGTGATTTTACAACTGTGCTGCGTTTTCTTTGAAAATCCATTTCCTATTTACAAGGACGATGATTTTAATTTGTTTTATTTTTTGTGTCAAATGAGCCAATTAAGTGTCATTGATATCCTGTAATTGTCGTTTATAGAATGTGCACTTTTTTGGTGCATACATTTGCTCAGTCGTCTTTGACACGTCACAGCAACTGTAATGTTTTACATATGGCGATATATCTACGCCAGCCCAATTAAAACAGCGTCTGCCTCAGATTCCTATTGAAGGTTGTGCTATAATTAGAGTGTATGCATGTACGCACATCTTCAGTACCATGTATGACAATAATCAGAACCTTGCTGATTGTCACATTGTCCCCATGGACGTCACACATTGAAATTCTGACTCAGAAGTGCTTCAATTTCATGTTAATCATAACTAGAAGGATAACCCTTAAATAGATTTCTTTCAAAATATCAGTTCCTTTGTTTCTCTGCGTTCCACTAAATATATTTTCTTGAATGTATCTGAGTAGGGAACCTTTTGCCCTTCCGATTAGGAGCTATCAATAAACTGAAAGTGCTAACAGATGTCTTGCTGAAAAAAAAATGAATCCTACCGTTTGACCTGCAGTTTTGACAACTTAAAACACAAAAATTGGTACGAAATGCGCACACTACAATGATCCTCCTTTCCTTTGGGGTTTTCTTTTAACTTAGCAATTAAAATTAATACAGCCAAAAATATTTTTCCTTATTTCTTCTCATATTTTCATGTAGTTACCATGTGCACACTAAAAAAATGCCAGAGCCAGTAGATATGGATTTATGGATGATACAAGCCGTTCCCTACACATATATAATTTATACAAAAGGCCCTGATTTCCTCGTTAGTGTAAATGCCTCTTGTCTCCAGAGTTCACAGTGGAATAATGTCTGGGAAGCAGAGTTCGGTGAGGGCGTTGCTAGATCACGCAGCTAGAGTGAATGTGTCTGCTCCCATGGTACCCTGAGACAAGCTCCGTCGTTTGGTTCTTTGCGCCTTTTTAAAGGAAGAGATCATATCTATTTTAAAGATAAAAAGGAATAGGTTAACAAAGCACCAAAAGTAATGAGGCACCATTCTGAAACAAATTCTATACAACGAGGCTGGCAGTATTAAAAAGTCTCCTGACCTGTAGCAAATTATACCTATTGCTCGTTGGTCAATATCTCTTCCGTTGTCAATGGAAGCGCATTAAATGGAGATTCTGCAGACAAACTGAGTTCTGCTACATCAGTCCTTGCCAAAGTCTGACATTGTTAATACATTAATAATATGTCTGTAATGTAATGGAAAACTATTAATCACATCTGGTTATGTGCCAGAAATCTAACCTGTAGTTGGCTGATTTTTGACAGCAAAGCTCTACATATGCTTGATATTCAGCCGACTTGCGCGCTCTACACCTTTTCATTGTCCTTGCACCAAACTCATCAAATAATATAATCCATAATCCTGTATAATGGCCGTCATTATTGCTCTGATTTATTTAATGAGCATTTGAGGGGGAATTGCTTTACTACGACTGTATGTGTTAAGAAGACACTTGGGCTCACATTTATTTTCAATTTCTCCTCTGTCGCTGAGGTCACGCTGAGGCATGTCTAACACTGAATGTATTTATTGGAAATTATAAGTGGGGCGACAATGATGGGCAACTAAAAGTCAAATAGATGGGCAGAAAGGAATAGTGGATTTATTTGCACCCCAAACTTAAAACAGAAAATATGAAATCAGAGGAACAGCCATGTGCACCTAGGGTTGTCGCTTTGAGATTTCTTGAAAGCCGTTTAATGCTACCAGTAGTCTTCAGAATTTTTTTATTGCTAAAACTGTTATTGGAGGTAGCCCATTATTCATTGCCTCTATACAACTAATTAGTGAAAGGTCTGCATGCATATCTTGCATGATGCAGGGGGTCCCTCAAGTCTAATATACTTGTTGCCTTACATTTTTACTCCTTGCCACTTACCTGCCAGCAGTCCGGAGGCTCATGGGGTCTTATGAAAACTGAGCTTGTTCACTGAGATTTTCTGCAGGCCATATAATATCGGCTGAAAAGTATTTATACTAGCTAACCACTACTTAATAATGACAATTTTTCTAAATAAATAAAGCCCCAAATAATGGAAATGCACTAACATTTATTAAGATTCCCAAACTACATATAGAAGCATCACCGGTATCTGAATGTGCAATCCTATTTCATGACCTTTATTAGGACTTTTTATTCCATATTATGCTTTGCTTCTGTGATAATGAATGTTGCTAAGGTTTTTTTTTTTTTGGCGGGGGGGGGACATTATGAAATGTTTTAAGTTGCTTAATTTGAGTTATTGATAAATGCCTCTGACCTTCAGTCAGAGCCAAAGACTATTAAATCCGCATTTAGTCACAAACTCCCTCCCTGCGGCGTGGGATATCACGGGATCCCATGAAATTGTCTGGATTATCGTTTGAGTTAATACGTCCCTCGTCAGTCCCATGCCATCTTTACGGGATTTAAACATCTTCTGCTGTAGAGAGATCTGTTCCATACACCACAATTTCACTGTTGTTGATTACACATAAGTATTGCGACAGTTTTGCAGCAGGCTGGTCTGTATTCAGATCAACGTGGCGAGGCAATCCGAGTTTTCAGCACATTTCCTAATACAAACTATTGCAGCCTGTCCTATAATAGCATTTTGTGAATTGAATATGATGAGAATAGCAATTGCATCCATAAGGCAATTATTATAAACGACTTTGCTATGGAAACACAATCCAACCATCTGTTGGCATTTCACAGTATCTTTGGCTTCACAGATTTGAAGGCCAGACAATATTTACATACAGTGAACTATGCAGAGATTGTCCTCACATCAAGGAATTAGCATGTTGCGGAAAGAGGTTTCATAAGGGCGTCATTGTGAAACTGAACTGACTTACTGATGGCCAAGGAGGAGAAGGCTGAGCAATCAGATAGTTGGAAATGAAGCCTTCTCCGAGAAGCATTGTGTTGATCCACCTCAGTTATTTCTTTCTATGAGTGATCATATGGGCTGTATTACGGATGAATTAATAAACGCACCGATCTATATGCGCCATAAGGGAGTTGCTTCAATTCGGAGAGTAAACCAGTGGAATTACTAAAGTCCAGTTTGTAGTATACAGATGTTTCAGACCCACTCGTATACATTCCGCACATGCTATAGTTTCTTCAAAAGGATGAAGGTGTGACCTTGTTAGGGCTTAGTGGGAGGCATGGACTTGCAACGGGGGAATGGAGGCAATCTATCGTAATCATTACAGACAATAAGAACTGTGTCTGCTAGCCTGTTTGACACAGGATGCATTTTCCACAATATGTACTCAGCCCATCCTTTTGAATTACAAAATAGTTAATTGTGGAATTTGTTTTACATTTGCAATCTCATAGGTTCAGCTCTGTGGGTGATAGACCTAGCAGGAATTCTAATATAGTTTGGAATAAGCCTTCTTTTATGTACGATCAACATTTTTGAGTGCTGTAAAAAGTTACATTAAAAGTATATTGACCCATTTTTTGTCATTGTTATGTAATAACCCAATCAGCCTAGTGTGACACCGAAGTCTGTGATTTAAGTAAAGACTGAAAGAAATACGTTGATTTAAAAATTGAAACATTTCCAGCTGAGGTGCTATTTATTTATTTAGACCTTGTAAATGCTCACAAGGGTATACACCTGTTACAACGCAACTTTTACAACTACCTACTGTTACAACGCAACTTTTACAACGCATACCATTACAACGCATTGCGCTGGGGGGCGCTCTAGGATAGGGAATAAGTATAATTTACTATCCAACACCTTCCCTAGTGTCCACGGGGACTGGAGTTGGAATAGTAAATTATACTTACCACTATCCAGCACCTCTAAGCGCTATGCGTTGTAATGGTATGCGTTGTAATGGTCGCGTTGTAACAGTAGGTAGTTGTAATGGTATGCGTTGTAACATGGTACATCCGCTCACAAGCAATTATATCTTTCGTACTTTTATACTCATCGCTAAAAACTGGATTGCTTGTTTGTGTTCAATGATAATTGCTGTTAGCCAACCCAGTAGCAACCCTTCTATCAATTGCATAGTTATTTCCCCCTGGATTTGAACTTGAAACGAGCAGGTTAAACGCCATTTTCTGCAGCAGCATTAAAAATACTGAAGCTAGTATTAAAACCCAATAGGAGAAAAGTAAAAATGTTGAAATGTATAAGATCCCTATGTATTAGGAACGGGAAGAGGTTAAAGTAGACGCCGGCATAATGACCAGACACATTTAATCAAGTTCACATTTCATGAAGTTTGAGTTTGTCGCTCATTTGATTCCCATTTAGTCTACAGCTGACAGGTTTTAGGTTTTGCCTAGCCAATGCGTACGAAGTACGCATGTGCTAGGAAAAAGCTAATGAGTATAGTATGGGGGCTGGGAATCCGCCCCCGTCTTTCATTGGCTAGCTCCATAAATGGAGGCTAGCCATTGGAAGACACGTTTGTCCGTCAATGCAGGACCAGATTCGGGGGCGTTCCCGAGAATTTTTGGCTTTTGGCGACGTCAGCCGAAAGCCAGTTCTCGGGAACGCCCGAGTCTGTTCCGGCATTGACGGCACCCGCCCTCAATACAGTTGCCTCGTCCCTTGCCGATTTTTTTGAGCCCCCTGGCAGGTGCCCACCCTGCCAGGGACATTGCCGCCTTTGAGCGAGTGCCACCTCGCTTTATATTTTAATTGAAGCCGGTGCCCACCCCGCATTGCCCCGTGTTTACACCGCCGCCGGCCCGGTGGGAGATTAGGAGGCGCTGTCCGGCCTCCCGACCCCAGGGCCGCGCTGCGATTGGCTGCGACCCGGAAGTCAGGCAGGCCGGGGGCGGGACAAGCGGAAGTGCCGGAGAAGAAGCGCTCCCGCACAAGGAGAAGAAGCCGCCTGCCGTGTCCTTCCCTGGGCTCCCAAGTGAAGGGGGAGCCCCAGAGTTCTGGCCAGTCTAGAGGGAGGAGCGGGAGTCCTCCAGCCCCTGGCCGCCCTGTGTTGCGTAGGTGCGTCACCAACTTTGAGGGGGGCAAGCCAGGCTCGTCTGAGCTGCCGCAGTAAGTTAAAGGTAAGCTGTTGGGGGTGGGGGGGGCAGGGGTGTTCTGCAACCCTGGCGACATGCTCACCTGCTGCCCCTGTCGCCGTGGGCCTCTGTGGCGAGCTGGCCGCACCCACATCATCCGTCAGCAGCAGTGTGCGGTGGCTTCAGTAGGTCCTGACAGGCGGCTTCGGGCAGACGTTTCAGCTGCTGAGGGTTAGGGAGGGTGGTTCTGTCGTCCACCTCCCTCCCCCCCTCCTCCCCATCCGCATTGGAAAATGTTTTGTTTCTTATGTTTTAACAAGGCCGAGCTGTTTATGTCCGCCTGGTTCCGTCGCGCGAGGGCCGGCGCTTCACGCCACCTTCCTCTCTTTGCGGCATAGTAAGGGAACCACCTGTTAGTGCGACCTCGACTGCCCCGCAGATGCATAATGGGGATTGGATGTGAGTGCGCACAGCCGTGGCACCGCCAAGTCCTGTAAGGTGTACACGGTGTGCTGTCAGCCACTTATGAAGGCCTGTGGGGTGCACACAGACACGTCCTATAAATTGCACACACTGCGCTGCTTTATTCAGCTTACCAAGGTACCTGTATGCACATGGGAAATGACCTGCAGCGCACATGCAGCAAATCGTGGCGCGGATGTCTGGAGAATGTTCACGCGCGCCTACTACAGACAATATGTTGTTCAAGTATCTATAGTGTACGTGTAGCACTCTTGCTGTCAGACACAGCGTCCATTTATAAAGCAAGTTTGCATAGTGCGCGTAATGCACATTGCTAATGATACTGTTAATTACTAGCCAGACGCTGAGCAGATCTAGGCAGAATATTCGCACCTTTCTATTACGAGCAGGAATCTATACCTCGTAGGATGGGACATACGTATACTAGAATCATAGAACAAAAAATCCACCCAGTAATACATATTGAATTCAAATATCAGCTTCGCCAATGGTGAATGTATATATGTGTGTGTTTATCCCATACAACCTCAGTGTACGTCTATGCTGTAAAGACACGAACCACAACCCACTGTTTTGTAGTGGATGAGTGGGCGGATGGATGAGTAGGTGGAAGGATGAGTGGATGGATGAGTAGGTGGAAGGATGAGTGGAAGGATGAGTGGGTGGATGGATGGATGAGTAGGTGGAAGGATGAGTGGATGGATGAGTAGGTGGAAGGACGGGTGGGTGGAAGGATGAGCAGATGGATGAGTGAGCAGATGGATGAGCGGGTGGAAGGATGAGCAGATTGATGAGTGGGCGGATGGATGTGTGAGCGGATGGATGAATAGGTGGAAGGATGAGTGGATGGATGAGTAGGTGGGCAGCTGGAGGGAGGGACGAGGGAGCGGATGTATGATGAGGTCGGCGGGCACCTGCTTTTATAGATGAGTGGGTACCGGAATGGACAAGTGGGCAGCTGGGTGGGTGAATGAAGAGATTGGCAAGCGCATGCGTAGATAGATGAGCGGGTGGATCAGTGGCTGGGAGTTCAGATGGGTTAGATGAGTGGTTGAATTTGCTATTGTAAATGACAATGCCATTTATGTTAAAAAAACATAAATAAAAATGTCAAGAGCAATGCCAATAGCTCTAACTTTAACAAAGGCAAAACCATTGCATTGTAAATGCTTGTTCTATATCTAGAAATGTCTCCCCATTGCATTTTGGGAGCCACCCACACAAATGAGGTTCCTTTTAATCCGGATATGGCGCAGAATACTCACTACTAGGAGATATATGCCCCTGAAAATTCAAGAACCAATACACCCCTAAGAAGTGTGAATTTTTAAATGACGTTTGCAAGAACGACAGGGTTTTATTTATAATTAAAAAAAAACACACACACACATACCTGATGAGAGCCAGGCAAGTCACACCATCCTGGCTCCCCCAGGTGTCTATTTTTCGGAAATGCACAGGTTTGGCATGTTTCACTGCATATTGGCTGAGATACGCCTAAATTCCACAGCCACCAACATTGACGAAAAGCGTTGGTTTTTGGGTGGAAAATTTTGATCTGTCCATGCTGCATTTTTCTGTACTGGGCACTAGGCCAACCTACACGGGTGAGGTATATGTTTTTATTGGGGTACTTGGGTGAATCTGGGCAGTAGGAAATGTGTGGCTCCCTTCAAATTCCTGAGCTTACCCTCACAGAAATAGGAGGAACGATTGTGTTTTAAGCACAGTTTGCAAGGACTTCAGGGTAAAAACAAACATTAACCCCTTTGCTGCGTCGAATGTTCAGCACCCAGTGCTGAACGTTCGAATAACGAGCGCTGGCCCGTCGGCCAACGGTCGCGCGCAGCACTGGCAAGGTAGTGCTCGCGATGACCATTGGCCGACGGCTGCACTTAAGGGGTTAAACCTAAACAAGTAGTTTCAAAAGCTTTATTCGGTTTGCAAAGTACAACCATATAAGCAATCATTAAAATACAGTAGTATTGATGCCAGCCCACATTAAATTCACAAAAATTTCAAAGCAACCTAAATGGCTTTATATACAACATAAGTTAATAAAATTTGTGCAAAATCGCAAAAAGTGCCATATGCTCTCTATATTACACAATGTGCAAATGTCACCAAACAGTATCTAGTGTAGTTAATTACCATTTCGTACACATTTTCCAAAATGACATGTGCCAACAAATGATACCTTATGTGCAAATTTCGCAATAAAGTGCCAAATGCCAATAATATGCATTTTGTGCAAATTTTGCAAAAGGTGCCATGTGCTGCTAATACTAAATTAAGTAAAATTATAGCATTATAACATATGTTTACTGTAGGAGTTATTAAGTGTAAGACACATAAACAAAGACTTTCTCCAAGAGTTTATAAAGTGCTAAGTCTCCCTCGAGTCTCCCTTTTAGGAGCTAAGAAAGTTGCTTTTAGCTCCTTTTTTGGTATCGATGCTGCATACTCTGGTTCCACATAGATGTTCCAATTAAACAAGAGACTCTACCAGTGGTGGATACATCTTAACCAGGGAATACGGGAACAATGGTCCAACTTCAAGCAATCTTTAATAATAGACTGTAAATAGGGTTTCATTTTTGGACCAAATAGATCGCCATAATAGCAAGGGGCGTAGGGCAGCTAAATCTGAGATTTAGTTGATTCCCACTTCCGGATGTATTAATTCAGTGGAAGCCGATGTTGGTACACTCAGTAAACGTTTAAGAACAGTATTTTCATCGTGCTGAAGTGTTTTCTCACAATGATGACCCACAAACTCCTGCTCCATATAGTGCAGAGGATACAAACCTAGCATTATCAATTAACACCATATCTTTTTAGTCTTCGGTCCCCCAGTTTTGTAGAAAATCTAAAAATACTATTAATATTCCTACACATTTTTAGTGTACATTTTCATGTTTGTGTGACCATTTCCCATTCCCTGCAAATGTTACACCCAAGTAGCAAAACAAATTGACCGACTGCACTTCAGTGTTATCTACATAAAAAGTCCTAGTTGACTTGACTTTCTTCCCACATGTCATAACAAAGGTCTTCGATTTATTAATTAAATGTTTTCTCCCATTAATAAACAATACAAAATTATTCATAAGTCACTGGAGGCAGATTGGGGTACGTGATAAAACAGCATCATCTGCATATATCAAAATTGGTACAACTGTTCTGTCTACCAATGGGGCATCCACAGGCATCTGCCTTAGTGTTGCGTCGACTTGATTAATAAATAGTGAAAACAAAAGTGGGGCCAACACGCAACCCTGGCGGATGCCTCTCCTTACATTAAAAGAAGGGGTACACTCGCCAGCAGGCCTGTATCACACTCTGCTGGATAACCTCTCATAAACCCTTGCTAAAAAGTAAACAATTTCCTTAGGGGCACTTGAGTCAAGTAATGTAAGCCACAAAATTGAGTGGTCCACAAGGTCAAAAGCACTACTCAAATCTGCAAAGCATAAAACATGTTGCCCTCTTTCGCTGATGTGTACTTGTTCATAAGGTCAAGATTGACGCACTGCTCCAGGGTTCCTAGGCCCTTTCTAAACCCATATTGAGCTAGTGATAAAATATTGTTGTCTGAAGCCCAGGTTTCCAACCTTTTTAACAGAATCCTGCTCCTAACCTTGATAAACTAATCCAACAATGATATTGGACCGTAATTACATGCTTCAGATTTCAAACCTTTTTTTAAAAAGAGAAAAAATTAAAGACTGGCCCCAGGACGACGGAAATTGACCCAATGCTGCGGCATTAAAAATCCTAGCTAAAAATCGGGGCCCAAAACTCATTTCACTTTTGTACAAATCAACCGGCACCCCATCGGGGCCCGGTGCTTTGCCCCCTTACTATTAGCTAACCCTTCATACACTTCTTCTACATGGATTAGTAAGGGTAGTGTAGGCCATGTGGAATCATTAATTAGTGATAAGTCTGAAACCTCCCTATCTGGATTAAAAATATTTGTAAAAGGTTTGATCCATGCATTACAGTTTACGTATGAAGTTAGTTCAGGTACGCAATTGTTCTTTAAGAAGGGGCTGTTTATGGTCTCCGAAAACAATTTACTGTTATTTGTATCTGCTGCTAGGCTAAGTTTATTACAAGCTTCAGCCTGAAGGTCTCTTTTTCGGGCTTCAATAGTTAGTTTAGAAGTAGAACGCAAGTCTCGAATGTGTATTATATTTCGTGGTTTGGTGCCTAAGGCCTGTTTCGGACTATGTAAGGCTTGAGTACAGTTGTCAAACCATCCAACATGCAACTGCTTTGTTGCACTATAGTTTTTAGTTAATAAACCTTCTATTGTTGTATTTATCACAAAAAAGCTAGAAATCAATGTGTTTAAATTGGCCTCATCACTAAGACAGTGATCTATTTCTCTGCTACATTTTATTACCACGTCCCTTTGTATCTTTTGGGGGTCGACACCAGCCCATTTTATCCTCATGCCATTGGTTCTTATAGGGGCAATATTGGAAATGCAAACACTATTATTGGGTAGTTGGTTTCCCCAACATAACAAGGATATGGAGATACCGATTGGAATCACTTATGGCCTGTTCTGTAATCCAGAATTTAGAATAATCACTATTACAAGAAATCAGGATGTGGTCAATGTTGGCAGCAGCATTCCTACCAGTGAAGGTTGAGCATTTAATATTTCCCCCTTCTCATGGTGCAGCTTAATAATTCAAGATCTAGTTCCTCAATTAGGGTATTTAAAGCAGTACCATAATCACAGAGGTGGAAATGCATGCGATCAGTGTTTTCAACATCAAAACCCTTCATGAATCCAAATGTCTTAGTTTGGGCCAGTGGGCATGCTTGGATATTGAAATCGCAGACGCAAAGGGTGATGGCTAACTTACTTGACAGTGCCAACACCCTTTCGGTTTCTTTTCCCAATGCCTGCACAGTACAACCCCTACTGTTATCAAAAATATTATAATAATTAACTAAAACCAAATCTTTGCCCCTATGGAAGTCAAGCCGCATCACCTGGCTAGGAGTATCAACTGTTGTGCAGCTTTTAATTTTACATATGGTTAGTTTATTAGATACAAGAAGCAAAAGACCAACCTTTGCTCTGCCTGCCACAGAGTTGACCGCATTTAAACAGTACGATGTATAACCCTCTACGAGAATCGGTTCTCTACACCATGTTTCCTGCAGGCAGATAATATCATAGTCTGAGGTGATGAAATCCCTCCAGCATGGTGTATCTAGTTTCTTGTTAAGGCCTGCAATATTCCATGTAACAATGGTGTAACCTTTGTTCGAGTTGTCAATTACAGGCTTGCACAAGGGGGTAACTAAGCGCTCCTTGTGGGAAATATCAAGCTTTTCCCAAGATATTATTATCGGGGTTTCTGTTTCCTCCCTTGGGAGTATACCATTTGTTTCACTAGTAATAATAGTGGCTATTTCTATATAGGGTTTCCTATAGTCTTGTAACGTTAGGGAAAAAGATGGTCAGACCTCTGGTGCTACCCCAATAGCATCATTTGGCACGATCCCTGATAGATTATATTTCTGAGCTGTACCATGGCATAACATGAGTCAATTGTTGTCCTCTAGGGAATTTAATGCCTGGAATCTGTTGCAAATTGGGATAGTGATACAAGGTGGAGGTATGAATAACAATGACATTTTTGGGGGAAAATTAGAGTTGCAATTTAAGCAGTCATAGTGATTAGTCGCCATCAGGTGTCTAGAAATACCCTAAGGGCAAAAGAGTTTTATTGTACTCCCAACTTGACGGGAAAGGGGCCCTTGCTAGGGTATTCCACGCCACCCCCCCCCCCCCCCCCCCCCCAAGAGTTCTAAAATTAATGATTATGCAGTCACCCTCAAAGTTTTTCTGGAGGGGACCAATCCACCCCACCCTTTGAGTTAACAGTATCTGGTTCGCCACAATTGTTAGACAGCCAGTGTAGAGTTTTATTCTTAAGTATTTTGTGGTTTTCTGTCTGGTCTTTCCGTAGCTTTGGTACATTCACAAGGACCGCTACGTAGGCACCACATTCAGGCAGAAGATTAATAAATGCTGGTGTCTTATTTATAGTGAGCGGCTTAGGGTCTAAGTAGCCTGATTTAGTTGCTTCTATTGGGGTTAAATTCTCCCTTTGATTCGAATCAGAGTTAGATTCAGTGGTCGATGTTATTCTATTTGGAATGGACTGTTCCTTAGATATAACTTTTGAACCTAGATGTTCTATTGGTGGCTTCTCTATGTAAACATTGCTCGTTTTAGGTACCGATTGAGTACTGCTACTATCCAGGGTAATTACCTCGCTGTTTTTATCACTATTTGCGTGTAACCTGGGCCTGCCTTGCTGAGTCCTCGTGCTGATTTTTTCAAGATTACCACTCGTCTTCCCTAGCTAAATTATCAACCCTGTCGAGGCCGCCTGGAAGATGGAGTCCTGCGCCTGCCCAGTGGCCATAAGGAGGGCGGGCTCCTAGTCACAGAGGGCTGTCCCGCCCCCGCATGACGTAGTAGTTCCTCACCTGAGGCAGTCTCCCCTGGTTGGTGGAGACTGGTAAGTGATGCACGTCCGGGGCGGTGGGGAGGGGCCGTCTGGAGTACATCAGACCTCTGCCCCGATGGGGAGGCCTCTTTGCCGCCCCGGACGCCGCAGTTCCATGTTGGGACACTCTTTTGAAGATCATGGTGAGCGAGGCCTTGGGCCTTATCCCCCCCCCCCTTTTTCCCGCCTGCTCCCTTCTCTGGAGTAGTGAGCCTGGCGAGGCGGCCCACTAGCGTTGGGCTGCTGTGGGGGGGGGGGGCGTCCGGTTTTCCGTGTGGTTTCCCTTGTCTTCCTATGCGGCTAATAATGCACTTCCGTCCCGCCCCTTGCTTCGGGGTGCGGGCTATGTTGTTGCCCACGTGTAGTGGCCTACGGAGCAGAAGATTCCAGGTTCGACTCCTGGCTGGCGCGACTCAACGCACCAAAGTGCCATTTCATCCCGTTGATAAGAAGTGCAATTATTAATGACAACATGAAACTAGACGTGTGCAAAGAAGTTACTCTACTGTACTTTGCCGATATCGCGGCATTTTCTCCGGGGTGCGGGCGAGATCGTTAGCTCACGAGGACGTTGGGCCGGCCTTCGGGGGTGGTATAACTCCCCCTTCTCCCATGCCCCTTATCATTGCGAGCCGGCCATCCGGGGTGTGTTCCATGCCTCGGCCTCCTCCCATGCCCCTTATCATTGATAGCCGGGCGGCTTGGTCGGCCATTGGGGGTGATGCCCCTCCCCCCCCTTCCATGCTCCGTAGCCTTGTGCGCCGTGCGGACTGGCCGGCCATCGGGGGGGATGCCCCTCCCCCACCTTCCATGCCCTGTATCCTTGGGAGCCGGGCGGCGCGAGAGGTCCTCAGCTGGGCTCACAGGAGGGAAAAGTATAGTACTGGGGGTTCCGTCGGTGATGTTTGGAGACAAGATGTCAGCACATGTGCAGGGCGCATCCTATTGTCTCGGCCCGGGCCTTGAGTTGGACGTTTGCCGTCCTCGCCTTATAGGCCGGGCAGGGACCGTGACATGGCGTCCGATTGTCCCTAGCCTCCGGCCCACGACGCTTGCTCCCGTGCGGTCCCCCCCCCACATCTTCGAATGTTTCGGGCTGCGCTCGGGGTTGTTATGAGATGTTGGTTGAGAGGTTACCATGCATTCCGTTGGCGCCCTCGCTTTCTTGCAACAAAAAACGTTCCCTTTTATCGTATTGCTCGGTTGTGGGTAGGGATATGTATATCGGTCAGCCATTTAAATATCGTATTTGGCTGGTCACTGATGTTTTCATTTAAGATAATGCTGCCCGCGGTTTGCCTGTCGCTTGCCCCTCACCTCTGGGAGATCACGCATTCCAGCCCTAAATGACGCTGTGTGCTCCTTCATTTCTTGAGCAAGGCGCCGCACTGGGGGCTCCTCTCCTTGCGACCAAGTGGCCCTGTCTGCTCACCTTCAGTCTTTCCGAGCATGCGATCACTGCGGCGGTGACTCTTCTAGCTACGCACCTCGTGGGCGTGCTGCCAGACGTGCGCCCATGTATTATTAAGTCCATCTGTGCTGTATCAGCCAGCAGGCACATGCCTTACTTTTCCCTTGCAGTGGACATCATCTTCCATTACTGCACATCTACCCTAAGTAACGGCCACAAATCCCCAAACCGCGCCCGGTCTCCATGCCACCCTGCCCCATATGGTGGCCGTGCAAGTAATAGGGCTGGGGGGAATAACATCCAGCCACCTCAGTTAAGTGAACCCAATACCAGCCCAAAGGTGGGTGCACCAAGTGTGCGCCGTTAGGTGGCGTTGTGCGGAGATTGATTTGGTAAGTTTGGTAAGCACGACTGGGTGCGTGGGGTGCAGAGTACATGTGGAAGCCGTTTCCACGTTTTTGCAGTGTACCCCCAATGCTTTATGCCAGCGCCACGAAGGGGATCGCCATAGTGTTAATAGTACCTACAATATTCAAAATGACTTTCAATTTAGCGTGTGTCCCCATAGCGTGCACGTTTGGTGGTGCGGTATCAGCACGTGAGCCTCTTGTTACAGCCTTTATCTGAATGCAGGCATGTGATTAGGAGTACATTCAGGCTATCGCTCTCTGGCCACGAAAGGAGGTGTTTCATTCCGTTCTTCAGGTTTCTTGGCTTTTGCAGCAAGAGGGATACGCCTTTCTGTGCGCATTGGTGTTGATGGGGCCCATATTTACAAAGGGGTGTTGTTATCATTGGGCCTTGGTATGCTGACTCTCAATCGAGTGCCTTATCCATTCTAAAGTGTGGCATTGCATACCTCAGTGCGATGGATAAGCCTTACATGCGCGGAATGGGAGCATAGTATCATAGGGTCATAGGCCTCACGGCCCATTTGTGTTACATCTTCAATTTTTCCGCGTTTCATGGCAGTTCTCAGCGCGATGGGTAAGCAGATCCTGTGCCCAGTTAGTTATTCGTGTTCGTATTCGTATTTACAAGGAGGTATAGTATCATGGGGCCATAGTACATCGAGGCCCAATTGAGTGACTGTTTCGAATTTGCACCTGACTTTGGATATTTGAGTGCAAGGGCTCTGCTGTTTACGCGCGTGGAGTTGTGGTTTGTGATTGTGTTTACCATTGGAGTGCAGTTTTATGGGGCTAGTACTTCGAGGCCCTATCGTGTGTCTTATCCTAATTAATGTATTGCAGTGCATGGCGAGTTGCAGTGAATTTTAGTGCTATGGGTAAACCTACTCCGCGGGCGATGGAGTGGCGGTGTTAGTAGTTACAATGGGGGTGTAGTATCAAAGGGCCATAGTATCCGTGGCACAATCAAGTGCCTTGTGCTTTTCCAACAGGTGATATTGCGTATTGCTGCGAGAGCGGTGAGTCTATGGCGTGCGAGAATTTGTTGCTTGAGTCCATAATGGGCATAGCAGTATTGCGCCATATTACCTCGAGGCCCAATCGAGTGACTTCTCCAGTTTACACTTGGTAGGGCTTTGCAATGCGAGGACTTTGCCTTATCCGTGCGCAATGGTGTTATGGTGTTTGTAGTGAAAACAGTATATAGTACCTTGGGACAACCGGATCTCGAGGCACATTCGTGATGCATAGCATCATGGGGGTGTGGTATCCTTAGGCTCGATCGAGGGTTTAATTCATTTGTCAAGGTCTTGCATATCTCTATGAATAAGGTAAGCCGTTCACGTGCGATAGTTGCTTGTTTGCGTCCGGTCTCAATTTGGGTTCAGAGTATCATTAGGCCTTAGTACCTTGAGGCATGTGGCGTGGCAAGGGTGGGGCACCTACGCTCGCACGTTCTGTTCCTCAGGCTGATCCGTATTCTGTGCGTCCTGCGTCTCAGATTTTCCCCTTGCTATCGCTGCAGGTATGTGGTACTCGAGGCGCTAGGTTTAAGACAGGAGCACCCTCGTGGTGACAATTATACAGTTAGTTGCGTTATATGTAGGGTAGGGTGTTCTGTTAAGTGATGCTTGCTTATGGCCCAGATCCGTAGGGACCTTGGTGGACTCTGGTCTGGGTGTCACGAGTTCGCGCCTAAAGGGACATGATAACTAAGGTATTTTTCTTCCGTCCTCTTTTGACTTTAATTCAAATAGCATGTTTAGGATCGGACGTAGAAATAACTCTTATCAGAGCGCGGTTGGTCAGCATGCCTTTTGCCCTACTGATCCCCGGTAGCCCAGGTCGTTGCCAATGGGCGGCCCCGGTTTATGCTGGGGCGGGCCGGTATTTAACACTTCAACGTGCGCTAGAAAGGCTCGAGACAGGAGCAAGGTCGTCGGGCTGATTCTCCTCCATGCTGTTTGGCTGCAGTTAGCCATGGAGGCCCTTGTGGTTTTTATTTGTTTCTGTCTCCTTTAATGGTTAGCCCCTTTCCCTACCTGTGACCGGGTAACCTTCCTGGGATCTTCATCCCCTGCTGCGTCGACGGGTGCATAGGGCTATACCTCCCAGCAGTCAAGATCGCTTAATTACAGTAATGCAGTATACGATTATTTCAGGGCTGTGGGAGGTGACTGGTACAGTGTGGGAGGTCTTGTAGCAACTCCAGTGCGCTTTCTGCCCCCGCTCTCTGTTCATGTAGGCGACAGGGCGGTTTACATCATGAACGGTCATGTCACAGGAGGAGACAACTTTCAAGTGTTCGGATTACAAGCTGTCTTTCTAGATATGAGTGGCGTGTGCATGTTACATAATCGTACCAAGCGGGCGCGTACGTTGCTATAGGGGTCAGAGTTGCATAATACAGCCAGGGTTCAGGCTTCCGTCATGCTGCGGGGCTGGGGTGGCGCCTTTTTATCTATGGTTGCATATAGCGCGGCCTTTCGCCCCTCTTGGTGGAGTGCACATTGCTGAGTTACAATTCATTACTCGACATCTGGGTGGGTACACATGAATTGGAAGTGCTGCCGGGGGTGTGAGGCTAGCAGCAAGCACTTACATGTTCTCAGCAGGTGCATATCGTAGGGGCCTACATATGTGCAGTACCCTAGGCCTTCAGCTAGTATATCCTGACAGGGTGCCCCTGCCTTTGTCACACTAACTACACTATTAGGCAAGCACGCCGCACCCTATCAATCCGAGCCCTGCTCAAAGTAAACATTGCAAAACGCAGCTATAGATTATGACGCACTCCGGGCCATGATACGAAAAGCAACCAGACGTCACGGCAACGCACGGCTACGTCAATTTGATAGTTCAGCCTTACAACTGACACGCAGTCCGTGGTTTACTAACATGCGGCGAAGTGCTGGACATAAAACATTTTATGTCATACGTAGAAGACAGGATACGTGGCCACGCCACCCATACCTAGTCTCTATCTTCGTCAGCTATGCATAGGTCACTGCAATTACGCCAGTAAGTAAACAAGAGGCATGCTTTATTTGAAATACCAGGGGTTAACTCGTTTCACAGTTAGAATAAATATTATGTATGTGGGTGAATGAGGGGTGAATATGCACGTCTACAACCAGGGTATACGCCATGGCACAAGTCATTATCCAGACAATTACAATCCCTTGCCGGGCAGCGGCTGTTCCCCTCGTCCTCACGAGTCAGCGTCACTCACAGATAGTGAACTGTCGCTCATATTTGCACTCAAATTATAAAATGTCACACAACTCTGTAACTTGGCGGTATGTGGACTGGCGTAAACCCCCCTTCATCTGTGTTAGGTTTTATGCTAAGCAACTGAGTGTCCTTGTTACATAAGCCAATGTCATATTGATCTGCCTTAGCGTGCCATGTAGACAAAGTTTGCGCTAGCAAGGGATTTTTGGTTTCAAAATATTTTGTTTCCATGTTAACCTACCAATGCCTCAACATATAAATTGCTAAAACTGCAAGCAGACCCCTCCACCTGGGATGTAACAGCTACCCAGGCTGCTCTTAACCACACAATGGGTGGGCATGATTTTCCTGACCGCAACACATCAAATCCGCTTCATCAATCACCAGGCTAAGCACTGTTACATCCAGAGAATTCTGAATGATCCACAATAAGGACTCCTCCCCCAATTATATATCATTCAAAATATACCTTATATCAGCATGATCGTCCCTGGTATACATGATCACATTGGCCAGGCGATTTTTAGTGGTGTGGCTAACACAGGCGATTTCTGAGCAGAACCTGGAAGCGGATTTCAGAGTGCTTTATATATCAAACTGTGGTAATCATTAATGCTTAGAACTCCGGGAGTTGATAGTACCCATAATATTTTGGGGCGGGCGTAGGGGGTGCAGCGAATGCAATTATGCTATAGTACGCAATACATTGCAGACAACCAGGCACAAGAACATACGTTACGTAGGCAATTATGGCACTTGTGCAAAGATAATCAACTTGTGATAAATTGCAATCAGTGTGTTAAGAGAGAAGTGGCGTGGCTCGCACCAAGGAGTACCTAGCATTGGTACATAGACAGCTGCACTAATGGATAACACTTTAAACTGAGATTGGGAATGACATTTACGGTAACGGGCTTCTGCTAGTTGGCTTTAACCTATCACAACTAATGATCTGGCAGTGATTTGCCAGGACTATCATGATTATTCATGCACCGTCAGCTCATGTACTTATAGGCGTGTGCGAAGACCCGTTTCAAGAAATATCCATAAGTAGTGTGGCCTATGTAGTTGAGTGCATGACCTGAGAGCCATAGCAAGTAATCTCCCTCACCATCGGCCTCTGGGGGTGGGAGGGGGGGAGTTCCCGGGAGGTTTTTAGCTGGCCCAGTTAAGTTTCTCGGTCTTTCCCGCCATGCTGGTCCCCTGGGCTGCTCTGCGCTGCGTTACACTTAGGGGGCCCTTGGTTGCAGTCTCAGCTGTCCCTTGAAGGTGATCGTAAGTCGTCTTACAGACTAGCTAACTTAGTGCTGGCAGGGCCCTGGCCGCTTTCAGACTTAAACCCAAGGGGGCAGGTGTTGTCGGCTGTAATTCCTGTCGATCCTGTATTTAGCGGAATCTGGGACTCGCTCTAGTTATATAGTATGCGTATTTCTCCCTCCAATTCCCCGGTCCTCTATTGAGGTTATCAGCACTAGCGTCATGTTAGCACACTTTCTGCTGGTTTGTGCAGAAGACGGCGATTGTGTTGAGAGGTGACTTCACCTTGGCGTAGTTTTCTGACGCTCAGTGGGGGGGATATGTTGGCGTCCCAGCGGCATGTGCTGGACAGCCTAACTCATGATACAGAGGGCAATCAGTAGCATTGCCCTGTACCTCCTCTATCTGGAGGAAGCAATTATAGGTGAAGGTTGCAGGTAAAAGGGCAGTAGCAGTGGTGGGGGGGCCCGTGCGGCAGCGGGAACCACCGCACTGGGCTGTGGCGGAGTTACTGGGCGATCCGGAAGAAGAGAGGTGCAAACGCTGGACGTCAGCGGGCACATAGGGGTGCCAGAGCATAACCTCAGAGCCTAACCTGTAACCTCATGGGAGGTGCAGGAATTCGTGTCGGCGCCCCAGTAGTCCTTCGGGCGGTTGTGGGCCTGTGCAACTGGGGGTTTGCCTAGTCACGCCCCGCAATGGGCGTGTCAGTATAATTTGGTAATTTTACAACAGTTGGGTGGTTCGCCACTGTGTTGTTTGGCTCAACAGGCGGGCAGGTGGCGAGAATGCGGCCTGCCCTAGGATCGCCCGTAAGCTAACCCACCGTCATTACATATGTTGTATGTAATAAACCTGCAGCAATTTTCCCAAACCTAACACTTGTGTCTTTGTGTTATTTGCAGGTTTGGGCATGTGGGGCGGGGGTTCATGTGGCCCTGATGTGACTATGGGCCTCGCGGTTCTGCTCCCCCTCGGAGCGGCTGCGAAAGTTGTGAGCATGAAGGCTGGTGTTGGAGGGCAGTGCTGGCTCTCACTAGAGCCCCCAGAAGTGGATGCTGGCGGTCGTTCCCCTCACGGCTGGACCAGGTAAGTCCGCGGATTACTCAAACTGTCACGAAGGGCATTTGTTCTCGTTTCCTTCCCCTCATGCCTCCGGTTCGTTCTTCCTAATTTTTTCCGCGTGAACTGAGGCCCGAGAGCAGCTCAGAGGAATGAGAAGGAACAGCACCGGCACCAGCACATAGATGGAGACTATGCTAGTGCGCAGGCGCAGCATTCCACCCTGGATAATAACCCCCCCACCCCCACCAAGGTGTCTATTGATGGTATAATTTTCAGGGTGTGCAGATACACTATGGCCCTGATTCTGCAGCTTCCAACTTTGTTAAACAAACAAAAAATATAATTTATTCTGCTGGATAAAATCGGAGGTCTCAAGTTCAAGCTTTGTAATGCATGGTTTCACAACCACTTCGATGGGGCACACAAGTGAGGTACCATTTTTACATTTCTTACGAATGTGTGGGAGAGCGGAATAGTAGACTATTTGTTATTAACAATTGATTAACTACAGCTCAGTGTTTTTCTGCAAGTTAGAAAGATGGTGATACCTGGATTCCTCCACCTATCCATTGCATCAGAAAATGCCTCCAAAAGGAAGACCCAGCTTCCCAAAACTAGAGACAAATTCTATAGCTGCCCCCAGTTTTAGATGTGCAAACAATTGAAAGATGCAGTTCCCAAATCATAAAGAAATCTTATTTTATGGGTTTTTCTAGGGGTATTAAAGATACAGCCAACTAGGCAGTGCAGCTTAATTCCTGGTGATCTTAAAGGACTGATGGCCACCTGGAGATGAACAGGATTGCATGCCACAGCTTTACTATATGGGGCCCACTGGATTCCTGAACTCCTAGGCCAGCAAGTAATTAAAATAGGAGGGTTATTCAGGCGTAATGTGCACAATCCAGCTAGAATCATTACTTCTCTAGCGATTACAAAGTTTGTTATAGGGTCGCAGCATGAGGGGGGGGGGGGGGGGGGAGTGGTTCAAACAACCAGAAGGCAGTTTCATAAATATCAATGGTGCACTCAGGTTGAAGGCGCCCCTCTGCTACAAAAGAGGCAGACACTGTACCAAGTTATTAAAGCCTGCTGCCAATGGCTATACCAATTGTTAAAGGTCCTGGATCAGAATTATGGTCCCAATTCACAAATCAGGAACACAATCAATTCACAAGCCATGGGACAGCTCAAAAGACCAGTAGGCAGCGGTTATATTAGGCAAAGATCATCCAACATGGACCTTAATGCCCTGCAGACTGCTTCCAACTCAGGGAAGATACGCTGAGATTATAAAGACAGGAGGATTGTTCTAGTGGGAAAATATAGATTTTTTTTTCCCCTGGAAAGACTCAACCCTCTCCTTTCTGGAAAACATTTGGCTAAAGCTTTTAAACTAAATGTTGGGAATGAAAAGTCCTCTGCATGGTTGAAGACATGTACCCCTGCTCCGAGTACCCAACTGTACTGTTGCCTGGTCCCTCATACAGATTTGTCATAGGTGAACATGTGTGCACCATAACAGACCTGTCTCACAAGATCAGTTTTGTTGACCAGAAGGGGTACCCAAAGTGCTACTCTCAGTAGTGGAAGGCTACCGCCTTCACTTTTAGTTAAGCAGCACAACTCCTTTATTGGCAGCATACCTTGTACTGATCGGTAGTAGTGAACAGAACCTTTTTTACCCCTTGTTACTGGAATGAGGCATATGGGTTCACTCCTTTCAAAAATCTGTACTGCTCTGTCCTCAGCTCATCCTTGGCCTGCATAAGGAAGATGTAGAGTGCTATACATCACAAGATTAGTTGAAGGAGAAGTGGACCCTACAAAAAGCAGCACAACCCCAACATAAACCATAAAAGACCCAGATTTTAAAATCACATTTTGGCTTTTAGGGGGTCTCATCCTATGGTTCTTATAGTCCATTTCCAAGTGGTGATCTGCCCAGAAGCCAGACAGATCGTGCGAGAAGCAGAAGCTCTGCAAGACTTCGGCCTGTGACCAGGACTGGAGGAAAAAGGCCTGTTAATCTCCCTGCTGGGTGAGGAGGAATCACCCCCAAAAAACACTACCTGTCCTGGAGCACCAGCACCTGTCTGCTTGCCAAGACCATAGAGACCAGTGAGAAGGAGCAAGGTCGAGTGGGGGAGTCCTACTCTAAAGGAGTGAGGTGCGCGGGAATGGCTGGGCACTGATCAGGTCGTTGCCTGTGTGCAGTGTCAATTTGGCAACCCCTGTATGCCAGGAGAGGGCTGTCATGGGCTGACGGGTTGCACACTGTGCGGATCTTACCAAGCCTGTATTGCTGCAGTGACCGTGTATGCAGGAGGGGCCACTGGTAAAGTTGATGCTAAGGAGTGTAGAGACTTGTAACTGCCATGGTGGAGACATTTACACCAGAGTCTGTGTATGATTTACCAAGTACTTCAGCTACCCTGCATGGCAGGAGGGCATTCCAGTACCTATGTTGCCAAGAAGTTTGGGCCATCGCCCGGGGATAGGACCGAGCCTGTGTTTGGCAGGTCATTCCGAACAGCAAGAACTACCCTCAACTGCCCGCAGCGGACACTGGGCTGCAGTTGGGAGCCGAAGGGCATCCTCTTTCCCCCGGGAAACTGGAGAAGCCAGCCACGCCACTCAAGAGGAAGAGCCTTTGCTGCTGCATGGGGCGCAAGCAGCCAGACTTCAGATCAGAACTCGTGGGTTCCCACACTGAGGACCAAAGCTGCAATGCTGAATGTTCTCATGCAGCAAGACAAACTGGGCCAGTTGGGCCCCAGGGACCTTCCTGCTAAAGGCACCAGAAACTTTACCAACTCCTGAACAGTCAATAGGGAACTAGAGTATGGCCTAATTGTGAGCATTCCCTAGACGCAGCCCCCAGTGAATGGGGAATAACCCAGAGCACCTTACAAGGAAGAGGGAAGGACAGGTATTTGCAGGACTACTAGAGCCCCGACCTCAAGGGGACTGTTATTGTTTGCGCATATAGTTCTTTCTTTGCATGTGTAGGCTTGGAAATAAAAGCAGCAAGTATTTGACTGGCCATTGATTTATTGTAAGTGCAGTTTGCACTTTGAGTTATGAGTAGTGTTCACTTAAACATCACCCAAAAAGATCTTGATACTCTAAAGAAGATATCAGCCAATAGTCAGATAAGATGCACGAAAGCTGACAAAGGGGGAGCCCTAGTAATCATGGACCAAAGTATGTATGAATCCAAGGTAATGGAACACATCACAGATACCCAAACATACATGAAATTGGATAATAACCCCACAATGGAGTTCATGAATACCTTGAAAAATATTCTTGAAAAAGCACATGAAAGGGGTATCATCAATGACAGATCTAAGAATTTTCTCACCAAAGCCAATCCCAAAAGTCCCACTTTGAGAATGGTACCGAAAACCCACTAAAATCTCATGGATCCCCCCATGAGACCAATAGTCTCAACATGTGGAAGCATCCATGAACCGATTGGCCAAATACTGGATAAATCTCTCCAACCAGCAGTTCAATCGATGAGAACATACACAAAAGACACTACAGACTTCCTCTCTAAATTGAACAACTTGAAAATCAATCCAGATGACAAACTGATCCTCTGCACCGCAGATGTGCGATCATTATACACTTCCATACCGCATTCTTTGGGCATAGAAGCAATAGAAAAAGCTTTACTGGATTCCACCATAGACACACAATTTCAAACATTCCTGATGGAACTCATGCTTTTCACTTTGTATCAGAGTTATTTTAAATATCAAGATACATGGTACCAACAACTCATGGCCATGGGCAATTCCGCGGCGCCGGTATACGCCAATCTCTTTATGCAACAGTATGAAGAAACTCACATTTTCAAGAAAACAGAATGGACAGACAACCTACTGACTAACACGATACATTGATGATATTTTCATTGTGTGGAAAAATTCCACAGAAAAACTACAAAAACTATTGACAGAATTCAACCAAATTGATGAACGCGTACAAATAACATGGGAACTATCGTAAAACAGTGTCAACTTCCTTGATGTTAAAGTGTCCATCACCCAACAGGGATTTGAGACAGACTTGTTTGTGAAGCCTACCGACAGAAATAATATGCTCCACCACACGAGTTTTCATGAACCGAATCTAAAAAAATACCTCCCATTTTCACAAATGGCAAGAGCAAAAAGGATCACATCAAATCCTATCAAGTCCACACAAAGAATTGAACAAATTGCCACCAAATTTCAGGATAGAGGATACCCACTCAACATCATTGAGGAATCCAAACAGAAAATTCTCAACACAGACAGACAGAAACTATTACAACCTGGTCCTGAAAAACAACAGACCCGCATAGTGGTAGTCTCCAAATACTCCACAGCCAGCACGAAATTCAAACTGATTATATATAAACACTGGTCTCTATTGAACCTGGAACCGGACTTCAACCAGATCTTTTTGGAACCTCCGTTATTTGCCTTCACTAGAGCTCAAAACTTAGGAGAACTGGTTCAATACAAACCGACTGACTGTTAAATATACAGGCACCAAACCATGTTTGAATTGCGGGAACTGCAATAGTATCATAAAGGGAAATGTAATCAATCACCCTATGAAGGGCAACACAATCAAACTTCAAGTCAACGCAACATGTGACTCAAGCAATGTAATCTATGCTCTCAAATGCCCCTGCGGGAAACTCTACGTTGGCAAGACAGAACGAAAAATCAAGACCAGATTGACAGAACACAAGTCTAACATCAGATTAAAAAACAGCAAATCTTCAATTGCCACACACTTTCAAGAAGAAAAACACAATATTTCCCAACTTAAGTTCATCATACTGGAAACCATCGCCAAAACGGAAGGTAGAGACAATACCAAATACCTACGCCAACGTGAAAATACCTGGATCCAAAGATTATCTACACAGAAGCCATTCGGCTTAAATGACAGAATCGAACTCTCTTGTTACCTATAAGTGTTGCAATTGGAGCCCTAAAAGGCTTCCTGTGTAATTTCCCCAATTGTACTGCAAATTGACTTCTTTTCATTTGAATTGTTAACTTTACAATCACATCACTGTTTTTATCTGACCATTAGGTTTACAGTACACTGAACCCACATGAGCTACCCCACCCGGCATCCACACACCAATATGGAGATACACCCTATTTAATAGTATTAACTTTACCCAATCACTCCTAACCCTCCATTTTACTTCACTTTATTTTGATTTTCACTCGTTGAATATAACATAATAATGCCTGACCGCGAACGCGAGTCTTTTCTCGCTATCCATGATCACGTGATCGTAGTATTTGTAAATGACTAAACGCGGCAGCAGACGTCTTCGTCCTGACCGGCGTAGCGAGTGGATTACCTTTCAACCCGAAGCCCAGTTAAACAGGTTAGTGCACCGACAAGCGGTAAATTCTGAACGGGACTAACCATACACGATGTATACTTATCGATCCTATCCCCTTTCACTTTCAGAATCACGGTTCATTAGAATACCGGCACACGTAAGCAACGCCAGGAGCATTCATTTGTTTTCCCCACGGGTTTGAAAGTTTTTTAAGGTGACCTCATAATTTGACACTCACCCTCCCTTACACTTCCTGTAGCATCCACCCCCACTAGTTTAAGAAACCACACACCATTATGAGTTCAGTACTTCAGACTTATTTTATGCAATTTGACTTTGTTACAGTACCTTTCCCTGACGAAGGGGCAGATAATAGCCCCGAAATGCATTGGATTTACACAAGGGACAGTGCCAATATGTTAAGGATGGATTAACTTAACACGATGTACTTATGAGATTCATCAATGAACTGTTATGTTGAATAAATGCGAATAACAATCAATGAACGAAGTGTGAAACCTCTTTGAATTATAGAGGAACCACAGTGTGCACCCAAGGATGGGATCAGTGACTCACTGATCTCACTATCTACTTGTTTACTTACCAACGTCGTGGGACACTAGACGTTACTTGAGTAGCACCTAAAATCTTACCAAAAACTTACCCAAAACTTTCAAAACTTGCTGTGCATCTGCCCCACATACCCATCACTTAAACTCTCCCCCACCCTCCAGTTGAGGAAGCCTTTGAACACTCATCCACAGCTACCACTGAGAGTCAAGTGCTGAAGGGGTGCTTGGGTCAGTTGCTCAGAAAGCATAGTCCGAGTAAAAGACCTCAACAACCATGGTTTGGCCCAGTAGCCCCTGCATGCCTATTGGCCCTCTGAAAGGGCTTCAGACACGAATGCTACACCGTTTCATAAACTTCCCTCCAACTTTAACCCTTCTGCACCCCTCAAGCCATTGTCCAGTTCCTCTATACCTCCAGCCAATCAAGCCATTAAATTTCTAGGTTAGCGTGACGCGACTTTTCAAACTCTGCATCATTTTAAAACACTCCAACTCAATGAACACAAGAACTGCATCTTTAATGAAAGCCTTATAACACAATACAAGAAAAGTGCATGAGAATATCTTGATTTCCAAACAAGATGCTAGGATTCAAGAGGCTGAACTGTGGACGCTGATGCAGAACCCTTTGAGGTCTTCTTGGGCAGAAGTTGGGCCTGTATGTTTGGCAACACACCCCCTTCAGCAATGGTCACACCATCAAACAGCCTGGCCAGTTCCTCATCATTCCTCACAGCCAGTTGTAGATGTCTTGGCACAACACGAGATTTCTTGTTGTCACGGGCAGCATTTCCAGCCAACTCCAGAACTTCAGCAGTCAAATATTCCAAAACTGCAGCCAGATAAACAGATGCGCCACAGCCAATCCGATCAGCATACCGCCCCTTCCTCAGGAGACGATGGACACGGCCAACTGGAAACTGTAGGCCAGCTCTGAAAGATTTGCTCTTGGGCACCAATCTAGCTTTGACAGGTTTCTTGCCACGTCCAGACATAATGCAATCTGAAGACAGAAAGAATATGCATTTGTGTTAAGTCATTGTGAAATAGATGCCAACTTTACAATTCATTATGTGGTACTTGTGAACCTGCCATTTAGTTTAGAGATTGCCATGTAGGGAACCTCCCCAAGGCAAGGTTGGATCACAATCTACTGAATGCCATTGGGTGACAATTTCCCACTTTATGCAAAGCTTGATATGGATTTCAGAGACCTGACCACAGCTTAAAATAGCCAAGTGGTTATAAGCAGAGAATTTAAGATTGGGACAGAAGAGTGGTATTAATTGACTAGTAGTACACTTACAGTCATTTATATGTTTTGGAGATATGAAGGGTTAGGTAGAATTTGATTTGACAGCCTATCCCTACTACTTAGTTCATAGTCCAGTAGATCCAGGGGTGAATATGCATTTTTTTTTAAAGGGGGGGTTCCTTTTAAGAATCATACTGCCAGGAGCAACGAATGTTAGGGTGTTTAGTCACGTTTCTACCCAATGCCCCTTTTCTAACACCATAGATTTTGGTACTCGTGGGTTCCGTCATACATGCTACCGCCTTGGTCACTCCTTTCCCCATCTCAAACTCCCTTTTTGCTTAACTTAAACATTAGTTGTAGAACCAGCCTCCAACACAAATTAAGTATTAGGGGCCCCAAGGGCTTGTGCCACATCTATCCTGTAGACTCTTTCCACTAAAATCAGTAATCCTTTGCCACGGCGCACAATTCTCAAAGCTGAGTGACAGGATGATTTCTAGTTTGGCACTTACTAATGATACCATGATCCAAACCAGACCATTCGAACTATCCTTCTTGGTGTTAAGCAGTAGCTACTCTTGAGAAATGGAGATTTTGCTGGGAAGAGGTGAAGTCAGAGCAGGATGCCCATGATCCAAGATGAGCCATCAAGGAACATGTGTTAACTAGAGCGCTAAAGAAATTAAATTTAAAAAAATTAATCTGTGCATGACTAGTAAACTCCCTCTACAAGTTCACAGTTGAAAATGTTAACTGGGGGCAAGGTCATCATATTTGTGTTGCCTTGCATGTGAGTGAACAGCTTCTACCAATGCATGAAAACACTTAGACGTTTGGCGAGATAAACTTCTTGTTGGTAGCACAAAATGCCATACTAACACCAATATATAGTAGAGTGTTAATTGGAGTTCAGATGGCGTTCCAAAAGCACGAGGTCCTAATTTATTTGCTGGGCTCCGAAATAGTCAGTGTTGGGATGGGAAAAAACCCTGCATGGTGCCAGACGTGTGCATCGCTGCCCAGAGTGCGACAGCTGCATAGATAGCTGTCATTTTTGATCATGGGTGAACACAGATCATGTGCACGCTCCATGACCTAGACCCGTCTCATGGTAAAGCTGTCTTGTTAGACCAGAGAGGTTAACCTAGTGCTCCTGCTGGTACCAGGAGCTAAGCGACAATGGCGCTGTGGTGGTAGCATGCCGTTTAGTAGTGATCAGTATTATGCAGTCCTATTTAAACAAGATCACAGGAGTGATACTTCTGGGCCCACTCATGTTATGTTGTGCTGATGTGTACTTAACTCAACCTTGGACTACATGGTGACTGTTATGTGTCAGAGTGCATGATACTTGCGTGAAACTGCTGGGTTGTACATGTGCCCAGTACAGGACACGGAGGCCAGTGGGTTCCATTTGGCATCTCCATTGGAAGACCATGGCCTGGAAAAGCTAGTGAAGATAGGAGTCCAACCCCAAGGCAGGAGTTGTGAATTGTCTGCATTCCTGAGGCAGGGGGGCACTGGAGGAAGTGGAGCAGAGCATCCGCCTTGCATATCAAAAGGAGGATTCCTGAAAGAGTTGCTGGTAAGTGCCGTCTGATAAGGTTTGCACTGTAGCACCAGGGAATCATGAAAGGGATGGATTAGGCCTTTTAAACTTGGAGCCATATCTCAGTGGAGGCAAACAGTGAGGTGTGAGCCTTGGTTTCTCTTGGCCAGCGTTGTGGGCCAATCAAAATTCAAGACACTCCTGCTGTGGCCGACTGTCCCTTTGACGGTAGGCTGAACAGAAGGAGGGCACTTCAAAGTGGACACCCACAATAAGTATATCAAAAGGACCAGACCCTAAAGCACATTGGTTTCTGGATTTGGACTATAAACGTGAGAGCGGGAGTACCAAGAGTTGTTTAACAGCACTGTTCTACAGCCAGGTCCAACTGGAGAGAAGATTACAAGATTCTAGTTGCCATTACTTGTGACCGGGGTCCACTAGTCTCCCTGCGGGGTGAGGGGACGCCACCTGGGAAGTCAAGACCACTTGCCAGCCTTCTTCCTGCCTGCTAAGACGAGTGGATCATGTTAGGAGAGCACCTTGAGGGACAGGTCCAGAGGGGATCACAGTGAGTTTAGTGAGATGTTTGGTCCATTGGGAACCATTGCAAGGGAGTCATCTGCTTGCTCTTGAGGAAACCGTCACCATTGTGAGAACTGAAATCAGCAACCCCTATGTGACAGGAGAGTCCACCATGAAGCTAGGGCTGTTGTCCATGTGCTCTGAAGTGGGCTCCCCAATGTATCAGGATAGGGGCCACTGAAGATTAGGCATTTATCGGTGTGAGCTGAGCCAGAGAAGGCTCGAAGAGTCAGGGAAAGACTGCAAGAGTTTAGATAGCATCAGGGGACCAGAGAACACAAAAAATAGTACATCTGCCCTCCTGTGTTTGCTGCCGCCTTCACCTAGATTAAGACTGTTTTAGGCAGTCAGGTCGGTTAGTGACTTGCATGAATTTAGCAAGAAGCACTGCCAACATTGACTCTTCAGGCCAAATGGAAATTTTGATGTGTGGGCCACAGCTTAAGTTGTCTCCATTATTGAATTTCAGAATATCCAACCCCACTAGTTTAAAAAAGACTGGTATTCCACCTAGGACATAGCTGGGGCCCCGACCTTAGATTATGGGGACTTTGTGTACTGTGTCTTTGTTTCAGGTGTTTAATTTAAAACACTCAAAGAAAACACTTTATTGTATTGAATTTAACGCAGTTACTGGTTTTATACAAGTCTTGTGCCTTTGTCAGCAACCCCTCCCCGCAGTTTGGGATAAACAGTTATTTCTGGAGCCAGACCATGGCAGATCTGCATATTGCTGGCTTTTGTCTGAGGTGGTATGGTGGAGTATGGGTGGGCAGGGGTTAGATTGTGGCCCACAACAAATGTATGTGGCTGAGATAGATACAAGTAATTCACCAGACATTTTTGGGGTTTTCTTTCATATACATTACGTTACCCGATTCTGCCAGATAAAAATAGGTGACAAACAAGGCAATGAGGAAGTAATGCATACACAGTCACAAGAGCATTGTATAATGCTGGTGCAACTGTGTGTCATTCTACCCAGCAAGTTTTGGAGACGGTGGATCCAGGGGCACAAATGTCACCATTCGACAGAACTGTTGTGTCTGCTGGGACAGGAATGCCCTCTTCATGGTATACAAGTGTTCCCCTCCCCTGGTTGCAGGACTGCTAGTAAATCAGACATGCTGACTTTCTTTGGCCCTGGCATCAAACTAATCTAGCATATGTGCAGAGGCCTATGCCTGTCCCTTACAATGTGAAGTTAATGACAATGTGAAGTTAATGACCTATCCGGTAACCTAGGGAGGGGGGGGGCAGGGTGCACCAAGCACGCAAAGGACTTACTGTCCCCCTCATGGATGTAACCGCAGTGGTGCAGCATACTGTTTCCTTATTTGTAGTCGGACCAATCCTTTTTATCTTGTCTGGCAGTATGGCCTGCTGATCTCAGTTCTGTAAAGTTCTGCTGTTGAGTAACCCTTAAACGGTGCACGGTCACACGTGTATGTTGTGCATGGGTCCCATGATCCTGTAACATGCAAATGCAGGACTCCTAGTCTGTGAGGGAGCCCAGATACTGAATCCAGTGGAGAATGTTGGATGCCATTGGTTTAGGATGGAGCAAGATTGAGGGTGACAACATGGTACAAAGACAATGGAAGTGCATTGTTTGCATTCGTGTGGCTGGTTCGGTGTGGAGAACCAGCCACTTAAATGAGGAGACAGAGCTACCTTTGGAATTTCCATGAAAACTATTAGCAAAGAGCTGCTCATTTTTCCTTCCAAGCACTGCCATTTGGTTAATAGTAGGGGTGAGGAGTGGCAGTTTCTATTTTAAGATGTAGATTCTAGCTAGACCTGCCCTTTTCTGTCCCAGATTTCGAGAGGGGATTTATTGAGAGAGGTCAGCCTAGTGAAGAAATCTCACTTGATGTGAATGGTGATGTTGCTTGGAGACCGCAGCAGGGCCATTTGCTGGGAGAATCATTACTTTACAAAAAAAGGCTCCGCCTGCGGACCAGCCTGAGAAAGACACTGCAATGAACCATCCTAATCCAGCTGTGAAATGCGAGACCATGAATCTGCGTCCCCAGTCTATAAGAGAGGTATAAAGTGGGACCTACCTCGCCTAACTTCGTTCCAGTTCCAAGGTGGTCTTGACCAAGGAAGGGAGCGCTCCACAGAGTACTTCGAGGTAGGTTGTGTACCGAGGGCTGATGCCTGCATGACAGTCCGAGGTGCACAAGATCACCTGACGTCTGCACTGAATGCAGGAGGATTCAAGGGCCTGCCTGGTTCTGAGAGAGGAGTGAGGCATCACCTGCAGGAGGGGAGGCTGTCGAGAAGAGAAGCCCAGCATGTCCCCAGTGATTGAAGAATCTGAAAATATGGATACTATTAAAGAGCAAGCCAAGTGCAACTTATCGAGAGGGTTCCCTGGGTATGTGTGACTGCACCTAGTCAATGAGGCTGGTCAGCCCAGTCGGCCATTGTTGCCACTGTGAACCAGACTCCTCTGGCAAGGCAGTGCCACAACATCCAGATCTGAACTTCATCCACCCAACGTCATCAGGGAGTTGTTATCGCAAGTAGTGGTATCACAAGGATTCCCCTGTGACTGCAGCACATGGGCCGAGAGCCACTCAGACAGATGATGCACTGAGATAGTTTACCTGAAGTTAGCCAGGGATAAGGGCGATTGAGATGCTTTTCAAAGCCTCAGGGGGGGGGGGGGGCGACTGATAATCTGCACTTCTGTTTAATTTGTGCTGCTGACACTATATTGGAGACCATAGCCCCCGGAGATCACCCGAATGGGGAAACCTGAGAAACAACCAGGGATTTAAATGTATTCTTGTGGGGTACATAGTTCGGTTATACAATTAAAGTAATTGCTTTTGCAAACAGAAAAGAACTAGGATGGACGTGGAGGGTTGACTTTTTAGACTTATGAGCTCCTGCCCCCATATTACCATCTTGAGAAACTTTGGACTGATGGTTGTCACTTCCATGAAAGTGAAGTACAAAAAGGGTTGTTCTGAGTCCACTTTGCAAAGCCATTGTAGGCCGTGCCCTAGGACCCCATTGGAAAACCGCATCAGCCCCATGGTTCAATAAACTGCTCAGGAAGAAACCAAAGAAAGAAAACACTAATGGGTACCATGATAGGGACCCAGGGAGGGAGTTCTGTGGTGTTAGGCTCGATTTCCCAAAATACACCCCATGTGTCACAAATACATTTTCCAAGGTTTCCCCAGAGACATTCCATTGGCTTCACCAATTTCAAGAGTGCCACTGACCCCACCTCCAAGAGTTGTTCCCTTTATAGATTTAAGATATGCTAAACTATCCCGAAATCTAAGACTGTGGAAGAGAAGACTAAGTTAGGGCGAGATGTTCCTGGCAAGCCAATATCAAGAGGAAAGGAGGTAAGACAGGAGGACTATATGTCGATGATGAGCGGAAAAGGGAATGTACAGATTTAAATAGAATGGCAGGCGGAAAAAATGAAATACTATAAAGAAAATTGAGGAAGGGGGGCACACACCCTTAGAGGTAGCTTAGGCTGAAAGAAATCTACATCTGGGAGAGACAATCCGGATCTGCAGATGTACAAATATTCCAAGAGAGTTTGTGCACATATGTGCAAGGCCAGAATATTTTTGAAAGGTTTAGTGAGCTTTATGTTGCTTGCAAAGTACAAGCTTTGAATGGTGGATGTAACAGCCACTCTAAGGAGTTATTTGGAGGGCACCTCTAGCTGATCCAATGAAATAAGTCAATGAAGTAAACTGATGAAAAGGTTGGAGCTGAAGCCAGGTCAGGACCTTCAAAGACTTAAAGCCAAAAGTGAATACTATTCCTTCATGGTGTTTTGTAGGATTGGAATGAGTGGGTGACATGGAGACCAGAGATTTTCATGCCCTTAACCAGTTAACGTGACTGTGCAACTCAAAGGAGGAGATTTACCAGATCCTAACCCAGCAGCACTGCACCGGGCTAGGATTAGTGATTGGCAGTATCCGCAGAAGCCGGTACAGGTAAGCGGGGTGGGGCGGGAAGCAGATGGACGATGAATAGGTATAAATAATACCTATTCCATCGTCCATCACCACCCTCACTGTGCTTACCCGAGCCAGCCACCACTGGGCAGTATCATATCTGATAAGATATGGTCCTGCTGCTCTTCGCCTGTCCTAGGGCTCCTTCAGGCTGCCCAGTGCAATGCAGAAACACTTGCAGCATCGTGCAACGGTGTGCGCATGTTATTTTACATAACAAGGGCCATCTTTCAGTAGAAAGAACAGATCTTCAGCATACTTAACTATTCCAAATAGTACGTGTAATGCACAGCCCAGCACACATGCTTTGTGAAAAAAGTCACGAGTACTACTATCATTTCTCCTCATTTGCAGTACACCAATGTTGGAAGACTGACTTTGCACCAAACCATCAATGTTCATGTCAGAATGCCCACTTACCACCTATGGGATGCCCCCGTGGTGTAAAATTGCACTATTTTGTTAGTTTTAGAGCTTATTTCTGGACAGCAAATATTTGGTCAACACTTTTCACCAGTTTATGTCACTGCGTGACTCTACAGTAGTGAAATGTTTTGCTAAATTTGCCCCAAGGAGTGCTTTACCTCACTTTGACTGGCATTGCCAGACTAGAAAGATTTAGAAAAACTTGAAGGGTTTACTAAAATGTGGATAGTTGTACAGGTTAACAAAAAGCTGGTGCTGCCTGGATCCAAGGCCAGGGCAGAGAGGTAAGCAGACTGGATTCAAACCAGAGGGTGAGGGCCAGGACTAGTCCAAATGGGTTAAAGGAGAAAACCAACAAAACGGAGTGTGTTCCAAGTCAGGAATACAAGAAGGGAGGGCATCGTCAAAGCCCAATGGGGTGGGCTTTACAAATGACTGCCAGAAAACCCAGTGAGAGCTGCGTCCGTCGTAGTAAGTGTGCCGACTGTGGGTGAAAGGAACTTAGAGGGCCCAGTTGTACTCAACCAAGTAGCAAAGTGCATTTGGAAAAAGGAGCTAGACTGCCTGAAGCACATCCATCCAAAAACCATGCTTTGGAAGCTAGTAACGATGGAAGTAACATATATTAACTGTAACATCACGGGGGACACATGGGCCGAGCACTTTTCTAAAATCTATGCTGTATCAGGGCCCCCCCCTGACACCGTCTTCCCCGTCAGGCCTTTGAAGATTGAACTACACGAGGTTGAGGATGCCATATCAGAAAGTGCGGGTAACAAAGCCCCAGGCCCTGATGGCCTATCAATAGATCAAATCAAATCAGAAATTAGTTTTTTGGGCACCCCTCCTCTGTAACCTTTTTAATAATTTATCTGACAATTCCATCCCAGAGTCATGGTCTAACAGTGTTATCGTGCCAATATTAAAAAAAGGCGACAGATCAGACCCAGGCTGCTATCGCCCGATATCACTGATAGACAACACCTTAAAGGTCCTTGGGAGGGTAATTTTTAAGAGGATAAGCAGTTGGGCTAACGATAATGATATCTTACATCAATGTCAGCTCGGTTTTAGATCTAATCTGGGCACTGTCGAACAATGTCTGAAGTTGAACCTGTTAACAGCAAAATATACTATTGTAAAAAAGTCCCCCCTGTATTTTGGTTTTATGGATTTACATTCTGCCTTTGATTTTGTTAACCGTTCACGCTTGTGGTCACTGCTGCTTAATTATGGTTTAGACGATTCCTTGGTTTATTTTCTTTCCTACTTGCACAGGGATTTAAAAGCCTGTGTTTGCATCAATAATGAGGGCGAGGTCTCCAAGGACATTTTAATTGGCAGGGGGGTTAGACAGGGCTGTGTGCTCGCCCCTCTGCTTTTCATTTTGTATATCAATGAGCTGAGCAACACTTTATGCACTTTAACCAATGATGTTCCAATCATTAATGGCACCCCCATTCCCGCTTTATTGTACGCGGAGCTAATGGGCCGCACACCCAATGCCCTGCGTATCCTAATTTCAGGCTTGGTTTCCTTTATGGCAGATTTGGGTTTGTCGACTAATTTCAATAAATCGTATGTTATGAACTGCGGCCCTAAAAGATATAACATTACCACAATTAAATCTGGAGAAAATACTCTAAAAAGCACAAGCACTTTTCCATATTTGGGACTACTTTTCTCAAACTCTGGATCCTGGCAACCACATGTCGCTTATGGGAGATACAAGATTGGCAAATCTATTAACTCGGTTCTCTCCCTTTGTCAACCTAGACATGCAGATGTGGTCTCCTCACTCATAAAGATCTACCGTACCCAATGCCAACCTACCGGCACGTATGGCTCAGAGGTGTGGGGATATTCCAACTGTATCTCTATCCAAACTGAGGAAAATAGATTTTGTCGAAAGGTATTGGGGGTGTTGTCTCCGCTGCAACATACATTTGCCATAAAGAACTTAACTTACCTTTCATAGAAGACTTCATCCGTTCAAGACCAGCTCTTTTTTGGCTAAAAATCTGGCTGAACCCTTCGGCCACCCTAACACGCAGCATACTATCTGACTGCCTACAAAGTGATAGGTCACACCATATTCCATGGTTGAATGCGGTTGAGAAAAGTTTGACTAGTGTGGGGTATGGCTCTTTATTTACTTCTCCTAACACTGTAGACCACTTCCATAAGAATAAAATTAAAGGGGCCTTGTACAACCTTTATGACATGGAACGGGCAAGATCTGAATATCTTAAGCCATCAGTTATCAAGTACTCTACACTTCTTAACCCCAATGTTGGCTCAGTGTCACCACAGAGATATCTGCTTACTATATTAGGTAGATTGAACAGGAGCCTTCTGTTCCGGTTTCGGGACGGTAGTATTGTGAATCTGTTAAACTTTCCTCTGGGATATAACAAACATATCGATAAGCTGGATTGCCCTTGTATGGTGGGTGGTAAACAAAGCCTGGTACATTTCTTCTTTTTTTGTGGTTTTTATAGGCTGTACACCTCTCGATACTTAATGCCGTATTGTCGTAGACATGAACTTAGAGTCTTCAATCTGGCATTAAAAACTTTTCGAATGTTAAGTTCGGATGAGGAGACATTCTGTGCAAGCAGCTTCCTTAAAGCTGCTGTTCGTTCCCGTGCTACTATGGATTCACTTTGATGAAATCAGTGTAATTGCATTCTTTGCACAATTTCTTTTTTGCACATTTTGATGGCTGTATGTTAACGATTGGACAAGTGGAGGCTCTCCTCTATATGAAATGATATTTTTAACTTTTGTACCAACCATTACCGGGTTTTATTAATTGCACTAATATGATGTATCTGTTGTTTTAACTATGATTATTTTTAATGTATATTGTACTTTTATGGATGTATCTACTCCGAATAAAGATCATTTGACTTGACTTGGAAGTAAGGTTCCTGCCCCGAGGGATAACTATGCTTACAGGACAATGGTGAAGGAAAGCCGCTCAAATCGGAGGAGTTTCTTCCTAATGTCAATGGCACGGGTTTGTTACCTAGCGAAATGACTAAGTATTTTGATTCCCCGAGCTCTGGCATCAATGACAATTTGGCAATGGATGATGTAGGGTTGGAGCAGGATGCATGGAGATGTCATTTTGCAGTTATTTGACTGGCCTAGTTTAGTAGCAAGGCCAGACCAATGGCGCCAAACACTAGCAGCCATCTTGATGCCAGAACACAGAAGGGAAGGATAATTAAATGGAAAGAAACTCTTGAGCGTGGGCCACATAAGATCCTTGATCATACTGTTTTAACATTGTTCAAGAATGGCATCATAAATTACTTTGAGGACTCCAAAGGATATTTAGCCAGAGTGTACTGAGAAGGCATCTGCCTTTTGGACTCTGAAGTAGAAGTGCAAATCATACAGGGAGTCGCTCTCCATGAACTGATAAAGTTTTGAACTCCTATGCAGAGTTTATTCCCCATCTGCCCGCCTTTAGGTTTAAATTTGGTGGTCCTGAAGAAGGTGGCCATAAAGCAATTCTGTGCCACAGAGACATATGTTGACCTGGATGTCAGATACCAAACTTTGCCACGGAGACTGTTCTTGATATGTCTTTACTGTGACTTCTTTGGTGTATATGAGCTGGTTGGGCACAAATTATGTATGAAGAATGAGTGAAAATGTGGTATGGTGGGAAGTGTGTGAGTGGAGTCCTCATTTAGGGGATTTATGACAATGAGGATGAAATTATGGTTTGTGACGAGAACATAATGCATATGTTGATGTAGCACAATCGATCAAATTGTATAAACAAGAAATATTACATAAAGATTTTTTTTTATTACCAAAGATGTGAATTTTTTATTTTTGTATATGAACATAAACGAAAAAAGGAAGTTTGGAATAATTTAATTTAAAAAAATATATAATAAAAAGGACATGGATATTGGAGTTTGTATGGTGGATAGGCCCGTAGAGCTGGTGTCAGCCTATATTAAAGCAATATAGATCATGTGGGAGTTTTTTGTGCTCTCTTTGGTCGTTTCCCTCTTCTACCAGACCTGAAAGTCATTTTTAGGGGGTACCTTTGTTTAATGGAAGGCCTTAATTCTACATGGCTTAGAACACAGTAACACGCAACTGTAAGATGACGAGTCAACCTCTGAGAAGGGCCATCCAGTGCACAGGAAAAAGTGTAGCCATGTTTCAGTAACTTTAGATCCGTTTGATTAAGAAATTGATTTTTGTTAAAATGTGCAGATTATTCAGCAAATCATACTTATGCACAAGACGCAGCAGAATTGCATAATTCCAGTGGTGCTGGCTATAGGGTTGGGTAACGGCTGATTGGTGATAGGATTTGCTAGCTATTCATGAGAAAGATCATCAGGCACAAGTTGCGTGGCTAGCTCTTGGGGATTTGAATGGAAGCCTAGAGACAGGTCAGCAAGGGAGTGGTTGGAAGGCATTATGTTGGATGGGCTGCTTTACAGTGAGAATAGGAAACCTAGGCCATGTGCTGCAGCCCGCAAGAGGCTAGAAGGTCCCCTAGTGCACAAGAGTTTCCGGTTGTCATTTTCCCCATGACCTTTATGCACAATGTATGCTTGAAGACATTTTTCTTCCAGATTGTGAAGCGTGAGAGGGCGGAAGGGCAAGCAGTTGTGGGTGTGGGGTTTAATAAAGACAGTGAGTGGAAGGGAGGTAAAGTGGCGCAGGGACAGCCCGAGGGAGAGAAAATAGCCCATCACATGCAAAGTGACAGAAGCTCGGATACATGCTATCCAATCAAAACAGAGTGAGAACCAATGGGAGAACAAAATGCGCATCAGGAACAGCAAACCAGAATAGGGATAAAGAGCCATTTGGTTGGTCACAGGGAAGCGAGATAAATCCATCCAATCAGAAGCAAAAAAGTCTGACAAACATCCAAGGCTGCCTGTAGGCAAAACCTAACCAACATTGCCTAAGCCAATGTGTCAGCCCATGGGAAGTAAATGTGCCCCCCCTTCCTATTCTTTTGAGGAAAATGGATTGGAAAAGAGGAAAGATTGTGGGGCAATTGAAGGAGGATTTTTGTTGTTTTCCTGGTCTTCACGGGCGTGGTTCATTTTGGACTGTGCTAGCAGTAAGAAGAAAGGGACTTGGTGTGTTGCTTTAGGAACTGGTAGAATAAGAGTGTATACTCCTTCTGACATATGTTTATAGACCTTTGTTCCCAGTGTTACTGTGGTCCAGTGGGATTGTGTATTATCCTGGGTGCAAGTACAGAGATATAGCATCCAACCATGCAAAGTGTGACCCCTCCACCCTTTTTCTTAACCACCCCAGGGGATCCCACTATCCAGTGGAAAAAATGGAAAAAAGTGTTTTTAAATTACGCTACTGTGTGTGGGCCAAACCTGGGTTTAGAAAGAAAAGTTGTGTTGTTGGCCTATTATCTAGGTGCAGAAGGAGAGTAATTTCTAGATCACCTCCCAGATTTAGAGGCGCAAGAAGCAAGGGGCCTCAACGAGTTTGAAGTAAGTCTAAAGAAACTAGATGTACACTACCTCCCCCAAGACTAGCACGATCATGGAGAGGTACCATTTTGGGAGAAGAACACAGAAAGAGGGAGAGTCTATAGAAGATTTTGTGTCTGACTTGAGGAAATTAGCTGCCACTTGCAAGTTTGGTGGTGCAAGTGAGGAGAGAATTAGAGATCAGTTTGTTTTGGCTTGTAGGATGGAGCGAGTGCGTGAAGAGTTATGGCTCAAGGATGACCCACCGTTGAGAGAAGTTCTCATAATAGCCAAGCAGGTGGAGCATATGCTGCAGTGTGTCAAGGAGATAAAGCAAGACGCAGGGGAGAAGAAAAATGAAAAGACTAATGTCAGTGAAGTGGTGACCGAAAGTGAAGCAGTGTGTGGTCAAAGGCCAGAAGTTAGTGGGAAGAGAACAGAAAGAGGGCAGATTGGGGGGATCGTTCAAGGGTACCTGCTGTAGGTGTGGCAAGCAGGGACATCTAGCCAATGACAAAGAGTGCCCTGCTCTCAGATTCACGTGTAACAAGTGCGGTAAGAAAGGACATTTCAAGCAATACTGCAAGAGTGGGCAGGGAGTCAGTAGACAGAGTAGAGACAGGACGAATGTAGTGTGCGACGAGATTGTGGTGCAAGTACAAGAGGTGCAGGTCCAAAGTCCCAGCGTCTCTATGTGTGAAGAAATAGTGGTGCAGGTTGAGGGAGGTCAGGTCAGCAGCCCCAAGGATACCATAAAAGTAGGGGAGGTTGATTTGGAAGCATTGTTCGACTCCTGTTCTAGAATTACCATTATCAATGCCAAGGAGTTCTCACGAGTGTCAAAGGGTATGATAACTTTGAGGAAAATGGATTTAAGGCCTGGGGGGTATGCTGGTCGTCCCATCTCCATGAAAGGGTATTTTCTAGGGAAAATTGAATACAGCAACAGAGCAACGGTCACCAAAGTGTATGTGTCCACTGTAGGAGACAATATTTTGGGTTGGCAGGCACAGAAAGAGCTAGGGGTCTATTTAAATCCTAACAGTAATCCCCAGATATTGATACAAGAGATACAAGAACACAAGGCTGACGTTGTGACAGTTCAGAGAGGTGTTTAGAGAAGAACTAGGATGCCTAAAAAACTATTGTCACAGAATAAGATTGAAGGAGAACGCCAGGCCAGTCGTGGCGAAAGTTAGGAAACTCCCCATTGCCATCCAGGAGGAGGTAAAGTCCGAATTGGAGAAACTGTGCAAGGCCGGAGTCATTGAACTGGTGGAAGCGACGGAATGGTTGGCACCCATCGTGGCAGCAAAGAAGAAGAAGGGGTCGGTCCGGCTCTGCATCGACTTAAGGGCGTTGAACAAGGAGGTCGTGGTCGACCGATACCCCTTACCGAACATCACCCAAATGATGAGCATGCTAGAGGGTGCTAAGGTATTTTCCACTCTCGATCTCACCTCGGCCTATTTTCAAATAAAACTACACGAGGAGTCCCAGGAACTCACAGCATTTGTGACACCCATGGGCGCATACAAGTTTAAAAGAATGCCTTTCGGGCTAGTCTCGGCGGCCGCCGTGTTTCAGAGAATCATGGGCAACATCTTAAAGGGCATCCCAGGGGTTATGTGTTACCATGATGACGTACTCGCCAAGAATCATGAAGAGCACGATGAAAGACTGAGATGCGTGCTTGGGAGGTTTCAGTCACAAGGCCTTACTGTGAAAAAAGACAAGTGTGTGTTTGGTTGTGCAGAGTTAGACTTCCTGGGACACAAGGTGACGACAGAAGGTATCTGTCCCAAGGCCGAACTACAAAACACCATTGTGAATCTGACACCCCCCAAGGGCAAGGACAAGATCAAGTCATTCATGGGGATGTTGGAGTTCTACGGGAAGTTCATAAGAAACCTGGCGGGAAGGACTTACGCCATCAGGTTACTGTTGAAGAAGGAGAATGAATTCAAATGGAGTCAGGAGTGTCAGAGGGAGTTCGAGGATGTAAGGAGGGCACTTGCAGAGGCCCCCAGTTGGAAGTCATATATACCCAACCGAGCAACGGTAGTCACCACCGATGCGAGCGCAAAAGGGCTGGGAGCTGTCCTCACCCAAATAGGCGAAGAAGGAGAAGAAACCATAGCTTTTGCCTCAAGGTCACTCCAGAAGTCCGAGAACAACTACTCGGTGGTCGAAAAAGAGGCTCTAGCAGTATCTTGGGCAGTAGGGAAATTCAGAGACTTCCTGTGGGGGACTCAGTTCACCCTCCGTACTGACCACAAGCCATTGGTGGAAGTATTCAGCAAAAAGGGTCTGGATGCCATATCCAGCAGGATAAGGCGGTGGGTGGTCAGCCTTCAAGAATACACTTTCGACGTCGAGTACGTCCCAGGAACGCAAAACCTTGCAGCTGACTGTCTATCCAGACTCGTCAGTGAGGAAGAAACGAGAGAGAGGCAAGAGAAGACAGATGAAGAAGAGGAGGGCCTTCAGATGGAGGATGTCTTAACCATCCAGAGGGCGTTGGGAGAAGAAACATGGAGAAAGGCGTTGGAAGAGGACAAGATTTGCATATGAGTAAAAGGCGGATGGAAGCACGGAGACAAACGGGATGAAAACCTGCGGCCATACCTGGCCATCAAGGATGAGTTGTCCATAGTGGACGGATGCCTATTCAGGGGAACGAGGCTTGTACCACCTGCAACAGTGAGAGACAACCTGGTCGAGATAGCCCACGAAGGGCATTTGGGTATCACCAAAACCAAACAAAGACTCAGAGAGAGCTATTGGTGGCCGAACATGGACCTGGTCACCGAAAGGAGAATCAGAGAGTGCATTCCGTGCTGCAACAGCGACAAGGTCCTGGGACAACAGACGCCCCCCATGGTGTGTAAGCCGCCCCCGTCAGGACCGTGGGATGAGTTGGCATTAGACATTGTGGGCCCTATGTCTGGAGAACTGCGGACGGCTTACATCTTAGTGCTTGTGGATTTGTATTCCCGATGGCCGGAGATAAAGTTTGTCAGTGAAGTCACGACCAAGACAGTTATCAGATTTCTAGAGGAGGTATTCATCCGGGAAGGGCTGCCCAGCAACATCCTCACGGATAATGGAGTACAACTATGTTCGAAAGAAATGGAAGACTTCCTGGAAGAAAGAGGCATCAGACACAAGCGTTGCGCTTTATACCACCCCGAAACCAATGGCATGGTCGAGCGATTTAACAAAACCCTCAAAGAGAGCATCCAATTGGCCAAAGCCAGTGGCATAAGCTGGAAAGAAGAGGTGTGGAGGCGGTTAGAAGCATACAGGTTCACGCCGCATCAAACTACGGGCGTCACCCCGTTCGAATTGCTCCGTGCCAGGATACCCAACACCAAGCTAACCCCAGGGTGGATGGAGTGGCACAAGGGGTGGTCAGACCGAACCAAAAGAGCAGAAAGCTTGAAGAAGCAAGAAGAAGCCATGGAAAAGAGGAAAGCAGGATATGACCGGCACAAGGCCACCCGGGAGGTCGAATTCAAAGTAGGGGATAGCATCAAAATCAGATCTCCCACAGGGAGGGCAAGTTGGTCAGGGTACAGCAGTCCCACAAAAATTACCAAACTATTCAAGAATGCAGTCAAGACACAAGAGGGGAAAATATGGAACCTAGGGAGAGTTGTAAAATACCACCGGCCAGAGAAAGACCCTGAGAGTACAAAGGGGGGAAAAGAGGACTCAGGGCAGGACCTTAGTTTCACCACCAAGAGGCCGTCGGCAGCCCCTCACCCAGGCAATAGGCCCAACAGGAGAGTGACCAGACCCCCTAGACATTTCGATCAATATGTAATGATGTAACCCATGCCTGTCTGCCTACCGTGAGTCGCTACCTCCACCAGGTCTGGGTCCTATTTTGTTTTACATCCCTGATCTGGTTTCCTTTGGTCACCCTGTACTTTTCGCTGTCATGTTGTATTTAATACTTTCTTTCTGCAGGGAAGGGGGATGTGTGGTATCTCCCCTTTCATTCCCCCCCGGCGTCTCAGCGTGTGATTGAGCTGCTCGCGATGACATCACTTAGAATGTCATCGCGACCAGCATTCCAAGGCGAGCGCTGGGGACAGTATGTGAAGAGGCTGTTCAAACGTTGGGCTGTGGCTGAGGTCGCAGTAGGTTCATCTTGAAAATAAAGACTCCTGTTTAACTAGCTGTGACGTCTTTGTCATCATTGATCGTCACTACACATCCTTTGCAATAACACATACTAACGTCAGTCACACTTGCAATAAACATTTTACATTTAAAAATAAACAATGACAAAAATAATTACCATTGAGTATAGTTTGTAGCACAGTACAGTGCTTCCTAGCATGCAGGTGTATTTGAAACAGACACAATGCCCAAGGGGGAATCCTTGAACTTTGTTATACCAAGATCCTCTGGGGATCCTACCTATGTCAGTACGAGCTGCGAGAATGCATTACATCCTAAACTCCTTACCCAATCTATTTTTTTTTAACTGAATAAATGGTCTGGATGGAGCGACCACAATCCACTGGTTTTGTCAAAAATATCCATGTCAGAAAGTGTCCATCAGCCCATGCCACCATCTAGCTCCCTCAATCAGAGCAGGCTTCTAAAATGGAAGAAAGCGATCTCCAAGGAGTTCTGTGGAAACCTGTCTTCCATGGGCAAGTGAGCTTCAGTGCTGCCTAAACCCAGATTGATCGCAAAGATGTTTAAACTGCCTTTTCTGTACTCTGACAGTATGAGCGAAGCTCTCAATGTTACTAACAGCCCTCAAACACTCATCCTGGAAAAGAGGGGATGTAAAACTTACGTGGTCTTTGAAAAAAGGCTACCAAGGAAAGCAAAAACGTAAAGAATGAAGCTTGACTATTTTGGACTAACCCAGAGGCCGGCCTTAGTAGACAAATTATTAAAGACTTTCTGATTTGTGACAGAGGGAGTCACATCCCCTAGATAAAATACGTAAAAGACTCCTTGGAGGCAATCGGCTGCAAGAATTTTTACACCGCACCTGAAACCCTAAATGCCCAGAATAAGACTTTGGTCAAAAAACTGTTTGGTGAACGGACATCCACAAGCACGGTTGTCACTGAAAAGCGCAAATCTACAGTTTTGTCCTACAGATTATTGAAAACTGAATATGGAATGGAACCTTATTTTTCAGTGATGTACAACGCACAGGACAGATTTTATATGACCCGTTTTAGACTTACTATGTTACATCATTTATTGTTCGTCCCCTCTGGATTTACTTTATTAGTGGAGTTGAAGGGTACCTGCGGCTGCGACAGTAGGTCTGCGCAGGATACCCTTCACTTTGTACTGTTATGTCCATTTTATTCTGCCCCTAGACGTAAGTTCCTGGTGGGGATTCTCAAAAAAGCTAAATTCAAACAGGCAAAAGTAGCTCTACGGTTCTTGCAGAAAGCCCCAGACGCTCACACACTGTTTTGCATAATCAGTTTTATTAAGGTGGCCGTGAGGTTAAGGAATACAAGAGAAGTAAATGATTGCAATGTCTTGTAAATAGAGACTGATAACAGAAAATCTCAGATATGAAACTAATGCCCTTTCTCTTTTTTAATCATTTTAATGAGGTTTTTAAATGTTTTTATGTACTTTTATGGTATCTTTCTAAGTGCCGAATAAAGATATTTGAATCTGTGGAAACCTATCTTCCATGGGCAAGTGAGCTTCAATGCTGCCTAAAGCCGGATTGATCGCAAAGTTGTTTAAACTGCCTTTTCTGTACTCTGACAGTATGAGGGAAGCTCTCAATGTTACTAACAGCCCTCAAACACTCATCCTTGAATAGAGGGGATGCAAAACTTACGTGGTCTTTGAAAAAAGGCTACCAAGGAAAGCAAAAACGTAAATAATGAAGCTTGAGACCAGTTACTGAGCACCAGGTCCCTTCGCTATAGCATCCCCTTTTGGAGGTTTCGTAATCCAATCCTAGCATCGGAGGATGCACCAATGTTGACCGCCGTGATGGGTGAAGAAAAAATGATTTGATCATTTTTTCTCATGTATTCTCTTGAGGTTAGTTTGGGTCTCACCTCAACCCAAAATGGTGGAGCAGTTGGGAAATGTAAAGCTTTTTCTATTTAAGAAGTTGCAGGCGCTAGGAGGTTAGCTGAATAAGTCCCCAGGCCCAGACGGAGTTCCGGCAGATCTCTTTAGGAGTGACCCACTTATCCGGACCCCAGACCCCCTGCTTTTAGAGGTATTAAATGCTGCTTGTCATCAGGTCCTAATAGTTTGTGGCTCAACCCATCCTTGTGCCCATTTTCAAAACAGGTGACCGAGCTGACCCAAGATGCTGCAGGCCCATCTCCTTAAGTGGTACAGCTGTCAGGAGGTCTTGGGCCAAGTGATCTTGAAAAGGCTCTCCCTGTGGGACAAGGAGAATAATTTCGGACCTGGATTACCGGTTCAGGCCTGGCTTAAGTACTATTGACCAGTGCCTGAAACTGCACCTAATAACCCAGAAGTAAACCATGGCTAAGAAAGGTACCGGATTTGAGTTCTCTGGACCTTACTTCAGCATTTGAGCTGGTGAACCATATAACACTTTGGGCAAAGCTGATAGTTATCCACGACTGGTATGCGGGCGGCTGGTCCGACCCAGCATACCGGGTGGAGCTGGAAGAGACTGACTTCTCACAGCTTCAAGCGCTCCTCTATGGCTGCCCAGTCACGCAAACCATGGCCCCAATTACAAGAACGGTCTTGCTGGCTTGGTGCGCCGCCCTACGACACAGGATGGGACCGCAGGCTTACCCGACAGACGCCACTCTGGCATGGAAACTGGCTCTGGGAGGTGGCGTCCCTGGGTGGATTTTGGCGCTGGGACCTTATTGGGGTGTCTGTGCTCTGAGACGTTTGGGTGGGAGACCGCATTCGAGCCTTTGCTGACCTACAACAGCGCCACGCCCTACCCCATGCCCAACACTTCAGGTATTTACAGCGGCAACATGCCATTCATGCACACCTCCCCGCACCCACTACCCTTCCAGAGTTTAGACCACTAGAAGCCCAAGTGATGATAGGGGGGGGGAATCTAGATAGGGGAGGAGTATCCCGAATTTACTGGACCCTAGTCATTAATAGCCCCTCTTCCCTTGAACAGCTGCATACCCGGTGGGAGGGGTGGGTGGGACCCCTGGAGGAGGCCGATTGGAGGGATGCCTTGATGGCCCCCCGCACTCTGACCACATCATCCAAGGTGCGGATGGTGCAGACATACGTTCTGCACACATCCTACCTCACCCCAGAGAGACTTTTCCGTGTCCGATTGCAACCCTCCCCGGACTGCCCAAGATGTGGGCATTCCCCGGCCGACTTTTATCACATGGTGTGGCTGTGCCTGGGGCTTGTGAGGTTTTGGAGGGGAGTGGAACGGGAGCTTACGCAGGCTCTGGTCTGGGAGGTCCCTCACGACATCCTGCTACTGCTGCTGGGGATCTTAGATGGCCTGGATGGCTCCAGATCAGATAAACACCTGTTGGGAACAGCGGTGGCAATGGCTAAGCGGGATATAGCCCGGAACTGGTTACTGGGTGCTGCACCCACAGTGGGGGGATGGAGGAGAGGGGTGGACTGGTGCAGGGCCCAAGAAGAGGCCCTATTCGAATCCCGGGGCTCTCTTGACCTGTTCACTAAAATATGGGGGGGGAAGTGGTTTAACATGCTCCCGCCGTGAACCCAAATATGTACACTGTAAATGTAAATGTTGTAGTGCTTATATAGCGCACAATCACCCCAAGGGGTATCACGGCGCTGTACACATACCGCTCTGGAACCCCTCCTGGCCTTTCCATGTGAAGTGCCCACTCCTGGGCCCCCCAAGGTGAGGCCAGGCATCCTGGCGCTGTCGGGGCTGTTGTGGAGATTAAGCAAACCATTGCCCAGAGTTGCAGCGTGGGACCCATGATTAGAATAGGCACTGAGGCGAGAATTGTCAGATCCGGGGAAATTTAGCCCAAGACCCGCCTGAGGCGGGAATCGAACCCTGGTCCGGCCCAGACCTCTGCATCAATGCTTGTTAATGTTGCGCAAATTGTGATGTTAGATTGGCCAAGATTAACCCTACCCATGTGTACTACTGAATTTCAATCATTGTGCCTGTTGAGTAATGAGCTGCTGCCTATGATGTTTATATGCTGAATAAAGTTGATCAAAAAAAACTAAACACCTTGGGCAATGATGTCAATGGGCTAGACCCAGCACCGGTGTCCTTTTTGGGGGACATTCACAGGGACATGTCTGAGGTTCGGGAAGTATGGTTGTTGTACAAGATCTTTTCCCGTAAACAGAGTCATCAGGCAGGGTGCTTCCTGGTCCCATTTTATTTTTCATTTTTTATATCAACCACTTAGAGATGGCCTTGGTGAACCAAGGAAAAAAAAATTGTGATGTTCCTTGTGGGGGACATTGGCCGTTACCAGTTATGCTTTATGCAGAATATATACGGTATAGGGATGCAGCTATTACTGGTCACCGGCGCCACTAAAGCTATTGTTAAAATTTTTAAACTACAGTGTTCCCCTGTTGCCACGTATGGAGCCGAAGTTTGGGGATCGGCCAGCAGCATTGGTATTCAAAGAGAGGAAAACCGTTTTTGCAGGAAATTGCTGGGAGCACCAATTTCCTCTTCCAATTTCATCTGTCATAACGAACTCAACCTCCCTTTCATAAACGACTTTATTAAAGTAAGACCAGCACTCTTCTGGATTAGAATCTGGAGGAATGAGGCTGCTGCCCTTACGCAAAACATCATTAGGGACTGCCTTAATAGTGATAATGGCATGCAGATCCCCTGGTTTAAAGAAGTTTTTAAAATATTTAATGAAATTGGTAGAGGCATTTTGTTTACTGAGCCAACGGCTATTGAACCAAAGGACAAATATGAGGTCCAAAAGGCACTCTATGCACTTTACCGTAATGAACGGCTTGGAATTGAACTACAGAAATCAGGGGTCAAAAAATACATTGGTAATGGTCTCTGTATGCAAATCATGCCACCCTACCTATCACTGCCTATGTCAAATTGGGAACGATCTCTACTGTTTCGTCTAAGGGCAGGAACTGTCAAATTTTTGCTCTCTTTTCCTCTGGGGTATCAACACCATACTGACCTTACCCCCTGCCCCTGTGACGGTACAAGCACTCAAGACGATTTGCACTTTCTGTTTTTCTGTAAATTTTATGTGAGATATACCAAATGGCTTTTAACCCCATATTTTAGAAAACTTAGACCTCTTACACTTCAGGAATCCTATATGCTGCTGCTCACCCTGGACAATGATGAACTGACATTTCGCACTAGCACTTTTCTAAGACTAGCCATACGCGCACGCAAGACTATGGAAAGTCCTTGTAATCAGATTCAGTCAAAAAATACTACTGCTAAAACCTTATAAGTTAATGAAATTTATTGTCTAACCTCTGTATGAATTGCTTTGTTACTATGAAATGTAAATTATTTAACTGTTTTGTATTATGTGTATGTATATGTTCTTTGATGTGTTCGGTACTTTTATGAATTTTAACAAATTCGAATAAAGGTCTTTTTGAAATTTGAATTTGGTCACCGTTGCAGATTTTTATAGAGCATTTAGATATTTACATAAATCACAAAATCATGCACAATGGTCATAGGTGCTTTAAGGCCACTAAACAAAGCTATTTTGCAATAAAATTAACACTACAAAAGTTCATACTTTTAACTATTTAAGCATTTTGTTTGATGACAGAAACATGAGGTCCCTTGTTCAGTTCAAAAAGAAGAATGCTCGCTCACTCTTGGGGGAGCAGTTAAGGATTTCAGTGCAAGGATGGGCAGGAAACCAATCAATGCCCTTTAAGTTTATAATGGCAAATGTGTGTGCCACATGCTATGGCAGAGACATTTGAAGGGACGCGTGTTCAGGTTTGTAGTGCCATCCAGGTTGACGAGAACAGGTTTGCCAGACATTTACAGGCTGTGCAGCAAAGCATTTCAACATGTCCAAGAGGAATTGGGTCTTAAATACACCTTGGATACTGTTGCACTAAGACCATTGTTATGGTAGATATATGTGTTGTACAAGTGTGCGTAAACCTTGAAGGGAGCAATTATTAGGGACTGTCTTACCCTGGAATAGCTTAAGAGCGATCTCATGGCTTGGATATATAAGAGCTAAGTTTACCATTTTGGGTCGTCCGGACTTTTATTCATGCACTGAAAGGATAATCAAAGCAGATTACAAGTGGGTTAAAAATATTTTTTTCCATTTGTGTAACTGTTTTAAGGGAAAGCAACGAATTACAAAAACCTGGCGACCGTGCCCATTGATTGGTAAAAAACAGCACCCTCAATTTAACCGTACCCGACATGAATGACCAACGCCTATAACCACCAGCTATTCACAAGGTTTAGGTTACTTTTTAATCAATTAGTCAGCTTCCCCAGGGTTGGTCTGCTCATGGTTCACTAGGCCATAGTGAGCGAAATAAAAAAAAAGAAATAAAGAATTTTTTTTTAAAAAAACTGTCCACATTTTACCTGGTCAAGAAAAAGATCTTTAATAGCTCCGGGTGGCGTGGAATTAATCTTGCCACAAGCCCGAGACAGATCTGACAAATTAAGACATCGCTACCTGCTTCTATACCTTTCTCCTCGGTTATAACCCACAGACCTTTGAGGGGGGAGGGGGGAGGGGGGGGGGGCTTTAAATAGGCGCTACTTCCTTGTTATTAAGACTGAGCCAAGTACATGGTAGATCCCTCCCCAGGATTCACTCAAGACAAGTTACTGTGCTGAGGGACCAACCTGGAGCTCGACCCCCCGCACTGCGGGGAGCTGTGTTACACCACTGGCTCGGGATATTTCAGCATCTATTTTATACTACTAAGTACCACCATTTACATTGTAACGGCTCGGATGCTGGTCGGACTCGCATTATGTGCCCACTGAAGCCCGTTTGGGCATTTTTTTTTGTGGTTGTATGTTTGTACGCCTTCCCCCCCCCCCCTTAAATATAATTAATATCATTGTGCTGTATTTGGTGATATGTTTAAGTTTATGTATCTTATGATTATATTTTAACCAAATAAAGAATGTTTGATAAAGTAATCAAATGGTAAACTGCCACTATAAAGCATGTTTCATGGGCAGAGTAATGGTTACGCGCCATGAGCAGCACTATATCGCCTGCTGTTGGATATTCGAGGCGCTGGGGATTCTGCATCCTTTCATATCACAGAAAGTAAATCGAACACTGCAAGGTCTGGAACAGGAGAAATGGCTGAATGAATCTGATAGAAGCAGTTAATGATTGGCGACAGATGTTTACATTTAAAAGTGACCCCCTTCCCCCAGTCTCTAGGTCATTAATGGCTGCCTCGAGAACCGACTTTTCACTTATAAATCACTGATTTCAAGTGCGTTCGTTTAATTAGTTCAATGCAAGTAAAACAAGACTACGCAACCCAGAATGCATTAGGCAACCATACTACATTCCAGGGTTGGAAAGTTTCCATAATGACGCGAAGGGAGATGTTCAGGCTTCATATGCTTTCCGGAGAGGAAGGAGGGTGGTGTGTGGGGGATGTCCACCCGAGGGATGCTTTTCGGGAGTGGGCAGTTCAAGCCCCGGGTGTGTTAGGATTGTCCAGCCTGGGGAGAGGCGAGGTCTCAGACAGTTGGGGATATGCTGGACTATTTTAAGTGCACTGTGGTCCTGTCAAGTAGTGCAGGGTATGGTTCTTTGGTGTTTCCACACCCTTTTTCAGGGTTAGTCGACATGGTTGCCTATGGGCTTGCTTTGATTTTTCCAGGTTGGGGCCTTGGTGGTCTCGCTAGGACAGGTGGCAGACAAGAATAGGGCTCTCACTAGTCTGGAAAGGTTGGTGCCTTTACACAGAGGACGTGTTGACAGATGGAGTACAGGGGGCCGATGCTTACGCGAGTAAATATATAACCCAATATTTTAATATCTTCAAGTAGACCTTTGGATAGTTGGTTTGTGGTTCTGTCTGTAGGCAGTCTGCAGTAGCTAATAACTATATTTATTAACGGTGTTGTGGGCAGCTAATAACTATATTTATTAACGGTGTTGTGGGCAGCACCTAGACGTTCTCTATATACCGTGGTTTAATTTGAAAGTGAGATCACCTGCACTTCTCAACTCTATTGCAATACTTTGAGAGAGTGCCAGAATTTCTCAAGAGTAAGCGGGTACTCCAAGTAGTGGGGACCTGCACCTCTATTCGTTTAGACTGCCTACAGAGGCAAAGAACCCTACAAATACCAACTGCGTCACTCCTCGCTCACACAGCCCAGAAATCTGACAGCAGAGTTAACTCCTTGACCAGACAGTCCTTTCAGCCTCGGCTCAGGGAAGAGTAGAATACCAACCAGAGAGCGAATGAATAAGTGGAAATAGGTCTGGGGTCCTCCTACCTGGTCAGGTTTATGGAGAAAACGCTCTAATACAAAGAAATCGCCGATACGTTTAAGGAGTCGGTTACTTACTGGCAAACGTGATGGTATTTCGTTTTAATTTGTGCGAAAAGGATTCAGCATTCAGGGGGGGGGGGCACTGTATAACAATATTGGCGAGACAAGCCCTCACGCCAGGGAAAGCGAATCAAATGAGATGCATCGAAGCGGCTCACGCGAGTGTAGCAGGGGTTCGATAATTCACCACAACCAAAAATTAGAAGGTGAACGTCACATCGTACTAACGAGTTAGTAACATTTCACAAACACGTAGTAACAACTTAAAATACATTCTGCAGAAGCTAGTTATAAAAGTAGTAAATGTCATTCTTCTACGCACAGGCCTACTGCGCACCTCATAAAAGAAACTGCTAGAGGTTTACTGTTAGAAGACATACTTATATACTGTGCAATTAATTAATTTCGTAGGATGCAAATTAAACTTAAAGAGACGTTACCGTTTTAGTTCACGTTTCAGCGCGCAAACACCACCACGACGCAACTCTGGGGCGTTCGGTTGCCAAAAAAATTAACTTTTAAACCCCACCCGCCCCCGTCAATTGGTGTTAAATTCACCTGTGTTGCCATCGCAGGCCCGCTTCACTCCTCCCTTTTTTTTTTGAAACGTGGAAAGCGAAGTGTTTGTTAAAAGGGTTAGACAATGCCATCATTTTGACCCGTGTTTAATTTCAGCAACAAAATGCTTACCGTCGCAGTTTGTTTCACCTTTTCACATCAGATCTGTGTTGAAGCCCAGCAGCCAAATGTCACTTGGGATACCTTAATATAGCTGCATACATAGTGAACACAAAACTACACATCCCAGAATGCAAAGTGCTCTTGGTTGAAAACAAGCTCTTGGTGTGAGTGCATGCCAATAGACACGATAAAACGGCAGAGTCCCGATTTTTTAAAGGCCAACACTTTTATTTTAGGTGACTCCCGCCTAAAACCCCCTCTGCTTTAATGCAAGTAAATGGGAATAATCAATTCCTCCGAGATTTTATTCCTTGTTTATCCCTCTTACCCAGTGGTCGAAGTGCAATACAAAAGTAAGGGAACTGTGACCCTGCGCGCAATAGGGGCGGGGTGAGTGAGTGTGGGGGTTTGGTCAAAGACGTAGCTAAAACCAAATATTCTGTAACTGTTTACCTCTTTCACCTTCAGGTAACGATATATAAAACAAGGTACAGTGAAATGCAAGAGTTATGTTAGTCAGTGGGAAATAGACTATTGTAGATTATGAAACATCTATTAGTTAATGCACTGCACCAGAGAACCACAGCATTGAATCCTCGTTGGTGCAGTGAGGAATATCAACTTATGTATGTTTAGTGCTTCAAGGTCCCGCTCTGTGACAGAAAGCACTGTGAATACGTAAGCCATTATTTTAAACTTGCATTTCACACAACACAGTATAAGATAGGCTGCTACAAGATGTGACAAGAAGTTTAAGATAAAAAGTGATTCCAAAATACAGATTTTAGTACTACCCAGACTGTATGTAGTGCAATTTTTTTTAAACAATCTTTCGAAAGCACACACTTCCCACCTTACGTTGTAGCTCCCTTACAATACATTGCAAATAGAATGTGTGTCATCATAAAGCTTCAAGTGATTCTATCAATTAGTTTTTGTTTTTAATAATTAAGGTAAAGTACATGAGCACAAAATAAAGCAAACATTGAAGCTTCTCATCAAGAAATTTCAAGGACGGTACAGATAATACATTACTGTAAAAATTGATCACAAATCATAAACATAAGAGAATTCCGCTATGGCAGACACTATACAGCTGTACAAAGCAAAAAATACGTCATAGCGGTGCCTGAGATAGAAATATATATCAAGGTACAGAGGAAGTCAGGGATAATCAACCATCTGCTTCCATATATGTACTAACCAAGCCCCAAATTTGCTGTCCCAGTGTCCTTTTCCGCCTCCCTTTCAGAGCATACAAGCTGTGTTCAGTGTTGTACGTAAAAAGAAACCGCGTCCGCCATGCTTCAAATGAAGGAGCATCTCTTTGTAACCAACACGAGGATATACATATAGCCTAAGTACAGCTGTAGCTACAAATACCAAATAAACAGTATTATTAGAGGCAGCAACAACATCAACCCCCATATCTATACCCAGTAGGATCTGCATAAGTGATAACTGAAATCTCGGATAAAAAATTATTCACATGCCCAAACAGATTCCTCAATTTAACACAAGTACCAAAAATATGCATCACGTCCGCCTGTTGAGCACTACACCTGAAACATTTCCCATCCGGATCACCGCCCCAAATTTTGTCTCGCGTATGATACAAATAAAATAAAGTCTTATAGTGTTGGGTGACCAAGTTAGCAGACATAAGCACTCGTCCCTCTAACTCAATTGAATTCTCAAGCAAGATCCCTTGGCATCCTAATCTATTTTCCCATTTACTAACATGTATTTCTAAATCGCCACTGGATTCAAGCAAGCCGGGCTGAAGACGGCTGGAATGCCAGAAACCGGTCCTCGGAAGCTTGTTTCCGGTCCAGGGAAGACATGGCTTGGCAGTTCGGGCTGCACTGTTCCCATGAGGCACAGGGTCAGACTGATTTGCATATAGCCATGTCTGAACTGGGGTGGCAGAGTGGGCTAAAGAACGGTGATGGATTAAACCCAGATCTTTTGACTGGGTGTGAGTGTTTGATTGATTCAGATGCTCCATCCATCACCACCCCCTTTTGTACCGTTTCTAAATCGTTAGGCATGACATCTAACATTAAACCCCTATCCGAGCTGCTTTCCTATTGGCCTCAATGAGAGGATTGGATTGCATGCACAGGCGAGCTTTCAACAAATAGTCACGTATTTGCAAGTATTTGAAAAAGTGTGAAGTTGGGAGTTGATATTGTTCCTTCAGCTGGCCAAACTATTTTAACCCGCCCGCTGTATATAGGTCACTCAGAGTGATTAGGCCTTTCAATCGCCAGCTCACCACTACACAATCCCAAAAGATGCTGGGGAAAAAAATCGGGGCAGTCAGTGGGGTATACCTAGAGATCTTTTATATTTTGTATAACTAGCCTTCCACACTTTATAGGCAGCGGCAGCCACCTTGAACCTTGTGCGTTTGTAATAATTCCAGTCCATATTGAGGAAAAGGCGATTTCTGGCTTCAGTACCAAGGAGCAAACTGTATATTGAGGGTTGTAAAGCTGGGTCTAAGGGCCATACCCCAGTAAGTAGAATATTCATGTGCTGGAGCATGCAAGCGTAATAGTATAATACAAAGTCTGGTACAGCCCAACCTCCTACAGCCTTTGGTAAGACCATGTATTTTTTTGCACGTCGCTCCTTTCCCCGTGACCATAACAATTTCATACAAATCGACTGCAGTTGTGTGGACTGACCAGAGGACAGACGTGCCAAATACCAGGATGTCATCACTGTAGTTGAGGCTGTTCTTAATTGGTCTTATTATTTGTCTGATTGTTTCCTGGAAGATCTCAGCTGTTGATGATATTCCGAAGCTTAGTCGCTTGTAGCGAAACAGACCTAGGTGTGTCGAGAATGTTGTTATGTACCTTGATTGTTGGTCTAGTTCTAATTGGTGGTATCCTTTACATAGGTCTAGTTTGGAGAATCGTCTCGTTCCCGTCAAACAGCTAATCATGTCGTCTAGATGTGGCCCCGGGTGTTGTTCTCTTTCAATGGCCATGTTGGGAATTCTCATATCTACACATATTCTTATTTGTGCCATGTCCTTTTTTGGTACAGCAACTATTGGAGACACCCATGGCATCGGCCCTTCAGCCGGTTCGATGATATCTTGATCCAGCAGTGCCTTTATTTCTTCTTCCACTTGCGGCTGTAGGTGGATCGGTCCCTTCTGTGATACTAAGCGACAGGTCTGACTGATTCGTTGATGTGCAGTGTGATCTGCCGCCCTTTCAGCTTTCCAAGCCCTTTTGTTAGCTTCGGATACTCTTGTAGGATGCTTCTTTTGTCAGACACGTGATATGTCATCGGTAGTAGGCCCATGACCTTCGCCGTGACATTGCTTAGTAAGCATGGTGCAGGGATGTCTCCTTGTAGTACATGAATCTCTTCTGTGACAGTTTTACCCTTGTGTGTCATGGTGTCCGTGAATTTGCCCAAGTTTGTTACTGGCCTCTTCGCACCCCAGGTAAATACTCATACACTTGATGGTTGTAGGTGTGGCTTCCTCTTCATTTTTCCATATTCAGTGGCGCACATGATGTTGCACGTGGCCCCACTGTCTAACACAAATTCTGCTTGGTGCGGCCCTACATTGATGGTCACCCAGTCTGTTGTTTCTATTGACTGCTTGTCTACCAGCCTGATGTTTTCTTTCTCATGTCCCTCTTCTGTGGACATGAGATATAGGCGTTCCACTTTCTCTTCTGCTTCTTCTTCTTCTCCTGACTTCAGCAAAGAGCTCCTTGCTGTCGCTTCCATGTGTCGCACATGTCGGGTTGTCGTTGTTCTTGGTTTCCCTGGCCTTCCTCTGTCATTCTTGAAGTGCATTCCTAGGCACATGGTGGCAAAATGGTTGCTTCTGTTGCATTTTCGACATGTCTGACCAAATGCTGGGCACGCTCCTCGATGTGGAAATTCCAGCCCGCATCTGTAACATTGTGACCCTTGTTGTTTTCTTGTCACCTGGTCCTTCGACCCCTTCTTCCAGTTCCCAGATCGACCCGTGTCTCTTATTCTGTGAACTTGCTTCTCTCGTCGGTCCATTTGTCTTGCATGCGCCATCGCCCTTGCCTCTGCTCTCGCTAGATCTAAAATTCTTTCTAGCGTGGTCGGTTCCATTAGTATTCTCGTACGAAAGTCTGTGTCACGACATCCTTCTATCAGTCTTAGGCGGATGGCTTGCTCATTGTCGTACTTTTAAAATTCACAATGGCCCACTAATTTCCTTAGCCACGTTGCAAAGTCATCCATGGACTCCTCTGGTTGTTGAAAAGCTATGTTGAAACTGTATCTTTCAAAATCAATGTTTCTTTGAGGATCAAATTTGGTTGTCAGACACTTTATTAGTCCTTTGTATGTGCTTTTTTCGCTCTTTGGGAGCATTATTAGAAGGTCATCTACTTCATCTCCCACCAGATTCAGGAATAGTCCTAGCTTTTTGCCTTCTACTTCATCTGTAGCTTCTACGTATCGCTCAAATTTCACGCTCCACTTCTCCCATCTTATTCCCACCTGTGGCTCTGATACGCTGAATGGTGGTGGTGTGCGATACTGCGCACTTTGTTTGGTCTCAGGCATCTTCTATCTCTTTGTCTTGTTGCACCTTTATTTCCTCTTTTTGTTTATTTATTGAAATGATCTTGTCACTTCTCCTTTCTTATTTCTTTTTTCTTGCTTGCTGTTATTTATTGTGGGGATCCTTTTGTCCCTTTTCCCTTTTTCTACCAGTTTTTTCTTTTTTTCTCACTTTTCTCTGTGCTTGCCTGTCCTTAAAATGGCTGCCTTGCACTTCTTTGGTGCTCCTATGCTTTTGTGTCCCACACAAAATGGCCGCCGCACTCACGCGAGATTTCGCGATCGAAATCTCGCGTTGACTGTCCTTGAAATGGCCGCCTTGATGTTTCCTTGTTGTGATTGGCTCTTTACGCCTGATCCTATTATGGCCGCCGAGATTTTTTTCTCTCGCGAGACCTTGCGCTTTCATTCCCGGGCACTCGCGCTGGTACGCTGCTTCCCTTACCCCAACTTTGCTGCGCTTTGTTGGACGCTGTCGGGGTGGGCTCTTGTGTAGCTCCGTGCGTCTTTCTTTGGCTGCTGCCGCGATGCTCCTTTTCAACACACGATGATTCACGCGTGAGTCCGTTTCGCCTTCGTCGCCAGATGTCGTATCCTTGGTCTACAATCGGTACATGAATCACAGGACAGCAGGTGAGTGTAGGTATCTCTTTTATTGCTTCTACAGGAGCGCTGCGCGGCACGTCTGTCCTCTGGTCAGTCCTGGGCTTCTCTGTCCACTTCCTGTCCCTACAGGATGTGGTGTCCAGTGACCTGGTCACTGCCCTATGACCCACAGGGTCCTAGTGCCCTATCGTCAGTAGTCGCCCTGAGGTCACTATACTACAATTGTACACACCTAAAAAAATACAGAATTTTAGGTAATACCATCATTTTTAAAATATTACATCTGCCAACTATTGTTAAGTGAAGGTATTCGGACTGGTCCAGTTGTTTACGAATGCCAGGCAGCAACCTCTGCCAGTTAGATTGAACCATAGCAGCGGCAGAGGCTCTTATCTGTACCCCCAAGTACGTAACCTCTGGGAGAACCCTAAGGTCTGAAAAAGATCTGATATTTACACATAAGATCTGGGTCTTAGCAGTATTCAATTTATACCGGATACCGAGCCATATACGGCTGCAAGATATTCAATCTCGGGCATCGCCACAGCAGGCTTTGGAGAGACTACAGCAACATCATCAGCATACGCAATTACCCGATAATGTTGCTGATGTATTATGACTGGCGGGATCCGGGAGCTGTTCTCAATCATCTTTAAAAACAGATTGATATAGAGGGCGAATAACAATGGGGAACACGGGCAACCTTACCTTGTCCCCCTTTGTATTAGAACCGACGCCGACTGTAACTCCATTGTGCAGATCCGTGCACTTGGTTGTTGGTATAGTGTCTGTATAGATTTTATATATTTTGCCCAAACCCTCGGAATTTCATCACATCCCATATGAAAGCCCACAAAACTTGGTCAAAGGCCTTCTCGGCATCCAAAAGTATAAGACTCAAAGCTACTTCCATACCGTTTGCGTAGTCTATTAAAGCAATAACCTGGTTAGCATGGTCAGTTGTTCCGCGTTTGGGGATAAACCGATGCTGGCGCAAAGACACCAGCGAAGTTATCACTCCTGAGAGCCTTACCACTAGAATTTTAGAGTAGATCTTTCCATCTGTATTTAGCAATGAAATAGGTCGGTATGAGGCTGGCTGGTCTGCAGGTTTTCCCTTTTTCCTAAAGACCACTATGCTGCCTCGTCCCATGATTTAGGATATAATCCAGGCTGCGCCAGCCTAAGCGTAGCTAACATATCATGTTTCATAGCTTGAAAAAAGCATTTGTAAATCTCTAGCCGGAGCTTATCAGGCCCGCTTTTGGAAAAGGGGGTGGTGATGGACAGAGTTTCTGAATGATGCAGAATACTCCTACCCAGTCAAGAGATCGGGGCTTAATAAATCACCGCTTTTTAGCTCACTGCACCATCCCAGCTCTGAACCTGGCTACATGCAAATTAGTCTGTTCCTGTCCCAGTGCATGATGGGAACAGGGCAAACCAAACTACCAAGCCAATTCTTATACTGGGAAGGAAACAAGCTTCCCGGGACCGGTTTCTGGCATTTCAGCCGTCGTCGGCCCGGCTTGCTTGAATCCTGATGGTGCAATGAGCAAGGGACTCACGTCTGAGTATACCCTCCCACACTTAGTGTGGACAAAATCGATTTTGGAAAAGGGGGTGGTGATGGACAGAGTTTCTGAATGATGCAGAATACTCCTACCCAGTCAAGAGATCAGGGCTTAATCCATCACCGTTTTTTAGCTCACTGCACCATCCCAGCTCAGAACCTGGCTACATGCAAACTAGTCTGTTCCTGTCCCAGTGCATGATGGGAACAGGGCAAACCAAACTACCAAGCCAATTCTTATACTGGGAAGGAAACAAGCTTCCGGGGACCGGTTTCTGGCATTTCAGCCGTCGTCGGCCCGGCTTGCTTGAATCCTGATGGTGCAATGAGCAAGGGACTCACGTCTGAGTATACCCTCCCACACTTAGTGTGGACAAAATCGATTTTGGAAAAGGGGGTGGTGATGGACAGAGTTTCTGAATGATGCAGAATACTCCTACCCAGTCAAGAGATTAGGGCTTAATCCATCATCGTTTTTTAGCTCACTGCACCATCCCAGCTCAGAACCTGGCTACATGCAAATTAGTCTGTTCCTGTCCCAGTGCATGATGGGAACAGGGCAAACCAAACTACCAAGCCAATTCTTATACTGGGAAGGAAACAAGCTTCCGGGGACCGGTTTCTGGCATTACAGCCGTCGTCGGCCCGGCTTGCTTGAATCCTGATGGTGCAATGAGCAAGGGACTCACGTCTGAGTATACCCTCCCACACTTAGTGTGGACAAAATCGATTTTGGAAAAGGGGGTGGTGATGGACAGAGTTTCTGAATGATGCAGAATACTCCTACCCAGTCAAGAGATCAGGGCTTAATCCATCACCGTTTTTTAGCTCACTGCACCATCCCAGCTCAGAACCTGGCTACATGCAAATTAGTCTGTTCCTGTCCCAGTGCATGATGGGAACAGGGCAAACCAAACTACCAAGCCAATTCTTATACTGGGAAGGAAACAAGCTTCTGGGGACCTGTTTCTGGCATTTCAGCCGTCGTCGGCCCGGCTTGCTTGAATCCTGACGGTGCAATGAGCAAGGGACTCACATCTGAGTATACCCTCCCACACTTAGTGTGGACAAAATCGATTTTGGAAAAGGGGGTGGTGATAGACAGAGTTTCTGAATGATGCAGAATACTCCTACCCAGTCAAGAGATCAGGGCTAAATCCATCACCGTTTTTTAGCTCACTGCACCATACCAGCTCAGAACCTGGCTACATGCAAATTAGTCTGTTCCTGTCCCAGTGCATGATGGGAACAGGGCAAACCAAACTACCAAGCCAATTCTTATACTGGGAAGGAGACAAGCTGGAAGTCCTTTAAATGCCGCTTCAAGTTCCAACATCGTTATCGGGGCCTCTAATTTTACTGCTATTTCACTATCCAGATTATGTTTACAGTATTGACCTAGCAGTATTGTAGCTTTATTACTATCGTAATCTTCTCTAGCATATAATCTAACATAAAACTGCCTGAATACTTCAACTATTTCAGTTTCGCTCTCTACCAATTGCCCAGCCAAATCTATAATACTGTTAATTCTTTGTGCGGCTTCCCTCAATCTCATTTTCTGGGCCAGGCACCTACCACTTGCCTCCCCATTCTCATAATGGAACTGTTGTTTGATAATATATGTTTTAGCTGCCTCTTGGCTCCATTGGTAATTTACCCTTGCCTTGCACCAAGCCACCTCTGCTACAGAGCCCTAAATATCTCTGCTTAGGTGTATATCCTGCACCAGCCGCTCTTCAGCCTTCCCTAGACATCTATATAACTCCTGCAATTGTACACATGTTGGCGTTTGCGCATGTAGCCCATAATTGAGAACCTTCCCTCTAAAAGCGGCTTTAAACGCGTCCCACACTACCCCCATCTCGGTGCTCCCCCTGTTATGATTAAATAACCCTGCAATCCAATTCATCGTATACTCCTAAAAGTTTATATCCAACAGCAATTTGCGGTCAAAGGAGAATTCCCGGGCCTAACTGGCAAGGCAATGAGATATTAGAGAAAGGACAACAGGGCCGTGATCGGACGTGGCTCTCAGATAAACCTGTATTTGTGCACCAGAAAGCATGTATTTTGGCACAAAGAAGTAATCCAGCCGCACTAGCTTCTGGTGAGGCGCAGAAAAAAAGGTATAGCCAGGATTGCTTCCCATGAGGTAAGACCAAGAATCAACCAATCCGTGCGCTGTGAGAAGTGCTTGTAGTGACCTAAATACTTTGGGTTTTCTTCCAATATACAAGTAGTTGTCATTGCGCAATGAATTGGAGGTTTATATTCAGATCCCCAAATATTATTACTGGAGTAGGCCACATCGCTAGCTCGACATTCAGATAGTCTGACACGGCTGACTCATCAAAATTAGAGCCATATATGGAGCATAACATACATTTAAAAGAACCTATAGCACATTCTGTTTTTGTCCATCTACCACCGCTGTCCTCTAAAATCCGACCAGTACTAGTAACATGTTTCTTTGCCAAAATAGCAACCCCACGAGCAGTACAAGTTTGTTTAGTATATACTAAGACATTATACCCCAATTCAGTTAAGAAATTCTGTTTAGACCACACTACATGCGTCTCTTGGAGACAAATAATATCACAGCGAAGTCACTGAAGTTCCCTAGCTACACGCTGTCTTTTATTAATGGAATTGAGACCCTTAACGTTCAATGTACCTAACCTTAAAGTTCTAGCTGCCATTCCATAATCTCAGAAAAAAAATGTCATTCATCCACCGCCTTGCATACCACAAATAAGACAGAAAAGTGTGCTCATGTACTACTTTTATATTTAACCCCCCCCACCCTGACTGCCCCCAGCAGACCCCACCCTCCCTTCCACCCTCCCCTCCCCTACCACGCACAACAAGGCTTAAGGACATAGTCCTCGGTGATGAGAGTGTGCAAGTGCTCCCCCTCCACAGGAATCCCGACAGACCGCCACCTGTAATTATTAATTTTTCACTTCTTTACAAAGAAAAAAAAAGTGTCTCTGGCTTGACCGACGCCTCTATATTAGCCACCATTCAATATAAGATATCAAGCTAAGAAGAAATCTCAATTGCAATTAAACCTTTAATCAAAAAAAAAAAAAAGAGTTTTAGCCAGCCTGTCTGAATGTCTCATTGTAAGTAGTCTCGTTATTCAACACGGAAACACAGTTTATAAAGTATGAAGCTAGTCTGAGATTATGCTATTAAAATAAACAGAGAGCATAAGTGGAAATTCAAAAAATGTGAATGGGATCACCAGAATCAGCTGGGCTCTTCATGGCAACTAGCACACAAAGGAAAAAACCGCAGCAATTAGTTTGTATTACATTTTCAGATATTGGCATCCAGGGACTTCAAGTAATCTTGCGCCTGAGCTTCAGATGTTAAATGTTTAGTCTGGCCCTTATGAACCACCTTCAATTTGGCCGGATTTAAAAGAAATACTTGTGCCCCCTTGGCTTGGAACAGCGAGATCAGCTGCGGGAATTGCCATCTTTGCCGCACAGTAGCAGGACAGAAATCCGGGCGAACAAAGAATTCGCATCCACTGCCTGTGCGGTGTCTATCTGGACGTTCTAGATCATATATTGCCTCTCTCAGTATAAAGTTATTGAGACATATCAGAATCGCTCTCGGCTGTGCTTTTGAGCGCCCTGCCGCACTAGAGTCTCCATAATGCTTTCGCTGGGTGAAAGGAAATGTATGCGCCCTGATGACCTCATTCTCCCACTACCAGTCACTTAGCTCAGGGAAAGCTTCTGAAAATACTTCTATAATAAACTTGCGGACATCTTTCCCTTCTTTAGATTCGGGTATACCTAGGACGCGCAAATTATTGCGCCTTGCTCGATTTTCCAAGTCCGTTAGTTTCCATTCTACATCTGATCTTGTTGTCTGCAATGTCTCTATGGCTGCCTGCTGTTTAGCGAGTGTGGGGAGAGTAGAAAGTGACCATAACCCCCTCTGTGTCTCCCACTCATGGTGGAGGGCCGCACGAGCCAACCCTGTGTCAGGTAGTGGGAGCGTACCTGTTATGGCCAATGACTCAAGAAGGGTGAAATGGCCATATGTCCTGGCCAATTTGGCCACCTTGGAGTCTATTCATTTGGAGGTAGACAATGCTATTGCCGCCATGGAAAAAGTAGATCCTGTATTACCAGGCTCTGTCCAAATAACTGATATACATGACACATTCTTCTCTTTGATAAAACCGCACTTTATTAAGCCACTGAAGACTAATAGAAAAGTACCAATCACAATGGCAACCTGGTTCAACAAACAGTGCAGGGTAGCTAGACTGGAGTTGGGCAGAGCACTCAAAAGCAGGGACAAGGCCTCGATTAGAGCCACCAGGAAATATTATAATGACAGTATCCGAAAGGCTAAGAAGCGGTGGGATGAGGAGTACTGGGAGGAGCTACTTGAGGCTTCAGGGCAAAAGGATTCCAGAATTTTCTGGAAAATTGTGAAATGGGGAAGAGGGGGCGCCCCCAATAATCCTGACAACAATGTCGATGAGGCATTGTGGGTCGAGTATTTTAAACCCCAGTATGCTGAGTGTAGGGATATAGTGGCCATAGAATCAATCCCTATGGTTTTTTGCAAGGGTGATCTATTCCTAACCAAGGATGCGGAACTTGTAATTTCAACTCTGCAGGGGGGAAAAGCCCCCGGGCTAGATGGAATCCCTTCAGACATTTTCAAACACGACAAGGTCCAGTGGGCAAAATATGCGACCCTGTTGGGAAATGGCTTGGCCAAAGGGGCAAAAATCCCCAATATATGGAAGGGGGCAATAATAATACCGATTTTTAAGAAAGGCGACCGGTCACTCCCGGTAAACTATAGACCAATAAGTTTGCTGGCTACTATGCAAAAAGTAGTGGGGAAGATGCTGGTCGACAAACTTATGGTCTGGGTAGATGACAACAATGCCTTATCCCCCTTCCAGGCAGGCTTCAGATGTGCAACCAGTACGGTCGATCAAATTTTTCGCTTCACCATGCTACGGTGGGGGACTGTACTCCTGGGTAAAGGCAGCCTCTATGTAGCATTTGTAGATCTAAGGGCTGCCTTTGACCTGGTGCCCAGGTGCACGCTGTGGGAGGTTCTGTCCAAAATAGGGGTCCCACTTGATTTGCTCACGTTAATAATGCGTCTTCACGAAAGCAATTATGCCAAGGTTCAGTGGGGGAGGAATGGGGAATCCACTACTAACTTTCCAGTTGAGCGGGGGGTACGGCAGGGATGTGCAATGGCGCCCCTGCTGTTCTCCCTGTTCATTAATGGCATTGTAGATAGGATATTGGACGCAATGGTTGACGCACCTTCGTTAGCGGGCATCAGAGTTCCAATTCTGATGTTCGCCGACGACACCTTGATTGTGTCTAAGACCCCGTCGGGTCTCCAGCGAGCCCTGAACATATTTGACGCATTTTGCAAAGAACGGGGTCTCGAGGTTAATGTAAATAAAACCAAGTTGATGGCCTTTGGGCAAAAGCGCCAATCTCAACCCAAGGTATTTTTGAACAATATCAAATTAGAGTTAGTAAATGTTTTTACATACCTCGGGGTGGAGATATCAAGTAAACTTGGATGGTCAAGACACATAGAGAAGGCGGTGTTGAAACATCAGCAAATCTCAGGAGCCCTCAGGGTCGAGCAAGTAAAATCCAAAACCAGGCCTATAAAACCTGTTCTTATGGTTTATGACGCAAAAGCCTTGGGCGCAACCCTTTATGGGGCTGAAGTCTGGGGCTTTGAGAGTCTTACCACCCTTCAAAGATCTGAGAACAGGTTTGTGAGAGGGATAACTAGTCTTCCCCAAAGTACCCCATTAATACCGCTTGGCCTTGATCTAGGCAGAAGATCGCTTAGTGACCGTGCCCAACTGAGGCCTATCCTCTATTGGAGACGGTTATGGACAACCATGGAAATAAGACACTACGCTGAGGGGTTCCTAGCATTAGCCAAATCAGATGTTTTTCGTAAAATTAAATGGCTAAAAATGCTAAGGGACGTCCTTGCTGAGCTTGGGCTCTCCAAACTATGGGAAAACCCCCTCGGGGAAGTATTCCCTAGTAAATCCAGTATCAAAGAAATATATTGGGACCACATTGACCAGAAACTTTGGAGGAGCGCAACCTCGGAATCCATGGGGGGTAGATTTATGGAAATTAAACAAAGACCATCCCTAGAAAAGTATTGGGACAGTATAACTGTCCCATTAGATAGGAAATTATTTTTCCAGTTAAGGGCAGGCTCTCTCCCCCTGAGGTGTTTGACGTCCAGCTGGAGAACTAGTAGTGGTTTGTGCTGCCCGTCATGTGGGGCCCCCAATGAAAGCATCGCACATTTTCTTTTTTTATGCGAGGCCTATGTAAATCCAAGAAAATCTTGGTTGGCTCCAGTATGTAGGAATCTTGGTGTCCGAAGCAGTGTTGAGGGGTTGAGAATTATTTGTTCCTCCACTGAAATGTCCATCGTAGTTGGAACAGCAAAATATCTGGGGTGGGCATGGTCCATAAGGAGGAGGGCTCTATCCCCTAATGTGTTTTGAATTTTACATTTTACTTTGTTTGACTTATCCTTGCAAACATCTACTGGGAGATATATATGAATTTTAACTACAAAATGCGGCTAATATGTATGGTATGAGTTCTTATTGTATAAACTTTGGGAATGGTCCGTAACGCGGAGGTCTCTATACCTCAACATGCATCTAGTTTTCGCATATTATGAAAAAGCTTATTTTATTCTAAGTGGTAACAATTTTAATGCTTATGTATTATGTATTTTCAATTATAAATTTATTGTAACAGAATGTTTGAAGTTTAAAAAAAAAAAATGTATGAATTTATATGTCTGTGCTTTTATGAGTGTATAACTCGAATAAAGCTTTTTCAATCAATAGTCAGCGAGTCCTCCGCACTAGAGATACGGTCCTCCGTTTCAGTAACTCTCGCAGTCAACTCATTATAAGATTTTGCCATCCGCCGCATCGTATTTTGAAGCTTCCAGACTGCTCCCTGGGTACGACTACTTTCTGCTTTGGTCTCTGAGCGGTGTGCCATAATACTCTTGTAAATAATGTCCAGAGTAACCCCATCTCCTTCCTCTTCCGCCATACCCTGACTGCAGACTTGTTCTTGCTCTACACCTTCCCCGCCTTCCGGGGTTCCCTCTTCCCAGGTAGGTTGCACAAGGGAAGACATCGCATGAGGCATTCTATCCGATTCTTGATTCCGTCTGGCAGTCTCTTGATCGTCAGCCTGTCCCTTGGTCTGAATTAGTGAATGCTCAAGATCATCATCTTCCTCCACGAATTCGCCTTCATCTCCCCATTCACCATTCAAGCTGTTATCACCCTCAGAGACAGCTGAGAGGTCTGACATCGAATAGAACTTGCCTTCTGAAATAGCTGACTCCGAGTCATTCACATCGTTATTCAATATACAAGGAGCTTTATTCACCTCAACCGCGACATTTACAGTGCAATTGGAAAGGGTTAAACCATTCGTGGCCGAAGCAGTGTCGATGCTACCACTCGCTGTTAGTGCAGTGCTGGTTTTCGCTTTAGCATTAACATTAGCTTTCTTTAAGAAAATTGCAGGGACTGTAGGATTTCTAGGCACATTGTCATTTCCAGTTACACTTGGCTCACCTGGAGCTTGGATAGAAACTGAGGGCGTAAGTGCCATGCTGCATGTAGTTTTATCGAGCACGACCCGTGTACTTCCTCCAATACTTCCATTTCGTCCACCTCGAGTCGCAGGTGTAATCGTCGCGGGTACGGATGAAGTCAGCGCTCCAACAATTGTACTCGCACCCCGAGGCTCAGGGTTAACAGCATTAGCGGCATTAGCAGCATTAGCATTAGCTCCTCGCATTTTCGTGCCTCTGCCCTTCGGGCCATAATGTTGCAGCCTAACTCGATCCTGGCAACAAAGTATCAACAACATTTTCAGCCACCGCCGCCTACCCGCTTCCTGGGAGCTTAATCGCCTCGCCTCCACTCCGCTTCGCTCCAGGTTACTCCACCTTTGCTCCCGCCTTTCGCCTTCACTCTGCCTCTATGCAGCTTCGCTGCCGAGCACTGACGGTAATGCAAAGTCCTCCCCGCCTTCACGCTGCCCAGGCAGTCCAATGGCAGTCCAACAGAGTCAAGCAGCAACCGACGGCTCGCGGTCCACTCACGGAGCCTCAGTCTTACAGATACATCACACGGCATCCAAGGAGCTACAGAGACCCGCGACCTGTAGAATTATCCGTGAAACACATCGGGAAACGGGTAAGCGGCTCTCTGGCTTTGTCTACTGTGGAGGAGGAAGGAACACACACTCACACGGCTACAACCGCGGCCACCATCCTGCCTCTCCACCACCCCGCCCTCTATCAATTACAGTTAATACCAGCTACCAAGCACCTTTTGCATTTTGCAGGTTGACCAGTTGTGCACTTTTATTTTTCTTTCAGGCTAGTAGACACCCTGGCAAGAAGGCTTGTTTAGCTGGCTGTCCCTCATTTGGCTTCACAACACAGGAGACTCCCTGGTTTATGCTTCAGCTGATGCATTTCACTGTCAGAATTAACTTTCCCGGGACAGTTGTGGTTTCACAAAAAGTAGGCATAGCTGTTTCTCTAAAATTAAAAAAAGTATGGGTGCATCATGCCCCTCAGTTCGCCCCACTTCGACCACTGCTCTTATCAGGTTCAAAATGGTAGCAAGTATGGGTGTGTCACAGATGATGCCTCGCTCAACATAGTAAACACAGATCTACATTTCCCAGAATGCAAAGTGCTGTTGGCCGAAAACAAGGATTGGGTGTGTGCCAGATGAAAATGGGTCACCTGGCAGCTTGTCTACAGTTGACGGAGAGCCCAGAAGAGACACGTTGTAACATACCAGGCATGGAAAATGATTTCAAGTCGATGTTGTTTCCCCCACATCAAACAGATAAAGAAATGTACTGTTCTGTGTATTTAGAAACATAAAAAAAAATAAAGGAACATATACTACGTTTTTTGACTGAGGTAACTCGATGACTACATGTTAAGAACATCCATCCCAACAGACGCAAGTAAATGTAAATGTAAATGTACAGGAATTTATATAGCGCAAATCACCGAGCGGTTTCTAAGCGCTTGCTTAGGGAACCCGTCCTGGTATTCCCCTGTGAGATAACCCCGCAGGGTATCCTCAAGGTGAAAGCCAGGCATCCCGCCGCGAGGGGCCGTTGTGGAGATTAAGCAAGCTATTGCCCAGAGTCGCAGAGTGTGAACCCGTGAATCAAGTAGGCACCGGAGCGAGAATTGTCGAGTCCATGGACATTTTAGGACTCAAGACCCCGCCAAGCCGGGAATTGAACCCTGGTCCCGGGCTGACCTCTGCTTCCAGGTCTGCCTCCTCTAACCAGTGAGCCACACTTCTCCAAGTCGCAGGAGAAACACTTTTTTAAGCCAAAAATTGCTTTATTTTAGCTGCCTCCCACCTAAAAGTGCCTCTGCTTTAATAAAAGTAAATGGGGAAATTACATTCCCCCGATATTTTTTCCAAAATCTCACACTTTTCATTTTTTAAATGTTGGTATGTATGTAAGAAGTACTGAATTTCCCTTTGCCCTCTGTGCATTCTAGGAGTTGCGGTCCTAGTTGACCAGTAAACCTAATTAAACGAGTCTAAGACTCATGAAAATAGTGCTTTGTAAAAGAAAATCCCTGCACTGTTGTAGTACGTCTTTAGTGACTTGGTAATATCACTTCAGTGCACATGCTCATAGACGCTCAGTTCTCAACACACACACACACACTGACACAGATCACACAATCATGCACATATTCTAAAAGGGAATCACAATTAGATGCTCAAGGACGAACATAGCAAAAAACCTCCACACAGTTACAGAACAGACATGGGCCATCAGACAAAAGAGTACCCATGCACACAGATGTACATACACCATGACGGCAGTTCAACAGACCCGCATTTATATACGGCACACAGGATAACAGATATACAGGTACCCACATACCACTGGTGTAACGAAACTTGAGGGTGCCCTCCTGCAAGGCATGTGGAGGCCCCCCACCAGACTCGATTAGGAGCTCTCCGGCCAGAGTACCATGCTGAGGGTGCCCCCTGGAGCTTGGGGTCCCTCCGCACTGCGGGGGCCTGTGTTATGCCACTGGCACATACAAAGACTTATACAAACAGCAAATCAGTCTCTCCCACACATGAACACACACACAGCACTCATACAGTTCCACCAAATACATGCTGCAGGACAGCACAATATGATTGTACATATGGTCATGGTTGTAGGTGGGCAAACATAAACTACCCCAACAGAGGAGTGCAGGATTGAGGTGCCCAATATTTAGGCCCTTGACAGAAGAACTAAAATTGTGAATAGACAACAGAGAGGAGTGTAAATTAAACCGTTACTTACCGGTAATGTTCATTACCCTTAGGATGGTCCTTCTTGTCTCGTCATAGTCATAACATGTGAGGCCGTTCCATCTCTCACAATGATCACTACCAAAGTCAAAATGTGATTGGCTTAGAAAGGTCCCTCCCACCCCAGCCACTTCCTACTTGTCACCAAGCTCATACATTGTGCACATGAACTGGGAGGGATGGCTGGAACCTAACATGAAAAGGACTATTCTAACAGGAATGAAGACTACCGGTAAGCAGCGGTTTTATTACCCTACATCTCATTATCCTAGTCATAGTCATAATGTGCGAGGATGTTCCAAAGTCAAAGAAAAGACTGACACAATTTATGCTGCTCCACAAGTATATAATCATATTCAACAATTATGTCATTGTTGTTTTTATCACAGATGCTCTAAAGTCAACATCATCATTAAAAAAAACTCCAGCTTATAATGCGAAAAGAAAGTATGATGGTTTGCCCAGATGGCAGGTCTTCTAGAAAACCACTCCCACCTCATCTCAGGATGTAGCCACAGCTTGCATTGATCTTGCTATCATGCTTTCTAGCAGTTGTTCCCCCATGGAAATGTAGGCTTGAGAAATTGCCTGCTTAACTCATCTACTGATAGTCATCAGTACTGCATCCTTTCCTTTATGTGCTGATCCATATAAAATAAAGTGAGAATGGGACTTTCTTAGGTCTCCCAGTCTCTTCAAATAGATCAACAAAGCTCTTTTGACATTTAAGGATGAAGGAATATCATCAGATTTCTGAAAAACTGGAAGCACAATCTCTTGAGAAGAATGAAAACAACACTGTATCTTCAGCCTGATCTTAGCGTCTGTCCGAAGAACTACCCTGTCAGGAAATACTTCGATTAAGGATAGGAAACTTAGAGAGATGACAATTGCCCCAACCTCCTAGCCAAAGTTATGGCCAATAAAAAAGTTACTTTAGCGGACACCCAAGAGATATGAACTTGTTCCAGTTGTTCAAAAGGTTCCTTCTGTAGACCCTGGACAACTAAAGAGACATGCCATGAAGGCATAGGATAATTTAGGCCTTTTCAATGTAAAAGACATGGGTGTTTTTTGTTTTTTGCTAAAGGTAATATCTTCAGCAAGTCCCCATATGAACCTTTACAAGAGTAAATGCCGCCCATGGAGCTGTTAAGGAAGAGGTGCTAAACCTCTTGAAAATACATCCCTTAAACAATCCAGAATTCTGAAGGAATCTATAGAGACCTGGCAACCTTGGCCATAATTGGTCATAATGGAGTACATCATTTTGAGAAGGTCCCACAATGTTTTGCATATTCTTTCAAAGTCTAGTCTTTCTTGGAAGACTGAATGTCACAGGCCACCTCTTGAACAATCTAACTGTTGTAGGCGAGTCTGCTTGATCTGCAGGCCCTCAGATTTAACTGACATAGCTGTTTGAATGTCAGTTCTGGGAGCAGAGGAGGTGAGGGCTGAAGAAGTAGCTGCAGATAAGGATCCGTCGACATCTGTGTATGAAGAGGAAATCACGTTCTACTTGGTCAAAATGGAGCAATCCGTCTTACTGTAACCCTCTTCCTCCAAATCTTTTGAAACGCCTTTGGGAGGAGGGGGATAGGAGTGATGGCATACAACAGCTCCTGAGGACCTATTCCCCACACCTCCATACACAAAGTCTCCATACGGAAGCGTGATTAAAGAGCATTCGTGGGGGATGCAAACCGGTGTAGAGTTGGAAGCCCCACTTGCTCAACAACTGAAAAGTCTGCTGACTGAGGTGAAAATCTATTGAGGAGGGTAAATTCCAACGGACCCAGTCTGCTCTGTAATTGTCATTCCCCATAATGTACATGGCTCATAAGGAGACAAGATTCTCGTCTGCCTAGGAGAATATCTTGTTTGTCAGACTGTCCAATCGTAAGAATTTTGCCCCTCTTATCTGTTGAGATAGCACATGGTGACCTGGTTGTTCGATCACACAAGAGGAGGCTTGTTCATGAGGGCTTTCTCAAAAACATGGCTCTGATGACTGAAGCAAGTTCTCACCAATTGGAGGAGTTCTGGCTCTCTGCAGGGATCCACGTCCTTTGAATTTCCTGATCTCATAATGTTGTCACCCAACCCCACTGGCTTGCATCTGTCATAAGAACCGGAGGCAAGAGTTCTACCATTGGAACTTCCCTCTGTAGATTTGAGGGAAGAAGCCACTATTGGAGTTACTGGGCAATGGTCTAAGACACTTGGATCTGAACTTGGTAGTTCCTTGATGATGGGGACCAGTGACCCAGAACATGAAGGGTTAACAGTTTTAAACGACGGTGAGCCCACAGAACTACTGCTGTGCATGAAGCCATGAGGCCATGAATTTCCAACCAGTGGCGAACTGATGCTAAACGAGATTGGAGGAATTGCTGTAATTGAGACTGCAGTTTCTGTTTCTTGGTTCTGGAAGAAATGCTTGTGCTTTCTCTTTGTCAAAAAGAACTCCTATTAAGTTTTTCTGCTTCGTTGGAACCAGTTGTGACGTCTGATTGAGAAGGAAGCCCAGCGAGTCCAGAGTTGAACAAACCAGCTTCACATGTTCCTAAGCCTTAGAAAAAGAAGGAACAAGAAATAGCCAGTCACCCAGATATGGAAACATATGAACACCAAAGATATGTAGATGAGCCATTAACAGAGCTAGTATCCTAGTGAAGAGTCTCGGGGATGACGTGAAGCCTCAAGGTAAAACTCCAAACTGACAATGATTCGCCTGGATCATGAAATGAAGACATTTCTGAGAGTCTAGATGAATAGGCATGGGAAATACACATTTTGTACATCCAAAGTTATAGGAAAATTCCATTTTGAGATCAAAGTAATCACAGCCTGGAGAGTCACCATTTTCAAAGTCAAAAGCCAGAGAAACCTGTTCAAGTTCTTGAGATACAAGACTGGTCAAAAGCTGCCATCTGCTTGCCGGAACAGAAATAGAATGGAGAAGAAACCCATGGCCCTCTAAGCCTGTAGGACTGGAACCGCTGTTCCTTCAGCTACTAAGGCTTGAAATCCTTGCATCAATGGTTGTCTCCTGTCAGGATCCTTGGGACACAGAGGGGCATATTTACAAAGAAGTGGCGGAGGGTGCCGTTAGCCTCCTTGGCATAACAGCTCACTCCGCCACTTCTGAAACGCAGGGCTGCACCATATTTACAAGAATATGGTGCAGCCCTGCGTTTCCCCCTGTACTGGTGCTAAGTTTAGCAGCCTAGCGCCAACGCTGGTGATGGAGCAAGGTTTCATACGTAAAGAGACTTGCTCGGATTCAATTCTCTCGAAATAATATATAATGTATTAATCAACATGTTTGTCTAACTAACAATTGCACCGCACAACATTTCTAGTATCCAGGGGAAGCTTGCCTGTGCGCTTTTACTAACAGTAACTCAAATGCAATAAAATGGCTGCCGAAAACACGGGAACCTTTCTGCGCATGCGTTTACCACATTCACATGGTGTGACGTCCTTTCTGCTTGGTGGGAATTTCCTGCAGCTGCGCACTAGTATTAAAGATGGTTGCTTCATGTTTCACTTACTAATGCACCTGCTACTGCTTTAACTAAACGTTGTTCATTCTGCTTAACTATTAATGCTAAAGTTAATATAAAGTAATGGGAATAGTGTAGAGATAAGTGGTATACAGTGCATTAATTTATTCTTTGTTTTAGAATTGTTTCTCTTTGACTTTGCTGCTAACTCGTGTTTGGGCCTGGAGAGTGAATGTAACTTCATATTGGAACCCTCAATGCGCATGAGCCAAAAGTTCAAGAGTTCTCAAGCAGTGGCATTGAATCCATGTCAGTGACAGTCTTGCCTGCGATGCGCCTGGGAACCTCACCCCATGAACTCTCCGGAGGAAGAGAATAATATAAAATGTTAATACATTGTATATCTTTTGCTACAATAATGCCGGGTAGAATAAAAGTACATGGGAAAACCAAATTATGGGCGGGAACATTGATCATTATTTTGAATGAAGATGATCTCATAACTGGTATGGTGTGATTACCTCTCCTCGTCTTTTGACCAATCAAATCAAGTGAATATACGAATTTGCAACACTGGGCGTGGTACATTGCCATGGAAAATGGTATAACTAAGGTAGGCTTAGCTAGTTAGATTGTCCGACTTGTCCGAATAGCTGACCTGTCCCTGACCCAATGCACGCTATAGGAGATCGAGAGCAGAGGTGCTGGTGGAGCACTCTGTCAGAAGAATCAGGAGCAGAGGTGCTGGCGGAGCACTCTGTCAGAAGAATCGCTAAATTACTGAGGGAGAACAATTGATAACCCAATCGCGGACTGACTGTTAGCCGCAGAGAGGGGTGTGACGCTGGCGTTGCACTTCGCTGAGGTTACCTTTCCTGACCTGCATCTTTCCTGTCCTGCATCTTTCCTGTCCTGGTCCTTAACTGTCCTGATCTGCACCTGTCCTGTCCGGTGGGCACCTGAACTATCAGGAGTTCTGTTTCTTTATCCCAGCCCGTGGCCAGGATTGGTCTTCACACCATTCTAGGTAAATATAAATCTGTGCGGGTATGTCATTGTACTGTTTCCCTTTTCCACCCTTCCTACGTTTCAATGCCTAAAAGAAGTCCGAAATATTTCTACATATTGCTTTAATCATTATCTTCTTAATTGAAAAGGATTTAATTGCTTCTGTATGGACTCTGACATTTAAGACTTCGTATAGATAAAGTGTTTAACCCCTTCACTGCGGCGGCTATTCCGCCGCAGCGCTAAGAGGGTAGGGCGGCCGCGCGGTGGTCACATGCTTGTGACGGAACGGCTCCGTCACGGCTCGCGGGTGAGCTGTGCTTGTGACGGAACGGTTCCGTCACAAACGGGCCCGCTCAATGGAACGCGCCGCGCAGGCGCGAAATCAGCGCCGCACAGGCGCGCCGAGCGGGCCGTGACGGAACCGTTCCGTCACAAGCACAGCTCACCCGTGGCTTGTGACGGAGCGGTTCCGTCACAAGCACACAAGGGGTTAAACTTCTCCCGAGTCTGTGGTTATTTATGAATGTAAATGTTAATATCTACCTGTTATTCAAACACTCTTGATCCCTTAGGACTTTAATACAGGTGACAAGGATTGGTTAGTCAATGTGTATGGGTACAAGTCCTAAAGTATATATAAAATTGTGATTGGCAATTGGTAAAAGCCAGATTACCTGTTCAAAGTGTGTATGTTTATGGGCCCAGGTGAGTAAGGTAATTGAGCAGGTAACCCTGCGCGCCAGCACAGGGACCCTTCTACCATAGTGCAAGGGTGTCTGCGTTAAGTGTAAGATTATGTATGCACAGGAAGGTCCCCCTTCCTGCACAGAAAAAATCTTTAAATAATGCTTTGTAACTTCTATGTGTGCTGTTTAATGCAGCACACACAGAAGTAGCAAAACAGCATTTTTTAAAAATTATTGTTTATGTGCAGGAAGGAGGACCTTCCTGTACATAAACAAACATTGGCATTTTGCTGTTTCTATGTGTGCAAAACAGCATTTTTTAAAAATTATTGTTTATGTGCAGGAAGGAGGACCTTCCTGTACATAAACAAACATTGGCATTTTGCTGTTTCTATGTGTGCTGCATAACGCAGCACTTATGAAAACAGCAAAAATGAGGTGAAATGAAACATTTCTCCTCATTGCTCCAGGGTAAGAGCAGGTTTTCCCTGGTCTTAATTCTGGTGCTGCCTCCTATTTACGCCTCCCTAGTAAATAGGAGTCAGCAGGCAGAATCAATGGGTGTTGCGGTGGAACGCCCACAGCAACACCCATTGCCCTCCCCTTTCACGCTAAGCACAGCGTGAAAGGGAGCCTTATTTACAGGCAGCGTTAAGGGTTAAGGATACTAGAATGACATAGAGAATATCAGATGCACACTATCAGGATTAAGGGGAAGAAGATGGTTGTATGAGTATAAAATTCATTAAGCACATAGTTTTGGGATCCGGTCTCATACCAACGATAGGGAAGTGATGCACAGGGATAGAGACTGTTTGGTTGGGTGGAATGGCTTAGCGCAATAGAAATATTTTCGCGGTCTAATGAATGGTATTAATTTCACAATGAAAATAACGTATCTTTTGAATAGATACTGTAGCAGTTTTTAAAGGTGCTTTAGCTAAAAGAAATGTTGAAACTCATGTAAATTACTGTCTGTAATTGTGCCTTTATGATTATTTACAGTGACCCCCGAAGAAGGGCGTTGAGCCCAAAATGCATTGGGTTATGTTAACTGAATAAACGCTGCCTGAAATGAATTCATGCTTCAACTCATGTTCTTGCAAAAGGTCGGGATAGACCAGCTGGGACAGTAGAAACTTGAAAAATAGCATGTACACTAAGCGTGTGGACTCTGTTATAAGCATACAACATGGAAAATTATATGTGATGAACGCGGAGAACAGAATAAAATTATGAAGGTTAAAAAAACAGATACATTTTTGCCAAGTGGCAACAATGCGCTGTCCATTTTGCTTGGGACGTGATGACGCCCCACTCTATTGACATTAGTACTTCAGAGCCATAAGGCATGGCACTATAAGTAATTTGCACGCAATCAGAGAAAAAGAACGGAATAAAGACGGATTTAACACGAGAAAAAGAAAAGTAATGGTGTGCATCCTGTCCCTTTGAAAAAATAAATTCATAAACAAACATATAACGCAGCACTTATGAAAACAGCAAAAATGAGGTGAAATGAAACATTTCTCCTCATTGCTCCAGGGTAAGAGCAGGTTTTCCCTGGTCTTAATTCTGGTGCTGCCTCCTATTTACGCCTTCCTAGTAAATAGGAGTCAGCAGGCAGAATCAATGGGTGTTGCGGTGGAACGCCCGCAGCAACACCCATTGCCCTCCCCTTTCACGCTAAGCACAGCGTGAAAGGGAGTCATCACAACGTCACAGAAAGTGACGTTGTGATGGAGATAGGAGCTTGTAAATATGCCCCAGAGTTTTCACAAAATGCTGATCTTGTTGGGAGGAGATACACTATTACATATTTTTTATTTTATTTTATTTATTATTGAAGTTTTATATAGTGCAGACTTGACCCGAAGGCATCACAACACTTTACAGAGATTCACTCAAGCAGCAAATACCTGAGATATGTTTGGGAAAGAACATATACATAGTGACAAAAAGTGAGACTTGATCTCCCCCATCTATGGTCTACATCTTTCAGCCAAAGTTTCTGTTGCCCATATGGGTCAAATGGCATTCTTCAGGACTGAGTGATTCCCTAATCTCATGCGCCTGTTCCCTACTCATGTGAACATGCACAATGGTACTTGTGAAGTTGTGCTATAATCGTAACTTAGAATTTTCTGTTTATGCTTCAGTACAGGAAAGTCTACTGTGAAAGTGTGGCGCAGAGGAGAAGGAGCCCAGGATACAGAGGTTAGTATGCAAAAAATGGTCTTTTTATTTTCTCTTTGGGCTGTTCTTGAACATAAATCGTAGATAGGGGAAACAAAGGAAAAATACAAGTGTTCTTCTCTCTTGTCTCGGAGAGTTGGGGTAATTTTAGGCGGCCTTGTTTCTTCTGGTTCCTGATCCTTGTCCGGCGAATCCAGTCGTCCGTGACTCAGGCAGCAAAGGGGGAAGGGGAAAGGGGTAGAACAAAAAGACGGCTCGTAAGGAAATATATTCATAAAATAAGGAGAAAAAATCGGGAAAGGGGAGTGAAAGGTCAACAGAACACCCGACCGACACCAGTGACGCTTTAGGTACTGGACGCAGTGAACAAGCTTGGCGTCTTAAAAACAGTCTCCCGTTATGGCGGCTTAGCGGGCGTCCCGCCCCTCACTCCTGTCCTCCGTATCTCCCAAGCAGCCCCCTTTGTAAGCCACGACCCTCCGGGGCCGTGGCAGGCTTCAGCGTGGTGCCGGAGAAGGTCCGACTCCCTCTTTCTTGGATTCCGGTTCACAGGCTCTTCCGTCTGTGGATCGGTTCGCTCCGCTTCCCCTCCAGGATCTGCAAGGCTCCAAAGACCTCCAAGGCCGGGCTCCACAAGAAAGGTCCGTCCGTCATCCTGTTTCAACACCCTACACATGCTCCGAAAGATCTTCCGATGGATCATCACCGAAACCAGGAAGACAGTCACCCAGGCCCTCGTCACCAGTCGACTGGACTACGGGAACGCCCTCTACGCTGGAACCACGGCCAAACTACAGAAAAGACTCCAGCGCATAAAGAACGTCCCCGCATGACTCATCCTGGACATCCCCCCCACAACCACATCTCCGCCCACCTGAGAGACCTGCACTGGCTCCCCGTCAGCAAAAGAATCATGTTCAGACTCCTCACCCATGCACACAAGGCTCTCCACGACCTAGGCCCCAAGTACCTCAACAACCGCCTCACTTTCTACATGCCCACCCACCAGCTGCAATCGACCAGCCTCGCCCTCGCCACCGTCCCATGCATTCGCAGAGCCACCGCCGGAGGCCGATCCTTCTCCTACCTGGCGGCCAAGACAAGGAATTCCCTCCCCATCCACCTACGGCTGACCCAGGACCATCTCTCCTTCAGGAAGCAACTCAAGTCCTGGCTTTTTGAACAGTAGCAGTCCCCTCCCCTCCCAGCGCCTTGAGACCCTTATGGGTGAGTAGCGTGCTCCATAAATCTGATTGATTGATTGATTGATTGATTCGGGCTCCACCGGTGCGGGTGGACAAATCCAGAATGAGCATGGCAACTCCTCTGTCTTCCTTTTTGAAGGAGGAGGAAACGTCAGCTGACCAGGTCACCTGATCGGCCGTAGAAGCTGATGCCTTAAAGAGATACCGCTCTTCAGATGTGGGAGTCTGTGAATAGAGGAGGGGACATGGAGACAGGTAAGGCGGCTACTGATCATCGATGGGAGAGGGATCAGCAGGTTGTTCTTCGCCACACACCCCCACCCCAGCCTGTTCACGGTCGAGGAACAGGGAGATGCGGGAGAGGAAGTCTGCGTTCCCATTTTCTGACCCTTTGCGGTGACATACTTCAAACGAGAAGGGTTGAAGGGCCAGAAACCATTGAAGGACTGGTTGGTTGATTCCCTTATTCCTGCTCAACCAGAGGAGCGGAGCATGATCCGTATACAGGAGGAAATGGGTACCCTCAAGGTAATACCACCATTTTTCTATTGCCCATTTAACAGCATTCCTTCTCTATAATGGGGTAATTCCGTTCCCTGGGGAATAACTTACGGCTAAGGAAGAGGATAGGATGTTCCACCCCATTTGATACCTGTGACAGAACTGCACCCAACCCATTTTCAGAGGGATCACTGACATAATATCGTCGACCACAATATCGAGTTGCAAAAATATCGGCGACATAATAGCGACTACCATTATATCGACATCCAATACTTATTTAAGAACCTACAAAAATATCGACTACTAATTATCGAATATAATAATTATCGACATCACTAATATCGAAAGACAAAATATAGAATAAACAAATATTGTGTATTCAATAATTAAACAGTACACAACAAAAATATCGAAACAAAATATATAGATGACACTAATATTGAAATTAATGGAATATCGACACAATAAAAAATACCTAAAACGTTTTAAATACAATAAAACTATATATTTTAAATACATAATACACTCCACAATAGATATAATACTAAGAATAAACATTTTTTAAAACACATACAATAAAAATAATTTTTTTAACATATATCATCCAAACATTGCAGTGAATGCATAAATAAATAGGATACTTTTAACAAAAATGTGCAAAATATAATTACATACATTTTAAATAGAACAAAATCAAACCTGGATTACTGCAAAACTATTAAACAAATAGCATTTCCACAATACCAAACATAGCAATTAAATTAAAAGAAATTCAAACCAACCAATGAAAAGCTCTCAATCTTAAATCATCCAATCAAATGAAGTAACTAATCTAATACACACTATAAAAGGATTATTTTGCTACTGCTATTTCCTGCTTCTAACTCTAAAGAAAGAAGAAGGTGACACTCTGACCAACTGTTTCCTGAGAAAACTACTTTTACAGACAAGACTCCTACAGAAATAATTAAAGTAAATTTAACTAATTTTTAAATAAAACAAAAGTAGTAGGCTAAAACTGTAACTATTTCTCCAAACAGTTTAAATAACATTTATTTTTTACCTTTTACATTTCTTCTACAGACATCTCCAAAACACAGCAATAAAAGTTGAACTGATTATTTACTACAAAATCCCTATTGTAAGTATTTTTAAATGTTCTCTAACACACCAACTGTATTTATAGAACCAACATTTCTAATACACATTTTATCTTTATTCTACCTTCTTAACAGAAATTTCTAAGACATCCAAAAAATTACTCCATTAAAGCTAAAGACTACACAAATTAAAAATGTAAGTATATTTTGTGAATTATTTAAAAACTCTAAATGCTAACTACAAAACAGCTTCCCCCTAGAAACCGCTCAAAATGTAATTAAAGACTAGATTATCAAATTATTTTAATTTTCTACCAACAGAAAGATAACAAGGAAATACAAGAAAAAGCTTGAAAACACCTTCTCAACATTTCGAATTACAACAAAGAACAAATGTAAGTATACTCATAGAAATATGAATGCATTTAAAACATGTATAACAGTATTTAAACTTAAAATATATTTCTTTCTAACCTTTCCTAGCACTACAAATAGAAACATGACTGAAGGTGCAGAGTTTGTTATGTCGCAGAAAAACAAGCTTTTACTATTTTACATGGGGTATGTGTATACCTAAGAAAAACAGTCAGGATGCAAAGTATTTTGGAAATGTAGTAAATACTACTCTAATAAATGTTATGGTAGGGCTACAACAGAAGAAAGTAATGTACTATCTACCAAGGAACACAATCACCCCGCTAATATAACTGAAATTGAGGTCAGGGATGCCCTTGAAAGCATAAAAGAAGCAAGTGAAGGGACTGACAAACCAACAACCCAAATATTAAAAGAGGAACTCTTAAAAGTTCCTCAACATTCTTCTGGCCAACTCCCCTCGATTGACTCCCTAAAACACACAATTGCAAGACAAAAAAGAGTCACAAAACAACTCAACCTAACCCTAAAACGTTAGAAGAAGTTGTTATTCCCCCTGAACTGAGTATAACACATAATAAGGAACCATTCTAACTATTTGACAAAAAATGCCCTACCAACAGAATCATAATGTTTGGTACAGCTAGCAATCTAAGAAAATTACAAGAGTGCCAAGACTTTTAAAACATGTCCTAAACCATTTTACCAACTCTACAGCATACATGGATTATACGATAATTCTAACATCCCATTTATTTACTGCTTGTTGCCCAACAAACAACAAAATACTTACACAGAAGTCCTAAACACAATAAAACAGGAAACAAATAATTATTTTCTACAGAAAATAATTATCGATTTCGAACTAGCTATGATCAATAGTATATTAAACACTTTTCCTCACACAGCAATACAAGGTTGCTATTATCATTTTATTCAAAGCATTTGGAGACATCTCCAAAAATCTACATTAAGCATACAATATGCTACAGATAGCACCTTTGCATACCAAATCAAAAAATTCATTGCCCTATCATATGTCCCTGTTACAGACGTAGCAGAACATTATAACATCCTAATCGATAGCCCATATTACAAAAAATATGAGGAAAAACTATCACCACTCCTAGACTACTTCGAAGATACATGGGTGGGAAGGCTACATAGATCGGGACACAGACGCCAACCTAAATTTCACATAGCTTGGTGGAATGTATATTTAAGTACACTGAATCAAGAAGCTAAAACTAACAACAGTGTAGAGGATGGCACAATGCATTTCAAGCTACCACAAGCAGAGGAAAACCCACTGTCCAAAAACTAATAGAAGCTTTACAAAAAGAACAAAGCTACCAAGAGCTATGTATACAACAATCAGTAACCCAAATAGGACCAAAACTAACTAAACAAACAAAACAAATGTTTTGACTGCTCCAAAGCCAAGTCCCCCTATATCCTTCTACAAGAGGCCTAGACTATCTTTCCTTAATAGCCAAAAGCCTACTGTGAATTATCTACACAAAAATAACAATACTCTCATTTATTTAATAAAATCGTGATAAGTAGCATAACATTTTTATATCATAATAAATATTACATAATTGTCAAACATATTTATATACCAAATAAACAATTGTAGACAATTAAGCAATAGTTGATATGATATAAAATATAACAATAATAATAACAATCACATTTCCCACCCAAATAACATAAAATTAATAAACTTACAATTCATGTTGCTGAAGAATACGTAATCCAACCACTTGTAATCCGTGTACTCCACTGCTAAACCATTACAAATCCAATTTGGGAAACTCTAAAAAACCCGAAAACAAGTAAAAATAGAAAAAACGCTCCAGGAATTCCCGATAAAAGAAAGTATGTTAACTTTATTAATTAAAGTAACATACACACACTTTTCTTTAAAAAAAATGCATGATCTTCTCCCAATCCAAATCGATACCCTTAAAAACCCGAAATATAGTCAACAAGAGTAAAAATCGCTCCATGAAACCACGAGAAAAGGAGAGAGAGTATAAAAACAATACTTTAATAAAGTAATACAATCTCTTCTCCCCCAAAAAAAACGCATCCTTCTAGGGAACGAAATGGCGAAATCCCCGAACCTGTAAAAAATATCGAAAACAAAACCACCCACACAAAGCCCCCAAACATTTCCAAATATACGTAAACATGAAAATACACAGATTTTAACATCAAACTCAAAAAATAGACTAGGCCTCAAAAATTCACAACACCTCCGTAAAATCCAATTAACACCAAAAACGTACCAAAGCCGAGAACGTAGGAAATTCAGAGGTGAAGGGAGGAAGATGGCGGCCGGTCAGTGAGCCCGGTCGGGAGCTCCGTGCCGTCTAGGTTGAAAATGACCTAATACTCTGCAAAAGGAACGCCAAGAACAGCAGGAAGTCATGCAGGTTGATCTTTTCAAGTGACTGTTAGCTATGGGAATCACGAAACTCGACAGAATCCTCTCGATCTTTGTTACACTCTACAGCGAATGACGGACTGCCGGATTTGCAGGATTTTCAGGAAAAAAAGCAACCCGAAGTGCAGAAACCACTTGGAGTCTCCGCCCGCCGTTTCCACTCCCTAGCGACATCTACTAGCCCGGAGATTCACGCACAAAGGGAAAATGCTAAGGGAATTCCAATAATAACTTCGTTCTTACCTGAAGTCCCCGTCCTGCATTGGCAACAACAGGCGCTGGGTTCCGTGCATCGGGCACTTGCCGGGCGGTGGGAGGCGGCCTCTCAGGCAAACAGGATCTGCCGGAGGGCCACGCAAAGGATCTCCATCTTCTTCCGGGGCAAAGGAGGTGGGGACAGCAATCACAGTGGACACAGTGAATGCCGCATACCCAAAACACACGACGGAGCAAACGGGGGGAAGACACCAGGTTCTGAAACCTCTGTGGGTTCGAAGAAGAAGCGCAAAACTGATTCGCGGAGCCAGATTGAAAGATTGGGGGCAGTGGAGGAGCCCATCCAAATTTCCCAAATAACAGACTCCGGAGGTCCTAAAGATCGGTACATGAACCGGGTAAGCCAGGGACAAAGTCGGGAGGTGGAGGTGGAGGTGGAGGTGGGAGGAGTCAGTGCTAAAGTCGGGGAGGGAAGGCTGAAAAACAACAACAAAGGCAACAACATCAAAATAGCCACCTTAGAACGGATCCCTGCGAAAAAGAGGGGGTTACTGCAGCTGGGGGGCCAGAAAAACCGGGCGAGTTAGGTCAGACCCCAGAGTCCAAGGGGAGATCCACATACTGTTTAAGGAATAGACAGTTCTTTAAGACAAACCAGCCTCCAGTCATCAAACATCCCGTTCCACCTCGAAGCACTAAAAGAAAATCCAAGAAACCCCCTAAAGTTCAAGCGAAGGTAGGAAAAACATTAAAGAATCTAGGGGGCATAGTAGATGTGCGGGAAGGGGCTGACAGCGCAAGGATTAAAATAACTCCCTCGTTAAGATCCTTCTTTAAACTACAAGAGCAAGGCCAGGTAAAGAAGCGGGAGCAAGACTTAAAATCAAAATCAGAAGTACCTGGACCTGAGCAGAAGAGGACACGTGACCCCATTATTTCACCAAATACTCTACCCAGATCCACAACTGGCCTGGCTATGTCAGTAACAGGGGACGCAGAATTATCCACTCAAACTCATTGCCTAAACCAAACCAAGACTCCAACCCCTTCTGTAGCTCAAACTCCAAGTCAGATGAGCACTTCCACAGATATATTCCTAGAGAAAATGATGGAAGAAATCAAGTCGAGATTCGAGATATCAGAAGGAAACCAAAGCAAGATCCAGGAGGCATGCAAACTTCTAGATACAAAACTAAATGCCTTAGGAGAAAGAGTAACAGCTGTAGAGGCAGAAGTGGTCTCACTAAGTAGAAGAGTGAAGTCTAATCAGAGAGAAATCAGAACGTTGAGAGAAACAGATAAAATAATCACCGACAAACTGGAAACGTTAGAAAACCACTCGAGATGAAGTAGCCTTAGGGTTCTAAATGTACCAGAAGGTAGGGAAGGCACAGACATTAAGAAATACATCGTCTCTCTGTAAGAGGAGTTCTCCCCATGGAGCAAAGACCTCAGACTAGAAGATGACATACAGAGAGTACACAGGGACCCATTCGGAAAAAGTAAGGAAAGGAAAAATCCAAGGAAAATCTTGGTGAATTTTCGAACATACTCTCTCAAGGAAAGACTCCTAAGTGAAGCCTTGAAAACTGGATCATACAATAAAGACGACTGGTCCTTCAGGATCCGCTCTGATATATCAAAAGCTACACAAGACAGGCAGTGGGAGTTGCGGCAGATGATGCCTGAGTTGAAATCTCTTGGCGCTACAGTCCAGATGAAATTCCCGGCCTCCCTCAGGATAATGTGGAGAAATAAAATGCACAATATCAGAGACCCTAAGAAAGTCCAAACTTTCCTAGAACAGTTACGTGATCAGACGCGGAAATAGTTTTCACGGAATAACTGCAGAAAAATTGCGCCAGAGTATTCTCCGCTTAAAAGATATTAAGGCACGGAGCTCAAAGAGGGCTATCAACAAAGCCCAAAGAAGAAAAAGGGAGGTTTCTCCAGGGAAGGGGGGACTTTTAAATCTTCTTTTTTAACTTGTGCACTACGAAATAAAAAAGAAACAAAAACAGAAAAGATTATGCACGGGAAATGGGAGCAAGTTAGGGAAAAAAAAAGAAAAAATGGCCTCAGCAACAATCAGAAAAAAGAGAAGGCGTATTCGGAGGCCCGCAAAAAAAAAAAAGAAATATATAGAAAAAAAAATGAAAAAAGATAAAACTCATGTGAAAATAATTTCCTGGAATGTTAATGGTTTAAGAATCAAGAGTAGAAGAAGGAGAATATTAGAATACTTAAAAACAGCAGACAGTGAGAATATAATCCTCCAGGAAACACATCTGCTAAAAAAAGAGTGGGGAGACATCGTGAAAAAACTGCATTGGGTAGACTCATACATCTGCACTGACCAGGAGTGTGTTGTTAAAGGTGTCGCCATTTTTTTCAAAAAGTCTCTAAACGCGAAAGTGGAAGCATTAGAAACCGATCCAAAGGGGAGATGGGCACTGGCCAAAGTGAGGATACGAAACAATGCCCTAACTGTGGCAGGCTATTATGGTCCAAACATGGACGACCCGGTCCCGCTGCAAACTCTGTATTCGCAATAACTCTCGGTTTCATCACCCATCATTCTCAGGGGAGACTTTAATATCATACTCGACCCAAACACAGACCGCCTCCCCAGTAGAAGACAAACAACCCTGCCAAAAATGAGAGACTGGTTGGGGGTGTACAAAAGAGATCTGTGCTTAGTGGACATTTGGAAAGAAAAGGGTGATAGACAAAACAACTTTACCTTCAAAAATAAAAAACTCAGAATCCAATCAAGAATAGACTTCTTCCTTTTGGATCAAGGGCTAGTTGAAAAAACTGTAAAAGTAGAACATATTCCTGCCCATCTCTCAGATCACTCGGCGGTCCTGATCACCTTGAAACTGAAACCTAGTATGGAAGGCACAAGATGGACCTTAGATCGTACAATTCTCCTGGACCCTCAGATCACTGACCAGCTTAAAGTACAGACGGAGCTCTTCTTTGAGGACAATAAGGAAGGTACCTCAATACAGACAACCTGGGATGCATACAAAGCGGTGATCAGGGGATACATCCTTAGCATAGCAGCTCACCAATCAAAGGGAATAAAACAATCGATCCAAACATTGGAACATATGATCAAAAATTTGGACCTACAAATAGCTGCTGCAGCATCTCCTTCTATTAAAGAGCAACTGGAGGCGGATAGATCGAGTCAAAAAGAAATTTTAGTAGAAATCCTGGAAAACAAAGTTAGAGAAAAATGGGAAGCTAGCAAACTCGCCCATTATGAATATGGGGAGGGATGTGGCAAGATGCTCGCTTGGAAAATCAAGACGGATCAGGCCATGAACAAAGTTGCTTGTATAGACCCTCGAAATCCAGCTGAGAATGGATCAGAAGAAGCTGTAATAAAACAAGAATTTCTCGCTTTTTTCTCAGATATGTACAAGGAAGATTGTAAACCCGAAATTGGAGAAATAAAACACTTCTTAGATCCCCCAATTCTTCCAACCTTATCACCAGAATTGAGAGAGGAACTAAACGCGGAAATCTCAACTCAGGAAGTAGAAGAAGTATTAAAAAACCTCAAGAAAGGCAAAGCAGCCGGTTCGGATGCTTTGCCAAACAAATTTTATACAAAACTAAGAGAGTCATTGCTTCCCCCCTTAACAACTCTGCTGAATACAATCTTTTTGGAAAAATGCAATCTCCCAGACTCCTGGAATCAAGCCACAATCTCTATCCTTCTAAAACAGGGTAAAAGTCCCAAAAAAATGTGAATCATACTGCCCAATCTCGATCCTGAACTGTGATTATAAGATCTTTACACAGATTATGGCTAAGAGATTGGGGAAAATAGCGGGGCTACTAATAAATAACAACCAGAAGGGCTTTATACCCGGAAGACAATTACAAGATCTAACGCAAGAACTGTTTGCCGCCATAGACATAGCCACTAATAAGAATCTTTCCACTATCAATAATCACTGTCGACGCCGCAAAAGCGTTTGATAGAGTCAACTGGGTATATCTAAGTGAAGTCCTGAAAAAATTCAACCTGGGGACAAATATTCTGAATATGGTGGCAAAAATATAAACTTTCCCTAGAGCATAAATCTTAATTAACAGTAACCTCACTACAAATATACAGATAAAGGGAGGAACAAGGCAGGGATGCCCCCTCTCCCCCTTACTTTTCAATTTCTATATTGAACCAATGGCAGAGCGTCTTAGAATAGATCCATCAATATCCCCCTTCTCCTTACGAGACTGGTCTAAGAAGATAGTCCTCTATGCAGACGATCTGATGATTTTCACAGACAACCTTAGTGGATCTCTAACAATAATTGAAGAGACCCTGACCAGTTTTGGAAGTTTCTCTGGCTACCAAATTAATCAAGACAAGATGGAAACAATGAGCTGGAACGACAATTCTATCAGTCCCTATAATAAGGATAAAATCAGATACCTTGGTATAGACCTAGTCAAAGACTTAGATAAAGTAACACATATCAACATTCAAAGAATCGAAAAGGAAGTTAAGAAGTTACTGAAAGTGTGGGGAGGACTACCCCTGACTCTACTAGGCAAATCAAACATCATAAAAATGTCAATTTTACCGAAATTTACTTTTGCCTTTGGTGTCATTCCTCTTGAATTTAAAAGAGAAACAATAAAAAAAATCCAGGGTGAAATCTCAAGTTTTATCTGGTCTTCAAAAAACCCTAGGATCGCTTGGAGTAAGCTAAGAAGGAAAAAAGACAAGGGGGGAATTGCTAGTCCCGATCTCTTTAAGTACTGCAGAGCATTCCAATTTAAATCAAGCAGGAAACTCCTAAATACATTCGAAAACTATCCGCCGTATTTCCAAACAATGACTAATAAAACCAGCCATTTCTTATACAAATTTGGACACCCTAAATTAAAAAAAAATTAAACTTAAGATGCTGAAGTCTGCGGCCAAATCTTGGTTTGGCATAAGATGTACTTTAAATATTCCCTATTACAGTGACTTGGCCCCCATATGGGACTCTAATGGCACCCTAGAGTGTCTTAAAGACAAACTAGCACTCCCAATAAAATTAGCAAGAATAACAAAGTGGGGACATCTTATGTCTCAAAATATCCTACTGGATCGGGAGACCCTATCTTTAAAACTAATGGCTCTGTAGCTAAATTCAAGTACTATCAGCTATCTAGCTGGGCTAAATCCCTAAAAGAAGTCAGAGCTGGAAACTTAACCCTGGAAAAAGAAATGCTGAAAAAGGATGCTCTTCATAAAGAAATCTCATATTGGTATTGGGCCTTTATCCTTGCAGGGGAAGAAGAATTTCAGATACAGGAGAGAGTATGGGGGTAAGATCTGCTGACGCTGGAGTTAAACAACCAATGGCAAGTATCTATGAGTAAATGCTGGACAATTGTAACATTAGCTGCCCTAAAGAGAAACCATTTAATCACATCTCATAGAGCTTACTGGACCCCGAAAAAGTTGTCAAAATTCTCTGGGGCGGCAGTGAAAGCCTGCCCAAAATGCGGACTGGAAAAGGCAGACGACCTCCACATGTTTCGGCAGTGCCCCCTTCTCGACGGCTTCTGGAATGATGTGGGTAAGACACTAGATGGGGTACTAGGAAGACATCTAAATGTAAGTATCGATTTAATTATTTTTGGGGTAATGAATCCAAGTGTTCCAGAAAAACTTTCTAAAGTACAGGAAAATCTACTTTTCTTATTGATATTGTTGGCTAGGAGAGAGATCTGTGTGAAATGGGTGAGTCCGGTCCCCCCAACTCAGAGTGAGTGGCTAATATCAATATTAAGAATATACAAACTAGACAAAAGAAAAGCATCTAGTAAAAAACTTACGTTTTGGGAGATCTGGGAAAACTACCAGCTAGGATCTAGCTAAATTGTATTTGAGGATAACTTAGATGGATATTGTCCCAATGGTTAGTCCGGAATAGATTCACTTATGTAATAGTCCAATGATTATGTGTGAGCAATGGAAAGTCAGGGGAAGGCCTGCATGAGTAGCCAAAATGGCTAGCTCCCCCCCTCGTACTAAATCCTTCAACAAAGTAATGGAAATAAGGGGACCCTCCTTTCTTCTAAACGATGCAGGGGTACTGTCTAGATACACACGTTCCGCTATACGACAGTGAAGGCAAAGAACTAAAAGAGAGATTGGGGCCCCGACAACTCCTTACTAATAATATTGCACTAATGAGGACTAAAATAAAAAAATTAAAACATTTTTTTTAAAAAACCATACCAAAGCCACAACTAAACACACACAGTCACACTACTCACCTCCAAAATACACTCAAACACTCACTACTACTCTATACCATATAATAGTTAAAATTCATCTTACCTTTCGCAACGCGACGCAGCATCCAACCGCGAGCTTCTCAGGTCCTGAATGAAGCAAAATAACCTTACGCGGTTAAAAAAGTAGTCCCATTTAAACAATAATAGAAACTTAAATATATTAAATACAATGTTCTAAGTAAAAATAAAATATACTACTAGACTTAAAATGTTATACATTTATTTCTAACACTTATAAAATTAATCTTAGATTACATCTCCTTATCAAATTAATAATAAATAATAATAACATATTATTAATTATTATTAATACTTAATTTAATATATTAACATTGTAATAAATACATATAACAAATAAAACTTGAGTTTATATATTATTTACATTTATGTTTTATTTTTAAAAATACTATACAAATATTTAATATTTCTAAATTAACAATAATATTAAATAATAAACATTATTTATTCTTATTATTAATCATATTTATGTATATATATTGTAAATAAATACAAATCCTAATTTACACTAAAGTGATTATTTCCAAAATATGTTTTTGGTATTTGTTAAAATATTTAATTATTAATTTACATTTGTAAAATAATAATAATAATTAATCTAATGTATTAATTATTATTATTAATAATAGTATGTATGTATGTAAATAATTCAAAAATACATATCAAACATTGTATGCAACTGTATAAATGATTTACTATTTTATATTGTATTAAGAATTTTTTTATGTAAAAGCTTAGTATATACTTAATAATAATTAATTACAAATATTAATTATTATTAAGAACATTGTATTTAATATGTATAAATAATATACAAAATATATTTAGCATGTAAATGTACCAAATATATACTTACCTGTTTATTATTTTCTGTTCATGTAAATATTCTAAATATTTAATTAATAAAAGTAATATATTATATATTAACATTATTAATTAAATATTTAATGAACATTTAAAAAAATGTTTATTAAAAAGATTAAAATGTTAAAAAATGTTGACAAACTATAAGAATTCTGAAACAACACTGTATATATTTTTGGAAAAATACTGTTAAAAAGATTTTTTTTTTTAAATGTAAAACATTTATGATTATGAATAAATGTAATGTTATACATTCAATTTACCTAACTGTTTATAAAAAAGCTTACATAATTTGTATACTGTACTGTACATATTATAAACAAAATCTGTCAATAAAAATTTTCAAAAACTGCATGTCTACTTAATTTAATAATAAGAATAAAATGTTATGTTTAAATTGTTATTATTATAATAATATTTATATATTTACATCTACCTATTTCCATTGAAAATATTTATTGTACAATTATAATACTACCTCATATATTATTTACATTACTTTTGAATTTTTTTAAAAAACATATATAACTTACTATTCCCACTCCATTCAAATAACAGTTAAGTAAGGTGCTATACACTGACCCAATAAAATATACTTGTGAAAACTCGAGTCAGGTGAAAAACAGAGAAGGTGGTGGACACTGACCATATACAATTTACTATTCCAACTCCAGTCAGGTGAAACTCAGGGGAGGTGCTGGACAGTGACCCAATATAATTTAATATTCCAACTCCAGTCAGGTGAAAAACAGGAAAGGTGCTGGACATTAACCATATACAATTTACTATTCCAACTCCAGTCAGGTGAAACTCAGGGAAGGTGCTGGACAGTGATCCAATATAATTTACTATTCCAACTCCAGTCAGGTGAAACACAGGGAAGGTGCTGGACACTAACCATATACAATTTACTATTCCAACTCCAGTCAGGTGAAACTCAGGGAAGGTGCTGGACACTGACCAGATACAATTTACTATTCCAACTCCAATCAGGTGAAAAACAGGGAAGGTGCTGGACCCTGGCCATATATAATTTACTATTCCAACTCCACTTAGATGAAAAACAGGGAAGGTGCTGGACACCGACCATATACAATGTACTATTCCAACTCTAGTCAGATGAAAAACAGGGAAGGTGGTGGACACTGACCATATACAATTTACTATTCCAACTCCAATCAGGTGAAAGTCAGGGAAGGTGCTGGACAGTGACCCAATATAATGTACTATTCCAACTCCAGTCAGGTGAAAAACAGGGAAGGTGCTGGACACTAACCATATACAATTTACTATTCCAACTCCATTCAGGTGAAAAACAGGCAAGGTGCTGGACACTGACCATATATAATTTACTATTCCAACTCCAGTAAGTTGAAAAACAGGGAATGTGGTGGACACTGACCATATACAATTTACTATTCCAACTCCAATCAGGTGAAAGTCAGGGAAGGTGCTGGACAGTGACCCAATATAATTTACTATTCCAACTCCAGTCAGGTGAAAAACAGGGAAGGTGCTGGACACTAACCATATACAATTTACTATTCCAACTCCATTCAGGTGAAAAACAGGGAAGGTGCTGGACAGTGATCCAATATAATTTGACGGAAGGGTCCAAGATGGCGGATTGACGCCGTCAAAGCGGAGAACGGCTGCTGAGGGTCCGGTCATGCATGCTATGGCTCGCTAGCTGCTAATCAGCCAAGACCCGGTGCAGAGGATCGAGCGCAGTACGGGAGCTGAGACAAACCGCTGAATATGCCTGCAAGCTGAGGTGGAATCGTTTTTGCTGGAGGAGCTGTTTGCAGAGTTGAAGGCTGATTGAGAGCCGGTGGAGGACGCAGAGCGGGGGAGGCAGAGTGGCGGAGCAGTGGATGGAGCGCCGCACGGGAGCTCAGAGTGCCTGCAGCTAAGGAGGAACGGTTTTGCTGTATCACGGCGGCGAAGGCACATTGGTCTGGTTTAAGCTGCAGATCGAGGAGGAATCGTTATTGCTGGAGGAGCTGTTTGCAGAGTTAAAGGCTGATTGAGAACTGGTGGAGGACTCAGAGTGGGGGAGGCGGAGTGGCGGAGCAGTGGATGGAGCACCGCACGGGAGCTCAGAGTGCCTGCAGCTTAGTAGGAACGGTTTTGCTGTATCACGGCGGCGAAGGCACATTGGGTTTAAGCTGCAGATTGAGAGTTCGGCGTTTGGAGGGTACAGAGGATACAGAGCTGGAAGCACTGGGCAGAGCTGTAGGATACTATTGGATACCGGCAGCTGGAGACGAACGGCAAAAGAACACAGAGCGGTAACAGAGCGAGAGCTGGATGCGGCGTCTGAGGCTGATTGAGAGCCGGGTAAGAGAACTGCTGCGGTCATTCTAGCTTCCGCACTTCTACTCTGAAACTACTAGGGGGGTGTCGGTGTTTGGCAGGCTCAACCTCCCTGTTCATTGGGGGTTTAACTTTGGTTCTAGCTTTTGGCCATTGGCATCAGTGGAGAACTTTGTAATGGCGCCAAAACCTCAAAACAGAAACGCGCGAGTTATGAAACAGACCGGGGCAAATAATGTCTTGGATAGTGATGCGGCATCTACAGTAGGGGCGGCTACAGGAGCTACTACAGGAGCTACTACGGAGGGATTAGCAGTGAAAATCCCAGATGGGGGGAAAAAATCTGAAAAATCGGAGAAACCTCTCTTAAATGCTAGCAAACCACTCCTACCTCCACTAGTTAAATCTAATTTAGTATCTGATAAAAGCATACGGAAGTCAGTTACTGGTGACCATACAAAGTTACTAGATACTCTTGATCCTTTGGGGCCACAACACAATATTGCTGCTATTCCATCTAATGGAGAAAATAACGCTATAATTACTGCTTTGGGATCTGCTCCAGAAACGGATGCCCATACCCCTATTGATGTTGAGGTAGTGAATGCAATACTATTAAAAGACTGTAATGCCAGTGTGAATGCTCAGACTGGGGCAGAGGCTCAATTAGAAACTCCCGGTAACAGTAACATCAATGCTAATCCCATGCCATCTATACTTGCTTCAGTATCACTAACAGAGGCCCTAGAAGATCTTTGTGATAAAGAGCTGACGGAAGCTGAGATGATAGTAGTGACAGGAGAGGTGATAACCAGGGAAGCAGAGGACATTCCGGAGACTATATCTAATGAGCACGAGGAGGGTACTGAAACGGAAGAGGAATACAGCGACTTCCCTGATCTAGATAATAATACACCCTCGTGCTCAGCTAAAGACAAGGCCAACAGTGTGAAAAAAGGAAGATGTAAGGCTAAGAATAAGGGGAAAAAACTGTAAATAAATCAAAATCGACTATGGCAAAAGTAATAGCAGAGAATAGCCCCATTAGGAAATGGGTGCAGGCTAAAGGTGGAGTTAAATCTATGGCATTGAGGCTTTCCGGGAACAGCCCCGCCGACACTGGTAATGAGACAGTTGCTATCCCAAAGGAGGCAAACTCCCATGGTGTTGAAATTACTTCTGTAGCGGTATCGGTAATTGATGGTGACACCCCGACTGCTATTTCGGGAACAACTGGGACTTCTTCATTCCCCTCTTCTTCCTCCCAGGCAGTAGCATCACGGATGGCTCCCACTTCAAATGCAGTGCTTGAAACCTCAGGTTTAGCAGTAACTAAAGACACTGACTTTACTTCAATGGGGGCAGATAACATCAATGATGCACTCCCCTCAAATGTTTCTCAAAATACTACATCTAATGATTGGAATCTTCAGGGGGAGGTATCCTCGTCATTTCAGATGATTCTACAGCTACTCAATGAACAAAAATACGAAGCTCAAACACATTATCAACAGATGCGGGAGGATAGCAGTAAAACTCAATCAACGTTACAAGAGATGTCTCTTAAATTGGGGGCTATGTCCCAGGAGATGGAAGAGCTACAACAGAGAGTTGTGTTAACGGAAGAGAAGTCAAATAACTCGGAGATTGCAGTCAATAAACACAAGGTCCAGATTTCTCAAATGCAAGCCAAAATTGAGGATTTGGAAAACCGACAACGAAGACAGAATCTACGCATATTCGGTATAATGGAAGGGACTGAAGGAGCCGATCCCAGGGCATATGTGGTTCACTTTTTTCAGAAAGCATTCCCTGAGCTATTGGACTGGGATTGGGACTCACAAATACAACGAGCTCACCGCCTTCCTCTGATCCAGAGAAATAAGGGTATCCAGTACTCGCGTCCAATGTTGATCTGTATTGGTAACTTTTTACTTCGCCAAGCAATCTCGTTGAAGGCAAGACCAAACACCCCAGTTACCATTGACTCAGTTACTTTTTTTGTCAGATCAGACTTAAGTAAACTCACAATGGAGCGTCGATGGAAACTTCAACAGTATATTGATCCAATAAAGGAATAAGGGGGCCAAGCCTTTTTGTAAGAGCCTGCTAAGTTAAAGGTCTTAAAGAACACACGTGTATACTACTTCTCTGAAGAAAGGGAGGTTGAGCTAATCCTGAGTAAATGGAAATTGGAGAAAAATGGACAATGAAGTATATTATATGTACTAGCTTATGAATAATGATCTAGCACTCTGTGTGCAGAATATGTGAGGATGGGATTGGGTCTTGGAAATTTTCTAGTTTTACTTGCAGTTAAATCTATATGTTTTTCTTTTCTTTTTCTATATTTTGATACAAGATTCTGCAATATATTGTTATGAGTTTGTAGTATTGCACGTCCGGACTCTCAGGGCCATGACTTCGCCTTATGCTGCCACTACAGCGGCAGCTGGTCTAATGGGGGGACCTCTATGTAGGCGTAGAAATGGGGGCGGGTGGGGCAGAGAGCTGCAAGGTAGGAGTTGGGGGAGTTGGGAAATTCAGGGTAAAAATTACATCACTGGGACGGAGAACTGGATAACATTAATTGTAAGGGGGAAAAATGTATCACAAGAAGCAGAAAAGATTGGGGGAGAAAAAAAAAGTAATATTTATTTTTTGAAATATCTAAAAAACCAGAGGAAGTGCATTCATTTACGGTCTAAACATGATTTTGATTAGGTGTTTGGCTTGGAACATGGCCGGTCTCAATAGTAGGCAAAAAAGAAGACTAGTGCAGGAGGAACTTAATATGTACAAACCAAATCTAGCAATGATATCTGAGACTCACATCGGGTTTAAAGATAGAAAACTACTGGGCCAGATGGGATATGATCTTATTGTTTGTTCTACGTTGGGTGCCTCAATCGGAGGGGTTGCATTATTGAAGCAGAAGCATTTCACGATAGAAGTTGTTAAAACTGCTGCTGATCCTAGAGGTAGATGGGTAATTGCTCAAGTGAAACTTGAACATCAAATATATGTATTTTGTGTGGTATATGGGCCTAACATTGACAAACTAATATTGTATGATTTGTTAAATATTGAACTATTAGATTGGGAGGGGGAATTACTGATTATGGGGGATTTTAACTGTGTTATGAGCTATGCGGTTGATTCTACAAGGCAAGGTACATCTCCGCGCATGCGTAAAGTTAGGGCTGCGATATTGGAAATAAGCCGCTTACATAACCTGAAGGATGTATGGCGATCTATGCACCCTAATATCTCAGGGTTCACTTATTACTCAGCACCTTATAGACTCTGTTCCCGAATTGATCTAGTATGGGCCACGGATAGAATTATGGAAGGATGTAAGATAGAACTGTGCCTAGGATAACATCTGATCATAACCCTATACTCCTGGAATTTAATATTTATAATACCAAACGAGAGGCATAACAATTTACATTTCCTAGATCATTGATGTCTGACCAAACATTTATCCTACAACTCAGAGAACATATAAGGGAATTCATAGACATCAATCTAAACTCAGCCACAATAATAACTGTTTGGGATACTTGCAAAGCAAGTATAAGGGGCTTCGCCCAACAATATGTATTTAAAAAGAATGCGGAGGCTAGGAATGAAATGAAACTTATGACTTCTAATATTTTAGCGTTTGAGCAGAAATTGGCAACAGCCTTGATGGATGGGAAACCTAATACTGACAAGTTAAGAATGGATTTGGTGAAACTACAATCAGATACTAAGAAGACTTTGAGGGAGAAAAGTAGTTTTAAACTTCATAAGTATCATTTGACACAGTACGAGAGTGGGGACAGAATTGGAAAGGTCCTTGCCTATAAAGTAGCCGATAAGAAAGCCAAGACTAACATTAAAACAGTTAAAGGCAGCGACATGGTCACTTATAACAAACCAGATCAGATACTAGAACAGTTTGTGAACTATTATTGTAAATTATACACTCCTGAAACTCTTACTACCAAGGATGATATACTATTATATCTCCACTCCCATATGAAGGTACAACGAGATAAGGAAGCTGTTAGATTGCTAAACTCAGAGATTACATTTGATGAGATTAAGACTGCATTTTTATCTCTCCCCTCGGGTAAGGCAGCTGGAGAAGACCTGCTCCCCATGCAGCTATATAAAACATGCTTACAGGAATTACTCCCTTTGTTCAAAATGGTTGTATATTCAATTGGTGATACTGGGAGGGCTCCCCCTTCTTGGAGAACAGCTAAGATAGTATTCTTTAACACCTTGGCTGCTAGGTGTTTTCCCCTCCTGTGCTGCAGGCCCCCACTTTCCCATTGTTCATGACGAGCTCAGCTCGTCATCAGCACAGCTCAACCGTGCATCATGACGAGCTGAGCTCGTCATCAGCATCGAAAGGGTTAAAAAAACAAAAACCTGCAGATGAGTGCGGGTCGTATAGACCGATATCTTTGATAAATGCAGACGCCAAGGCTTTTGCTAAAATACTGGCAAATCGACTCGCACCTCTCATGCCCGAATTGGTCCATGCTCAACAACACGGATTTGTCACAGGACGCGATACTACTGCCCATATTAACATGGCCATCACGGCTTTTGATGTAGCATCAATTAATCCCACCTCACTCGGAATGATCATGTTAGATGCTGAAAAAGCTTTTGATCGAGTGGGGTGGGATTTTTTGTGGGCTGTTCTGGAGGCCTTTGGTATCGGGGGTAGATACCTTGGATGGATTCGGTCGCTATATCATCAACCAATGGCAAGGATTAGTTATGCAGGAAGGAGCTCTCTCAGTTTCCCAATGGGAAGAGGAACACAGCAGGGGTGTCCTCTCTCATCCCTGCTGTTTGCACTATCATTGGAACCATTTCTTAATGCACTATTAGCACAGGATGATATTAGTCCATTTCAGCACATGGGGAATAGCTTAAAAATTACCGCATACGCGGACGATGTCGCTATCTTTACTACTGATGTACTTAAAGCTATACCTGCCATAATAGAAAAAGCAAAACAATTCGGAAATGTATCTGGATACAAATTAAATATAAATAAAACTCAGGTTATCACCAACTATAATCCACCAGGGCTGGTACTTGGTCTTTGCTCCAATGCAGTGTATCTAGGTGTTAAAATATCTGCAAAGATCGAAGAAATAATAGCCCTTAACTATGACTCACTTTTGAAAGAAGTGGCTAAATCTTTAAAAAATTGGCACAAGATACCATTAAGTTTGGTTGGACGTATACATTTAATAAAGATGAAAATAACACCCAAATTTCTTTCTTTATTTAGATCGATTCCGTTACGCCCCAATAGCCTCTTTTTTAAAAAAACTCGATGGAGTCTGTAGCAGCTATATATGGGGCTATAAAAAGGCTCGGAGAGCAATAAATCTGCTAAAGCTCCCAATTGAAAAAGGGGGATAAACGTTCCCCGACTTTAGATTATACTTTTTTGCTTCTTTTTTTCATCGGATACGTAGCCCACTGAGAAATGATAACTCCCTATTTTTTCATTATTTCATGTTAGGGCACGATAGTAAACAATTTTTGGCTCGAATTAATGATCCAAATGACTTCAAACGAGTCAAGTTTAAGACTGCTAAGCATATCGTACAAATCTGGAAGCAAATTATGACTCTTGATAAAACTTGTTTTTTTAATGCTGAACTAAGGCTATGGGGAAACCCAGGACTTCCTGAAATATTCTCAGACGGGAAGGGACCGCTTGGCCCAGCCATGGTATTAAAACTTTGGGAGATCTTTACGGACCTGATGGTTTATTAGAGTTTTCATCACTTAAATTAATATATAATTTGAACAATAGGATGTATTTTAAATACATGCAAATTCAAGACTTCCTAGTTCGGAGAATGAACATTAAAGAAGTCCGACACTCTGATATTTTACAATGCTTATATTCAGATAGGACTAAGTCACTTATCAGTAAAAGCTATTGTCTTTTGAACCTGGCAAAGGGAGATGATTGTGTTAAGTTAGCATCCAAATGGTCCGATAGGCTAGGATTAAGTATAACTCCCAAGCAGATATCTACTTCCTTTACCCAACTCAACCGTGTAGTACAGTCTTCTAGTATGAGATTGCAGTCTTACAGAACTATTTGCCAACTATACTACACTCCTCAAAGAATCTCAAGTTGGGCATTAGATAATCACTTAAATGAACGTACCAGCTGTCCCAAACGTAAATTAGAAGCTGCTGATATTGTCCATATGCTTTTTTCATGTCCGGCAATATCAGAGTTCTGGAAGGGTATTGTAGAAATATTAGATAGAAAACATATTATATCACCACCCCTTTCAGCTCATTTGATTTTATTAGATCTGCAGGAAACAAATAGCCCAAATAAAGATTTGAACTCTATTCTATATGCCTGCGCAAGATTAACTATAGCTAGGGCATGGATATCTCCAGATCCACCGCACGTTATGGAGTGGTGGGCTCTGGTAAACGAAATACACACTATGGAGATAGCACTAGCAAGACTAAGGGGCCTTAACCATTTGAGGAAAAAAGAGGGAGTATGGGACATTCTATTCGGGGGAGAGTAACTTCATACGTACTTGGCCTCAGATACTAAATTAAGGCTCATTCAAACGCAGATTTGTTATTGTTTATTTATTTATTTATTTTTTCTCTACCTCTGTGTTTATATCCCTATTTGGCTTCTCTTTATGCTTATGTATGTTTGTGTTTTCTTTGGTATAATCATGCTATGAATTGTAAAAGTATTTATTTTACTCTGTCTCTTGTGATATCAATAAAAATGGTTAAAAAAAAAGATCCAATATAATTTACTATTCCAACTCCAGTCAGGTGAAAAACAGGGAAGGTGCTGGACACTGACCATATACAATTTAATATTCCAACTCCAGTCAAGTCAAAAACAGGGAAGGTGCTGGACACTGACCATATATAATTTACTATTCCAACTCCAGTCAGATGAAAAACTGGGAAGGTGCTGGACACTGACCATATACAATTTACTATTCCAACTCCAGTCAGGTGAAGCTCAGGGAAGGTGCTGGACAGTGACCCAATATAATTTACTATTCCAACTCCAGTCAGGTGAAAAACAGGGAAGGTGCTGGGCACTGACCATATACAATTTAGTATTCCAACTCCAGTCAGGTGAAACTCAGGGAAGGTGCTGGACAGTGACCCAATATAATTTACTATTCCAACTCCAGTCAGGTGAAAAATAGGTAAGGTGCTGGACACTGACCATATACAATTTACTATTCTAACTCCAGTCAGATGAAAAACATGAAAGATGCTGGACACTGACAAAATTTAATTTACTATTTAAACTCCAGTCAGATAAATGTCAGGGAAGGTGCTGTACACTAACACTATTTAATGTAATATTCACACTCAAATAATGTAAAATTCTAGTAATGCGATGAACACAGACCCATTATAAATTACTATTCCCACTTCAATCAGATTAAATTCTGAGAAGGTGCAGGATAATAATCATATGAACTGTACTAATCCTAATACCATAAATTTACCTAATTTACCTAATACCATAAATCTCACTCTGTATCTCATAACACATATTAAACAAACCTCACATTGATTAATTGTATAATTTTATTATAAAATTGTATTTAATTTTTTTACATTCATAATTATTTTTCTATATTATTATTTTTCACATTTATTGTGCATTTTGAATTAAATATTTAAAATTTGTAAATATTATTTTAAAAATTCTAAATATTTTTGCATACATTTTTTTTGCATAATTTTTTAAAAATATTTCATTTAAAATTGTAAAATTATTTTGCACAATTTAAAAAAATCTATATATTTCAAAATGTGTAATTTCTAAAAATATGTTTTTGATTTTGCTATAAAAAATTTATTCTAAAGCTCAATAATCACCATTACACACAATTACCTCCATATATAATTTAAACATTTTTTTTTCAAATTATAAATTTAAATTTAAATTTTTGCATATAATTAAAATAATTTAATTTTAACATAATATTGAATAAAATTAATACATATTTTTAAATAATCCCCACCCTTATCCCCTATTAAACCAACATCTTGCTCCTAAAATAATTTAACATATATTTTTTAATTCTATTTTATTTTATTTAAAAAATATATATATATATATATTTCAAAATTTGTAATTTCTAAAAATATGTTTTTGAATTTACTATATAAAATATATTCTAAAGCTCAATAATCACCATTACACACAATTAACTCCATATATAATTTTTTTAAAGACATTTTTTCAAATTTAAATTAAAATTTAAATTGTTGCATATAATTAAAATAATTTAATTTTAACATAATATTGAATGCAATTAATACATATTTTTAAATAATCCCCACCTTTATCCCCTAATAACCCAACATCCTGCTCCTAAAATTTAAAATACTTTTACAAATATATTTTTTTAAATAATTAAATTAAATTCTTAAAATTTCCAATACTTTACTTTTTTTTTAATTTAAATTTTTTTATTTTAAAACACTCCTCACCCTTATCCTCTTTTAACCCAACATCCCATCACTAAAAAAAAACATAAAATACACAACTAAAATAATTATAACATTTAAAATATTAGAAAAAATGTACACATTCTACAATATTAACACTTTTTTTATATTTATATTATTAACATAATATACATTTTTCGATATTTTTTACTATCTATATATTTTTTCGATAATATTTACATTCTATATATATTATTTTGATATTTTAAACTACACTAACAATTCGATATTAACACTTCTCGATATTATTGATTCGATATTTTTTACTTTGATATTAAGTTAGTGAAAACTATAACGATATTTTTTACATCGATATTATTTCTTTCGATATTTCTCTACAAACGATTTTTTTCACTATTTAGAAGTCGATATTAGGCCCAGTTACCTTTCAGAGGCATTTGTCTGGAGCAAAAAAGGTTTAGAAAAATCCGGGGATCTGAGAATGGGGCCTGACGTGATGACTTTATTCAGATTCTGAAAGGCATGTAGAGCTTCAGGGGGTGGGTGTAGGAGATGGTCAGGCTTTACACTCTTTTTTAGGAGATTGGTAAGAGGTGAGGAGAGCTCAGAGTATTGAGGAATGAACCACCGGTAATAACCGAGGAGCCCTAGGAAAGCTCTCACATCTTTTTTTTTTGGTTGGGAAGGGAGTCTGGGCTATCGCTCTTACTTTTTCCTCTTGGGGTTCGATATGGCCATTCCCTAAAAACATAACCTAGGTACTTGACTTTTTGAAACCCAACCCTAGACTTTTTTGCATTAACATGTAACCCAGCCTCTTGAAGGGCTTGGAAAACGAGCTGGCAGTGCTGGAGATGGGTCTCCCACGTGGGACTATAGATGACAATATCATCTAGTACGCTGATGAATAGGCTTGATGTTCCGGCAACACCTTGTTCATGAGTCGCTGAAATGTGGCAGGTGCCCCGTGTAAGCCAAAGGGTAAAACAGTGAACTCAAACAAGCCAGATGGGGTGGAAAAGGTTGTATTTTCCTGGTCTTGGAGTCTTAGATGCACCTGCCAATACCCTTTGGTGAGATCAAGGGTTGTGATGTACAGGGCGTCGCCAAGCCTTTCAATCAGCTCGTCCACACGCGGGAGAGGATCGGAGTCGCATTTGGAAACTGCATTGACAGCCCTAAAATCAATGCAGAAGCGGACAGAGTAGTCTGGTTTCGGTACCAATACAACGGGCGAAGACCACTTACTTTGGGAGGGTCGTATCACCCCCAAGGCTAGCATGGTTTTACCTTCATTTGCTATGGCCTCTCGTCTGGTGGCAGGGACTCAATACAGCTTTTGTTTTACTACCTGACCGGGCTGGGTTGTTATAGAATGTTCAGCCATAGAGGTACGGCCCAGGAGGTCAGAAAACAAAGAGGCGTACGGTAAGAGGATGTCTTGAAGTGCCCTTTTTTGTACTTCTGTGAGATCTTGGTTGATTACAAGGTGGGTTAGGGTACTCTCATCAGGCTTTGGGTTAACAAAGTGGAGATCTTTGGGAGGAGCACCCAACCACTTCTTCAAGAGATTTATGTGATATAACTGGGTTCTCCTGAGACTAACCTGGACCTGGTATGATGTCAGCCCGACCTTTTGTGTGATTTGGAAGGGGTCTTGCCAGCCTGATCCTTTTTTTTGGTGTACTAGAGGGGTGAGGATCAGTACCCAGTCGCCTACCTTGAGGTGTCGCCATTTTGTCCCTTTGTTATAAATCATCTGTTGCCTGATTTGTGCTCTTTCCAGATTCGCATCAGCAAACTCTCTTAATTTTTTTAAGCGAGGGCGTAAATCATGGGTGTATTCTGGAAAGGTCTTTGTTTTTTCTTCTTTTTCTTGTTCCCAATATTCTTTGTTTATTTGTAGTAAACTACGAGGTTCCCTACCATACAAGAGCTGGAAAGGTGAACAGCCCAAACTGGATTGGGCCTGACTTCTCATCACATACAAGGCTAACAGGAGGAGCTTATTTGAGTCTTTCCCCTTTACACTCAGTAGTTTCTTTAGAGTCAGCTTCAAGGTGGAATTATAACGCTCGCACAGGCCATCAGTCTGGGGGTGATACACAGACGTTTTTATGTGTGAGATATCGAGTGACTTACAAACTTCTCGCATTATTTTGGACACAAAGGGGGTCCCCTGATCCGTAAGGATCTCACATGGGAAACCAACCCTTGAGAATAACTCCAGGAGTTAATATTTTGGCTAATATTGTGGCTAGTGGGAGCACGTAGGGGAAAGGCTTCGGGATATCGAGTGGCATAATTCACCACTACTGAAGCATAAAGATTGCCTTTCTTGGTTCGTGGTAGGGGATCGGTAAGGTCCATGCCTATCCTTTCAAAAGGTGTTCCGACAATGGGAAGGGGCTGTAATGGTACGGGAGGTGGCCTGTAAGGGTTCCCTTTTTGGCAAATCTCGCACTCCTGAGTTCTGACAGTATCAGGTGATGGGTGCAAATATACCAGGCCAATAGAAGTGTCTTAGTAACAACATCTCTATGGTCTTCTGGGCCCCCCTGTGATCCGCCAAGAGGTGGGAATGTGCAAAAAAAGAACTTGTTCCCGAAAAGCCTGTGGTACTACAAGCTGAGGTGTGTCCCCTTTTCTTGCTATCCTGTAGCGTAGTTTGTTTTTTATGTTGAAGAAAGGGAACACAGGATTTTTGGAAGCCAGGGTTTGTCATGCATGGTCCCATGCAGGTTGCAAAGTGGGGTCGTTGTGTTGGGCATAGTGAAAAATTTTATCGGAGAGCCAGGGGGCTTAGGTGAGGAGTGAGGGGTGTAGTGAGACGGCTTCTTCCTTGGATTTAAGGGTATTATGTAAGAGTGTCAGGAAAGCAGGATTACCTCTTTGGGAAGGGTGGGGAGAACCCCGAGCTTGGCTTGAAGGACCACCCCATTTGGGAGGACAATGGGAAGGGAGACAAAGGGGTAGGGTTTAACATCCCTGTGCACACAACGGATAGGGACTTCTTGTTTTGTGAGGGGATGAGGCAGATGTACCAGGGCTTGTTGGATGACAGACTGTCCACACCCTGAGTCTAAAAGAGCCTTCACAAGGACACCTCCCACACGCAAACTTACATAGAAACTTGGCCCCATTTCCTCAGAGTATAGGATGGATCGAGGAACACAACCTATATCCATTGGCTCTTTGGGTGTTTTCTTTCTGGGACAGCTCCTGGCGATGTGTCCCCAATCCCCACATTCAAAACACTAGGGACCCTTTACGGGTATAGGCTCCGGACGGTACTGCCTTGTCTTTAGGGGTTCAATGTGGGGCTTCATGGGTTTTTTCTCTGATTTTGTGACAGAGAGGGAAGGCAGTGTTGGTTTTTCGAGATCCCATGGCAGAGTACGAGATTGAGCTCTGAAGAAAGATGTTGCCATTTCCCCGGCTTGTTTACTGTCAAACCGGTATGTTGTTTGAGCCAGCGCTGTATAGGATAAGTCAAGGCTTCTATAAACTGCTCTAAATAGATACGTGACATAATTTCCTCCTCGGTACTGGTTTGGGGACTTAACCACTTGTCAGCTGCTGTTTTGAGCTTAAAATAAAAGGTTTTTGGGTTATCAGATGGGGTACCCCTCTCTTTTCTGAACCTGACTCGGTAGGCCTCCGCATCCATACCAAGATGGTCCAGGATAATGTCCTTTATTTCTTGATATGGGGTGTGTCCATTCGCGTTGGCTTCCTGGTAGGCTGCCTGAGCCTCTCCGATAAGGAGAGGAGCTAAGAAAAAGGGTCACTTGGCTTCTGGCCATCCTGACGCTCGGGCTGCCCTTTCAAAATTCAAGAGAAAAGCGTCAGGATCTTCCCCGCTATATACTTCTGCAGTGAAATATTGTGGCCTGACCCAGATCGGACTTGTATTTGGGTGGTGAGTTGAAGGCGATCATCGGCAACTTCCTGCAGTCTTTCTGCTTGATTTGCCATAGTGTCTCTAAACAAATCCCTGTCAGCCTGGGCGGAGGTCATCTGTTTTTCAACAGCCCACTCAAGCTTTTCCTGGCCACGAATCAACTGTTGGATGAGGTTCTCCATGTTACCTGAGGGAGGCGCTCAATCCCACTTCTGACACCACGTGTGGCGCAGAGGAGAAGGAGCCCAGGAGACAGAGGTTGAGTATGCAACAAATGGTCTTTTTATTTTCTCTTTGGGCTGTTCTTGAACATAAATCTTAGATAGGGGAAACAAAGGAAAAATAAATACAAGTGTCCTTCTCTCTCGTCTCGGAGAGTTGGGGTAATTTTAGGCGGCTTTGTTTCTTCTGGTTCCTGATCCTTGTCCGGCGAATCCAGTCGTCTGTGACTCAGGCAGCAAAGGGGGAAGGGGAAGGGGGTAGAACAAAAAGAAGGCCTCGTAAGGAAATATATTCATAAAATAAGGAGAAAAAACAGGAAAGGGGAGTGAAGGGTCAACAGAACACCTGACCGGGGGGCGTGGCTTAGCAAGCCACGATGGCGGCTGTGTTTTGCTGAGGCTCCGCGCTCGGGCTTGCATCCTGCCTGTTTCCAGGGATCGCCGGGAGCCTCAGCCAATGGAAAAAGTCACCAGCAGTGCCTGCACACCAGAGGCACCTTCCAGATGTGCCGCGATCGTCGCTGAAGTGCGGCGCCCGAAAGGGAAATCTTTCAACGGGAACGGTGAGCCGAGCCGCAAGATGGCGGTCGCATCCCTATCCCTCAAAAGTTGAGCCCGCTGAGTCCTCGTACCTGGACCGGAGACCCGGGGAACACACAGGCAGACCAAGGCTGCGGAGCTCCTGACTAGACGGCGCGGCTAACCCCCGGAGGTGCACTCGACACCGGGCTCACCCCTGCGGGCGCGCAACAGCGCGCAAGATGGCGGCCACCACACCAGAGCTTCATCCCATCAGCTCTCCTACCCGATCGGATGCCTGCCCGACCACGGCCCCGACCACCGAGGACTGAGGGGCACCGGCGGACACTTCACCAGCGTGGCGCCTGGACCCTCCCGCGACCTCGACGATTCCTGCGGGCGGTAAGTGTCCGCTCCTCCCCCCCCACTCCCTGGGGTCCCCAACACTGACACCCCAGCGGCCTTCGACCTCCTCTGAGGCCCCCCAGTGGAAATGAAATGAAATGAAATGAATGAAACTTGTATAGCGCACGACTTACCCTGGGGCATCTCCGCGCTTGCTTAGAGAACCCGTCCTAGTATTGCCCTGTGAGATAACCCTGGCAGGGTATCCACAAGGTGAAAGCCAGGCATCCCACCGCGAGGGGCCGTTGTGGAGATTAAGTAAGCTATTGCCCAGAGTCGCAGAGTGTGAACCCGTGAGTGGAGAAGGCACCGGAGCGAGAATTAACAAGTCCGTGGAATTTTTGAGCCCAAGACCCGCCGAGGCGGGGAATTGAACCCTGATCCAGGGCCGAACTCAAGCTCCAAGTCTGCCGCCTCTAACCCCTGAGCCACACTTCTGGACACCAGCCACCCCGCCACCCCGCTCCATGGACAGGGGAGCGGAGCGACCTGAGAATATCTGGCACAGCAAACGGCCCTGCGGATCGGGCTGCCTGACCCTAACATGGCGCCCAAGAAGTCTCAGATGCCGGGCTCGACGTGGGCCTCCTCCTAGCGGCGGCAGCGAACCCCTCAGGGATACGGCGGTGGCACACCACGACAGGGACAACCCATCATCGCCACAGTCCCACAGGCACCTACCGCTAAGCCCCCCCTACCCCAACTCCAGCCAAAGACTGTTCTCTACCCCGGAGGGGAGGGGTGTGGCCGGCCATCTGCCTCGTTGTGGGCCTGCTGCTGTGTGCCGGCTGATATCAACGCAGGAAAACCCCTACCTCACCACCGGAGTCACCGGACCCCCGGCGAGCCCAGTAGTACCTTGGCTCCAACGAGGACTGGATACTCGACCCCCACTTGGTTGGCACTCATCCCGACGACCTGCAATTCCGGGACTCCGTGACGACGCAGTGCCCTCTCCCTCGGCCCAATGGGGAAACCAAGGGGCTCGCAGTTGACCGCCGTCCCTGAAACGGCCATCGAGAAAATGCCGCACACAAGGACCTGGACACAGGCAAACACGCCGAATGCGGACCCCACATTAGCAACGAAGCTGGACCAGGTTTTGGCAGCTAATGAACTGTCCCAGCTTTCAATGGAAGAACGATTTGGTGTTCTGACCACGGACATCAGCCTGATTCGCGACGACCATCGTAAGCTAGTGGACAGAGTGAAGGAGGGTGAGCGAATCGCGGCTACACTCCAACCCACGGTGAAAACGCAAGAAGAAGACATGAAGGAGGTCCTGCGACGAGTGGTGGCCCTTGAGGAGCGCACGATCGATTTGGAAGGACGCTCGAGGTGATGCAACATCCGCGTCCTGGGACTGCCGGAGGGGATTGAAAACTCGGACCCGCTTACCTATATGGAATCATGGGTCAGATTGTTTACCCCCGAGTCGGAGCGGTCAGCATTCTTCTCAATCGAAAGAGCTCACAGGGTCCCTGCCCGGAAACCCAAACCAGGTCTTCCTCCAAGCCCTATGCTGGCTAAATTCCTACATTTCCGAGACCGCGATGCGGTGCTCCGCGCAGCCCGGGTGGCGGGCCCCCTGCAAGTGGAAGACCAACAGGTCATGGTGTTCCCAGATTACGCCTGAGAGGTACAGCAGCAGCGCTCGACCTATCTGGAGGTTAAAAGACGTCTCCGCGAAAACAATCTCCAGTACTCCCTCTTGTTCCCGGCCCGCCTGAAGGTGCTCCATAACGGGAAGGCCATATTCTTCACCACGGCGGAGGAGGCGCAGGACTGGGCGGAGTTCCACTGCCCGTTGATTCCTAAGCCCGGACCCCAGCGGAGACACAACAATGACTCGCGACGATCCAGGAGATGAGGCACGAACCGCACCAGGACAGACCCCTCCAAGAGTCAAGCATCCTCACCCTCGGGCTCGCCCGATCTCACGCAAGTCATGCAGGAGAGGCGTGATGCCTTAAGGGCAGTGACTGAACTGCACACTTCTCCCCAAGCATCGGACCTAGAAAGCCAACCACACCTGTTCACCCCCGAGAAGGACCGGGACAGCGACGGCACAATGTCGGGATTTGGTCCGATCTCATGCCCCCTCCTTGCAGTGCATACAACGGACGCTACCCCGGCTGGCCAACCTGGCACCTCTTCATGATGAACCAATGAACGAATGCTGTATCCTCTTTTCTTGGTAGTTTAACGCGCTATGCAATGTTTGTGCGTCAAAGATGTGTAACCAATTGGCTGTATGTGCACCCGCGTGATAGACATCTCTCCTACAACAGCCCGATCTGCGAATAAGCCCGGCAGTAACGCACGCTGCCACCCCCACAGAATTTTGTTATATTTCTCCCTTAGTGGGACTCTAGTTTGGATATGCCACCCCCGGTGATATATCCCTGGTATTGGGACTGTTACCCACCTTTGGTTCAACCTGTTGTTGCCCCCGTTAGACCCTCCCCCACACATATGGAAGCATGGCGCGCAGGGACACACGCGACACACATGGCCTCACTGGCCTTGGGAACTGCAAGGGTGCCCCACACACACGAGCACGATATCCTAGCAATGGCAACTCCAAGGTCGGACGTTAACGTCCTCACACTGAATGTACGGGGCCTCCACACACCTAGCAAACACTACTCTGTTTACTCCTACATTAAACGTATGTCAGCTTGCGTAGCACTTTTACAAGAGACACATACCAACGCTGCCGAACTGGGCCGACTACAGGCCAAATGGCGAGGGACCTTCTGCGCCACAACATACTCCGCATTTGTACGGGGCGCCTTAATTTGGGTTAGGCCAGGCACCCCTTTTCGAACACTCAGACGGGTGGTTGACAGGGAGGGCAGATACGCACTATTAGAGGGAATCTTAGATGGGCATGGGGTCCTCCTGGGCAGGTTTTACGCCCCTAACACTGAGCAAGACAAATTCTGGGATCACCTTACAGGAGTCCTGGCCCAATTCACTGCCATTCCATCTTGGGGGGAGATTACAACTGCTCGCTGGACCCCACCCTAGACCGATCGCACCCACCCCCGCAGGCTCCCCAAGCCCCCAAAAAGCAGAACACATTAGAGCTTGGACCACACACTGGGGGCTCACTGACACGTGGCGGCACTTACACCCACTGACCCGTGTTTACTCATTCCACTCGATACCACACAACCTTCGGGTCCGTCTGGACAGGTTCTTATGCTCTGCACCTATTCTCCCAAAGGTAACATCTTCGGACTACCTAGGTCGGATCCTCTTGGATCATGACGCCCACATTCTGCGCTTGATCTGGCGCCCCCCACACCCACCAGTCCCCACTTGGCGCCTCCCGAAGGACTGCTTATCAGATCAGGTCTTCAGGGACACACACAAAACCAGCATACAGGACTACTTCCTACACAATGCAGACTCTGCTTCGTCGACGTTAGTGGAATGGGACGCATTCAAAGTGGTGGCACGGGGGCAATGCATTAAACAAATCGCAGGGGTTCGCCGCACATTAGAACAGACACTTCTAACATCGGAACAGCGCCTCGCTACACTCACTAAACAAATCGGTGTACCAAGCTGCCTGCGCTGATCTTCGGAAATACAATTTTCGGGCTTATGCCTCCAGAGTCCACAAAGACCGGGACAAAACAGGAGCGATGCTTGCCTGGATGGCGAGGCAGGACACCGAGACCAAAACAATTACGGATATTATCAATCCGGAAGGCGTACTAGTGCGATCTCAGGCTGAGATCCTTCTGGCGTTCCAACACCACTACCCAAAGGTATATGAGGCCCCAACCCGGTACACTCCATCATTCGTGGACCACTTCCTCGATCCACTGACACTGCCCACGATATCGGATGCAGACAAGCGCACACTTGACACTAAAATAACACCCTCGGATGTCACCCAAGCACTACGGGCCCTGTCCCGGAATAAAGCCCCGGGGATTGACGGCTTCCCACTAGAATACTACTTGACGTACTCTACCCTGCTGGCTCCCCGATTGGCTCGGATGTTCGCGGCAGCCCTCCACTTAGGGGTGCTTCCCCGTTCACTGCGGGAATCCGTAATTGTGACCTTCCCCAAGCCTCACAGGGACCCACTCCAAGTGGGATCGTATCATCCCATCACGCTCCTGTCGGCAGACTGTAAGATCCTCGGGAAAATCCTGGCCGACAGGTACACCCAGGTCATACGCCCACTGGTTCACCCAGACCAATGTGGGTTTGTGCCGGGCAGGAACACCTCACAGAACATCCGCCGCGTCTTCCATGTACAGGATCAGGTTCGGGACAGATTCCCCCGCGCCGCCTGCCTAATTATGGATTTGGAAAAGGCGTTTGACACCCTCCCCTGGCCGTACCTTTTTGCGACCCTACGTCGTCTCAACGTCGGCCCGACACTCATGGCATACACTCGTCTCCTGTACACCGACTTAACAACGCGAGTGCGAATTGGGAAACATATCTCCTCTGCATTTGAGGTTCGCCGAGGTACGAGACAGGGGTGCTCCCTGTCGCCTCTTCTATTCGCTCTGGCCATTGAACCGCTGGCGGTCCGACTACGCACTGGGACAGGAACAGACTAATTTGCATACAGCCAGGTTCTGAAACTGGGATGGTGCAGTGAGCTAAAAAACGGTGTTGGATCTAGCCCTGATCTTTTGACTGGGTGAGAGCTTTCTGCTTAATTCAGAGACTCTGTCCCTCACCACCCCTTTTTGTAAATATTTTTGTCCACCCTAAGCGTGGAAGGGTATTCTCAGATGTGAGACCCTTGCTCATTGCACCATCAGGATTCAAGCAAACCGGGCCGAAGACGGCTGTAATGCCAGAAACCGGTCCCCGGGAGCTTGTTTCCTTCCCAGTGTAAGAATTGGCTTCTGTAGTTTGGTTTGTCCTGTTCCCATCATGCACTGGGACAGGAACAGACTAATTTGCATACAGCCAGGTTCTGAAACTGGGATGGTGCAGTGAGCTAAAAAACGGTGTTGGATCTAGCCCTGATCTTTTGACTGGGTGAGAGCTTTCTGCTTAATTCAGAGACTCTGTCCCTCACCACCCCTTTTTGTAAATATTTTTGTCCACCCTAAGCGTGGAAGGGTATTCTCAGATGTGAGACCCTTGCTCATTGCACCATCAGGATTCAAGCAAACCGGGCCGAAGACGGCTGTAATGCCAGAAACCGGTCCCCGGGAGCTTGTTTCCTTCCCAGTGTAAGAATTGGCTTCTGTAGTTTGGTTTGTCCTGTTCCCATCATGCACTGGGACAGGAACAGACTAATTTGCATACAGCCAGGTTCTGAAACTGGGATGGTGCAGTGAGCTAAAAAACGGTGTTGGATCTAGCCCTGATCTTTTGACTGGGTGAGAGCTTTCTGCTTAATTCAGAGACTCTGTCCCTCACCACCCCTTTTTGTAAATATTTTTGTCCACCCTAAGCGTGGAAGGGTATTCTCAGATGTGAGACCCTTGCTCATTGCACCATCAGGATTCAAGCAAACCGGGCCGAAGACGGCTGTAATGCCAGAAACCGGTCCCCGGGAGCTTGTTTCCTTCCCAGTGTAAGAATTGGCTTCTGTAGTTTGGTTTGTCCTGTTCCCATCATGCACTGGGACAGGAACAGACTAATTTGCATACAGCCAGGTTCTGAAACTGGGATGGTGCAGTGAGCTAAAAAACGGTGTTGGATCTAGCCCTGATCTTTTGACTGGGTGAGAGCTTTCTGCTTAATTCAGAGACTCTGTCCCTCACCACCCCTTTTTGTAAATATTTTTGTCCACCCTAAGCGTGGAAGGGTATTCTCAGATGTGAGACCCTTGCTCATTGCACCATCAGGATTCAAGCAAACCGGGCCGAAGACGGCTGTAATGCCAGAAACCGGTCCCCGGGAGCTTGTTTCCTTCCCAGTGTAAGAATTGGCTTCTGTAGTTTGGTTTGTCCTGTTCCCATCATGCACTGGGACAGGAACAGACTAATTTGCATACAGCCAGGTTCTGAAACTGGGATGGTGCAGTGAGCTAAAAAACGGTGTTGGATCTAGCCCTGATCTTTTGACTGGGTGAGAGCTTTCTGCTTAATTCAGAGACTCTGTCCCTCACCACCCCTTTTTGTAAATATTTTTGTCCACCCTAAGCGTGGAAGGGTATTCTCAGATGTGAGACCCTTGCTCATTGCACCATCAGGATTCAAGCAAACCGGGCCGAAGACGGCTGTAATGCCAGAAACCGGTCCCCGGGAGCTTGTTTCCTTCCCAGTGTAAGAATTGGCTTCTGTAGTTTGGTTTGTCCTGTTCCCATCATGCACTGGGACAGGAACAGACTAATTTGCATACAGCCAGGTTCTGAAACTGGGATGGTGCAGTGAGCTAAAAAACGGTGTTGGATCTAGCCCTGATCTTTTGACTGGGTGAGAGCTTTCTGCTTAATTCAGAGACTCTGTCCCTCACCACCCCTTTTTGTAAATATTTTTGTCCACCCTAAGCGTGGAAGGGTATTCTCAGATGTGAGACCCTTGCTCATTGCACCATCAGGATTCAAGCAAACCGGGCCGAAGACGGCTGTAATGCCAGAAACCGGTCCCCGGGAGCTTGTTTCCTTCCCAGTGTAAGAATTGGCTTCTGTAGTTTGGTTTGTCCTGTTCCCATCATGCACTGGGACAGGAACAGACTAATTTGCATACAGCCAGGTTCTGAAACTGGGATGGTGCAGTGAGCTAAAAAACGGTGTTGGATCTAGCCCTGATCTTTTGACTGGGTGAGAGCTTTCTGCTTAATTCAGAGACTCTGTCCCTCACCACCCCTTTTTAGGTCGAGCTCTGTCTCGACCTATTGTCAGCGAGTGGCTCCTCAAGGGAGGTCAACTGGTGAACGAGCGCGGATTGCTCCTCGTGGACGCGCATGCCCCCCCCCCCTCCAGCCGTGCACATCTCCAGAAGCCGATTGCCAGGGTCAGCCATGCCTCTCCAGTCACATGCGCACACACACTGCATACACGCACGCGCACACACACACACTGCATACACACACGTTCACACACAGGTGCCAAGCCCCCCAAGCCCCACTTACCGCCTCAGCCGCCTCTCCTGACTTCTGCTGCCATCCACTTTGTGAGAGTGGGCGCGGGCTTCTCCAAAAGACGGAAGTCCCGCCCCACGACTGCCGTGAGCGTGCACATCCCGAGACCGGAAGTTCGGGAGAGTGCACGCTCACGGCTTGTTATTTATTTCGTTTTCCTTGTTGGTAAGACGTCCCTTTGTGTTGCGACCAGAAGGAACTTTATGTCATTTCGTTCTGGTAACTGCAGCACCGATTTGCTAACATAAAATAATGCGAAAAACGCTGCTCATGACAATGGTTTGTAAACCGGAAGCTTAGGGCAGGGGAAGTTCTGTCCTTTTGAAGGGACTGCTCTGGCCACAATCTGTGCAATTGAAAATGTAGCCTTTTCCTTTTGTTGATTTGCACCAGCGGTGGGTTTTGTTCTCATAAGGGTTTTTATTGGAAAAATTGTATGTATTCTTTATGTCGCACCACTGTTTTGCCAGATAAATGCCCATCTCGCCGTACACTATCAGATTCATCGGTAAAATATAAATCATACCATTTGACGTGACTGGCAAGTGGCCCGAAGTTATGCAACAGCTTTAGCAGGCCCTGGAATTCGATTCTCAAGCTTGTATGCTGGCTGTGTACACTTCAACAGACACAACGACCAATGTCTACGGTTCTCACCCTCTCTGACCCCCGAACCCTTATCTAAGCTTATAGAATGGCTGTTGCACCGAAGTGACAGCAGGAAGGCCGTGGACGCTCTAGCCGAAAGGAGAGAGAGAGAAGCACAAGAAGAGTTCTTCAAGGGTGTGTCTAAATACACAGACAAAGGACATAAAAATAAGAACCATGGCACGGTTCAAGCAGCAAAGGGACAAGGGGTTGGTGGGACGTACAAGCTAACCTGGCAATCAATTAAAGAAGCCCGGGAAACAGATGAGAATGGGAAACTAGAAAAGCCCATCGGAAATACATTTTTTAAAAACGCATTGAAATATTTGTATTATATTCCTGCCGTTATATTTGTACACCTCATTGACCGAGCAGTGAGTGCAGCGCGCAGCTGCAGGCATGTCATAGGAGCAAGAAAAACAAGCATTTGCAATGCAATAGGTCTCGCAGTTGTTAGAGTTTGAGCCATTGGCACTGTAAATGGCAATGCCTTTTATTTGTGTGTTGGTTTTTAAAACGTAAATAAAAGGCATTGTCATTTACAATGCCAATAGGTTAAACTCTCGCAAATGCGAGACCTATAGCATTGCAAATGCTTGTTTTTATTGGGGTTAAGATGCAATAAAAGGACATAGCAATTCATTTAGCATGGACATACAAAAAGCCGGGGCACACACCCAACATTTGATACCAATATACACAGGATTGGCAATAACAATCAAAGAATAAATGCACAGTTAATAATAAAGGCATGATGATAAAAACCAATTGCCATAGACCAACCCAGCTAAACATTCTAATAAATAACCTTGTCGTACTGCCTCCTAAATCACATTCTTGCTTCCCTCCACTTTGTAATGGGGCCCAGATGCGTCTTCCCATCTCCCGTTTTTTAACAACCTTCACTTCATATAAGCTGGACTCAACATTATGTATACCTAATAATCTAGAGAGCCACATCTGGAAGGAGGGAGCAGTAACATCTTTCCAGCCTGCCGAGATTAAAATCCGGAGTACAGCAACTGACATAAAAACTAAGGCTTCCTCATCCTTCCCCAGGTTCAGTTTAGAATCCGTACCCAGTAACATCAGGGTAGGGGATAGCTCGATCTTATGACCTAGCAGCCCCTCCCAGAATTTTATTATCTCATCCCTAATTGGGCTCAGCAGATTACAGTGAAAGAACATATGTAGAATATCTGCTTGGCCGACATTACATCTAGGGCACCTGTCGTCTTCCCTTACACCCCAGGCGAAAATTTTTGCCGGAGTATGATAAAGGTTAAAGACCATTTTATAGTGCTGGGCCCATAGGTTAGAAGCCCGAAATATCTTTTTATTCAAGTATAAGGCAAGATCCAGGTCGACATTGGGATTCCCCAGTTTTTTGTAGCCCAATTACTTTCCGTCTTCTCGATATCATCTTGGATCCTTGTTAGAAGAAGATTATATACTACTTTAATCTTCTTACACCCTCTAGCTAGTACCTCGACAATGGGAAGATCCACCGGGGGCGGGAGCTTTGGTCTTAGGGCCTTAAGAGTTCGAACTATTTGGCCATACAGAAGCCAGCGGTCGGCTGGAATACCAAACCTACTTTGTAAAACATCAAAACCCACTCCATAATATCTCCAAGGGTCTTAACTCCCAATCCCTTCCAAACCTGAAGATTCCTGTCTGCTCTCAACTGAGGAAGGAGGCTAGAATTACCGAGATGTAAATATGAATTTATCTTTGGGGCATTAAAATATTTCAGGATAGATTTCCAGCCTAGCCAGGCCCCATACAGAGTCTTAAATCGGGCCTTTTTATAGTATCTCCTTTCCACTTCACACAGCAGCAGACCAGTTGCCTTTCCCCCCAATAGCATCTTAAAAATCAGGGGAGGACTCTGTACACCAGTATTTTCCGCCCCAGGGTCCACCTCACAGTGGAAGAAAATAGACATTTGGATCAGGAGGCAAGACCAGTGATAGAGTCTTAGATTCGGGAGGGCCATCCCCCCCCCCCTTTCCCTGGGTGATGACATAAGACTGGTAGATCGCCTGACCTTGCCGTACTGCCAGATGAATCTTATAAATATGGTTTCCAGACTTTTCATTATTATTTCATCAATGAATAAGGGTATGGCCCGAAACAGGTACAACACTCTGGGAAACAATAACAATTTTAGTGCATTAACCCTCCCTACCAACGAAAGATGCAGCACATCTATTCTTTTTAGTTCTGCTTCTATAGACTTAATAAGGGGGGAGTAATTTTCTTCCACAATTCGGTTCACTGAGGCATTAATTTTCACCCCTAGATAGGTAGCAGAATCCACGAATCTAGGATCGGATTTAACTATATTTTTCGAGCAGATTATCTGTGTTTTTGATTCGTTCAATAGGTACCCTGAGCCATAACCAAAGATCTTCGCCATCTGGGCCAGAACAGGGAGCGCCTGCTGTGGATTAGTGGTGATAACCGCCAGGTTATCGGCATAAGCCATAATTTTATTCACATAACCATTACAAATCACAGGGGTTATTCTAGGGCACTCTAATATTTCCTGGATGAGAGGATCGATATAGAGGGAAAGAGGATGGGGGAACAGGGACAACCCTGACGCGTCCCTTTGTTAATATCCATTTTGTCCAATTTCTCGTCCGTAACCATCACCCTTGCTATCAGATCTGAATACATGGCTTTAAGAGCTCTAATAATTTTCTCGCCAAAACCTCTCCCAGCCAGGATACCCCACGGAAAGCTCCAAACAACACGGTCAAAGGCTTTCTCTGCGTCGAGCAGGATCATGGCCATCTCCCCCCCCCCCCCCCCGTGGCAGCCTGGGCGTCAACCAGTGTTATTGCTCTGCTTATGTGGTCTGTAGTACCACGACCAGGGACAAATCCATGCTGCCACGGGGATACAAGACCGCCAATGATCCTGCCCAGCCTCTTAGCCCATATCTTGGAATACAACTTAGTATCCGAATTAATCAGCGAAATCGGGCGATACGGCCCTGGTTTTTAACTTGGTTTCCCCTTCTTATGGAAGATTATAATATTAGTTTCCTTCCATGAATCAGTACATAACCCCGTTAAACAAATCAGCCAACAGTGAGGCAATCTCAGATTCAATTGCTCTGTACACCTCCACGGGGATCCCGTCTGGGCCTGAAGCCTTGCCAGGGGCTAATTCCCGCAATGCGGCTACGACCTCGCTCTGCGTAATATCTTTATCAAGTTCTTCTTTGGCTGCGTCATCCAAGCGAGGGCCCCTATCCAAATACTCACCCCCCTGATTCCTAACACAATCCTCCTCATCAGAAAGCCTTTTGTAAAAGTTCTCAAACACCCTCAATATATCCTTCACTTCAGTATATTCATTCCCATCCTCTTCTATACGAGAAAATTACATTTTTAGCTTTTTCCTGCCTTAACCGAAGGGCTAGAGCTCTACCAGCTTGCTCCCCTGTTTCGTACCGTTTGGCCCTAGAAGTTTGGAACTCGCCGATCGCCTTCTGAGTTACCTCCTTCTGCAGTGCTGCTTTAACCGCCAACAATACTTTTTGGCTTTCGCTGCTATCCCCCCTGAAGCAATATCCTTGACATGCTGTTCTTCAGCACACGCTAACTTCCCCATTAATTTCTCCACCTGACACCTTTCATCTTTTCTCTGCCTGGCAGAACAACTTATAGACTCTCCCCTTAAAGCATCTATAATAGCCTCCCAGACCCCATTACCAGAGGTGCTATATCTGTTCGCTGCGAAAAATTCGCCCGCCCATTTAGTAAGATGTTTTACGAACCTATTATCTGCTAGTAATCTCCTTTCGAAGGTCCATCCTGTCCTTTTCCTTTCCACCCTATCCAGATCATACGATAATACCAGAGGGTTGTGGTCTGAAATTAGTCTCGGGAGTTTAATAATACCTACTTTTTTTATCTCAGAAGACGAGATAAGAAAGTAATCTAGCTTCGTGTACTTCTGAGCGGGGTTTGAGAAATACGTAAAACCAGGATTTTGAGGTTCTTTAACACCCCAAACATCCTGCAGCCCATGCGAGCTGATAAGAGCCTGTACTGCCCTAAAAACTCTGGGTTTCCGCCCAGTGTACACTGCTCCAATACCCCAATCCACTGAAATGTTTAGATCTCCAGTTACTATTAAAGGGGTAGGCCAACTGACTAGCTCTACTTCTAAGAAATCAAAAATCTCAAGATCGTCTTTATTAGAACCATATATGACGCTTAGGGTAAAGCCCATTTCCATTTCGGCTATTACCCATCTTCCGTTACTGTCAGATTTTACTTTATTAGCTTTTCCCAAGGATGATCTTGCCAAAATAGCAACCCCCTAATGGTTGAGGATTGTGTTGAACATGCCACCAACTCGAATCCATTGAGGAACAACAATTTCCTCTTGGCCCATGGGAGGTGAGTCTCTTGAAGACAGAGAACGTCTATTCTGTTATATTTCACAAGATATGCCAGTCTCTGCCTTTTACTCCAATCATTCACACCCCCCACATTAATTGTGCAAATTCTAATGTTCGCCATCCTGCTGAGCTGGGCGACCTGCAATAAGAAACTGATCCTTAATTGTCCTCTTCTTTGATAATCTTATACTTTGTCCAATACTGCACCATTTCCCCCTTTTTCCAAGTTTTCCCCCAGACCAACACCCGCCCCCTCCCCCTCGACCCAACCACCCCCTTCTACCCTCAACCCTGCCCCCCCTGAACCACCCCCCACCCTACTCTGTGAGGCGCTCAGCCCGAGTCTGTGCATGTGATGGAGACACAGTGATAGCGGTGAGGACTTAAAATACACCAACATTCAAGAAACAACAACCAACGTGAAGCCCTAAAGACCAAAGAAAAGAAACACAAAAGTCCGAAAATCAGCCGCCAGCCAGAATCACCCTATCCATCAATCTGTCGATATGTACCGCCCAAAGTTTTAACTTCAAGAGCGGTATCCATCCGGTAGTTAGAAATTCCAATCTAACTGCCTAAAGAGTCCAGATACTCCTTCGCCTTTATTTCTGAGGAGAAAAACAATGTCCTCCCTTTGTTGATTACTTTTAACTGTGCCGGATTTATCAAGAATGCCTGCATTTTTTTATCCTGGAAGGGCTTGATCATTCCTCTTAATCGCCAGCGTCTTTCTACAGTCGAGTGGCAGAAGTCCGGCCGAACAAAAAAGGAGACCCCTTCACTGCTTCGTTTAGTGTTTGGCCTGGCTAGATCCGAAATAGCTTGTCTCAGAATGAAATTGCCGAGGAAAATCAGAACTGCCCTAGGTTTATTCCCTCCTTAGTATTCCTTCTGATTTTAAAGGGGGTGCGATGTACTCTCTGGACCTCCACGGGCCAGTTCCAGCTGGACAATTGGGGGACGGCCTGTTCAAAGAGCTTGATGATGTACGCCCTAAAATCAGAGCCCTCGGCTTCCTCCGGGATTCCCAGTACCCTCAAGTTATTCTGACGAAGCATGTTCTCCATTTCCTCAAGCTTCCATTGTATGTCCACCACCTGGGAACATTGCGCATTAACCTTGGAAACAGCCTCGGCCACTTCCGTCTCTGTTGATACTATCCTGTCTTCTAGATTTGAGACTCTGTCCCGGTGTTTGCACAGGCCTTTGAAAGCTTCCTGACCAGGCCCTGCATCTTCCTCATTGCCGCCTGAGATTTACGATTATCCCGAAGTGTTTCCTCCCTATGGGTGATCATTTCCTGGTGAATCATTTCCAATAGTGGCATTTGGGCAAGCTCCATGCCGGGACTACCCTGCAGGGGCATAGAGGAGAAATGATCCCTGCTCAATTCACACTGGATATATGTCTGGCCTTTAGCCACCGCTGCTGGGGCCTTTAATGCGGTTGCAGGCTGATCATTTTCCAAGTCGCTCGCAGAGTCCAAATAAGAACTACACTCCTCATCCCCCTCTGACCACCCGACCCCATCCGAGGCCGAGAAAAAGGCTTCGCTTGGAGCATTCTCTTTTCCATCCCCGGCTCCATCTCCAACAATCGCCGTACTGGTCACGGAGCATTGAGTGTTTATCTCGGCAGAAACTCCCTGATCCGATGCCTCTGAATGTTCCCCCAAACCAATGTCACCGACACCCTGTACCAGCAGTCGAGGACCATTAATATGCAGTCCAGAATCAGGAGATCCCAAGGGCCCGTCCTTCCTCCCCAATGATGCAGCGGAGTCTCCGGGGGTCGCTCCCTCCGTTGGACCTTCCACTTCGCCCTGTAAGTCTTCTCCCTGCATCGTGGTCTCATGTGTTGGGGGAAGGATCATAAGGGGGGGGACCCCACTGGCTTCGGTAACATCTTGGGGGACCACTTCAACCTCTTTAGATATGCCCCCGACTCCTTAGTCACCAACTCTGCCGCCTTCTCCTTACCAGTCTTGGCGAACAAGTCCGCTATTGATGCAGTGGCCAAATGAGTTCTGGCTGCAGTCTGCTGCTTCCTCTTGGACTGTTCCATCGGGGGCGTTTGAGCACCGAGTGCCTCCGCTTCAGCTTCCTCACATTGATTTTTCTTTTTCCCCGCAACAGCTTTTGAGGCCGAGTTTGTTTTGGGGGCCATCAAGAGCCCTGCTGACCGTACACACTCGGTTCTTCTTCGAGTGAAATCCCGCTGATGGGCTCTGCTCCGAGATCCGATCTCGATTGCCGCAGCGGCCACAGCGGCCTTCGACCCTGGCTCCGGCCTCCTGTGCACTCACGGCGCTTCAGACCGGGTGAGAGAGAAGCGAGCGTGGTCGCCAGCTCCCGCAGCAGTTGTCTCGCTGATCCGCGACAGGAGAGCGTCGTCAGCATACCTCCAGGGATCTCCAAAAAACGATGTAAGAGAGCGCACGGCTGTAGCTAAATCTCCATTGGGCTCCTTCTGCTGCAAGCCCTCACCGCTCCACCGTTACAGCCACAACTAAGCAGCCGCCATCTTGCTATCCATACTCGTGTGTCCTGTGCACTAGACTTGAAGATACCACCAGATATGTATTTTCATTTTACAGATTCCTGTTTCTCTTACATAGGAATCGTTTTCCTTTGTTGCAATGATTTACATGATGTAGAGTCTGTGAAACACCAGGGAATATTAAAGGGTTATCACTGACTCCTTTTTAAGAATGGTGCATTTTGTGAAGTTGTTAGGGTTCCTCAGCGCTCCAATGAGTAATACATTTTACTACAAGCCATCTCAACTGAACGGATTTAATCAGAGTGGGGCAAGTTAATGGCTGAAGCTACCCTGTCAGGATTTTAACCGAGTGGCTGACAGCAGATCTCTGCAGCAGGTGCACAAGTCCACTGAGCTTTCTTGCCAGCAACAATGGAAAGCAAGCACCAGAGCCTGCACACTTTAGAACATGCATGTCAATAGTATCTCTCTCACACACACACAACTTTGAAATCGAACTGCTTCTCCCATCCTAGACCTACTATCTGCAAGCAGTTTTAAAAAAAATGACTCCGAGGGTGGGAGGCAGCGAGTGACCCCGCAGGGGTGCCCGCCTACTGGAGTGGAGCATGAGAGAGTAACTACTAGCTTGTCTCTTCCAGGTCTGTCTCTGTATTTTGCCACATGACGACACGGACAGAGACGCACATACACATGTAGGAACACTTATACATGTGTCTGGGGTCCCCTTATGTCTGTTGTGCCTCAGCTCACCACCTCGAGCCACCCTGGCCACACAGTACTCACAATACACAGATTCATAATGTACCTGATGGTAGCCAAGTATTGTGTGGGCAGCCATGCAACCTGCCCCTATGGCCTTGCGCCAAGTGTGCCTCATATGTGTGTAATTGCCTTTCTTTGATGCAGTTTTACATAGCTCAAACTTGTCCTGATGCCATTAAAGCGCTTTACGTGCGAGGCAGACGTTTTACATAAAAGCTTACTTTGATGGCACGGGGAAATTAAGTGATTACCAAGAGTCACAGGTTGTTGAGCCGTCGCCGGGATTTAACCTTCCTATGCCATTAAGACAAACAAGCACCTCCAGTGCAATAGGTCTCGCATTTATTCGAATTTGAGCTATTGGCATTGTAAATGACAATGCCTTTTACTTATGTTTTGGTTTTAAAAACGTTAAAAAACGGCATTGCCATTTACAAGGCCAAGAGCTAAAACTCTCGCAAATGCGAGACCTATTGCATTGCAAATGCTTGTTGTAAATATTTTTGTCCACCCTAAGCGTGGAAGGGTATTCTCAGATGTGAGACCCTTGCTCATTGCACCATCAGGATTCAAGCAAACCGGGCCGAAGACGGCTGTAATGCCAGAAACCGGTCCCCGGGAGCTTGTTTCCTTCCCAGTGTAAGAATTGGCTTCTGTAGTTTGGTTTGTCCTGTTCCCATCATGCACTGGGACAGGAACAGACTAATTTGCATACAGCCAGGTTCTGAAACTGGGATGGTGCAGTGAGCTAAAAAACGGTGTTGGATCTAGCCCTGATCTTTTGACTGGGTGAGAGCTTTCTGCTTAATTCAGAGACTCTGTCCCTCACCACCCCTTTTTGTAAATATTGGCCCGACACTCATGGCATACACTCGTCTCCTGTACACCGACTTAACAACGCGAGTGCGAATTGGGAAACATATCTCCTCTGCATTTGAGGTTCGCCGAGGTACGAGACAGGGGTGCTCCCTGTCGCCTCTTCTATTCGCTCTGGCCATTGAACCGCTGGCGGTCCGACTACGCCGGGAGGGGATACACTGGGGCATCCCACTCGCGAACGACACACACTGCGTCTCTATGTACGCGGACGACCTCCTTATATATGTCCGGGATATCGAGGCGGACCTAACTCCCATAGGAGTGGCGCTGACTAAGTTTGCAGACGCCTCGGGACTCCAGGTGAACTTGGATAAGTCCACGATCTATCCCTTTCACCCGCACGTACCTCCCCGGGACTTTGAGCTCGGAACCCACAGACTCTCATGGTCCGCGGAAGCTCCCCGGTACCTCGGTGTCCACCTGTACCACTCACCGGCAGACATCTTCGACGGCAATCACCATAAAGTGCTCGCTAACCTGTGCCCGACGGTCGCCTTCTGGAACAAGCTCCCAATGGCCCCAGTAGGGCGGATAGCCCTGGCCAAAATGGTGATGCTCCCCCGACTTCTCTACCACTTCACAAATCTACCGGTGGTGCCACCCAGATCCTTCTTCCGGGACCTCAACTCTCTCCTAGGTACCCTTATTTGGGGCACGAATCGACACAGAGTGGCCCTAAAAACCCTCCAAATTCCCACAACACAAGGCAGGCTCGGACCGCCTTCCTTCGAGTCCTACTTCCTAGCGGCGCAGCTTCAGTGGCTGTCGTACTGGACGGCGGACCGTTACACTCAGGAGACCTTCACCCCGACCGGTAGAGTCCCGATCCCGGAGCTCACTCGTCTTCTCCTCCCGGGCACCAAACCCCGGCGCACATACCCCCTCCAGGTCGCGATAGCGCGTCAATGTATGATGCGGATCCACCGGATGGCCCCCAGTAGAACCCCATACTACCCGTTACTGCCGTTGGTAGGCTGCCCCAGACGGGACTCCTATATCTCGGCGCCAATGCTTTTTCCTCTACCGAGCTCTTGTCAGCGCCTATATGCTCCCCTCCCACTGTTCTGTCCCCCCAGCTACTGGTAATACCGTTATAAGAACTGTACAGACCCGGATCCTATGCTATCAAGGCGGGAATTCACGTACCCACTAGTATTCTCCTTCCCCCCTTACGGAGCACGATACCTAGACCCCAGCCTGATGATATATCTGATTAATCTGTACTGTTTAATGGAAGAAATGACAATTACCACGAGTTTGTATTCAGAAAAGTTGCGCGCACGGCTGACCGTGGCTGAATGTTGACGCCACGCCGGCAATCGATCCACTTTGTATCCAGGTGTTATGATGCAACAATAAAAACAAATAAAAAAAAAAAAAAACAGAACACCCGACCGACACCAGTGACGTTTTAGGTACTAGACGCAGTGAACAAGCTTGGCGTCTTAAAAACAGTCTCCCATTATGGCTGCTTAGCGGGCGTCCCGCCCCTCCTTTCTGTCTTCCGTATCTCCCAAGCGGCCCCCTTTGTAAGCCACGACCCTCCGGGGCCGTGACAGGCTTCAGCGTGGTGCCGGAGAGGGTCCGCCTCCCTCTTTCTTGGATCCGGTTCGCGGGCTCTTCCCTCTGTGGATCGGTTCGCTCCGGTTCCCATCCAGGATCTGCAAGGGTCCAAAGATCTCCAAGGCTGGGCTCCACAAGAAAGGTCCGTACTTTGGGCTCCACCGGTGCGGGAAGACGAATCCAGGATGAGCACAGCAAATCCTCTGTCTCTTCCTTTTTGAAGGAGGAGGAAATGTCAGCTGACCAGGTCACCTGGTCGGCCGTGGAAGCTGATGCCTTAAAGGGATACCGCTCTTCAGATGTGGTAAGGTAAGGCAACAACTGATCATCTATGGTAGAGGGGTCAGCAGGTTGTGCTTTGCCACAGAAAGTTTATTAGATAAGTTTGTCCTTGCTTCTTAGGTACTTAGAGGTAGGCGGACCCTGTGATCACACATTTGTCAAGGTGTCGCGCTTACATTTCACCTAGTTGGCCTCCTCTAATATCTAATTATGCACCACAGCCAGATGCACTAGGTGTCTCTGGTGGGAAACCTATGATGAAGCATGCCTCTAACTGATGTTAGTGGGTGAGGGTTCTTCTAAAAACTAAATATGAGTCCCTTTTTCATCTGATCAATTGGTTTTACAGGATATAGGTAGGAGAGTCTCTCTTTGTGATTATTTTGATATCAAACTTCACCAATTTACAAAAAATAGTGTTGGTCTTCCTCTCATCATACGTGATTGATTGTCATTGTTTTTGCAGCTGACCTTGAGCCTACAGTTGTTGTCAGGTTCTACCATTGCTGCAGCTCCCTGACCTCGAAAAGGAAGACTTTCCAGAAACCTTTGAAAGGATTTCTTGCATATAAATGGCTTCTGGGGAGTAAAACTCTGAAATAGCTGCACAATCCTTTTCTCCTCTACTACTTTCTTCACAAGATCATCAAATTGCAAAGAAAACAGCTCATCCCCCTATAATCAAGCACTCGCGTGCTCGATAATTCTAAGATGGCCGTTGCTTAGACCCAGAATGAGAGGGCGGCAGTGCTCCAGTACTTGGAGTACACATTAATGGAATGCCGATACACACCTGTATGAAGCAACCCGATGGCCCCGTACACTGTGGCAGACACTTTGTCTTGGAGGTGGCAGCTTCAAAAGAGGAGGATGAGGGGAAAATTAGTACACCAACAGAGAGAGACAAGCAGGCGTAAGGCGAGGTGTGAGGAGGCGCTAAGGACCATGGAGAGTACTAGGCAGCAGACGCCATGGACGAGCGTAAAGAGGTCAAAGGGCCCGATGGGAGAGAGACTGAGCGAGGAGATTGCAAGAGAGAGGAAGAGTGCTGTAAGAGCATTAAGTCGAGGTCCAGCGGTCCCTGTGAAGTAGTGGACTCTGTGGCTCCAGTTGCTGCGACCCTTTGCTTCTGGCAAGTGCCAGTTGTGAGATTGTTCTCTATGAAAAAGGTGGTGAGCTGGAGTCCGTCACCGCACCTGGGTCACTTGGGAAGGAAAGCGCACCTAGGAAAAGAGAGGCACCACTGAATGCACTGGTATGGTGGCAGCACAGTAGATAGGGTACATGAAATGGCATTTTGGCTTTATTATTTACTTTCCCATCATGTTTGATTTACTACTGGTGGCCACACCACACCTCAGTCCTGGATCAAAGAAAGGGTCAGAGGCAGAGAAGCCAGAAGGGACGACACAACCACCCAAGAGTGTTGTAGTCCGGGAGGAGCTTTGAAAGGAAAGATTGGAGGATAAGATTCCTGTAGGTTGTAACATTTGCAACTAGGACACTTAAGCACTAAGCAATGAATGAAGCAGGTAACCAAACCATGACTGGGCGTCTCTCCTGTGGGGAGGACGGGGTGACGACAGTGGTGTCAGAAGTGGTATGATTGTATTTGAGACAACAGTGACACAACCCATTACAATGGAGGGAATGGTAACCCATTTGGCAGAAGGCCATCACTTACAACTGGTACTGAAACAGCAGACTCAAAATGTCCAAAAAAGAGAGAGAGGCTTTCCAGACAGTCTTAAAGGAACAAGAAGCCCTGTTAGCCACTAACCAGCAGGTATAGAACACAGCCATAATGTGCCTCATGGATGCAATCTCTAGTACCAGAGAACATCCCAACGCACCTGGGACAGAACTACAGAACTTCCAGGAGGGGGATGACCCAGACTATTTGTTTGTGCATTTTGAAAGGGTGGCATCCACAGTGACTAGGCTACAGGAAAGATGGGGCCAGTTTATAGCCCCACTATGGTCAAGTGAACTGCAGGCTGTCTACCAAGCAGCTAATTCTGCTGGCGTGCCACCATATGCAGACATAAAAAGGGCTATTTTGAAACAACAGCTACGACCAAAAATAAAATAGAAACCACTTTAGAAAAGAGAAGTGGACCACTGGATACAATCCAAGAGCCCTGTATTACAGAATAAGGGATCTGGGAAACTGATGGTTTCAGCCCACTTCTGCATCCATAGACCAAATAACTGAGAGGGTGCACTTGGAACAATACGTGGAGGCATTGCCTGTTAACACCAGGTTCTGGGTGAAGCAAAACTTCAACCTCACAGTCCAGTCACTCGTGGAACTAGCTTGTGCCTACTATCGTTCCCCTGATGTTAGGGCCCAATCACCTAGAGCTCCTTGGGTACCCCCAAAGTTCTACCAGGGGACGGGGGGACACCAAATGAGAGTAGGGTTCTTGTTCCAATGAGGCCACCAGGGAAACGACCCATGGGGGATTAGGACAGCACCAGGATCCCCAATGTGTTCATTGTGCAGAATGGGGGCATATAACCTGTCATTGCCCCCTTAGGGCTAGCCCCAGTAAACCCATGGAGACGTGGTACATCAAGGGTAGAATTCTGCTTATTGGGGGAAAACAGGACTGTTACAAGAAGAAAATTCATTTAAATGGCAGGCATATAGATGCCCTGTTGGACACTAAATGTCATCATACGGTAGTAAGCACGGAGTGAGTCCCCCTGCCCAAATCAGGAATGGGGAATTTGTGCAGATGTCATGTGTACATGGTGACATAAAATCCTACACCAAAGCCGAAGAAGTTATTGAGGTAGATGGGGGACCCCAAATAAGTAAAGTAGGTGTAGCCCTCTCCTTGACTGAGAAAGTACTCACAGGTGCCTCGGTTTTATGAGTATTTGGCCAACTTAACAAATCAGACTACCATGACAGGATTGCTCCGGGAGGCCCCCTTCTGTGAGACAGAGATAGAAACCCCGATAGGGAAGGTGGTAGAATCTGAAATGATAAGAGACTGAACAAGGTATCCATTCTACCCAACCATTTGTTACTTGTGTCCTTTAATCCCCAAAGGAGAACCAGACTCCTGGACGGCCCAGAAGGAGAATAGTACCATAATGCATGCCTTGCACAAGTACAGGAGGACAGACTGGATCAGTAAGGCCCTTTCTTTTGTGTAAAATGAGTTTACTGTATAGGTTCAGCCTGGGACAGTCACGCCACACTCAAACAACTGCTAGTACCCCTAGCCTTCAGAGAACAGGCCATTCATCTCACCCATAGTCAGGCTGGAGGAAGGCATTATGGGCAGGAACATACCCATAAAGTACCTGCTTGAGCGGTTTTATTGGCCGAGCATACATAGGGAAGTAGCAAAGTACTGCACAGCCTGTCCTAGATGCCAGCTGGTGAATCCCCCTGGAGTAACAAAGGTCCCCTTATGGCCCCTTCCCATAATTGAGATCCCATTCCGACGGGTTGGAATGGATCTGGTGGGACCCCTGACCCCATGTGCTTGAGGACACCAGTATATACTGGTCCTAGTTAAGTATGCGACCCACTATCCAGAGGCAATACTTCTATCTATTAAGCCCACTTTATTGGTTGCTCAGGCTTTGGTATCCTTCTTTTCACATTCTTTTCCCAAGTTGGAGGTGTTGAACGACCAGGGGACCACCTTTATGTCCCATTTAATGAGGCAAATCTATATATTTTGGGTGTTAGTCCAATCCGTATGGCAGTATATCACCCACAAACCAACAGACAGGTGAAAGTTACAATAAGACTGTGAAAACAATGCTGAGAACACTCATTAATGAGACTGGGAAAGATTGGGAAGGAAATTATCATTAGTTCTGTTTGCCATACAGAATCCATGAACGGAAATCAACCAGATTCTTACCCTTTGAACGACTGTTCTGGAGGAAACCCCGTACCCTTCTAGACATGAACACAGAACAATGGACTGAAGAACAGGATGAAAAAAAAACATGTGGGTCTACAGCAACACACTAAAAGAAACCCTCTCTCCCTTGTTAGAGGAAGTGCACAACAAAATGGAGACAGCAGAGCAAAAATAGAAACAAGTTTATGATAGAGGGACTGAACGAATGGAGTTTTCTGCCAGTGACAAAGTTCTAATCCTCTTGTTCACAACAGAAAAGAAATGTCTTGCCACTTGGCAAGGGCCATACCAATTAATAGAGAAAGTGGCCCCAGTGACTTACAGGGTAGCCATCTCCCAGAAAGACCGAATGGGTCAGATTGCCCATGTACATTTGTTAAAACGGTGAGAGGAGCCTCTAGCCCCTCCTGTGAACCCAGTAGTGTCGGTGAAACACGTTAACATTGGAACACCCCTGGATGTTCCCATTCAAACTTTTATGGATACCAAAACTACAGTTCCCCTGTGCCTGACTTTGACAAAGCATTAGTGCTGCAAACTGACACCTCTGGGTGGGGTTTGGGCACTGTGTTATCACAGCCTGATCAGCAGGGCAACCTACGCCCCTTCTTTTTCTCAGTTTCAATATGTATCACAGGGAAGTCCACAATGCGACAGTTAAGAAGGAATGCCTCACCATCAAATGGGCTATGGAGGTCCTTCAAATTATTTATTGCGCCATACCTTTATCCTCTTGACTGACCATGCCCCCCTCACCTGGTTGGTCTTGGATAAGGATGCTAACCCCAAGATTCTGTCTTGGTTCTTGGCCTTACATCCTTTTTCTTTTCAAACTTTCCAAGTCCGTGGGAAGCTGCAAGGGAATGTGGCTTTTTTGTCCCGGTTATAGTATAGCCCGAACCTCCATACCCGTTGGGAAGGCAGTGTAATCAAGTGCTCCCACCGCCCAAGAATTCCAAGATGGCCACTGTCTTAGACCCAGAAGGAGAGAACTGCAGTGCTCCAGTGCTTGGTGTATACATCACAGGATGCTCATCTACGAAGGAGGGCAATGGCCCTGTATACGGGCATTGAATACTTCAACTTCGATGTGGCAGCTTCAAATGGAGAGGAGGAGAAGATGAGGGCATCAACAAAGAGAGGCCAGCAGATGGAAGGCGCGGCAGGTGCTAAGGACCACAGAGAGGATGGAGGGGGCCCCAGAGAGCACAGCCGCAAGATGGCTGCAACTTGGTGAGGCTCTGCGGGCCGGAATGTTTATCGGCGGACAACGGGAAGGCCAGGCACGGCCTGGCGGAGAAGAGACTTACCTCTTGATGAGGAATAGGAAGTGGATAATTATCGAGTCGACTGAGTCCCGTAGTTGATGCAGTTCACTGAGAGGAAAAGTGCGGCCTTGGGCCTGATCCTGGGCATTGCAGGGCTGGATGCAGAGGACTGTGGTGAGCTGAGGACAGAGCTGAGTGGTTGAGTGCAGTGGGAGCAGTTGTCGCAGGCTGAGGAGGCATAGGGAGTAGGAGACCTTCGCCACTGCTGCCTGAGCCCATTTGCAGGGTACAGAGGGGACAGAATCCAGCCCAGGGGTATAGCGAGGCAGCAGCCTTGTGTATTGGTTTGTGCCTTGAGCTGGCACTGCCTGGGTAGCAGGCATTGAGGTGACTGTGCCCTAGTATTAATTTGTAGAGGGGAGGGTGCTTTTTTGTGCAAGTGGCCCCCGGGACAGACTTGTGGTGCTGCGGGCCCTCCTTGGGGCCCGGGAGACTTGAGAGGGCTTTTCAGGGGAGGCACAGGGAGGCAGTGTGGACACTCACAGTCTCCCTGAAGTGGTGGTGTGATTGTGGAGTTGGCATTGGAACTGAGAAGCCAGGCCTCCAGACCACCTGTTGATCTGAACTGCAACGGGGGCATGCCCATGGGCCTTGTTCTGGGCCCGCCGCTCGACCTGCAGAGGCCCTGTTCAGGGGATGCCCGCACAGATGCTAGCAGTATAGTCACAGCTTCTATTGATAGAAGTGTCCTGATTGAGCACCACTAAGGGAACATCGTGCGGCCGCGACTGTTCTTGGGAGTCTACCAGCTAGCAGAGGAGAGCTGCAGTCCGGTAGGTTGCCCACTATCATAAGTCTCATTGCCCATCTGCGGGGGTGCAGGTTTGGATCCCCTTGCTCTGCCTTTACTGGTGGATGACTGAATTGTAATCCAGCAAGACCCCTCTCTTTTCACCAGTATGGGCAAAACGGACACCAGACAGACAAACTTGCCTTTCGAACAGCGGGGGTCACCACATGACCCAGAGACCCAGTTGGACAAGTTAATCATTGACCCAGCAGCCAGTGGGGGCATTCCCCGGTAACCTGATACACTGGCCATGTTTAAGGACCTGAAGCAGTCCCTCATGACTATTGATAACAAAATAGACTCTCTGGCTGACAGACTTGGGGCCTTATTACACACTATCACTGTTTGCGCCCGGAGCAAACAGTGATAATGCACCTCATAGCCTCATGGCTGCCCAAGGGCAACCATGAACTCGCGCGCCCCCTAGGGCAGCGCATTCATGCGAAAACACGGAGCAGCCGCTCCGTGTTTTCACAGTGCAGGTGGCACCTGCCTACCACTTTCAAAGAGGTTTAGAGATCCCCTTGAAGGCTGGTTTAGTCAGTGACTGCACCTACCTGCAAGGGGATGTCTGAGGGGTCATGGGACCCCTTTACTCCCTGCAAATGGCTGCTGTCATGAGGCACACTGTCAGTGCGTCTCCTGAGGGCTTCTTTGACTTTGCACCCACGTCTGTAATATGGCACAGAGTCAAAGGAATTCCCTCATTTGCATAGGGCACACCCATAAGCAAATGAGGGAATACCCTCTGTTGATAGCGCTGGCGCTTTAAGTGTGCCAGCGCTATCGGTATTATAGAAGGGGATGCACAACCTTCTACGTCCCCTTCTATAATACTAAAGTGCCCTGGGGGCACGCAAAGCAGGCGCAAGCGCCCGTTGCGCCCCCAGGGCACCATCTGTAATAAGGCCCCTGATCGCTTAAAGGAGAAGGTTTTGAATCATGATGAGTGAATTAGCCAACTTGAGTACCGTACGTCCACAGTGGAAGATGATGACAATGTGGCAAAAGAAAAGCTTCTCCACATTGACAAAGTGCTTGAACTAATTTTCAGTAAAAATGAGGACTTAGAAGCCAGGTTGAGGAGAAATAATATTAGAATTATGGGTATCTATTTTTAATGGATCCAAACTGTTGTCTTTAAAGCTTGTACCATCACAAAAATGTACTCTAAGCCCCTTTCCCATTGCCTTCAGGTGCCCCTATGGTCCTGATGAAGACCCTCTTGTAAGGAGGGAAATTGCCTTCACCAACCCTGACTCAAAACGTCGACAGCTCTGTGTTCTCTGTATTGAATGTGAACAACCGTGATAGAGTCACCGTGTCCTATTTTGACATTCTGTTCTTGTAAATAATTTAGCCTTGGTTTAAGCTGTTTAGGCCTTTTAATGCATTTTTGATGTACACACTGTTCACTGCCCTCCCTCCATCACTAACCCTCACTTTTGCTCATTGATGCACCTATTCCTCCCTTTCCCTTTCAGGGGCGCCTACGCAGAAATCCATGTGATAAATGTGCTTTGTTTGAACATGAGGCATTATATGTTCAATGTGATTAAATATTTTCAATATGCTTAAAAATTGGTTATAATTGATTTATCAGGTGATGTTGATGTCCATTTAATATTGTATTACCACTGGGATCACCTCCCTTATTGTACCGAATTTCACCCAGGTCCTAGTGACGCTTCTGGGTTTAACCCTAATAATATGCATTCCCAATCACAATAAAGCAGGGGTTTATCCTTGCCGCAGAAAAGGATCTGTATTGATTTTGACTCTAAATAGTCGTAGGATATCAGGGGTCGTGTTACAGATGGTGCCCCAGGAGCGCAACAGGCGTTTGCACCCGCTTGGCGAACCCCCAGGGCACTTTGTGCATCCCCTTCTATAATACTGATAGTGCTGGCACACTTAAAGCGCCAGTGCTATCAACAGAGGGTGTTCCCTCATTTGTATAGGGGAGTGCCCTATGCAAATGAGGGAATTCCTTTGACTCTGTGCTCGCGCCATATTACAGACGCGGGCACAGAGTTAAAGAAGCCCTTAGGAGGCGCACTGACAGTGCGCCATTCAAAAGGTGGTGCACTGTCAGTGCGCCTCCTGACAGCAGTCCTCTGCAGGGGGTAAAGTGGGTCCTATGGACGCCCCAGTCATCCCCTTGCAGGTGGGTGCAGTCACTGACTGCACCCTCCTGCAAGGGTACCTCTAAACCCCTTTGAAAGTGCAGGCGGGTGCTGCCTGCACTGTGAAAACGCGGAGTGGCTGCTCCATGTTTTCACAAGAATGTGCTGCTGTGGGCGTAGCGCGAGTTCACGACTGCCCTGGAGGCTGTGCATACACCATAATGGGGTGCATTATCACTGTCTGCGCTTGGTGCACTTTTTGAAAGGTGCGCTGGGCGCAAACAGTGATACTGTGTAATACGGCCTCAGGTCTGTCATCCCGTACTCTTGCCAGTGCTCGGCAACAAACCACTGACCCTCAAGCAGGCATGGAATGACTGAAGAGTTCTGCTTCACACAGCTGGCCACTTTAGGACTTTAACATTGCCCATCGCTAGTGGTCAGTGGTGATGTCGAAAGTTGGATCACCTGCTGCATCAGAGACTTGTGTGCTCAGCGGCTCACTTTGAAATGAGTGTTTACTATGTGGGTTTAATTTTCTGTTCGGCGGAGTATCTGGCATTCAATTATTTATTTGCAGATGTATATAGCACAAACCAGACCCAATGGGTGACAGAGTTTTTGACATAAGGGCAATTACCAATACACAATGCTTTACTTTTTGTCTCTTCGATTTTGCTGGGGGCAAATTTCAAGTTGCCAGTTACAAAGAAAAAGGAACCATGGGGCATATTATCAAGGGGGTTTATCTCCGCTTTTTTGGCTTTAAAAGCCAAGAAAGCGGAGATAAAATTATCTCCCTATTACCAGCTGTCGCTAACACCAGTTAGCGACAGCTAGTAGGAGATAGCGACCATCTTGGGCCCCACTTTGCATGTCAGTGATATTTATCACTAATGAGATGCAAAGTGGGCGTGCCAAGATGTTAGAGACTGAAAACAGTCGCTAACATCGCTATCTCCTATTACCAACCTTTGGAGATATTCGCGCTAAGCGGGAATATCTCCAAAAGCTAACACCTGCCCTGAGCAGTTCTTAGCCATGTTATCCAATGGGAGGTGGATAACATGGCTAAGAGCATTTGCTCGATAATGCATGAATATCGCTGACTTTTCAGCGATATTCATGCATTTCGGCCGTTTTTTATCGCATTTGCGATAAACCTTGTTAATAGCAAGGTTTATCTGCGATAAAAATCGCCGATGTGCGGCGATAATTTTTGTCTCTAAACAAGTTAGAGACAAAAATTATCGCTAGTTGTTGGTAATATGCCCCCAGTTTCTTTGAGGTAGTTTGTGTGAAGGTAAAGTCCAAGGACAAATAGTAGATTGAGGGCATGCAGTCATAGTGTGCCCATTGGCATGGAGGTACAACAGCTCTAATTCATGCTCACCTACTTCCATATAGACAGAAGCGACGAGATCTGAGGGTCCAGCAACGTCAAATCCCACATCTCCGCAGTTCCAGGCCATCATTATATTGAAAATTAATAATTAATTCCTGGCCTATTATTAAAAATCATGGCAAGTTGATAAGATTTTTTCAAGTGTTGAAGATGCAATTGAATATTGTAATGAGACAGGATTAGTGATTCTGATCTCTTTCAGTTCCAACAGTGGTCTTATAAAACTGCTCTGACGGTGCTGAAAATGATTTGTAATAGTTAAATGGCAGACAGCCTTTTTTGATTCCAAAATGGCCGACATTATTCCTTTTTGGACATTTCCCGAGTATTGGCCAGATAGCAGGGCAGTTTTGTTGGTATACCATATCATGACAGTCTCTAAGATTCACAATGGGAGGCAAGAAGCAGCGAATGTCTGCATCTTCCTGGTTTGACAACTGCACAGCTTCATATGTGTCTGTGATCCTATGCATTGCTCAATAGTGGGATCATGATGTAGTGCAGGCACAGCAGCATGAGGAGTATGCACCACTCACAGTTTTGGTGACTGACAGCCTATGGATTGGCTCCACCTACCACCCATCTCCAATTGCTGCCCTACATGAGCTGTCAACTTATCACAGCTGCTCCTCATATCGGATGGGCAGGAAGTAGCACCATCACCTACCAGAGATTTGAGTAGTAGTAGGGTCATCTCGTTTGCCACAATGGCACTCTGCCTCAGGTGCATCTGGTTCATGTAAGATCAACAAAGATCAGAGGGTCTATCTGGCAATACACAGATGTAATCCCGCAAAGGTTGTACATTGGCCACATGTACATTTCTGTAATGTTGCAGAGGTTGGTGTGAGGCTTGGATGACAATGGTCTGCTTAATATGTGTTCAGTTTTGTCTGTAGTGTTTTAAAGAGGGGTGTTAAAGTACATATGTGAGGTAATTTCAAGAAAGCTAAAAGTGACACTTTGAAATACCAAACCAAAATGAAAGTTTGCTAATCCTGTACTCCTCATTCCATCCATGCACAGTCTTGTAATCATTCTACAGTAATTATGCAATTTCAGATGTCGTCAATGATGTCATAGAACATTTCACGAGTGATGTATTATATAAGGCCGTAAACAGTGAAATGTAAATGCCAGCGTTTGTAAAGCGCACAGTCCCGGTGCTGGGGCCGTCGGGAAGATTAAGCAAGCTATTGCCCAGAATCACATGGTGCTGGGCTAACCTGCTGCCGGAGCCAAGGATCGAACCGTGAACCCTGTGGTCCGGAGTCAGGCACCCTGGCCGCTGCCCCACACCTCTTCCGTGGGGAGGGAACACATTATAGTTACTTCAATTAACTATAACTGGTGTATTTCAGTGTTAGTTTTTACTTACTTCAACACCACTATAAGGCAACTTTAACCTTTGTTTTTTTTAGGTGAATTTCTGAAGTTGTTTTTAAAAGTAAAGTAAAATATTATTACCATAAACTAACTTTAACCTTTGTTTTTCAGTGAATTTATGAGGATTTTTGAGATGTGAAGTAATCATTTAAAAGGGTGTTATGTTAATTTTGAATTTTTTAATTTGAATTTAAAATTATTTATAAAGCGCTCGTTCGCCAGCGGCTTCATGGCGCTACAACTTGCAGAAAACAAGGCAGAAAGGCAAATGTAAATTAAAAAATTCAAGCTACAGGAGGACAGTTAGTTGAAGGCTTTGGTAAACAAGTAAGTTTTGAGTTGTTTTCTGAACTGGGGATATAGAGTCAAGGCTCTAAGCTCAGTAGGCAGGGAGTTCCAGAGGAGTGGAGCAAGGGTCGCAAATTTCGAGCCTCCCCATTTCTTCCTCCGGAATCGCGGGACAGTAAGGAGGGATTGGGTAGATGAACGTAGTTCTCTGGTAGGGACATAGGGTATAATCTCAGAAGAGATAAAAGCCGGTGCCGTGCCCAGTCTCGCTTGAAAGGTGATAGAAGCAAGCTTGAACTGGACACGTTCACGAACTGGGAGCTAATGCAAAGATTTTAGAAGGGGGGTGACATGGTGGGATTTTGGTAATTTGAACACCAGGCGCGCCGCCTGGTTCTGAATCTGCTGCAACCGCCTAAGGCTATATGCAGGTATACTAGCATATAGGGCGTTGCCGTAATCCAGGCGGGAGATGACCATTGCCAAGGTGATCAATTTCAAAGCGTGAAAAGAAAGTACGCAGTGAAAGAAAGGAAGAGGACACCAGAGAACTAACCTGGGAGTGAAGAGTGAGCTGGGGGTTGAGCTTGATGCCTAGAGTTTTTACTGAGGTAGAGGGGACAGGTGGGGAGCCAAGGGATAAGTCAGATCTACTGGCTTTGGTCAGAACACCAAAATAGAAAAGATCGTTCTATTTGCTTTATCAGGAGTCAGCCCATAAACATATATTAAGCAGACCTATTGACTCTGTCATTCAATTAGCACAATAATTTATCAATACCTATAATCCAATGTCATCCCATGTGCACATTGGGCAATAATTGATTAATAATAATTTTTGTTGCATAAATATTAAAACGAATAATTTTTACTCAAAACAGCCATAAACATGTCTGCAAGGCTGTCTTTATCACTTTTCAGGCCACAAAACACAGCCATAAAACCAGCAACAAAAGATCCCTGCACTTCATCGGAAGAGCATACAGCTACAACTCGGAGTGTTTAAAAAATAACGGTAAGTAGCTCTCCTGGGGTTAATGACCCAAGACTTACTGTAACTTTTTAAAAGTGTTCCCGTGGGACCGATGCACTCCTTGTAGCCCCACGACATTTACAAAAAAACCTGGTGGTGCCCTTGCCCCTTCTAGGGGCACTAGGAGGATAAAAGCATTCAACTATATAGTCCTCACAAGACATTATAGGTTGCTTACTGGTGGGTGCAGAGAATGTGAAATGAGCGCCTACTCTATTTATTTTGCATGATTTGTGCCTTTTTTAATAAATAAATATTCATATTCATATTTGTGTGCGCCGGTCCCACCAGGGCACCCAGCAACTTGAAAATGTATGGGGGATATCCATGGTCCCCACTGTCCTGCTGGCTCCCCTGCTGCACCCATCCTGGGTGTGAGAGGTAGCCAGAAATTCCCTTTTGTTTGTGGGTGTTCTGGTCCCACACGGAGCACTCACAATATTGTGGGCCTGTAGTCATGCAGGCAGGGAACAACAGTGTCTTGGCAAATGGGGTCCCTGAGACACTGTTTAACATCAGACCTCATGGGATGTGGTCTCCAGGGCCATAGCATGGCTCGGGGAGGGGAATGACCCAAATGTATGTACTGTGAGCCCTGCTGGATGCTGTCTCCAGGCCATAGCTTGACTTGGGGAGGGGGACACCCCAATTCTTCTCCCCAAATATGTATAGTGCGAGACCCAGAGGATTCGGTCTGCGTGGCTACTGAATGGCTCAGGCAAGGGGGCTGCACAGCTCCCTCCCCTAATATAAATATTCTGGCAACCCTCCTCAGGATTGAAATTGAAATTTCCTGAGAAGGCATTGGCCCTTAGTCCGGGGAGACCCAAGCATAGGTGAATTGGTGGGCACTAGTCCCTTAATCACATTTAAAAAGGCAAAATCCATGAGAGAAGAGTTGGTCTGCAATGCGCCTACCCTTAGAAAGACCAAAAACTGGTTAGATTCCCAGAGGGGCTTTAAAAAGTGTTCAAAATGCAAAGCCTGCACCTATGGTGTGAACACTACAAAAGTGCAAGTCCCCTTCAGGATTAAACCTTACTTTTTGAGGGATGCATTCACGTGCAAGACCGACTTCGCAGTATATGTGCTAGCATGTTCATGCGGTAAAAGATATGTAGGCTCCACCATTCATCCAGCCCACGTACGGATCTTGCAACATTTGCGTGCAATTTCCAACAATGATCCTACGTACCCCGTAGCGAGACACATTCATGAAACCCACAATGGCAATGCTAAAAACATTCAATATTTTGTAATTGATAGCATTCCCAAAAATGTCAGGGGTGGCAATCGCCCTTTGGCACTGCGCCGCCTGGAGTCCAGGTATATCATACTCCTGAACTCAAAGATCCCATTCGGCCTGAATGCGGACGAAGCCTTAAGTGTCCACCTATAATAAGGAAATCAGAATACACCCTTAGCGCTTCCTTTCCCCCTAGTACCATTCGATGAACATCTGCAGTTCAACTACCACACCTTTCACGGGTTACTTATGGGCACATAAGAGCACCTTTCAGACACAGTTATAGGTCTGAACACACGGCACAATTTATAGTTTTTTCCTTTTACTTATTTTAATTGTACACTTTAGTGCACATTTAGAAAACACTTTGCCCTGGTTATCCTGCAATTACCAGCTCTACTTAGAGTATGACCATGCTTATGGCTATGCCCTTGTAGGTTGATGTGACTTTACAATATGATTTTACACAAATACGAATAAGCAAGCCGCTATACCCACTAGGGCAGTATTTCATAAAATAAACTTTTAAGCGAGTGCATGCGCGAGGGTCTATGTCAGGGATTCAGATACTATGTTGCAACAGTAACGGCGGCAAAAATACACGAATATTTACTTTGTTAGCCGACCATGACACCAGGCATGAAACACGCGCGCATTATTCCTGAACTCGGTTCAGCGCGAGACATTGTTTCAATCCGTCTAACTTCAAAGCTGCCCTCAAAGCCGGCGGCGGTGATAGCTTTTGCAACATTGTAGCCGTAGGAAAGACTCTAATGGTTTAACGCGCAGCAGTACTCACCCGGGGAGATTCTCAGGTCCCAAGCGGCAAAAACGGGGATCATATAAGGCGAACCAGCCCACCCCCACACAAACACGCTGACACGGTACACACACCAGCATGACACATGGGAGACTGGGATGCACAGGCAAACCAGATGGTCTACCAAGTGAGGACCTTATAAAGGGCACATCCATGGCAGGGACACAGGGTAAAAAAGCGGCAAAAAGTGTTAACTTATTATTTAAACACAGAAATGACAGCAAATGTTTTTTAATTTACCTTTTCAACAGCTGTGAATTGTAACATGCTATTTTATGAAAAGGTTGTTATTGCTATTATTTTGAACACTTGTTTAGGTGATTTACGCACTTTTAATTCTGTTTTGTAAAAAACATTTCTGCAATGAATACTCGTTAATAAGGATGGAGAAAAGACTCTGTGCAACATCCCAGATTTACCATTATGTAACCATGGTAATACCTGGTCTGAACCTGTGTGTTAATTGTTAGACACACCCATATCTCCACAGTATATATGTATGAGCTCATTTTGAATGCAGATGTAGTGAACAAGGCGGCAACGCCGAAACGCGTCTAAGCAGACAGTGAGTAAATAAATCGAGTTTGGATTGAGATTCATGGTGTCAGCGCCTTCTTCGTATCGGATGAGTTTGGCAAGACTGGATATATGGGGTGGAAGTCCTTAAACCCCAACGCTGACCCTCCTCGATCTGGTTGCTCTGTGTTAAAAAGGACACCGGCTGGTATCTCTTCGAAAAAAGACACACAGAGCCCCCCGGAACCTGCAAAAGCCTTGAAACCCGAGTAACCTGCGAAAACAGTGAAAGGCCGTCGGTCTGGAGATCCGAGACGGCTGGAGAGTAGTCGAGGATTTCCAGGTAAGACGACTGAAAGCTGGGAGTAACGGGAAAGCGGGAAAGATAAGTGTTCGGTTCATGGGAGAGGTAGACCCGGTGTGTGAGTCAAGATACACGCGGGCAGTGAATCTATGCAAACTAAAGATACAGAACTAAATACAAAACTCAGCATGTCTGCCGAATGGGAAAGGGAGAGAGAGGAAGCTGCTGTGGATGTGTTCACAGACACTGACAAAGGCATCAGCGGCAAAAAAACGACCAGCGCTCAAGCACAACCCACTGTATTGGATGAAACACGGAAACTACTCATTGAATTGGAAAAATTGCGCAAAAAAGAGACTGCCAAATGGTGGGAAGTTAAATCATTGACAAGATACTTGGAGGTGGGTAGAATCCCAAGAGGACTCAGAATTTTGGTAGCTCCCACGTATGAGGATCCAGACCCTGAAATGCTACAAATGTGGGCAGATAATAGCGCCAAATCATCAGAAAATATGCTGAAAATCCTGATCCAATTTGCAAACAGCGACAGACAAAAAATGATAGTTCGCATTAATGAAATAATGCAACTCCTGGAGCAAAAACCAAATCAGGAGGACATCACCAAAAGTCTGAATGAGATCAAAGATAAAGTAACCAAACAAGAAACAGAAATAAAAGAACGAAAAGCGATCAAATTCCAGCGAGACCGCAACGACTATCTAAGCGGAAGAATTTATACTTTTGCAAAAAAATACGACCAAATAAGGAGACAATCACCCCCGAAGCCACAACAAAGTGGGGCAAACGTAACAGCGGAACCAAGTGAAAATGAATTCAGTTCAGAATATGAAACGGATGGAGAAGCAGGCACAGGCCCACCACCAACTCCAGCACAAGAATTGACTTTTTTAAGACTACAACGCCTCAGAACTCTGAGGCCACGTTTCCCTCCAAAACAGGATTTGGGAGCAGACACAAGAAAAACGAACAACAAAAAACAAGCACAACAACAAAAAGCAGGAGAAGGAAAAACAGACGGTGGAGAAAAACCAAGTCAAAAACAGAACAAAACACAAAACAGACGTTACAGACGCCGTTAATGGAAGCACAAAATAAAAAAGATAACACAGTCATCAATTTGACAGACATGGAATTGAACACGCAAGAACTTGAAATTTTATCCCTGGGGTTATCGTATTGCTCCAATACTAACTTTGACTATGCCCAAACCCGAATTGATCTGTTTCAATATATCCGCAAATTAAAATTGCAAAAGTATTTTATCAACGCCAAAAAACGCCCAATTGCAACAACACACGTGGATGATCAGGCACAGCAACTATCAGTAGCTAACATGGATGCTCTACAAGATCTAATAGACTTAGAACAAGAAAATACAGGCGACGGAATAACTCCCAGTGGGGCAGCCTCCGCATCAGAAATTAATATCTATGCCTCAATCAAAACAGACTTTAAACCCAAGTCCCAATTCATGCCAATAATGGGTAAAGACAATCTAGACCTATTTTCTGACAACGTGATTAAAGAACTAAAAGACCTGTCTCTGCAAAGCACAAAAGAATATTGGAAAGAGAATCATGATCACAGAAGGAAATATAACAACTTAATGACAAAAATAAAAGCAGGTCTGATATAGTAGTTAGATGGTCAGACAAGGGGGGTAACGTGGTACTTTGGCCCCTCCAAATGTATAATCAAGAAGCTCAGACCCAACTACAAGATAAGGACTGCTATGTAAGGGTCAGCCCCACCCACAATGTCGGTATCCAGGAAAAGTTCCATAATGAATTGTATAAATGGAAGGGAATGGGTCTCATTAGTAAAGATGAGTTCAACTACTTGAAGAATGACTACCCGATCACGCCTCAACTGTACTTAAAACCCAAGGTCCACAAAAATGAGAAAACACCCCCTGGGAGGCCGATTATATCAGCGATTGGCAGTTTATTTGAGAAAACAAGTATCTTTATTGACTCTTTCCTTCAACCAGAAGTCAAGAAACTCCCTGCCTACATCAGAGATACCAGTGATTTCTTGGCAAAAATCTTTGACGTTGATTGGCATATCAACTACAGGTTCATGACACTAGATGTCCAATCACTTTACACAAGTATCAGACACCGAGATGGCCTCAATGCCATGAAATACTACCTTGGCAACAGACCCATTGAACTATACCACCACACACAAATGTTACTAGAAATGGCTGAGTGGTGTTTGACAAATAATGTATTTATTTTTGACAGACTCCATTATAAACAGCTCCAGGGCTCAGCCATGGGTACTTGCTTCTCCCCCAGCTATGCGAATCTGCATATGGGCTGGTGGGAGGAGCAGGTTCTGAGAGTACAACACAAAGATATCATGAAAGACAATGTGGTGATGTACAAAAGGTTCATTGACGATATTTTTATCTTATGGCAGGGCAGTGTCGAAGAAGCAGAAAGATTTGTGTTGGCTCTGAATGAAAATGTTCTGAACCTAAAGTTTACATGTAACACCAATGATGCCATTATCCAATTCCTTGATTTAGAACTATTTGTACGGGATAACAAAATACAGACACGCACATACAGAAAGCCTACCGCAGGGAATGCCCTTCTGCACTCACACAGTTTCCATCCTACACCACTGAAACAATCTATTCCCTATGCTGAGTGCCTTAGAATGACACGTAATTGTAGCACGGAAGAAGGGCTCTCCAATGCCCAACAAGAGTTGTTTGAAAGACTCAGGGATAGAGGGTATACCAGCAGCAGTTGCAAGAGAGCTGATGACAAATGTAAAGGAAAGAATAGGAAAGATCTCATCTTCCCTAAGACCACCAATAAAAACACAACAGCTTCCAATAGTAAGGACCCTCCTAGATTAATAACGGGTTACAATAGATACCATAGTAACCTACGAAAGATCCTGAGAAGGCATTGGCCCTTAGTCCGGGGAGACCCAAGCATAGGTGAATTGGTGGGCACTAGTCCCTTAATCACATTTAAAAAGGCAAAATCCATGAGAGAAGAGTTGGTCTGCAATGCGCCTACCCTTAGAAAGACCAAAAACTGGTTAGATTCCCAGAGGGGCTTTAAAAAGTGTTCAAAATGCAAAGCCTGCACCTATGGTGTGAACACTACAAAAGTGCAAGTCCCCTTCAGGATTAAACCTTACTTTTTGAGGGATGCATTCACGTGCAAGACCGACTTCGCAGTATATGTGCTAGCATGTTCATGCGGTAAAAGATATGTAGGCTCCACCATTCATCCAGCCCACGTACGGATCTTGCAACATTTGCGTGCAATTTCCAACAATGATCCTACGTACCCCGTAGCGAGACACATTCATGAAACCCACAATGGCAATGCTAAAAACATTCAATATTTTGTAATTGATAGCATTCCCAAAAATGTCAGGGGTGGCAATCGCCCTTTGGCACTGCGCCACCTGGAGTCCAGGTATATCATACTCCTGAACTCAAAGATCCCATTCGGCCTGAATGCGGACGAAGCCTTAAGTGTCCACCTATAATAAGGAAATCAGAATACACCCTTAGCGCTTCCTTTCCCCCTAGTACCATTCGATGAACATCTGCAGTTCAACTACCACACCTTTCACGGGTTACTTATGGGCACATAAGAGCACCTTTCAGACACAGTTATAGGTCTGAACACACGGCACAATTTATAGTTTTTTCCTTTTACTTATTTTAATTGTACACTTTAGTGCACATTTAGAAAACACTTTGCCCTGGTTATCCTGCAATTACCCTCTCTACTTAGAGTATGACCATGCTTATGGCTATGCCCTTGTAGGTTGATGTGACTTTACAATATGATTTTACACAAATACGAATAAGCAAGCCGCTATACCCACTAGGGCAGTATTTCATAAAATAAACTTTTAAGCGAGTGCATGCGCGAGGGTCTATGTCAGGGATTCAGATACTATGTTGCAACAGTAACGGCGGCAAAAATACACGAATATTTACTTTGTTAGCCGACCATGACACCAGGCATGAAACACGCGCGCATTATTCCTGAACTCGGTTCAGCACGAGGCATTGTTTCAATCCGTCTAACTTCAAAGCTGCCCTCAAAGCCGGCGGCGGTGATAGCTTTTGCAACATTGTAGCCGTAGGAAAGACTCTAATGGTTTAACGCGCAGCAGTACTCACCCGGGGAGATTCTCAGGTCCCAAGCGGCAAAAACGGGGATCATATAAGGCGAACCAGCCCACCCCCACACAAACACGCTGACACGGTACACACACCAGCATGACACATGGGAGACTGGGATGCACAGGCAAACCAGATGGTCTACCAAGTGAGGACCTTATAAAGGGCACATCCATGGCAGGCACACAGGGTAAAAAAGCGGCAAACAGTGTTAACTTATTATTTAAACACAGAAATGACAGCAAATGTTTTTTAATTTACCTTTTCAACAGCTGTGAATTGTAACATGCTATTTTATGAAAAGGTTGTTATTGCTATTATTTTGAACACTTGTTTAGGTGATTTACGCACTTTTAATTCTGTTTTGTAAAAAACATTTCTGCAATGAATACTCGTTAATAAGGATGGAGAAAAGACTCTGTGCAACATCCCAGATTTACCATTATGTAACCATGGTAATACCTGGTCTGAACCTGTGTGTTAATTGTTAGACACGCCCATATCTCCACAGTATATATGTATGAGCTAATTTTGAATGCAGATGTAGTGAACAAGGCGGCAACGCCGAAACGCGTCTAAGCAGACAGTGAGTAAATAAATCGAGTTTGGATTGAGATTCATGGTGTCAGCGCCTTCTTCGTATCGGATGAGTTTGGCAAGACTGGATATATATATATATATATATATATATATATATATATATATATATATATATATATTACCTACTGGCGATAGCCAGTAGGTATATATAGTTAGGAGTTTTTTTCCTATGGGATTTCTGAAAATTCTATGTCGAATAACTTTGGCGTTTGTAGACGGAATTGGCTGAAATTTTCAGGAAAATGGCACATTTTGTTTCTGAGCAGCCCCCGCATTTTTCCCATTAATTTTTCCATAGGGCGGTTGGACTCACTTTTAGCTCGAACGGCTGAATGGATTTACACAAAACTTGGCAAAATTGTAGATATGGTTTGCCCGACGTGCCTTTGCTATGTCTCAATATATGTGCTCCAGTGGATTTTGAGAAATTAACGTTTTAAAAAATATATATATCTGTGACAGCGCTCCGGTTAGCGCCCCGGTTCGCGTACCGGAAGCGTAACGGAACTTCGCGAAGCGAAGCTGATTGGCTCTCCGGTGTCTGTCAACATTCTAAACAGAATTTTGCGATTTTTCGCCATAGAGGCGCGTCCCGGTACGCGAACCGGGCAGCTAACCGGGCAGCTAACCGGCAGCGGAACGGGAGTCTGAGGAGAAGCTGATTGGCTGTCAACATTGTAAACAGTCCGGAGCGGCCGCCATCTTGTCTCTCGGTAGGATCGAGAGACAAGAGGTGGTGAAAAACGAAGGGGGAAATGAAGGAAAGGGGGCAAGGTAGACCCCTCCTGACCCCCTATGATTGATGAGGGGGCTATTAAAGTGCCCCGCGGGGCAAAAAAAAAAAATGTTCGCGGTAGAGGCGCTTCCCGGTACGCGAACCGGGCAGCTAACCGGCAGCGTAACGGGAGTCCGCCATCTTGTGTTTTTAGAGCGTCCGGTTCGCGTACCGGGTAGCGTTCCGGTAAGCGTAACAAGGGGAAAACCAAGAGAAACAGTAAAATAAAATTTAAGGGAATAGATTTCCACCGAACCTGGCAAAATTGTAGGGACTGTTTGTTTGATGTGCCTTTGCAAGGCCTCAAGATATGTGCACGTGTGGATTTTGTCTAATTAAGGTTAAAAACAATATATATATCTGTAAGCGTGCTCCGGCGCGCTTACGTTACGGGTTTTGTTTGTGCTGCAGAGCCGATACGTCACGGTTATGCGACGCGTCATGAGGCGTCTCGCGTGGCTACGTGATACGTCACATACTAAAGAATATATTTTACAGCTATAGATATTAGCTTTTAAAAAACCAATGAAATTCACTGAAAAACCATAGGTTATAGACCATATATAGTTAGGAATTTGCATTTACAAAACCTTGACAATTCACTGAAAAAACCATAGGTTAGAGACCATGTATAGTTAGCTGGACATTTTATTGATATACAACCAATGAAATTCCATATATAGTTAGTTGCACTAACTATATATTTCGCGCATCCGCAATCCAATGCTGATGATGTCACATATTGCATCATTCATGACATGGTCAGTGACATCACTGATGACATCACTGATGACATCTCAAATGACATCACTGATGACATCACTGATGACATCTCATTTAACATCAATGATCACACCACTGATGATATACTTCATGTGATAATACAATGCACCTCCTTACACTCTAATATAACCTCTGTTACACCTAGTGTAAAATACAGAGTATCATTTTTGAAACCATTGACACACGAATAATATTTACTACATACGCACTCATTGATTCGTACGTCTACACACACATTCACTCATTCACCCATACAATCACTCGTACATACAGTCACTATCATATGCACTCATACACCTATGCAGACACTCACACACTGCCACTCATCCATGGAGTTACTCACACACCTAGTCAGTCCTGTAAAGAATCAATCACACTTTGATTTCTTCATCTGTACAGTTAAACACAGAACCGCTTACATTTTCACAGATATACTAACACATACTTACTCACTTATACAATCAAATCCTTCATCCATACTCTTATACATCCACTCATTCTTCAATATGTAAAACATATTTAAACTAAAGAAAAACACACAGACACTGGATGATGTCATCAGTGATGTCATCAGTGATGTCATTTGAGATCTCATCAGTGATGTCATCAGTGATGTCACTGACCATGTCATGAATGATGTAATATGTGACATCATCAGCATTGGATTGCGGATGCGCGAAATATATAGTTAGTGCAACTAACTATATATGGAATATATATATATATAAATATATCCGTCTCTTTTGTTCCTTTTACCGGGGCATGCAGTGCTCTGATGTCGGTTCATGATTCCCAGCAGCAGATCCACGCTGCAATTAAATATCCTTTCACAATCTCCCAGCAGGAATGAAAATGGGACGAACTCGCGCTTCCCTTCGTTTTTGCACTTTTTATTTTACAGTTTTCAGATCATGGCAGGCAGGCACAGATCTACGCGTTTCAGGACAGCATGTCACTTGCTCACAATGTGCAGATCTGCATCTCGCAACCATGAGATGCTAAAGGAACGGAGAGCCACACATTGTTGTACATTTGAATGGCAGCAGATGCAGGTTTTCCAATAAGCACCAACCCACTGGGGTTTTTATTGGCATTTATTTTGGACACAACAAGCACCCACTTGGGATTTAAAGAATAAGGAACTGCAAGTACCAAGAGGCAGTTTGCACATGCCCATCGGGCAGGACTTGAGAGCGATAAAAAGAGTTTCTTAACACCTTAGATGCGGCGCAAATATCCCTCCCCAGTGCTGCGCTGTCCATTGGAACTAGTGCTGAATGGACGTCCAATGGACGTGCGCAGCACTGGGGAGGTAGTGCTGCCGTCGGCCAACGCCCCGACGCAGCACTTAAGAGGTTAAAGACGCTGTTGTTTTCCTGCAGAATGCCAGTGATCAAGGAATGAGAATTCTGAAACGCGTTTGGCTTTTATGCGTGGGGCCAAGATGGAATTGTTATACTGCTGCAGTCTGCAATGAAGAGGTGATTTAACTCTCCGTGTGGGCGTCTCCATGAAGGGAACCTTCGTTGTTTAACATATATATATATATACAAACACAAAATATTGTTCAAATTTCATAAAGAACTCCAGGCGCTGATGTCAATATCCAACTTTTCTGAAGCAGCAAGGGTGTGAAAATAAAGAACATTTTTCATAGAAAAGAAATTTCATTTGAAAAGTATCTCTGAGAAACCATGCATTTATGTAATTGTTTTAAAAAGTGGTATATTTTGGAATGTTATTGAACTTTACTCGTCAACATGGATTTAAGATGGAGTACAATACAGTTTGGCATTGTTAAATTATATTCAGTAACAGATTTAATGTACTTTCTAAGAGCAATAAAATAAGGTTTCGTTATTCCATAAACTCACATACACCAGAAATCTAAACGCCTTGCTACAATGACTAAAGGGAAGGACACACACACTCCAGAGAAATACACAAGATCTATCTTCACTCAAACACGGTCTATTGAACCCGAAGAAGATCAACATGAAAGCCATTCAAGATGATCCAACATCGACAGCCATGACCAAACTCATTCACATTTGGTAATGGAGAGATCTCTGTCAAATTTGTAAGACCATCAAGTGCAAATTGGAAATAGAACCACATTAGGATATGCAGGGTGACCTAGCAACCAAAACAACAGACGTTTGCTTTGAGGAGGAGTAGTGGGGTCTGTTCCTAAATGAGGTAGGAGAAAAAGGTCTCAACTACCATCTTGTTTTGTCAACATCTGGACAAAAACTTTGCTCAAGCCTCTTCTGATGTGCTTTACTTGAATGAGGAGAGGTTGCTGATTTCCCTGGGCTTATTGTGACTGCTCAATAATTCCTCATAATTACACCCATGGTTTCTAAAAGTCATGGCTGTGCCCAGCTCTTTGGCAGATGCACTTCCAGCTCTCACCAAAATTGTTGACATTGGGGATAGCTGAGAGGATCCAATCGGTCTAAGGCCTCCTCTAAATAGAAAGGAGTTTAAGGACTATGTCATTTATTAGAGTTTTCACCAAAGGGAAATCACCCCTTTGTCGCCACAGACAAATTAGACTGTTGATCACTACATAGCTTCAAGAAGAAAGCCATGCATGTTTTCAAGCTCATAAGAAGTGGCTATATTTCAAGTACTTGGTCATACCCTGTGGACTTTCAGAGACACTCCTTATAGAACAACTGGAAATCTACCTGCTGAGCTGTTCTGGGGTAAATATAGGGACCTGGCTTCACTACGCAGAAGAACCAGTAACTCCACATGTACTAGAAAGTACAGCAGATGGCTCATAAAAAAATGAAACATTAAGTCATATGTAACAGGGATGAGAGCCACACCCCACAATCTGTGTCAAGGAGATGTTGTCATGGCTAAAATGAAGGGCCCGCAAAAAGCTGCCTCTCATTTTCACTTAAAGCCTTGTATTGTAACTGCCATTCAATGATCTATGCTCACCGCACAATGAAAAGGCTTCATAAGCCTCAAAGGAGCTCTACTGTGTCATTGGGAATTAAGGATATTGGAAACTGAAAAACTTCCTGAAGAGGTTTCACTCACCAGTAACTTCATTCCTCAACTTGCCCCACTCTTTTACAACCTTTTCATTCCAAACTCCAAGTTTTTCATGTCAGTCACATTGTCAAACACCCTCAAAGATTCCCTACGTGATGAGCAAAGTGAAGGTATAACTGAGTTAGCAAGTTTGGAGTAGAGGTCAGATTGTCTTTTCAAAACACAAACCAAGTATAAAGAGTTAGAACCAGCATGCCCTCCACTATGAGTGCAGGTGCACTCTGAGAAGCTCTCGTTTAGGCAATACGCATCTTTCTTATCCACTGATTATGAAAGCTCTGCACAGCAAACTCATAGCTGTAATTTAGCTCCTGTGTTTGTGTTTCTACCAAAACATTACAAACATCAGGGCAACTCAAATGTTGAGCAAATAAGGAGCAGGGAATCTTATTTGAGGTTTGCTAACGAGCAAGGAATCTCATTTGATGGTATATTGCCATCCAACATTTATAGAATAGCCCAGTTGTAAATCTAAAATGTACTCATTAAAGTCAGTGGTGAGTGCATTGCACAGTCAGTGAGCTTGTAAAACAAAATAGTGAACAGTTTACCTTATAAACAGCTGTTAGGAAGTCTGAAAAACACAGTGCATTGGAAAAATACCTGGACTGAACAATCTGCTTGTAACAACCAATAAGTCCTACACTATGGAGGATCCCTTCTGAAAAACTGTTTGGGTAAATGGCCTTGTGTTGTGCTCGTCAACAGAAATTCTTGATTAATCTAACATTTTCAAATAAATAGTTTTGGCTGATGCCTTAAATCCTGGATTAAGTATCAAGAGGGCAGAGCCAGGTGTAAAAATATCTGAGTGATTGGGCTTCTTGAGAACGGTGAAGCTGAATCGATGATCGCTTACCTTGAGGACTGGCTCTAGGGGGGCTGGCTCCTGAGGGCCACAATTGAACGTGCCCACAGAGGTCCTGCATGCCCTCTAACCCAGGGCACCCAACCAAGACCAGTGGTGGCCCACCTTTGGTACCCTCAAGATTCAGGACATCTCACTTCAGCAAGCCCTCACAGAGGGGCCATTTCAGATGGAGAATGCAAAAGTCTCCATCTTTCCAGATTACACTGCAGCAGTGTAACAGAAACAGGACTCTTTCCTTACCGCCAAGAAATTGTTACAAGAACTCTCTGTCACCTATGCCCTGCTATTTCATACCAGGCTGCAGATTCACTTGGATGGCCAAACTACCTTTTTGCTAACCCCAAAGAGTCTTAGAGTACCAATGAGCTGGGTAACAAAAACACCTGTTTTTCAGTGCCAAGATACCTTTGGGTGAACTTGAGCTTTACAAATACCTGTTTTGTTAGAACTGGCTCGACGCCTATGATGGTCGCACTTGCCCAACAACCCAGGCAGGCCCTCGCACGTTGACAAGCTGCAAATGGCGCCGTTCACAGAGGCATGGACGAGCATGCCCCATGCCCTAAACTCATACCAACCCATTTTTCTGTCCTCTATAGCACCGCGTCACCATGATGTTACAGTTCCAGCTACTAAAGGAAGGAGACTACAATTGTGTAGCTGATCTGACCCTCAACAGGTCACCTCCCCAGTATACAAAACCTTTCGGCTCTTTTGTGCCTTTATCACGGTTTTGAATCTGGTCAACAACTGGAGAGTGCACAATCCCCAAGGCATTTCCTTTTCTTATTATTCTAGGCTGCATGTTTTATCTGGACTCATGTGTATGCTCTACATCTATACATAGCCAGGTTACTCGAATGGAATACCTTACTAAAACCCATTCTGATCACAACCAATTATTTCAGACCCCCAAGCTCATTCTGGAGACTGAACACCCTAGCTGTGGATGATAGTGCTTCTCAGTGATGCAATCCATGATTATTTCATGGAAATTGAGGGCCCTTCATTCTCTCCCCTTGCGGAGTGGGAAGTATTCAAACTGGTCATTTGAGGGCACTGTATAGCCAATATGATTGGGATTCACGCTCAACTGCCCAAAGATATCAAGAAGATCTCTTAACGGTCTTGGAGTTCCCACAATTTGGCATCTTAGCCCATCCCAATGCTGGCCATATGTAAGAAATCCATGAGATTATACCATTATGTCCTTGTGTCAATTTCATTTTATTTCTTTTATCAATTTCTGTTAACTTAACTTATAATTTCTTTACATCCTATACATTCTCAGTTGAATTCCTTTTTTGAAAAGTGAATGCAAACATTATATACAGTGTTATACAATTATATATGCAATGCTATACACCAATGCCAATGAACAAGAACAATTCAGTTTCATCATTTCATTTCACTTCATGTACAGAGATCTTCTTCACAACCTTTGAGATACAAGGAACCATTTCAATGTATATACTTTTTTTATGGAAGGTAATCATTCATGGACATTTTCTGCCCCCACACCAGCAAGAAAACTCATTCCTCATACTCACACACATTTATTCTCTCACTTATACCATTCTTGCTCTTCCCAACCACTGTATACAATCACTGCCAGGAAACAAAGGGAACATGATTGTTATGTTATATTTGTTATGTTATATTTATTTTTATATAGCGCACGGCTACTCAAAAAGAGTGTCCCGGCGCTTTTAATAATGAGACCTGCAGCGGGATAACACAACACAGTAATAAAAACAAAGTGAACAGCAGAGAACAGAAAGAAACAGAAAAAAAACCTAGAGGGCAAACAGCCAGGTTTTTAGGCCTTTCCTAAACGCGAGTAGACTAGTAGCTCCCCGGAGTGCCAACGGCAAGGTGTTCCACAGCTGTGGCGCCAGCAGTCCAAAGGAGCGGCCTCCAATGCGAGCTCTCTTTACACGCGGCATAACTGCCAGAAACAGAGATTCTGATCTGAGGGAGCGAACCGGTTGGTAGAAGGCGAGTCTCCTTTGGAGATACTGAGCTCCCACAGCATGAAGAGCTTTGTAAGCCAAAGTTAATGCCTTGAAAGCAATCCATTTATGGATCGGCAGCCAATGTAAGGTCTGCAAAAGGCCAACAGCACTGACGCGCCTGTTTAGGTCAAAAATGGCCCTCGCGGCCGCGTTCTGCACAACTTGAAGCCGCTGCAGCAGATACTCTGGCAGGCCCAGATAGAGGACGTTGGAATAGTCCAATCTAGAGCCTATCAGAGCCTGCACAGTCAGCTTCCTGTGTTCCTCAGACAAAAGAGGCAGAAACCTCCGCAGCATCTTAAGGAGGCCGAAGCATGTGCCCGTCACTCCAAGGATCTGGGATCTCAGCGTCAAACCCTTGTCCATCTTGACCCCCAGGTTTTTAGCTACTTGGGATGAACAAGACGGAGGGAACATGTTACTGGGCCACCAAGCATGCCAGTCTGGCTCCGCAGCACACCTGAAGAAGAGTACCTCGGACTTATCAGAATTGCACTTGAGGCTGTTCAGCTGGAACCATTTAAAAACAGCCCCAAGGCAATCCCGGATACTCTCTCCATCGAAGTCTCCTCCCCTCTTACAAGAGAAGAGGAGCTGGGTGTCGTCGGCGTAGGATACGATCTGGGCCCCGAACGACTCCGCCAGCGCCACCAAAGGGGTCATAAAGATGTTAAAAAGGGTCAGGCTCAATATAGAGCCCTGCGGAACCCCGACTCCCAGTGGCGGCATCACAGCCATATTTTCTTGTATATTATATTACGGCCTATAGAAGATTCCAACCTACAACACAGCTGTGGCTGTGAAAATAGTCACTTTCCAGTTGTTACTTTAAATTTAAATTGATGTGAGATGTTTACACTTCCAAGACATGCAAATTTCCAATGCTGCCCTACTTCACTGACCATAGAGCCTAGCATTGAGGCCCACTATAACCCATAGGAGGGAAACAATTCTAGTATGAATATGAGAGTAAATGGCATAGATGTGGTTGGTAATGCAGGTCCATAGTGCAGCAGGGTGTAGAAGACATTTAAGAGGATTACGGTGTATTTTTTGCAACTATGGAGGATGACAGAGAGAAACTTGCATCTGATCTATTTCAACTGGGCTGAGTGGACTTCTTTTGATTAAGAGCATTGATTAAATAAAATTCGGATTAAAAAAGAGATGCAAGACTCCTAAATAACTATTTTGAATGGGGATCGATATGAGCTATGGAATGAAGAGTACTATTCCAGGAATCTCTGAAAGAGAAATTATAGATTGACTTTTATACGCTCCTTTTTTCCTAAGGTTGGTTCAGAGTGTATCACTATTTTCAGTCTGTACAGTCTTAATTTATTCTGGAATGTTTGTCTAACTGAAGCTGTCAATGTATGACTTGAAAAGTGCAGCGAATCACCTGCGATGGTATCTGGGTACATAGGACCTTGCTGCGGAGGCTCAGTTAAACAGCCAGGTCTTGTGGACCTTCCTGAATTCCAGTAGCGAGGTGAGATTCGGAGGTGAAGAGGGAGGTCGTTCTAGAACCTTGCTTCAAGGTAGGAAAACTAACTAACTCCGCTGCGGCTTTGAGGATTGCAGTGGGTGTGCGTGAGGTGAAGGGAGGCAGAGGGAAGCTGTCTGCTGGGTTGGTGGAACTTCTGGCAATAGCTGATGTATACTGGTCCTTTGTTGTACAGGGCTCTGTATGTGTGGATCAGTATCTTGAAGTGACATCTCTCCTGAATGGGTAGCCAGTGGAGTCCTGAGGTGGGGGGGGTGGGTCCACTTTGGGAGGTTGAGGAGGAGTCTGGCTGCAGAATCCTGTTTGGTCTGTAATCTCTTCAGAAGGTGCAAGTTGACTTTTGCATAGACAGCGTTGCCTAGTCCAGCTGGCTGGTGACATGTGGTTCCGTAGTTTGAGGGTCTGTGGTTCGTAGATTCTGAACCCGTTCAATGAAGGTCGTCGGATATAGACGATTTTGGTATCAGCGGACCGCAAATCACGAGTGCGGTGTGTACGAGTGTTTTCGTCATAATCAATCAATGAGAACACTACGTATTCAGGGATTTCGTTTGAAGTCTCGGGTTCCATTTTGTGTGCGGCAGCCATTTTGTGTGGTTGCCCTCACATAGGCCGATGACTATGGCCGAACGAGTCCTTGTGACACGTACACCTTGGCTGACTCTTGTGTGACCTGGCCGAATTGACTCCCTTGCCCAAGGCTGACATCGCTGAGCCAGTTCCTTGTTAAGCAGCTGGTCAGCTAAAGATCAAAGAGCAGGACATTGCTGAGTTTATGGTACACTGCACCCACCCTTCTATCTCGCTTCTCATCTGTTTCTGTTCCTTCCTTTATGGCCTAATCACTGATTTGGGTTGAGGTTTTATGATGGATTTGTCTGGCCTGATTGAACAGGATATTGGAATGTGCTTGGTCATTTCTGGTGGGCTGGACAACGGAAAGTGGGATTGTCGTCATGCGCTACTTTTGAAATGTCATGCTCCCATTGGTTAGTTTGTACGTAATTGATGCTAGCCTGGAAAGTGATTTTTGGCATAAAAGACCATGCTCTGCTCATTGAATTTGTGCAGTCTCTAACGAACCACCCGTGTTGTGCTTTGTAGACCTCTGTTCCTGGTTGCAACCAATAAACTTGGTTTTTGATGTCATCAAGAAGTGTCCTGTGTCTCTGTTTGCCGAGGCAGGGGAATCCGAAGACATCGGGCGTTATCCCTGGCGCCGCTGGGTTCTAAAACCCGGTTCTTCAGACGGTTTGTCTGGTGTTGACAGGGATCCATTTGAAGATTTCACAGAGCATGCGAAGAGTGAGGTAGCAGGCAAAGGAGACTGCATTGATCTGGTTTTTTTGCTGAATTTGCTGTCCAGGATGATGCAGAGTTTACGGGCATGGTCTGTTGGCATGGGTGTGGGACCTGGTTTGGAAGGCCACCAGAAGGCATTTTACAGTGAGGTGTTGTACCCGAAGATGAGTACTTCTGTTTTTTCTGTGTTGAGTTTCAGGCAGTTGTATTTCATCCAATCAGTGTTGTTTGTGATGCTCCTGTGGAAGTTGGCATTCGTGGTGGAGGGCTTTTCTGGTAGTGAAAGGATGAGCTGGGTGTCATTGGAAATCGGAAAGTGTCCAGAACGTAAAAGGAGCGAGAGCGGTGAGGAGAATTGCAGAGAACGACCGAAATACGGAGTTGAAAGCTACCTCCGGGAGGTACCCTGTGCTGGCTAAGATGGCGGCGCCCTGTGGTGTCTGAATGTCGGACTGGGCACCGGAAACGGAATGCAGGAGGAGCGCATGCAAGTAAGGCAACGCTGCAACAGAAATGCGTAGATAATTATTGCAGAAATGGGTTTTGGAATTATTGCATAAACGACAATGCAGGGTGATAACGAACTACGGCGATGTGAAGCACCGGACCCCTATGCAAAATGGCAGACAGCTCCAGTAAAAGCGGCAGTTGAAACAAGCCACAGAAATCGTGGGGCAAAAGAAGGCATGAAATTACAATGCACCACAGCGCCTCAAAATATATTATGCCTTGCCCTGGTTATTTTAAGATCCAATAATGCATGTTTCAAGGCGGTCGCTGCGTGATCGGCTCCCTACTCCTGCGCATTGACTGCATTTGAAAAAATTAGCGCGCCACCACTATATCCATAGGCAATACCGGTAACAGAACAGCGCTGCTTGGACTGGGCACAGCGTCGGAAGGATAGAGGCTGCAGAGCATAGATGGCAAAACAGTGCGACCGAATTGACAGGCTGATTCACACTGGTCAACGAAGCGGGAAGCGAGAAGTACAGAATAAGGACTGAGCAGTTATTGCCTAACCAAGTGGGAGGCAACAGTGACTTGCGAATGGCTCCTGCAGACTCTGAAGCACAGGACCGCCATTTTGAATTTGGGGGGGGGGGGGCGATTTCATCCTCTGGCAATCCCCAGACTGTTATGAGACACCTTGCCAGTGTCTTAAGGTATTACCCGCCCGCTGCCTCAGTGGTCTTGCCAGCTTTTCTGCCCTGAGCCTCTGGTTGCTGAAGAAGCGAGGTGATTGCCCCTCCTCCTCCCCCACCCATACGCGAGGCAAAATGGCGGCCCCCAATGTGTCCCAGCTCACCTACAGGGCAGGGCGCTCAGGGACGCCAGGGGTGTTCTTTCTTGCCGTTCTTAACAACTAATGGGTGCCCCATCCCTGAAAAGCTCTGCCTGTCAGGAACTAGCAAGGCGCCTACCTAAACTGTTAAACTACATCTCCCAGAAGTCTTGGTAGTGGGAGTGGCGCTATAAAAGGAGGGGCGGGACCACCTGACATTGCTTGTGATTTTGTGCTATTAGTGTTGATGAATCGTAGTCCATAGTTTTTCTGCAGCGTTACCCCGTTTTGAATCCTGTAGGATTGAACTGCTGCCATTGTTTCATGTCAAAGGCGAGAGAGGAGATCGCGCCTTTGGTATTCGGTAAACGGCCCGCCTTTTCAGACTGTTGCCTGTGTTCTCGGATTTCAAGGATTGAGAGCGGAGCGATGGCGTCTCCGTAGCGAGGACAGTTACCAAGCTTCTGGGCAGCAACCGTATTAGGCTGGAAGTGGAGACCGTGAGTAAGCGAAGTTGGGACTCCAGTCATTTCCGATAGTAAGAGAGCGTGTGGTGTTTTAAACGCGCTACTTTGGGATATTTAACATTTTTCTTATAGAGCATCTGAAAAGGAATCTTTGCTTATGATCTTGCACGGCTGTGCTCGTTTCTGGTTTTTTGGCCAGTTGTACAGCGGAGCGTAGTGGGAAATTTTCCTACACGCTACCGTTCCGAAGAAGGTCACTAGTGTCCTGTTCTTTAAGTGCCAAAGCAGAAGGTAGTGGGGCCCTACACCTTGCCGTATTTGGAGGTTTCAATCTATTTTTGGATTACTGTGGAGTATATTCTGTTAGAGCCGAGGACAGTGGTTGGATGCTGCGTCTTACCGTGTCTAACTTGGAGTTTCTCTTGTTTGCTCCTTAAAGACACTTTTGGCTCTCTACTTATTTTGAAGTACACTTGGGAATGTGGTGTGTAATGGATGCAGCTTATGGATATCACCCAATACAAGGAGGGGTACGTTCTTAAAAGATACTAACATATACAAGGAGGAGATCTTTATAGTACCAGAGTATAACCTGTTTTCTTGTGTTCTTTAGGAATTAGATGTACTGATACCCGTGAACATATAAAAGGGATAGGAGGAGAATACTTCGCTCACAAAGGTGAACATGGTTGTCCTTTTAGCGAGAATGCAATGAGAGTAGGTTGAGTAGTGAATAACGTTAACCTGTGTGTTCCTTTTCTTGTCTTTCAGCTGTCCCTTCCCTGCAGTCCCCTTCCGTCCCCTCCTTGTTCTATTTTTTCCCTCGCCCTATCCCTCGAACACACTGTCCTTTTACGTCAGTGTGTTGGTGTGGTCGGGAGGTGGAGCCCTATGTGCTACAATCGGATCCTGCAGCGTGGAGCCTGACAGAATCACAAGCCCACGAATTGCATTCTGCCTGGTCCGGTTGTTGTACATATGGCCACCTTGGAGGACGTGATGCGGGCTTTGGTCCTGGTTCAACAGGAACTGGCCTCATCCAAGGCAGAGGCTGCTGTACTTAAAGATAGGGTAGAGCAGTTATCCAAGAATCCTTTTTCCGCTAGTCCCTCTCAAATACAAGTTACAGTTCCTCCCCCTATTCCGTTGGCTACCCCAGAAAGGTATGCAGGTAATCCGCGTAAAACACAGGTGTTTTTGACTCAGGTGATGCTCCATTTCTCTTGTAAACCGGCTTCCTTCCCCACTAATCACTCAAGGGTTGCCTTTGCTATTTCGTATTTGGTGGGGGATGCCGCTAACTGGGCAGTACCTCTGATAAAGAGAGACGATGCTATCTTGTCTAACTGGACAGCATTCAGAAACGAATTTGAGAAGGTTTTTGATAGGAGGGCCACAAACTTCAGTGCCGATAAAGAGTTGTTGACCTTGCGTCAGGGCAGAAGTGATTTGATAACGTACCTAACAACTTTTAATCGATTAGTGGCTGAAACTGAATGGCCAGAGGGAAAAAGGATGTCTTTGTTTTATCAGGGATTAAGGGATGAATTAAAAGATGTGGTGGCGCAGATAGACCCCCAACCCACTACGTGTGTAGACATGGTGAATCTGGTTTTAAGGCTGGATGGTAGACTGACTGAGCGGAGTGGAGATAGAAGAAAATGGGACAGGGGCTACAACCGTATAGTGAGTTCCCCTCCTAGAGCTATAGAGGCAGCGGAGGACGGGTCAGAACCTATGGAAATAGGAGCTATTAGACCCCCTCTGTCTAATGATGAGAAAGAAAGCAGAAGAGTACAAGGCCTTTGTATGTACTGTGGCAAAAAAGGGCATTACGTACGTGAATGCCCTTCTAAGCCCAAGAATCCCTCTAGTTGGAACAAGAATAAAAGAGTAGCTGTTTCCACTATAGGAAGGGAGACAGACAACTTGTTAGTGCCTTCATCCCGAGAGAAAGAGATACCTGATTGGAGACTCACTTCCCTATCTTCACCTGGGATAGGAGTGAATGAGTCACACCTGGTTCTTACCATGTCCTTAGAGTGTGAGCAGAAAATCCATCAAGTCAGGGTTATGTTGGACACAGGAGCTACAGGTAATTTTATTGATAATGGGTTAGTGTCTCGCTTGGCTATACCCAGAGTACCTAGAGATAAACCAGAGAAGGTTTTGGCAGTAGATGGACAGCCCATAAAATCAGGTTTAATAGTTGAGAAAACAGCTGAGGTGGTGTTATCAATAGAAGTGTCAGAAGGGAGACATGTGGAAAAGATAGCGTTGAACATTATAGAAGCTCCTCAATATGAGATCATATTGGGGATGCCGTGGTTTACGTACCACAACCCTTCTATAGACTGGAAAACCCGAACAGTGCATTTTTTGTCTGGGTATTGTCAGGAACATCTGGTGTCTTATGCATCCTCATCTTTAGCGGTGGTCGCATGTCAGTTCATGGTGGCCACATTGGCAGAGAAAGAGGTGGTCACCGTCCGCCCTGGGTTGGGGAACCGGAAGACAGACACATTAACCCGACAGGCACTGCCAATCAAGGAGGGAGTGGAAGGTAAACAGGCTATTGTTCCTACAGGGAAGGTTATTTGTGTGGTGAGGGCGGAGAGGTCCAGCAAGAATGCGTGGCATAGTTCCACTGGAATGCTCCCCTTCCTAACTAATTCCGGAATTGACGCAATCACATTGCCGGTTGATATTCCTGTCGATCTCCACTATCAGCCCCCTGTTAAGGAAAAGGTATTAATGCTGAAGAGGGTTCACAAGGGGGTGCAGGTGTGTTTGAACAAGGTCAAGGAGGAGTACAAGAAAGGGGTGGTTTGTTCCGAGTTGCAGGCTCCTGGGGCGGTGCGGACTTTTCATCGAAGGTTTCCTGCTAAGCCTGGTCCTAGGAGGCGCTAGGGACGGGGACATACTGTCAGGAACTAGCAAGGCGCCTACCTAAACTGTTAAACTACATCTCCCAGAAGTCTTGGTAGTGGGAGTGGCGCTATAAAAGGAGGGGCGGGACCACCTGACATTGCTTGTGATTTTGTGCTATTAGTGTTGATGAATCGTAGTCCATAGTTTTTCTGCAGCGTTACCCCGTTTTGAATCCTGTAGGATTGAACTGCTGCCATTGTTTCATGTCAAAGGCGAGAGAGGAGATCGCGCCTTTGGTATTCGGTAAACGGCCCGCCTTTTCAGACTGTTGCCTGTGTTCTCGGATTTCAAGGATTGAGAGCGGAGCGATGGCGTCTCCGTAGCGAGGACAGTTACCAAGCTTCTGGGCAGCAACCGTATTAGTCTGGAAGCGGAGACCGTGAGTAAGCGAAGTTGGGACTCCAGTCATTTCCGATAGTAAGAGAGCGCGTGGTGTTTTAAACGCGCTACTTTGGGATATTTAACATTTTTCTTAAAGAGCATCTGAAAAGAAATCTTTGCTTATGATCTTGCACGGCTGTGCTCGTTTCTGGTTTTTTGGCCAGTTGTACAGCGGAGCGTAGTGGGAAATTTTCCTACACGCTACCGTTCCGAAGAAGGTCACTAGTGTCCTGTTCTTTAAGTGCCAAAGCGGAAGGTAGTGGGGCCCTACACCTTGCCGTATTTGGAGGTTTGAATCTATTTTTAGATTACTGTGGAGTATATTCTGTTAGAGCGGAGGACAGTGGTTGGATGCTGCGTCTTACCGTGTCTAACTTGGAGTTTCTGTTGTTTGTTCCTTAAAGACACTTTTGGCTCTCTGCTTATTTTGAAGTACACTTGGGAATGTGGTGTGTAATGGATGCAGCTTATGGATATCACCCAATACAAGGAGGGGTACGTTCTTAAAAGATACTAACATATACAAGGAGGAGATCTTTATAGTACCAGAGTATAACCTGTTTTCTTGTGTTCTTTAGGAATTAGATGTACTGATACCCGTGAACATATAAAAGGGATAGGAGGAGAATACTTCGCTCACAAAGGTGAACATGGTTGTCCTTTTAGCGAGAATGCAATGAGAGTAGGTTGAGTAGTGAATAACGTTAACCTGTGTGTTCCTTTTCCTGTCTTTCAGCTGTCCCTTCCCTGCAGTCCCCTTCCGTCCCCTCCTTGTTCTATTTTTTCCCTCGCCCTATCCCTCAAACACACTGTGCTTTTCCGTCAGTGTGTTGGTGTGGTCGGGAGGTGGAGCCCTATGTGCTACAATCGGATCCTGCAGCGTGGAGCCTGACACCGCCGCTCCTGACACACTCCATATGGAACAGGGTCCAAGGATGTCTGACCCCATCATAGCCGAAAATGATGACTTCTTCCCCCCCTGCTGAACTTTGACTTACTCTGCCCGTCCAGGACTGCAATTCTTTCTTTCCTCCCCGATCTACTCCTCTACACTTGCCTGCTACTGACCTCTGTCCTCACCTTGTCCTGACCCTAGTCCCCACCCTGCTTACCCGTGAATTTCCCCTTGTCATTTGCGATCTAGCTATTTTGCCTGATGCCTGATGGAGCTACCTGGTTTAGTTATAGGGGAGATGGGCCGTGGACTCCCTCCTTGGTCGTCACCTACCCAGTCGGCCTTTAGACAGACTTCTTTTTGTCTCTCCTTGTTGTATATCCCCTTTCCTCCCTTTTCTTACCTTCCCCTCTACGCTCCGTTATTTTGCCCTCCATGTTCTTTTAATGTTTCCCTTGAGAACTAACTATTTGGCCAAAGCCCAGTGAAGCTACCTGATAGCTATAGAGGAGATGGTTTTGGGACTCCCCCTCGACCGTCACCTACCCAGCCGGACTTTGGGCAGACCTTCCTTCGTCTTTCTGCTGTATCTCTCCCCCACCTCTTTACCCTTACCCGCTTTCACTTTACACACCACTTATCTTGTTCTCTATGCTCTTGTAGTTGTTTTTCTAGCAACTGTTGTAAATTGAAACTGATGTAATCTTGAAATTTTTTTTAACCTCATGTAAAGCGCTCTGATACCTCCGGGTCTAGCCAGCACTATATAAAACTCTTTAAATAAATAAATAAATAAATAAATTGAGGGATACCACAATTGATGTTTTTGTGTTCAGGGGATTCTCTGGGTTCTTCCAGTGAGGAAGGAGGCGATCCCTCTGAGGGCGTCTCCTTGGATTCCGATGTGATGGAGTCTCTCAATAAGGGTGTGGTGGGATAAGATGTTGAATGCTTCCGCAAGGTTGAGGTGGATCAGGGCTGCTGTTTCTCTGCGATCAAGGAGGGCTCTTTTCTCATCAGTGGCAGTGATGAGCACTGTTTCAGTGCTGTGGTTGACGCAGAATTCAGACAGAGTTGTCCAGAAGGTTGTTGTTCTCCAGGTGTTCCACAGGTTGGCGGTTGTTGCTTTTCAAGGACCTTGATGGGAAAGGTGAGCAGCACGATGGTATGGAAGTTCTTGAGTTTTCGGCGGCGGTGGACAGTTTCTTGAGGACGATGAATGGCAATTTGGGGGGGGGAGCAGCGGAGAATGCAGAAGAACTGAAAAATCCTGAACAGGGCAAAACGGCAAGTTAAAACAGAGGGTGCAAAGAAATACAAAAATAAGTTCAAAGTTAAAGGCTAATCAGGAGGAGAGACAGAGTTAAACAACTAGAAACAATGTAAAAGGCAAGAATACAACGTTACAGAAAGGATAGAACGTTACAGAAAGGATACAATGTTACAGCAAGAGTGGCCAAGTACGATACCATTAGTGTAAAGCAGGCTCTGAAAACGATACAAACAATGTGATTGAGGAGCAACCTTGCAGCTGAGGCGAGCGACGTGCAGCAAAAGGGGGAGCTGGCACAAGGCCCTCAGGGTTTTGTGTTTGTTTGTTTCTTTATGACATATCCGTGCGAGTGCTGCTGCAGTGAAGACTCGAGTTAGCCGGTGCGGAGCCCTTGTGAAATCATCAGTAGACTGAATGCCGAGATGAAGAGGAGGTGGCAATTGGGAGTAGGAGTTAGAAGAGACCTGAGCACAGGAGTAGAACAGACATCATGAGTAACATAACTGTTCCACATAGAATCAGGAATTTCAGCCATAGTCTTTCTGAACAGCTTCAATCATCTCCCATCCGTAGCAAATAGTTTATACACTAGTCTATACATTCTTGATCATTGTTTAAAGTCGAGTTTGGGAGGGGAAATTGGGAATGTGCCCCTCAACGCACAAGTAGTAGCGTTTATAAAATGTGCAATGTAGAGTGAGAAATTATTTCTGACTGTTTGGGGTTTTCGATGATGCATAGAGTCGCAACTGATGAATTAATGATGCCCTTGAAACGAGTTTCCTGAGCCACCTAGAAATGTAATTATCATTGTGAAATAGTTATTCGACATTTTCGTATGAAAACGCCATTTGTTTTTAATATAGATGACTTTAGGGTGTTGTGCTAGTCTTGCTCCTGCTCATCTCCTCTCCCAGTCATCAGTGTCCCGCTGCAAACCATCTTTCATTATCATCAATACTCTTATTTCGATCAGAGTATGGCCATAAAAAAGATATATGTCATATAAAAGAAAATGCAATTAAATACAATAAACAGTAAGAAAAAGCAATATAAACTGTACAGACAGTGCAAACTCAGCAACCATTTCAAAGCTGCTATATAGTTACATCCATCTTGCAGTAGCAGAACATTTAACAAGTATTGGCATAGCCAATAGGTCTCGCCTTGGGGACCTTATAAGTGTTTAGCCATGCAACAGTTGATGCTGTTGCACCAAGGATATTGTGCTGCAGAACTACTTATAAGGTCCCAAAAGCGAGACCTATTGGCTATGCCAATGCTTGTTTTTGCAAGCATGTTCGCCTCATCATTGACAGCAGTTTGTGTGGTCCTCTTTTGTTGTGCAAAGTACCCTCCCGTTCTAAAGAGAGCAACCCCTTTTAAGCCAGGGCCATCATTAGGAGACACCCATTAATAGGGCCAGAAGCAGGGGTCCCAGAGTTACTGTTACAGACAGGTTCACGTCACTCTGAGGACGAGATAAAACTGTGCCATTACCAGCGAAACACGGACAGTCAAATTGGACCTGGGACTTCTCGGGGGATGGGGGTTTACTGCAGCATTAACCTGGAGATTATGGCTTCCTTCCGCAGCAGAGTCCCGGGGGAAGCGCTGTGGCCTGTGCGGTTACTACATTGCTTGTAGTCCCATGGGTAAGGAGCAGAGTTTGTGGGCACATCCGAGATTACTTGCACCTCTTAGTGCTGCCCTTGAAGGGTTTGCCTCAAAAATAGGTTCAGTGCCCTAAGAAGGCGTCCTTCAGTCCCAACTCCGGGCTGCCTCTGAGCCAGGCTTTGCATTTCCAGGTTGCTTTATTTAGCAGCAGTGTGAGGTGCAGCTCTGCCGAGCCAGTGTTTACCTGCTGCGATATTTCCTCCCCTCTTGCATCATGTAGAGTCTGTTGGAACACGCAACAGCTGCGGAAGACAAACAAGAGCAGTTTATGTTGAGACTTCTTTTCTCCTTTCTTCTCTGCTAAATTAAATGTTTGTCTCAGCTAGTGGCCTTTTTGAATAATTAACGCTGCTATTGTGTGCCTTTCAGTCTTGTCTTTTTGGGCAGCTGCTACGCAGTCCTTGAAGTATAAGGAAGCACTGGTCACATTACTCATGCTATGCTAATGTCCATGGGCATTGCGGTTTTGTGACTGCAGTCGCCTGTCCACTGCTGCACCTTGCATCCGTACCCTTCTGTTGAAGTACTTGCTTATACTGCCATGTTAGCGAATTGGCGTTTGCGTACGGACGCTGGTAGTTACCATTTTGTTTCATTTAATTGTATTTATAGAACACTTGTGCAACCTTAACACTGCTTAACGAACAGTGGCGGGCATTACCAAAACCATAGTTAACATGGCCTGAGAACGGTGTGCAGAGGGTTCAAGAAACTAGTTAAAACAAGCGTGTTCCTCGTGCTAAAAGGAGGCAGCAAAGGGAGGGGCGAGAGGAGGGGGGAGAGTGAAAGCGTTTCACTTGCGAGAGCGAGCAGCGCTAGAAGCGATAATTGCTACCATATGGCACCGCACGCTCCCGCAAGTGAATCGCCACACGTGCATGCGTTGCCATTGAAAGCAATGGAACGCGTGCACGTTTTTGGCTGAAAATCCAAAGCGATTGCAAAAGGTCTTTCTGCCTATGTAGCGCATGTGCGTGAGTAGGCGAGACCTAAAAACTGGTTAAAATGTGCACGAAAACTAGTGTGCATATCTTGGTCTAATATGCATAGTGCTTCTCATAAAATGTATTACTGCAAAACATGTCTCTACAGAGCCCAATTGTTGAAGAAAAATTAAAGCGCTTCGGTGTTTAACCCCTTCACTGCGGCGGCTATTCTGCCGCAGTGCTAAGGGGGCGGGGCGGCCTCGCAGCGGGTCCATGCTGGTGACGGAACCACTCCGTCTTAAAAATGAGAGACAGGGGTGTCCCCACGCGAGAACAGTCTAAGACTGAGTTTCACACCTAGTTCTTGGGTTCTAGGGTTAATGTTCTATTTTCAAAGAGACATATTTGTGAAGCATGCCACTAATATGGCGGGAAAGGTAAAGTTACAATAATTTGTACTCAACTTCTATCCGTGTATGGTAAGAGCAGCTATGTTTGCCCACTCTTCTACTTGCTTATATCCTCAATGATGCCGAATTTATAGAGAAATGACTATTATACACCCTAGTTCAGGACTACAGTTATTTAGTACTACCCACCATGAACACAATTTTTAGTTTTTAAACAATAGTATAAACAGGAAACAATGTTACAAATATAAAAAGAAAAGTAAAATTTAACACACCATGAGTTACTCTGTCAAACATTTATTGTATATACACATTTTAAAATCTCATCATTACACAGTATACAATTTATCAGAAATCAACGTTAAATACATTTGAATAAATACAATTAAAAAAAGAAGAATCACAGGTCGACGCGGCGTTTCGGTTTCTTGGATTTCTACCTTCTTCAGGACAGATTCTACATCGGATTTAAAAGATTTTTAAAAAAAGACAGAGTTACTCTAAATTGCAATGGTGCAGTACATTATGTATTCACAGATTTATGAATAATCATAATCGTGGTACTTAAAACTAATCTTTGGGCATCTCTAGTTCAAAGCAAGCATACATCTTTTAGCACAGGGTTTTCATTTGCATGTTAATACTACTCGTTTTACATGCTAAGGGTTTTTTAGGTAAAAAAATGTTTTATATTCTTTCTCACGTTTAAAACATTGGGTTATGCGACATATAAACCATGTTTTTACTGCTCATACACTTCGAACAAAACTAATAGTGTTTACCTCTCCCATGGACTTGTAGCGTCCAATGCTTATGTCACTTAGAAGAAAAAGCTCCTATTCATACATTCAAGGTATTTCTTAATTTATTGCATGCCTTAGGACGAGTGGATTAAATTCCCCACAGGCTCCTATTCTTACACTCAAGGTATTTCTCAATTTATTGCATACCTTAGGACAAGTGGATTAAATTCCCCACAGGACAGTGCTTTCTGTTCAGAACTTTGTTGCCGTCTTATTTATGGGCTTATTGACAATTTCTGATTGGTGTTTCACCTTAGATAAAATAAATATATAAAAAGGATATTAGCAACTGTATATCTACAAGAGATATACATGTATACAGGTGCCACAATGGACGCGTTAATAGATGAAGTGGGAGGTGGAAGGTAATCCCTAACACCAGATACTCTGTGTAAATATTGATATATACCTTCTATTCACACTTGGTGTGCTTGGTCTTTGACTACCAGGAGGAGCCACCAAATTTTTCATATTAGGTTTCTTCAATGACCCTAGGAAACATTTGGTTGTTTAAATTACAGGTTCATACCACTTATCCGAATACAGAATATGACCTCAGGGCAATATTTATTTGTAGCTGAATTATCACTCACCAAAAAATGTATTTCTGCTTGTGGCAGTCCCTTGTGTGTTTCTGATTCTCAGTCCCTTTCTGGATATCTGAGTTCGTGGCTATATTAAAAAATAAAATTTTTCTTATATCTTACTGAATTTTAGCAGGTTTTTGCCTTAGTTGTTACAATCTTGGAATCTATCTTTATAAAAACTATCAAAGTGTTGGTTGTTAGTACAAGTATTTATTAGGAATTTCTCCTAAAGGCTTATTTAAATCCTATTTGCATTTTTAAAGGGTTTGAAAGAAGCCCTCTCTATTGGTAGTCATTACCTTTTCATTAGCAATCGGCCTCCCTGCTCCTGAGTCCTGATAGTCTATCCCAGCGTCCCTTCGTCGGTCTGCTCCGATCCGTCAGAAGAACTGAGTGTTGGTTTCAGCGCGATGCTCTTATACTGCACGCGCGTTAATTGGCTAAGTATATCACCATTGCTGATTGGTTCTTCATGGGCCAATGAGATTGCGGTTACCTAGGTAACCGAATGCTTTCCGCCGAGATGCGGAACCGGCTTTCTATTTGTCTTTCCCTTTGTTTCTTGACTCCTTTGATAGGCTTGGTTGGTTGCTAGGAAACCTAGCGCCTTTCTCGTCACTCTGATCTGGTAGACGGCCTGAATGTTGGTTTCAGCGCGGTGCTCTTTTCCTACACGCGCGTTGATTGGGTTAGTATTTCACCATTGCGGATTGGTTCTTCATGGGCCAATTAGATCGCGGTTACCTAGGTAACCGAATGCTTTTCGCCGAGATGCGGAACCGGCTTTCTGTTTGCCTGCCCTATGTTTCTTCACTCCTTTGATCGGCTTGGTGGGTTGCTAGGAAACCTAGCGCGTTTCTAGTCACCTCATCGTTTTAGTTTTTTAGATTTTTAGATTTGCGTGAAGGATTATGTTATTTACTGAGATACCTTCCATGAGGGATATTTGTAAATATTCCACAAGCGGAGTTTAAACGGAGATAAGTGTGTCCCTCTTTGTAGATGCAAGACTAAACAGAGCCATACATGGATGTGCCTTCCCTTTACTGAAAGCACTCAGGATAATTATTCAAAAAGGTGTATGTTTTTGTTACACAATGAAACATTCAAGTAACTTACTATATTCCTTATTTAATAGTGCTACTATCTCATCTCATACACTGTTTATTTGCCCCTTCCTTACATGTATACTTATCTTTTAAAGAGATGGGAGTGGTATTATTCCCATTACCATGGTGGATGGTAAAGTCATAGGTACACAAGTTTTGTTCAGATCTTGTATATCTATTGCTTATTATCCTTGGATAATTCTCTCCCAATCCTCCTTGGAGTTTAAGCCACACCTGACACTGTTCAGGGTTGACATAAAGAATTGTTCCCTTCTTTTTCTTTTATTGTTCTGATTCCCACCTCTGATGTTCTCACTTACTCTTTCTAGACCACACCATTTTAAATCCTCAATTTTATGGCCAGCTTCCCTCCAATGCTCCGTCAGGGGGGCTCCACTTTTATTAGTCCTGATGGCTGAGCGGTGTTCTTTCAGCCGAAGCCTGAGTTCCCTGGACGTTTCACCTACATATGATTTATTGCAGGGGCATTGAATGAGGTAGATTGCGTTTGTGGTTCTACAGTTAATAAAACTCCTAATGTTGATTGTTTTATCATTCACTGTGATCGTGCTGCCTTTAATAATATTACCACAATTCACACAGCCTGCACACGGGTGGGTTCCTGTCGGAAAAGGCTTGCCATCTATAGTGGTTTGCACGTTCCTGTGGGACTCCTTGTATGTATGTACAAGGGAGTTCCTGATAGTTCTATTTCTCCTGTATGAGATCATAGGCTTAGGGATGGGCTCCTGTGCCTTGTCAGAGATAAGGTGCCAATTTCTATTTATTATATTTTTTACTTTGAAACTCACTTGGGAGAAGTTAGTCACGAACATGATTGGCTGCTCTTTTTGTTGGTTACTTTGTTCATTATTGAACAGATTTTCCCTGTTAAAATATTTCGCTCTTTTAAAAGCATGTCTAATCATTCTCTTTGGGTAACACCTTTCCAAGAATTTTTCTTTCAGTCTATTGGCATGGATTTCGTAATCTGTCATCGAGGTACAGTTCCTTCTTAGGCGAAGGAACTGGCCAAAGGGAATATTATTTTTCTGTGATGGTGGGTGGTTACTTTTGTAATGGAGCATACTATTCCTATCAGTTGGTTTGGTATATAATTCCACTGTTAATCTCCCTTCTCGATGTTTGATCAGGATGTCCAGAAATTCTACCTGACTCCTACTCCTGTGGGATGTGAACTTTAAATTCGCATCTCCCAGGTTCAACCATATCAAAAATTCATTCAGGGTGTCCATTTCACCTGTCCATATAAAGAAAATGTCATCAATGTAGCGACCCCACTCCGAGATGTTTTCATAGAATGGGGCAGCTACATTGTAGACATGTTTCTCCTCAAATTTAGAAACATAAAGGCATGCCAAGCTGGGGGCACAAGTGGCCCCCATACTGGTCCCCTTAATCTGTCTAAAGAGACTGTCCCTGTATAGAAAAATATTATTCTTGAGAATGATCTTAATGCACTCGATTATAAAGGTTTGGTGATCTGTTAGGTCCTGTTCACCTTCTCCTAATATCTCCTCCATAATGTCAATCGTACTGTCTTGAGGGATATTTGTATATAACGCTTCAATATCCAGAGTCACCAATATCTGTGACTCTGGATTGAAGCTTAGGTTCTCTACTTTCTTAATCATTGAGGTGGTGTCCTTTATATATGCTTTCTGTTGTTGCACAAGAGGTTGCAGGAATATCTCGACGTACTTGCTCAAGGGCTCAGTCAGAGACCCTATGCATGACACTATGGGTCTCATCGGGGGGTCACCAATATTTTTATGCACCTTGGGGAGGCCATATAGTGCAGGAATTAAAGGGTCCTTATTTAACATGAATGCGAATTCTTCTTCACATATGATATCATCTTCTCTCGCTAACCTCAACATCCTCTCTATTTCTGCCTTTAGGGTTTGCCACTCTCCTCTGTTCGATTTCTTATAGTGATCACTATTATTTAATAGTTTCAACATCCTATTATCATAGTCACTGCTGTTCATTAGGACAACACTTCCTCCCTTGTCAGCTGGTTTGACTGTCAGGGCGCTGTTTTTCTCAAAATATTCCAATGCCTTTTTCTCCTCTCTGCTGAGATTATATGATGTCCAATTTTTTTGTTTTAAAAGATTATCTATGCTTTTGTCTACTGACCTTTCAAAAGCCTCTACATCCTTGTGTACAGCGTTGATAGGGGGAACCCATGTTGATTTGTTTTTGAGACCGGATTTGTTTTGTCGCACTATCTTGTCTTTACCATCAAAGAAAATTCGGAGTCTTATTTTTCGGAAAAAGCTCTGCAGATCTCTTTCCAGGGTGTATCTGTCTACATGAGAGCATATGGCATAACCTAATCCCTTTTCAAAAAGTTTTATCTCTATAGGGGTGAGTTTGTGGTCCGATAGGTTGATAACTGCTAGTTTCTCGTTCTTAGTGCTTAATCCCATTGCTTCTGGCTCCGAGTACGAGGACGTTGAGGGTTTTGGGCTTGGGTATATTGTGTCTGGTTGTAATTGCCTCTGCCCCTTCCCCTCCCTCTTTGTTGTCCGAACATCTGATTGCGCCTCTCTAAAAAAATTAGACCCTCTTTGGTTGTCTGTTGTTGTTTATTCATTTCACCATCTTGCTGTTGTCTATCGTTTACAAGTTCACCCTCTGAGTCACTGCTACTGTAAGAGGAATCAAAGAATCTTACACGTTTCCTAGACTGGTTTCTAGGTTGATTCTGCCACTGTCTACGGGGTTGGAAGTTTTCTTTGGGACGATCATAAAAATCTTTTTGAAGATATGGATAAACAATTTCTGGGTTATAATTTTCAATATCTTTTTTTAGTTTGTTACTCTTCTTTTTAATTAGGTACTCACTATAACTATCAACGTCATTTTGGATTTCTTTTAATTTGGCCTTTGCATCTTCCAAGGCAGTACTGTCCCTTAGTTGACTCTCTAATGCTTCAATTTCCTTTTTTTCAATGAATATAAATTCCTCTGCTGTCTCTATAATGAGTAAGATCCAGTCTCTACTGCACCTATTTGCCACCAAAGTCCATTTGTCTATAAACTTTTTATCTGTGATAAAAATCCCTGGTTCATTCGTCACTTGTAAACCCTTTGGGATAATACCACTCTTGCAGTATTCCACTAGGAACTCTGCGTGTAATTCCGCTCTTATCACTTTCTTTTTGAGATTCCAGAGTTTTTCCCACTGTTCCTCGTCTGTTTTATCCAGTCTAATTGTGGTGGTGTTCCGTGATCTCTTATTTATTAGTCTATCAAACTGATCTTCCGAGAAGCTATATGTTTTTATACCCTCCATATTGGGGATAATTGATCTATTTGTTATGTTGAATCTGAGGGTATCTTTTCAATTTAATACCGCTATGCTGATTTGCATATAAAAGACAAAGCCTCCTCAGCTCACAAGCCGAGTATTATAGTTAAAAAATAAAGGAGGACCCCGCACAGGCTAATAGGGGACTGGGGGGATAGTAAATCTTAAAAATGAGAGACAGGGGTGTCCCCACGCGAGAACAGTCTAAGACTGAGTTTCACACCTAGTTCTTGGGTTCTAGGGTTAATGTTCTATTTTCAAAGAGACATATTTGTGAAGCATGCCACTAATATGGCGGGAAAGGTAAAGTTACAATAATTTGTACTCAACTTCTATCCGTGTATGGTAAGAGCAGCTATGTTTACCCACTCTTCTACTTGCTTATATCCTCAATGATGCCGAATTTATAGAGAAATGACTATTATACACCCTAGTTCAGGACTACAGTTATTTAGTACTACCCACCATGAACACAATTTTTAGTTTTTAAACAATAGTATAAACAGGAAACAATGTTACAAATATAAAAAGAAAAGTAAAATTTAACACACCATGAGTTACTCTGTCAAACATTTATTGTATATACACATTTTAAAATCTCATCATTACACAGTATACAATTTATCAGAAATCAACGTTAAATACATTTGAATAAATACAATTAAAAAAAGAAGAATCACAGGTCGACGCGGCGTTTCGGTTTCTTGGATTTCTACCTTCTTCAGGACAGATTCTACATCGGATTTAAAAGATTTTTAAAAAAAGACAGAGTTACTCTAAATTGCAATGGTGCAGTACATTATGTATTCACAGATTTATGAATAATCATAATCGTGGTACTTAAAACTAATCTTTGGGCATCTCTAGTTCAAAGCAAGCATACATCTTTTAGCACAGGGTTTTCATTTGCATGTTAATACTACTCGTTTTACATGCTAAGGGTTTTTTAGGTAAAACATTTTTTTATATTCTTTCTCACGTTTAAAACATTGGGTTATGCGACATATAAACCATGTTTTTACTGCTCATACACTTCGAACAAAACTAATAGTGTTTACCTCTCCCATGGACTTGTAGCGTCCAATGCTTATGTCACTTAGAAGAAAAAGCTCCTATTCATACATTCAAGGTATTTCTTAATTTATTGCATGCCTTAGGACGAGTGGATTAAATTCCCCACAGGCTCCTATTCTTACACTCAAGGTATTTCTCAATTTATTGCATACCTTAGGACAAGTGGATTAAATTCCCCACAGGACAGTGCTTTCTGTTCAGAACTTTGTTGCTGTCTTATTTATGGGCTTATTGACAATTTCTGATTGGTGTTTCACCTTAGATAAAATAAATATATAAAAAGGATATTAGCAACTGTATATCTACAAGAGATATACATGTATACAGGTGCCACAATGGACGCGTTAATAGATGAAGTGGGAGGTGGAAGGTAATCCCTAACACCAGATACTCTGTGTAAATATTGATATATACCTTCTATTCACACTTGGTGTGCTTGGTCTTTGACTACCAGGAGGAGCCACCGAATTTTTCATATTAGGTTTCTTCAATGACCCTAGGAAACATTTGGTTGTTTAAATTACAGGTTCATACCACTTATCCGAATACAGAATATGACCTCAGGGCAATATTTATTTGTAGCTGAATTATCACTCACCAAAAAATGTATTTCTGCTTGTGGCAGTCCCTTGTGTGTTTCTGATTCTCAGTCCCTTTCTGGATATCAGAGTTCGTGGCTATATTAAAAAATAAAATTTTTCTTATATCTTACTGAATTTTAGCAGGTTTTTGCCTTAGTTGTTACAATCTTGGAATCTATCTTTATAAAAACTATTAAAGTGTTGGTTGTTAGTACAAGTATTTATTAGGAATTTCTCCTAAAGGCTTATTTAAATCCTATTTGCATTTTTAAAGGGTTTGAAAGAAGCCCTCTCTATTGGTAGTCATTACCTTTTCATTAGCAATCGGCCTCCCTGCTCCTGAGTCCTGATAGTCTATCCCAGCGTCCCTTCGTCGGTCTGCTCCGATCCGTCAGAAGAACTGAGTGTTGGTTTCAGCGCGATGCTCTTATACTGCACGCGCGTTAATTGGCTAAGTATATCACCATTGCTGATTGGTTCTTCATGGGCCAATGAGATTGCGGTTACCTAGGTAACCGAATGCTTTCCGCCGAGATGCGGAACCGGCTTTCTATTTGTCTTTCCCTTTGTTTCTTGACTCCTTTGATAGGCTTGGTTGGTTGCTAGGAAACCTAGCGCCTTTCTCGTCACTCTGATCTGGTAGACGGCCTGAATGTTGGTTTCAGCGTGGTGCTCTTTTCCTACACGCGCGTTGATTGGGTTAGTATTTCACCATTGCGGATTGGTTCTTCATGGGCCAATTAGATCGCGGTTACCTAGGTAACCGAATGCTTTTCGCCGAGATGCGGAACCGGCTTTCTGTTTGCCTGCCCTATGTTTCTTCACTCCTTTGATCGGCTTGGTGGGTTGCTAGGAAACCTAGCGCGTTTCTAGTCACCTCATCGTTTTAGTTTTTTAGATTTTTAGATTTGCGTGAAGGATTATGTTATTTACTGAGATACCTTCCATGAGGGATATTTGTAAATATTCCACAAGCGGAGTTTAAACGGAGATAAGTGTGTCCCTCTTTGTAGATGCAAGACTAAACAGAGCCATACATGGATGTGCCTTCCCTTTACTGAAAGCACTCAGGATAATTATTCAAAAAGGTGTATGTTTTTGTTACACAATGAAACATTCAAGTAACTTACTATATTCCTTATTTAATAGTGCTACTATCTCATCTCATACACTGTTTATTTGCCCCTTCCTTACATGTATACTTATCTTTTAAAGAGATGGGAGTGGTATTATTCCCATTACCATGGTGGATGGTAAAGTCATAGGTACACAAGTTTTGTTCAGATCTTGTATATCTATTGCTTATTATCCTTGGATAATTCTCTCCCAATCCTCCTTGGAGTTTAAGCCACACCTGACACTGTTCAGGGTTGACATAAAGAATTGTTCCCTTCTTTTTCTTTTATTGTTCTGATTCCCACCTCTGATGTTCTCACTTACTCTTTCTAGACCACACCATTTTAAATCCTCAATTTTATGGCCAGCTTCCCTCCAATGCTCCGTCAGGGGGGCTCCACTTTTATTAGTCCTGATGGCTGAGCGGTGTTCATTCAGCCGAAGCCTGAGTTCCCTGGACGTTTCACCTACATATGATTTATTGCAGGGGCATTGAATGAGGTAGATTGCGTTTGTGGTTCTACAGTTAATAAAACTCCTAATGTTGATTGTTTTATCATTCACTGTGATCGTGCTGCCTTTAATAATATTACCACAATTCACACAGCCTGCACACGGGTGGGTTCCTGTCGGAAAAGGCTTGCCATCTATAGTGGTTTGCACGTTCCTGTGGGACTCCTTGTATGTATGTACAAGGGAGTTCCTGATAGTTCTATTTCTCCTGTATGAGATCATAGGCTTAGGGATGGGCTCCTGTGCCTTGTCAGAGAGCCACCAGCCGCGGTTGCGCTGTGCTCATGGCGGAGCGGTTCCGTCACGGCCCCGTCCGCTCAATGGAACGCTCAGCGCAGGCGCGGAATCCGGGCCGCGCAGGCCGTGATGGAACCGCTCCGTCAACAGCACAGCGCGACCGCGGCTGATGACGGAGTGGTTCCGTCACCAGCAGGGGAGGGGTTAATATTTGATAATTTTAAAATGATATTAAAAACCTCTTCTACGGCACTGTGTACAAAGAACATAAAAAGTTTTAAACTTTGTACAGTGCAGTTATAGCACTGGAAGCTGGGTAAAGATTTAAAAGAAGTGCCCTGGGTGGGAAAGGTGCAAAGAAAATGGATAGTACTCAACCTCACTGTAGTCAGATTGGGTATTGGGTGTTTCAGAAAAAGGCAAGATATGGTTCCGCGGCATTGGATGGGTCCAAACCTAAATATGCTCCCAGTGTAGACATGTTATAAACTATTGAGAGCGTATTCCTGGAAGAAAAGTCAAGATAGAGATTTGACCTGTTCAGTACAGGAAGTTATCATTGTGGGTTTGACAAAGTTCTTTAAGACCCAGTTTCTTCAAAGACTGTTTCACAGAAAGCATCCAAGGAATCCTATCAGCCCGTCCAACAGAACAAGTCTATTTGTAAAGCACATGTTTACCCAAAGGTATGTTGGCGCTGATTAACAGATGGTTTAGGCTCAACATGTAGTGGGCAATGGAAGATAAAGAGGCGGTGGTTAAAAGCATACAATTTACAAACCTATTTTACACGATCTGAAGGATTTCTGCATCAACATGACCCCACACTCGCCACATCATAGAGCCCCACAGGCACACATTTGCTTTTATACTGTAGAAGCATTTCAGCTACCATTGTTGCACCCAACCTAGAGGAGAATTGAAAAAATGTCTCAATGGCACCCTGAACTTGATGTGCTCTGGTTCTGAGTAAATGCATCCAATTTGAGGCGCCATCAAAAAGTATGCACAGATAGTTAAAGGTCGGGAATCCCTGAATAAGGACTCCTTCCACCACATGTAATCTAGATTTCGCGTTTCTTGACTCCATCACAACAGTGAACGATTTAGTGAAATTACATTTTAAATCCTAATTGCCCATAAAAGCTGCAAATGATTCCAAAAGTCGCAGTAACACATTTGCTGTTTGCACTTGAAGCATAGCGTCATCTGCATAGAAGAGACAGGACACCGGTCGTGCACCCACCACAGGCAAGTCTTTCCCAACATTGGTCAAGTGTGAATCCAGACGGGGGGAGGAGCTTCGCGGGCGCCCAAGATGGCCGCGTGAGCTCGGAGCTCCGAAGACCTCCCGATCCTCCGCAATGATCCTGCCACCTATCCTGTCCCACGGCGGTGGGAACCATCAGCTAAGCCGGTGCTGAAGCGGCGCCCGTTCCCGGATTGAAAATCCGATCTTCCTGGACCGAGTTATGCCGTCGTGAAGTTGGCTAACACTATCTACGCCATTGGCTGACACCGTTGGGACTGAGAGGTGGCCTGCCACGGGGCACCCTGTGCGGGCCTGCCGCGATCACTGGACCAGCTGGCCCGGGCTGTCTTCGTGGTACCCTCCCTCTGGTTGATTTTGGGACTCTCATTGTTGAATTTCTCGTGCCGACTGAGGGTGCGATTGGTACCTGCCCCTCCCCCGGACTATCCTGCCATTGCGTCTCAATATGGCGGGCAGAGGGGACTCGGACAAAGGAAAGCCTCCGAGGGTTGGCAGGAAGCCGACTCAGTCCCAATCTACTATCCCAGAACGATTCTCTCAATCAAAGGGGTCTCCGGTTATGTCGGGTCGGCCTAAAGACTTGTTGCAGGACGTGTCCCCTGAGGATCCTGAATTTACACTTCGGGACGTGATGGGCGCCATTGCTGGCGTGAAGGCTGAGATGCATAGTCTACACGAGGCACTGTCCAGCAAAGTGGATACTCTAAAGATTGAACTTAATCTCAGTAGAGCCGATCTTGGCAAGACAAATGACAAGGTGAAGTCGCTGGATCTCAAAACGTCGAGTTTAACTACCGACATGTCGGATGTACAGACTGAGGTCCGGGACTTGAAGATGGCTAATGGGCAGCTTGCACGCCGGCTCGACGAATTCGAGGGACGGACTCGACGCCAGAATGTCCGCATCACGGGAGTTCCGGAGAGGGCCGAGGAAGAGTCGGTGGAACTATTTGTGGAGGACTTGGTGGTCAAGAACTTGGCGCCAGGAAGATTGAGCAAGTTTTTCTCAGTCGAGAGGGCACACAGGATCCCGGGCGGCCCACCGAAATCGGGCGCATCCCCTTGCCCCATCATTGCGAGACTATTCAATTATCGGGACCGGGACGCCATTTTGCAGGCATCGAGGAGCGCTGGCCCGCTACGGTTCCAGAACGCAGACATTCATTTTTTCCCTGACTTTACGCAGGCCGTCCAGAAACGCCGGCAAAGTTTTCATGGTGTGAAGCGACGGCTCCGGGAGTTAGGGATGCGCTACTCCATGCTCTATCCTGCAAAACTCCGCATCGAGCATGGTACCCGGACAATGTTCTTTGACCTTCCAGATGCGGCAGGGGACTGGCTGGACACTTTGCCTCAACAACGGGCCGAACCAGAAGATCAGACGGAAGATGCAGCAGGAGGGTCAGGTTCCAGGGAATGAACAGTTTGCCTGTGACTTTTCTCTGGGGGTGTCGCTGCGGCTGGCATCGACTTTGAATATCGCTTCTTTTTCTTATCACTTCTGCACTTTTGATATGGAGGGTGACGGGGGGGGATAGGATGTCTCTATTCTCCTCTAGGGGCTTCTTGTAGGGTAGTTTAAGGGGCGACAGGCACACTGCTAGTTGGGGTGGCTTTTAGTCTAATGCAGGGGTGCAGGGTGGGGGGTAGTTGGAATGTGTGTTTACTGTTTGTTCTATTCTTTCTAAACTCTTCATGGTTGGGGTTTTATTGTTCTGGTGCTTTTGGCTCTTGGGCTGCATTCCGGGGGGGGTTGATGGGGTGGGACGTCATCGATGATGGGGGGTGAATCATTGAACTTGTTGAGTTGGAACGTCAATGGGTTGGGGGATCGCATTAAACGTGGTGTTGTTCTGCAATTACTTAAACGCTGTGCCCCTGATGTCGTTCTTTTACAGGAAACTCATCTTGTTGGTAACACCTGTAAAGCTTTGAACAGGAGAGGATTTAAAATGGTGGCCCATTCTGGGTTCTCTACGGGGTCCCGAGGGGTGGGCATCATGGTGCGTATGTCACTTCCCCTAGAGGTGGAGTCTACTTTGGTCGATGATAGGAGCTGATACGTGGCGGTGGTGTGCAGGTGGGAGGGGCGCACTTTGGTTTTGGTTTCGGTTTACGTCCCTCCGGGGCTGCAAACATCCACTTTTCAAGACCTTGGTGGCGCCATTTTGGGTCTCCCGGAGGGACTGCTAATTCTGGGGGGGGATTTTAATTCTGTGGTTTCAGGTGATTTTGATCGCTTCCCATCCAGAGATTTACGTAGTGCACAGTCCTGGCTCCCAGACTTCCTTAACACCATGGGCATGGTTGATTGCTGGCGACTTTTGCACCCCGCTCAGAGACAATACACTTTCCACTCGGGGGCTCACGGTAGTCTTTCCCGTATTGACTATGTCCTGACCCCCGCAGCACAGGCGCAGTCGGTTTCCAGCGCTCGTCTTCTGGCCAGGGGTATTTCTGACCACTCTCCAGTTTGGGTGTCCTTCGACTTTCACATAATGGCGACGTCGAGGGTGGCACCTATTAACCCCTGGTATTTTCGCAATCCCAAGACCCGTGATCTCCTTGCGAAATCCATTGAGCTGTACTTTGCTGAAAACTCGGGCTCCGTCGACTCAGCCGTTTCTCTTTGGGAGGCCTTCAAAACTGTTCTTAGAGGAGAAGCCTTCTCCTTGATAGCCGAGGCGCGCAGGAGACGGGATGAAGACTTGGTTCGGCTGGAGTCGGATATTGCTGATCTGAACTCCCAGCTGGCCCTGGGACCGACTCCGGATTTGCTCCACGCTCTTGCCCTGAAGCAGTCGGAGTACAGGGCCACTGCTACTGACGCAGCTAAGGCGATGAGCAGGGAACAGCAGGGCAGGATCTACGACGCTGGTGATAAGGCGGGTAAGCTTCGTGCCTGGCTGGACAAGAAGGAACTGGCGTCCCGAGTTGTTCCGGAAATCCTGGGCAAAGACGGCCTGGTCGTAACTGACCCTGCTGCAATAGCCGAGACGTTCGCAGAATACTTTGAGACGGTCTACACGTCTGTTTCCGCCCTGTCGGAATCAGAATCGACCTCCTTTCTGGAGGGGATCGAGCTCCCTTGTTTGTCTGATGCTGAGCGGGAGGACATGGACCGGGGCATGACGGTGGATGAGGTGGCACTGGCGATCAGGTCGCTGCGCTCCGGGAAGGCACCGGGACCCAATGGCATTCCGATCGAGCTGTACAAGCTCAAGGCTGATACCGTCGCTGCACCTCTGAGGGATATGTTCCTGGCGGCCCGTGAGGCCGGCGAGCTCCCGCTTGATCAACGTTTGGCCACTATTGTGGTCATTCACAAAGAAGGGAAACCTCGAGACCTGTGCCGATCGTACCGTCCAATTTCCCTGTTGAACGCCGAGCCGAAAATCTTGGCAAAGCTACTGGCTAACCGGCTTGTGGGAGTGATCGCGGACTTGGTTCACCCGGACCAGTCCGGTTTCATCCCCCATCTTAACACGGCCCTCAATCTTCGTAGGCTCCATGCGGTTATGGCGCGGGCGCATTTGCTCACAGAACCGACGGTGCTTGCCTCACTTGACGCAACAATGGCGTTCGGCTCGCTTGAGTGGAACTACCTCTGGGCTGTGCTTGCTAAATTCGGGTTTGGACCTGAGTACATCAGCTGGGTCCGGCTCCTCTACTCTTCCCCGCTTGCCAATGTTACTGTGAACGGTCGTCTGTCTGCCTCGTTTGCCTTGCGCAGGGGTACTAGACAGGGCTGCCCACTGTCGCCGCTCCTGTTTGCTCTAGCACTTGAGCCGCTGGCTGCGTGGATCCGGGTGCATCCCGACGTTGCAGGTATCACGTGGTCGCCGGGCTTTGAAGATCGCGTATCGCTCTATGCTGACAACATTCTTTTATATCTTACCTCTCCCTGCCGGCCCTTGATTATGGCGTTTGATGTACTGGGCACTTTTGGTGGTTACTCGGGCCTGGTCATCAACTGGTCCAAGTCCTCCCTCTATGTACTGTGTGGTGACACTCCGCGCCTCCCTCGCGGCTGTGCAATACAGATTTCGCAACAGGGATTCAAATACCTGGGCATCTATATTTCAAAGGATGCCCGCACTCGTTACGCTAATAACCTGATCCCTCCTTTGGCGCGGCTGCGACGAGACGTGGAGGGTTGGAAGAGATTGCCGATATCCCTTCTGGGCCGGGCGGCATTGTTTAAAATGATGTCCCTGCCTCGGTTCCTCTATGCACTCCAGAATACACAAGACCCAGTGCCGGCCAAATACTTCGGAGAGGTTGAGAGCCTGCAGCGTACCCTGTTGTGGGATGGTAGGCCGCGGATCTCTATTGCCAAGCTGACTATACCGTGGTACGATGGCGGCATCGCCCTGCCTGACATACGTCTTTACTACTGGGCGTCCCAGCTGGCGGCAGTTAACCACGGTTTCTACGGACCGGCTGTCAATCCTGGATACGCCATGGATCGCTGGCTCATGAATGATGGGAATTACTACAGGGCGTTGTACTCTAGATCTCTGGATCGGAAACTCACTGGACCCACTAGGACTGCGGTGCACCTGTGGAGGGCGGTGACCAAAACTCTGGGTTGGCAGGGTAGGCTCACCATGGCAACTCCCCTATGCGATTCTGACCTGCTTGGGAAACTGTGGCACTCCAAGGGGTTCGACAGGTGGGATCTCATCGGTATCTCTAGGGTTGTAGATATGATGGCTAGAGGAGAGGTTAAATCTTTTGAGGCACTGCAGGCCGAGTTCCAATTGGATAAAACGGAATACTTCCGTTATGCACAGCTTCGGCATGCTCTCACATCTTCTATGCCCGTGGGAGAGAAAGTGCCTGAATCATCTCCGCTGGAAGATAGGGTACTGGACGGCCATATGCCGGACAGTGCCATCTCCCTGATCTATAAAAAGCTTATTAATGCGCGGACTGACCTGCTGGTGAAACTGAGAGACCTTTGGGTGAATGACGGGATTGAGATGGATGATGAGGAGTGGCAGTCCGCGGTCTCCTCCCCTAAGGAGGTGGCGATCCCTGTTAGGCTACGGCTTGTTCAGTTGAAGATACTCCACAGGGTTTATATCACAGGCCCAAGGCTGATTCACATGGGGCTCTCTCAAGATGGACTATGCAGGGGGGGATGTGGCGTATTGCCACCTTTATGCACATACTCTGGGAGTGTCCGGCAATTGCCTCTTACTGGGGACGAGTGCATGAGGTAATGAGAGCTGTTACCGGTGTGACCCTGCATGCGGAGGCCCGGCGCTGCCTTCTGAACGTGTGGGGCCCGACTGACTATAATGGGGCTCAGACCCGTTGGGTCACCCTGGGCAATATGATAGCCAAGAGAGACGTTGCCCAGAAATGGGGTGCTTCAACTTCCCCCACCGTTGGCCTGTGGAAAACCAACATGGATTGGTGCATGCTCCGTGAAAAGACTGTTTACATGGCCCGGGGTAAACCCAAGATGTGGGGGTTGATCTGGGGGGCATGGAACTCGTATAGGGGAGATATCTGTGCACCCCCTGAGACGGCACAACCTGAGGTCCGCCTTTCCCCGTAGCTCTCCCTTCCCTAAGTTCCATGTGTTGTATCCTGAGCCTTTGCTCCCCGTCCACCTGTCTGTCATGCAACTTGTTGTTTGTGGGATGTGCGGACCCCTCCCCTCCCCGCGATATGTGCCTAGAATATCCTTTTGGCCCTCAGCCTTGTTCTTCTTTTCACTTTCTTCTTTCTGTTCTTTCCTTTCTTTCTTTACCTGCCTTTCTCTTTCTTGACTCTGTTTATATTTATTGTTATTTTAGTATACTTCATTGTAAAATTAAACCTGACCACTTCTGTGCCTTGGTTTTGTACTTGTTCCCGATTTGAGATAAGATGCTGCCTGGCCTCCGGGATGTACGGCTAAATAGCGGTGTACTTCGTTTTGATAAATAAAGGTTTTCCCCCAAAAAAAAAAAAAAAAAAAGTGTGAATCCAGACCATTGATATACAACAGGAAAAGAAAGGGGGCAAAATGCATTCTTGCCTAACCCTCTACTTGAGATAATGGTGTCAATGCATTCCCCATTTTGGCCAAAACAAACATTGATTATGGTATTCAAGTGTAACCTCTTCAGAACATCCACTAAAGCCTACTCCACCCCCATAGATTCCATCACAATCCAAAACTTGGGATGGTTTACATTATCAAAGGCACAAGAGAGGTTTATAAATGCTAGATGTAAGGCTCCTCTCTTGGATTTTACATACTCCCCAGCTAACTGTGCCAAGTTTAAACATTGTTCCACCATGCCCACCCCTGGGCAGAAACCAAACTGAGCAAGTGAAAGAATGTGTTTAGATTTGGCACACTTCTCTAGACAGGCAAAGAGATTCCTCCCCAAGATCTTTGATGGAGCACCCAGTAAAGAAATAGGTCTATAGCGGCTTCACCACCACCCCCCTCCCTGTCACTTGTGGTGTTCCCCAGGGGTCCTCTCTCTCTCCCCTCCTTTTCAACCTTTATCTTCCCTCTTATCTTCGCGCTCCAGCAGCTGGAGGTCACCGTGTTCAACTACGCGGACGATCTCCAGCTCATCTTCGACCTGTCCTCCTCCCCCCTCTCTGTCTCTAACTTCCAGTCTACCATGACGTTCATCAGGAACTGGATGAACCACAACCATCTTAAACTGAACCCGGATAAAACCGAACTGGTTCTCACCGGTGGTTCATCCAGCCCCTGGAACTCCCTCTTTTAGCCCCCTTCTCTTGGCCCGCACCTCCCCCCTCCACCACGGTCAAAACACTGGGTGTCAAAATGAACAATCAGCTCACTCTCCATTCACAAATCAGCTCTGTGGTTTCCTCTTGTTTCCTCACTCTCCGTACCATCCGTTCTGTTTCCCGCTTCTTTTCCCCTCAGGCACTTAAGATCATCATGGCCGCCTTGGTGATATCAAGGCTGGATTATGCCAACGCCCTTTATCATGGCATACCAGCATACAGCCTGCGAAGACTCCAGTTGATCCAGAACCAGGCGGCCCGGCTGGTCTATGGCCTCCCACGCTATCACCACTCCACCCCCCTTCTGAGGGAGCTTCACTGGCTCCCTGTGAAAGAACGCTCCCTGTTTAAGACCGGTTGCATGGTCTTCCAGGCCCGGCAGGGCACTGCCCCTGCCTTCATCTCCTCACTAATAAAACCTTATGTTCCCACAAGAGAGCTCCGGTCTTCCTCTAAGTCTCTTCTTCAGATCCCACGTTTTACACGTAAAAAGTGGGGCGGGGCCAACTTTTCCACCTTGGCCCCAACTTTTTGGAACTCCCTCCCTGATCATCTTCGTTCTGCTACCCAGTACCTCTCCTTTCGCAAAGATTTAAAAACTTTCCTCTTCAATCAGGCCTTCCCCGCTTAGCTCTTCATCCCTTTCCTTCTTGTTTTCTTTCCCTCAGCTGCCGATCGACCCACTAGCGCCAAGAAACCGCATGGTGTATGCTGCGCTTTATAAATATTTTAAATTAGAAATTATAGCAACCTGGGTCGGATATGTCCCTCTTTTTGAAAATAGAAACAATAACCGACTCCTTCCAAGACGAAGGTATGTGGGCAATCACGGCAGGATGCAGAACATTAATAATGAGAGGGGCCCATAGTTCTATGTTGACTTTAAAAAGGTCCACAGGGATTCCATCTGGACCCGGACTTTAATGGAATAAACTCTTTTTTATAGCCACTTCCACCTCCTTATTATCTAGAGAGAGGCTTAAAGCAGTAAGGGTCTACAGATGTAGCACACTCATGAGCTCACCCCCACTAGTTACCAAAACCGGTTATTGACTAAAGAGTTTGGAATAATCAGAAACCCAGAATTCAGATGGCATTTTACAATCAATATTAGCCAGCTTATGCTCTGGAAAAAGGGTCGATTTGCAATTTCCCCAGAAACTGGAGTGGTCCTTGGTCCGTATTGCTGTTTCAAGTTCATTCCAAACTGTTTTTGTACATCTATCCTTCTAGAAGCTAGGGTATCTTTATAGAGTTTCCTGGCCGATTCAATTTGGGCCTTATCCTTTGGGGTGGCTTGGAGTGCTCTTTTCAATTTAGAGTGGGCTATGCTACAATGTTTATTAATTCAGCCACTTGCCAGAGTGTTTCACCTAAACGTTTTAGCAGTTAGTAGAGTAGAAACTGCTCTCTCTCTGTTAGTTCCTGCATAAACTGATTGTCATTTACTTTATCCCATTTTAGTCTCATACCAAAATTGGGCACAAAAAAAAAATCTATTCTCACACCCCTTTTCCTTGTGCCCTCTCCAAATCCCAGTTCAATATTTAAATCAATAAACTGGCCATTCGCACAATTGTTCTGGTTTGAAAATCTGAACTTTAGGGTTCAAGAACAATTTGGACTATAATAAAGTTGATTGAGGTAGACTTGCTATTTCCATAAAAAGTGGGCGGCTTGGCGCATGATTTAAAGAAAAGGTCTGAAACAAAGAGCCATTGTGGTTTAGTAATGTCCTGATTACTTACAGGTAATCTTCACTACTCTTAGTCCTACTCGTCCAACACCCAGTCATCACTTGTGAAGTAATATTCACTGACAAGAAACGCTTGCTAACTCCACCCACCCTCCTGCCAGGGGCTATAATAGTATAGCCAGAAAAAAGAACTTCCTCACATACCATGCAGAACGAAGGCCTGACACATGGGAACGATGACTGGTTCGAGGACGAGTCGGACTAAGACTAATGAGCATTACTGGTAAGTAATCAGGACATTACCTCTACGTCCCTCATCCCAGTCATTACACTTGAGGCCTGTGGAACACCCACAGAAAAAACAATATCACACAGGAGAGAAGTGCACCACAGTGAATTTAATGACATGAAAACCACTCAACGAGGAGCATCAGGGTCTACTGCACGCAAAACACTGCACCCAAAATTGAAACCCAGAGCGCAAATCAACTTGTAATGCCTAATGAAGGTAGACTCAAAAGCCCAAGTCCCAGCACGATGGATTTTATCCAAAGATACTCCATTAAAGGCATCCCAGGATGCCAAGACCCTGGTAGTAGACCAGAACCGGACACCTGAAGGTCATGTCAAACTAGAGCCTTGATAAACCTAAGAAATAGTGGTCTTGATCCAACGACCTAGCGTCAGCCAAGAGGCAGCCTTCCCACAGCCTGCCAGCCCAAAAGTCACAAACAGACTGTCAGAAGCACGAAATGCTGCAGACCTGTCCACATACACAGCCAAAGTACACTTCACTTCCATAGTGTGCAATAAGTCTTAATCAGGAGAAGAAGGCGAAGGGTAGAAAGAAGGCAACAGCATCTAACAGCCTGGACACCAATAGGCCATCTACAGAGGACAAAGAATGAGGATCCCTGAAAGCCCAGACAGCCGCCCACTGGCCCTTTAAAGTAGAGAGCACAAAACCCTTACTGAACCCGTCAAAAAAAACAGTAGAATGTGAGAGACAGAACAAGAAGTAGAGGACAGATCATGAAGAGAACACCACCTGTCAAGAGTAGACCAATGCTTAGAATAAAAAGACAAAGTGGATAATCTATGAGAACCCTGCACCACAGATATAAGGTGGTCAGGCAAACCCCATCCACCTAGCGACTGCCGTTCAACCTCAAGACCGCTAAGGTGAGAGGGACCAGGAGGCAAGGAGTAGAAGACCACAGAGGAGATGGACTCTGCAGCAAGATCCACGGAGGACCCACCAACACACTCAACAGCAGGAACCAAGACCTAGGGGGTAGTTTGTGGCAACACAGTCAACACATGCTGCGCCACCGCATAGCAGATGGCGGAACCTTCATAGAAATGCACCTGATTCAAAGTAACCTCAATAATAATGTTTCCCTATTTTTAGATAGTTAACCAGGAATTATGTGCACACCGATAAGACACCCGCCATCACAATGACAGTCCTAAACAGAACTTTAACATGCAATGAAAAAAAGCACAGGTGCACCATAAATTACAAATGTGCGAGAACCACAAAATTATTGTAAAGGCACAAATCGTGATGTCCAGAAGTCTTGTTTGTTTCATTCATTTATTTTTCAACAGAAGAACAACGAACAGCCGACGCGTTTCGTCCCGGTGGGACTTCTTCAGGGCCAGAGTAGAATGGCAAATCCTTGGCAGTGAGTGGTCGTAGAGTAAAGGCCAAATAGTGAAGGTCTGTTTCGCAGTATCAAATAGATAGTTAAAATGCAATGGCAACTGGAGGTCTTTATTATATTTCTATCCTCCAGAATGGGCGTGCAGCTGGGCTTCGGGGTTACACTAAGTTTTGTGAAAAGGCAAAGGTCAATTATGTTCCGAATAGAGATAAGTATTATCGAGGTGCACCATCCATAGGTTGTGCACCTTAATCTGGACTTATCCAATGAAGCCTTCAAATAGTGAGTAGGAATATATCTCAAGGCGTTTCCTTATTCCTCGACCAAGTTTCACGAGAAAAGTAATCACCGATATTCGAAGCCTAGACGCCGTGCACATTCAGTCCGTATAGCACCTGATGACGTGCTATACGGACTGAATGTGCACGGCGTCTGGGCTTCGAATATGACTTGCAACTAGTATTTGCAAATGGTTTGGTTCAAGTACACTCTGTGGGCTGTCCTTTGTTTCTGTCCTGAGTATTGATTTGTTGGTTAAATATGTGTTTAAATGTCTATGTGGTTTTCGCATTAGTGCAAACTTCTGTAAGTGAATAGCGATTGCGCTATTCACGAAATGCATGGCTGAAGCGCGCTGTATTGTGTGTCCTGAGTGTTTTGACCACTTTCTGTTTATGTCTGAAATGAGCTCAAATGTGTGTTTGTGTTTTTTTTATGTTTTCAGTCAATCTTTGCATTGCAGAATGTTGTTTTCAAAAGGTTCAAAAACTAAGGTTCATTATTTTGTATTACAGGAAGACATTTCAATTAAGGGTTTCCTCTCTTTAAGCATTTTTGAAAGCATATTCTTGGGTCTGTTGCTAAATAAAAATTGTCTTTTTTAGAAAGAAAAAATGTGGAGCCAAATGTTGTCATGTTTTAAATTAGGCTTCAGTGCTTAGGCTTATAAATGAATGCGTCTTAAAATGATAGGCAGGTGAGGCAGCTTGCTTTTATATGTGGTATTATCAACAATGATTGGGTTTATTAATAATAATTATTAATTCTGAAAATAATTATTAAAAATAAGTGCTACAAAATTCGTTTTTTACTATTCATGAAGCTTAATGCTCATACTGTGACCTCTTAGCATTATAATTTAATTTAAGTTGTGTTGCACTGCATAATGAGAACATTAGCATATGGAATTTCACTTAGCGCAGGCGTAAAAAACTCATTTTTCTAAGGATTTACATGGGATATGTCTAATGTCCAATCTCTGCAATTTGTAAAGAACATTCTGAGGATGATTAATATGTAACACAATTATAGGATATTTATTTTTAAATGCCCCTAATATCAAAGTCGAATTTGGGTAAAATAGATCATTTAAAACAGCATTCTTGCCATTTATAATAGCTTTAAAGTGCTTTAGGCTTCAGTAAGTGCATACATTTAGGTATAATACAAATTTGCAGGCTGTCCCCATTTGGGGTTTGCTTTTAAATGACCCAGTGAGATCCATTTAAGGTTGATGAAATGAGTACCATTGCAACAAGCATTTGTTCTAAAAACTGGTATGTGTGTTATTATGTTCTGTGAATTAGTCACAGTAAATGTTGTTTAATAATCTGGGAATAGAGATAATTTTTAGCGCCTAATAAGGAGAAATTATTTTTCGAAATAGAGTGAATTATTACAGGTCAGGAGGAATTAGGAAGGCCTTTTGTCTTTGGCAGCCTCAGAATGAGCAGAGGGTGGGGGCTAAGAAAAGCTTCAGAGGCTGGCTCAAGTCGCGCTACGGTGCTATCTTTTAGTTTCCCTGTAAACAATGGAAGGAAGCTGTCATGTTGACATTTGTGACCTTTTAAATTAGGGCCTTGTTTCTGTGAAGTGCAGAATGACCTTGCTAAACGGGCCTCTAAAGAGGGGGGTTTCTGGTTTCTCCATAAGAACATCAATAACATTAAAGAACTTAATTCCAAAGGGAAAATATAAAAAAAGGGTTTCTTTGAAAGTAACAACATCATGCTAAATGCTTTGCAGAACTGATACATTTGTGTCTCTGCTCTAAAAAGAATAATGTCTGCTAGTCGCTTTTATTTGACAAAAAACGAAGTATTGCATTAAGTCTTAGACAGAAAATAAAAAGAAGCCCTTTACTAAAATTTTGAAGGCTACATGCCTAAGTGAGAATGATTTGCCAATTAAGAATTATTTTTCACAGTGGAAATTGTAGGTGCCAAATTAATATGGAGTGTCAGTGAAACATTTCAACTTTTAGAAAGTTAAAATTAAGGTGGCTTAAAGTTGAAAGCTGACTGACAAGATGGTAACAGTTAGGTAATGGAAATTTATTTTTGTGTTTGTTCATGTGTATCATGTTTTGTCTTCTGATTAAAAGTTATAATTGATATTTGTTTGTTATGAGAAATGTTCCTCTTTTGTGTGTTGTGTATTTCTGCCCACAGATCATTCATGGATTTTTCTGGGTGATTTTAAGGCTGACAAGACACGTGAGTTTGGTTGGTTGAAACGAGATGTGTCTTTGCGTAACTTCTTTGGAAAGAAATGTTTATGTGTTTTTTTATGTTTGTGTATTTGGTCCTATCATGATTTGTTCTTGCTGGTCCTGTATGTTAGAAGAGAGACAGTACATTTGTATTTGACAGCAGATATCCACTAACTGGTGATCTACTGTCAAAAGGAGGGTAAGGATTTTAAACCTGACAAATTAAGCAGGCCCAAATATTGGGTTTTGGGCTGCAGGTTCAAGTGCATAAAGTACATGACATGGTGTTGTGTGTCACCGCTCATTTATATATGCTATTGTTTTGTCTATGCTTTTTGTGCTTGATATACAGCAAATATATCTGATGGCTTGACATGTGCATTTTGTGTGTTTTGTTTTATTTTATGCATGTTTTTGTTTTATGTTGCTGCTTTTGATACTATTACAAGTTTACCTGTGTTGTGAAGGGATATACATGACGATGCGTATCGCTGCACAACAGTTGGGTTGATTTGCTAAATTCCACCGATATGATATTTTCATTTTGTGGACAAGACAGACAACACTTTATCAGTGTACGTCAAATTTGGCTATAAATAGTATTCAAGAAAAATAAAAGAGATATACAGGATTAAAGTGTGTCACCTGCTGTTAGTCACTTACTGCCCCCCTTCCCTTAAAAAAACAGGCAGCCCTAGATTTATGTATCCTGATTGGACGTAAGGATACAATTATAGATCTGTGACTCTTGTACATGGTGGCCTAATTTCTATATCACATTAGTCAGTTTTTTTCTGCTTCCTAAGTAGTGTATGGCTTTGTACCATAAAAGGAAACCAGGTTTCATTTTTCCCTGAAGAAGGAACTGGAACATTAGCACACTCCCAGACTGCAGTAATGTACTAGGAACCCCTATATTATGTATAATTCCTTTTTTGTATGACCAGATTGGTTTTTAAGAATTTCATTTAGGCCTACTTCGAGGTTTTCCAGTCCGACTGTCAGGGTAGTCATGGACTGGTTAACTGACTCAATACTATAGTAAGACAAGTTTTCCACCTCAATAGGAGGGAGGTTTCTACATGTCCCTGACAATGTGTATTATGCGATTTTTCTTTTGAGATGTCCTAGATAAGGAATTTAGGAATACCTAGACTTAATCATGCTGCTATCTACCCTGAGATGGTGGAGGATATGCTCTCACACTGAAACCCAATTGAAGAGCCTAGAGGCACTGTTTTGCCTACTGCCTTTGTCTTTGTATTGCCTTTGAAAATGACAGTGTATTCTAGACCAGAATTGTCCCATGGCATATGGCCACTCCTTTGAAGATTGCAGGCCACCTGCTTGCAGTCCCCTTGTTATACAATGAACTGTTTAAAGCATCGCACTTGCTCCATCAGACGGCATTGGTCATCACAGAACCAGAATTGTAATGCAAAAGAGCGAAGGAGAAGGATTCCTGTTGTTGTGAGGCTTCAGTTTTCCACCTGTCATGTGCTGGTAACCTCTGACAGTGTGCAGTCCTTTGAGCCCCTTGGCCTGAGTTTTGGCCACACACACTGCCTTTTCCTTTGCTCCAACAGAAGTGCAGTACACTGGAGGATCCAAGATTGGCAAAAGGCACTACATTCGGGTGCACATGAAAGAGAAGCCTGAGCGTCCTCTGACTCTGAATGATGAATGTTGGAGCCTGAGAATGGTCCCGGGTCTGCACGAGATGATCTGTGCTCATGATCAATGAAGATCACGCTATCTGTAGTGTCTGCCGCAGAGGAGAGACACTGGTGCACTGCATTGAGACATTGAGACTTTCAAGTGAGTTGTGAGTGTTTGCCAGGAGGGCACTCCAACGGATACTGAGAAATACTATTTTTCATGGGAGGCCTGAATCAAGAGGCCCATGCAACAACGAGAGCAGATTTGATGGACAATAGAAGCCTGCCAGAGAGGCTTTTGAACGGACTCTGGGCATAGTTGGTTGTACAAGTGGTTTCCGTGTGATTGCATAAAATGGGTGTTAGGAGACTGATGATTTTTGTTTTGCTGGCATTGTTTTAAAGTAGTATTCTGTTTAGTAAAAGCAGAATAAAGTCCATTCTCTGTTGAAGAGTATTCCCTTTACACCTGAGAGCAGTGATAAGGATCGCCACTGTTTCACCTGAATATATAATAGCTTACTGAAATACATAGGAGCCCTAAAAATGTTACTAGATAATTTTAGGATTTGCTTTTGCTTAGGGTTGTGAAAATGATAATTTGTTTGTAATAGTGGCCATTTATTTCCCTTGTTGTCTATAAGTTCTTAATAACGTGTTTTCTAGTGTTTTAAGCATGACGTTGTCTTTTGTGGGCTGGATTGTTTTTGCTACCCAATTGACAGTTGCACCCACCTCCCAATCTAGGTCTCTTCCTACTACTACTTCTTTGCATTCTTTCCATATTTTACCTGAACATGAACTGGTTAGGAGGTCAGAGTTTACTAATAATTCCTTTGTACAGCTTCTACATCAACACCAGTTAGTAGGGAACACCACTAATTGTTGGGTGTGTGGTCTTATGCCACATACTACAGATAGAGGTATTCCCTATTTTGTTCTGCCATTTATTTGCAAAGGATCTGTATGGACATATCAGACGATGTTTATTTATGCCAACGAAGTCTATACCTTGCGTTTCATGAAAGATAACTCGAGTAATAGTGCCTTAGTGAAGGGAATAACGGATAATATTGATATTGATTCAGACACAGACTCAGTGATTGCCTATGTAAGGGCAAAAGGAGGGTCTGAGGTTCCTTGAATTCTGAACCCACTTTATAAATGTCATGGTTTTGTTATGAATTTGATAGTAGCGAACCGTAACTAGTGAGTGCGACAAGTATGAGTGATTTCGTGATGTTAGATCGATGGATTCAGTATGTATTTGGGGATTTCGTTCTGAACCCTGGGTTCCATTTTGTGTATGGCAGCCATTTTGTGGTTGCCATCACATAGGCCAATGACTGCCGCCGAACGAGTCTTTAGTACACGTACACTTTAGCTGACTTCTGAATGACCTGAGTAAACTGACCCCGTTGCCTGAAGCTGACCTTGTTAGGCCAGTTCTTTGCCCAGTAGCTGATCGAGATTAGGATCAAAGAACAGGACATTGCTGAGTTTATTGCACACGCACACACCCCTTATCTTGCTTCCAATCTGTTTCTGTTCCTTCTTTTATGGTCTGTTTATGATATGGGTTGTGGTCCTTTTATTATGGGTTTGTCAGGCTTGTGTAAGAAGGAATGTTGGGCTTTTCTGTATAATAATGGTGGGCCGGACAACTGAAAAGTGGGTTTGTCGGCATGCGATACCTTACGTAATAATACCTATGATTGGACAATTGTAAATAGTGGGTGTTTGTCCTATTGGCTAATGTTTGGTAGATCTTGCATGTCCATGTTAGGCATTTTGCATGCTTGCAAAAGCAAGGACTGCCCCTTACTTTTATGCTGAGTTTTGTAACCCTAAGCATATATAAGGCCTCAGTTCTCTGTACTCCTCAGACTGCCTCATTCAGTTGCTAAGGCTTCTGGGCGACGTAGTCTCACTTATTTAAGTTTAATAAAGATGTCTTTTCATATTTCAGCTTCTGTGCCAAGTTCTTTATTCTATAAGTAACACCCCTGAGAATGAAGATATAATTTCTTCAGACCTTGCTTGGAAGGTGGCATAATCCGAACCTTCCCCTGGGGTCTTCTGGTTCCTGAAGTTATTCCTCTGCTGGCTAGAAGATTGATGAAAAGACTTCACAGAGAAAAAGAAAGCGCCCTTATTATGCTACTGCTTTTGCAAAGAAAAGGATTGCTTCCGCTACTTGAAAACCCGATGCAACTTCTCCTCAAGTTCTTTTCCAAAAAGCAGGAGGACCAGTAAACGGCAACCTTTAAGCCATGGAATGTAGAGCAGCAGCCGTGTTTCACCCCTTCAGCAACAAACTACGTTTGGCAGCAAAACAGGATAAAGCAGACACAAAGTCAAATGCAAAGTCAGAAATGAACTCAGCCTGACGTTCCATGGACTCCAATAACTCAGGACATTGCCCACCGTCCTGCATTGTAGAGAACAAAGATTTGGAGCCAGACAAAGGCTGTGCTCCATATACCCCAGAACGAATGGCAAGATGGGACCCCGCATAAGCCTTCTTCAAAGAGGAGTCAATCTTCTTATCTGCCCCATCCTTCAGGACATTATCCTTAGCTATGGATGGACACCCCACCAGACTGGCCACAGTAGAGTCCACATGAGCTGACTCATGAATAGTATCCTTCATGTCTCTCAAGGGGTACAGTTTAGACATGAAGCGAGGCCTCATGAAGTGTTCGGGATACTTCCACGCCTTTAAAACAATGTCCATCACAAACTTAGTAGGATGCTTCTGAAACTGTGGCAAATCCAGGTCTTTGGACATGCTGGCTACCTCATCTGGAGAAACCCATATTGTCACTCATATGGGAAAGAATGTCTGACAACATATCCTTAGAGATATATTTCCCTTTAAGGTCCACAGAACCCAAGGAGAACTCATCAGAAGAATTCGAACTGGAAATGTCAGAGTAGAGGCCGTGCTTCTCTACAGAGTGAGCAACAGCCCTCTTACTATTCTGCTTCATAGCAGAGAACGTCTCCAAAAGTAACTTCCTCAGCCGGCCGCCATCACCCCCTTTACTTTGCTTCATGGAAAGGGCTGAATCCGGACTACCCGAGAAGGACCAAGAAAGCGGACAGCAATGCCTGTTACTAGCTTGATTCCCCATACCGACCCACTGACAGAATGACAGAACACCATCAGCAGAGTGCATCCACAAGTACATCACCCAGAAGCAGACAAAACCGCATTCAACCAGCCTCAGCACGTGAACTGACAGAGCAGCTACATAAGCTGCTGTCAAACGTCGCCCGGCACGTACAGAATGTAGCAGGGGCAGGGCATCCCACATCATGCTCCAGCCCAAGGATGCCCACCGGCAGAAAATGTGGCAACTCATCAGGCCGCGATAGGCAACGCAAGCAGGCCAACATCTTAGTGAGAGGCTGCAGCCATGCTGAACACTATGGCAGTCCAAGCAGGACCGCCCATGCAACGCACCTCCTCCAAGCACCGGGAGTACGTGAGACAAAAACCAGTAGAAACCAGACATCACAGGAAATGCGGCAGCAGTGGCAAAGAGCACACTCGTAAAATCACTGAGACATCAAGAAAGGCTGAACGGGAGCCCAAAAAGCCCAGCAATCAGGGCTCCCGGCAGCACACCATACTCACGGAGTCTAGGAGGCTATATAACATATCCCAACATCCAGCAGCTCCCTCGACAGTCCCCATGCACTCCCAGAGCACAGCAGAAGGAGAGGCCAGGAGACAACACGGTGGAGGTAAAAACTCAGCAGTCGTCTCAGCCAGTGCCTTAAATGGGCCGGTACTCACCTGTACGGAGTACTGGCACTTCTTGGATTTGTCACTCTGAGTACTGGCACTTCTCTACTGCCTGAGGAGAGTACCGGTACTCATTAAAAGGTCAGCTCACTGGCTGAGAGTGCTAATGAGCATAAGTGGAACTGTCTGGCAGCCAAGGCACCGCTTCTGTAGCCCCGATCTGAGCCCTGCTGAGCTATTCGGCAGTGTATATAGAAAGGGTTCACCCAATATAAGTCACTGGGACCTGGGTACTGATAGGACTGAGAAAGGGGGTCCCAGCAATAGATAACCAAATATACACAATGTATAGCAAAATTAGTAGAAAATACAGTCAATTGACATACATTGTTGTTTATTCACAATGTAGACATGTTTTGATTACCGCACACGTTTCATAAATATATATGAAAAAAATGTTCAAAGTGCCCCTGGGAGGAAGGGAAGTGGTATAGTGAAGGGTAGTGTGGGTATAGGATTGAGGTTCTGTGAAATTCTGTCTTGTCTCGTAAGGTCATGGTTCCGTCACGATTTTGGTGATATTGTACCGTATTTAGTAAGTGCGGTTAATATGGAGTGAATTCGTCACGTTAGCTAGCGAGTTCATTACGTATTCAGAGACTTCGTTTCGAATATGGGTTCCATTTTGTTTGTGCCTCCATTTTGTGTTGCCATCACGTAGGCCCGTGGAGGTAACCGAACGAACAAAGTTGCATGGGCTTCGCTGTTCATGCACTTATTCACTATGCCTTTTTCTTGACTCGAAGGTGCATTGTAAGAAACTGACCCCTTCATCTGAAACTGACCTCGCTAAGCCAATTTCCTTGGTTGATCGTTGTCTGAGATTGCCAATCAATGTTCAGGACATTGTTAACTTTTAGGTTCTTTACACATGCCTTATCTTGCTCGCTATCTGTCATTGGTTTTTTTCTATGCTCTTTCATTACATGCATTGTGCTTTCAATTATGGGTTTGTCCGGCTTGTGGAGATTGGATTTGGGACATTCCTAATAATTAACTTGTGGGTTGGGCCAATGTAAACTGAGGTTTTTGCTATGTGATACTTTGTTTGAGAATGTACCTTATTGGCTAGAATTTTGCACAGTGGGTGTGCATTCGTAATGTGAATTTTGGCATAAAAAAGGGATGTCTTGCCTTACAAAATTGAACAGTCTCCTGAGTTGTACACCGTGTTGTATTTCTAGGACTTCTGTTACTAGCTGCAGCTAATAAATTTGGTCTTTGATGCCACCCAGAAGTATTCCGTGTCTCTGTATACCAAGACAGGTGAATCCGAAGACTTTGGGCGTGCCCCTGGCGCCGCTGGGTTTAAAATCCCGGTTCTCCAGTTGACGCCCAACGTGGGGCGACTTCAGCGGTACCGGGTCAAGCCTGAAGATCGTGAGGAGCTTCGTGAGGAAATTCTGGAGGAGGGCCCCCACTTCATCGACCCCTGCATGTCGACTGTGGACCAAAGGTCTTTACTGCGAGGCTTCCCCGTTTCCGACGGCTACGAAGGACTGCTGCCCTGACTGTCGCCCTGTCTTGGACCCGTTTGCGATGATTTGTAAGGGGAGACGATAGACGGCCTTCTGGTGGCGGGACAGACATTTTGGTTAAGTACAAGTGGGTCGCTCCCACGACTTTGTTTGGTTTCTTTGATTTGGTTGTTGCAATTACCAAAGCCGAGGGGCTCGTATATTTGCAAGTATATTGTGTTGATAACCCCTTGAAGTTTGAAGCTAGATTAGTGAGCTATAAGATGCCTGATCTTAGCAAATTTAGGAAATGGTTTTGTTGTAGATGTAAAAGGGATTCCTGATTGGAGGATTAGTGTCCGATACCTCCGATTGGAACTTCAACTTATGAGCTCTATTCAAAGCATGGCGTGGGTCCAATTACGTTTAATGAAGTATGGATCCGCTACACCAGGAAAGATGGTGTCTTACAATGGCCCCAACATGGTAGTTTCGAATCAGAGGTTTTAGATAACCTAGAAGTTGCGCTATTTAGGAAGAAAGCCCGGCCGGCGATGTTAGACTCTTTCCACCTCTGGCGTAAGGAAGCCAGACAGCGAGAAATTAAGCAAGCGAAGAAAGATAGGAAAGAGAAGAATATATCAATAATGCAAGCTGCTAGGCAGTTTAAAGAAGATGAAGAAGATCGTGCGATTGAGGTATTAGATTGACAGCATTGCATGGCCATTGACAAATGTTATCCGGCTTTGCCACCTCTTCTTCCGAATGCGACAAGTGACCCTGAAAAGGATCCTTTGATGTCACATTTTTGAGATTACCACCCCCTTATGTGCAGAGTGCTACGGCATCTCCGCGACCCCCAGTTGTTCAACCCCCTGGTGTTGTTCAGCTGCCAGCTGTTCTTCCACAGTTACTTCTTCCTCCATCGTCGTAGCCTTCTCTAGGGCCGCCAGCTTTGCTACCAGTTCTCCCTCAAACTCCTTTCCCTTCTTCTCCTTAGACTTCCTTTTCTACTGACCCTATGTCTTTGTCTCCTCAAAACACGTTGTCTCCTGTCCTTATGTCAACTTCTTCTCCTTCTACTCAAAAACGAATGACTGAGACTGTTGCTAGTCTTTTGTCTCCATTCTTTGGGTCACTGAGCATGACCCTGGTTTCGGAACATAAGCAGAGTCGTAGTCAGCTTCCCGGTCCCGAAGAGCAGGCAGTGTTGGATCTTTTGGCTCGTAGATGGGTTTTGAATGCTTCTAGGTATGATTTTCAAGAGGTTATGGATGTTTTCTTGCAGTGGGATCCGCCTAAGCAAAGGTATGTTTTTGATGTAATGTGTATTTTCCTTCGTGAAGAATGGGAAAATAATGAGTTGGGTCTGATTCCACAGGAAGTGCTTGATGTTCAGTCCAAATTTGCTAAAGGGACAATAGTGGGTCCCGATGTTGAGGAAACGGTAGAGAAGCTTCTTGCGTTTAGGTGTAGACTTCCTTCTCAGTTGTTGTTTGAAACTGTTAGGAGGAAAGTGAAGCAGTACCCGATGAGAGAAGTTCCCCCTGTATGGAGAGTGGAAGTTGTGGCTAATGTTAATCAGGGTATTCAAGGAGTACCTGCTCATTTTCAGCGTGTATGGGTACATGTTCCTTGGAAGAGAGCAGAGGTCTTGGCTCTTAAGCAGACTTTGCCTGACCCCCGTAAGAATCCTGCTGGTTACTACAAGGAGTTGTCCCAGACAGTTGATGCTTGTGTTATGAATTTAGCTGATGTGGATATGTTGTTGGGTAATGTAGTTCCTCAACCTTTGTGGGCGAAGATCCGTCACGAGGATCATGCGGTAGAGTTAGGATATACGTGGGTTAATATTGTTGCTGTAGATGGTCGACAGGTAGGAGGTGCCAACCCTGAGCCTTTAGTTGTAGAATTACCTGGTAGGATTATTAATTTAATGAAAACTTTGATGCCTCCTATGCGAGTGAATTGGGACAAGTTAGCAGCATGCAAACAGAAGAAAGATGAGAGTGTGTCTGATTTCTTCACAAGGTTCGAAGAAACATTCATTGATCACTGTGGTCAGGACAGGAGTACGGAAGGTGGTCAGAGATTGTTTGTGGACAAGTTTGTTTTTAATTTACTTCCTGAACTTTGCAATAAGTTGAAGGACTCTGAGAGTTCATGGGCTGTTTCTTCTTCGGCCAAGATATTGGCTACTGCACAATATTACGAGAATAGAGATAAAGATGAAAAGGATAAAGCAGACAAGAAGACTAAAGAATTGAAAACGAAGGTTCTTTTACAGCAGGCGTATCCGCCTCACTCTAATCAGCGTCAGAAACCTTCCCAGTTTCAGCAGCCCCCACAGTTTCAGAGATTGTTGCAGACGCCTGAGTCTTTTCCTTCGCGACTTCCGCTAGGTCCTAATCAGTGTGCTTACTGTAGGGAAGAAGGTCACTTCAAGAATAGTTGTCTGGTTTTGCTACAACGTACGAATGGTGTGTCTGGTCAGAGAGGCCGTGGTGGTTTTCAACAAGCATCTAGGGGTAGAGGACGTGGTACGTTTTCTCATAATGAACGTTCCTTTCCCCCTCAGAATTCTATGAATTATTTTGATCAACAGAACGTTCCGTCTGTTCAGTCTGCTCAATACTACACGGATGATTATTATGTTGAAGGTGAGAGTGCTGGTTTTAATGATAGCTAGGAGAGCCATGGACAAAGAGAGGGAGTAGTGTCAGTTCCAGTAGACCAGAGTGGACCTTATGTTGAAGTAATTACATCAGGTGTGTCAGAACCTTTTCTTTTGGATACTGGTGCGGCTAAGAGTTCTATAATACACTCTAAACTCCCTGGCGCACCTTTGTCTGGCTTGATGAATGTCTCGGTAGGATTTTCTGGCGCCCCAGTTCGTAATCCGGTTTCTAGTCCTTCGTCTCTTTCTATTAGTCCTTGTGAATTGGAAGCACCCCTTATTCTAACAACAGGTTGTGGGGAGAATCTGTTGGGTTTGGATTTGCTGAAAAGATTTCATGCGACATTACATTGTTCTCCTTCAGGAGTGCATCTTACGTTGGGTAAGAGAGTGATCTCTTGGATGTATTTGTCTAAAGATCTGCTTCCCCTGGAATTGCGTTCGCTCCCTGATACTCTGTGAGCTACAGGTCCGAATGATGTTGGCCTTTTGCAGATTCCACTGCCTACAATACGAGGTGATACCCAAAAACGCACGCACCTCTCCCTATGTTGTTACCCTCAAGTCCAATGCTATGCTACCTCGCATTCCCCAATAGAAGATCTCTAGTGATGGTGAAAGAGCTCTTTTAGCGATTATCTATGACTTGGTTGAGAAAGATGTGATTGAAGAAACAAGAGGTAATGTGTGTAATAGTCCTGTTCTGCCTGTCCTTAAGCGTACTGACTCTTCTCAGCCACCTGTGTATCGGTTTGTGATTGACCTTCGAGAGGTCAATAAAATTGTCGTGCCACAGTTTCCGGTTGTTCCGGACATTACTGTCTTATTGACTATAATCCCTGCTTCAGCTGCTTGGTTTTCTGTTATTGATATAAAGAATGCTTTCTTTAGTATTCCGATTGCTGAAGAAAGTAGAGATATTTTTGGCTTCTCTGTAGGAGGCCGAAGCTTCCGGTTTAAGCACGCTCCTCAAGGTTATTGTGAGAGTCCCTCCATCTATAGTCAGTCTTTGAAAACTCAGCTTGATGCTTTTGTTTTGCCTCCTGGTGCGACTCTTATCCAGTACGTGGATGATCTGTTGGTCGCTGCTGATGATGAAGAGATTTGTAAAGCAGCTACGCTTTCTTTGTTGCGACATTTGTCTGACCTTCATCATGAAGTGTCACCGTCGAAGTTGCAATATTGTCGCCAAGAAGTGACCTACTTTGGTCATCTCTTGTCGAAGGAGGGAAGACGATTGACCCCAGAGCGTATTCAAGCGATTGCTCAGATGACTGTGCCATCCACACAGAGAGAGGTGCGTGCGTTTTTGGGTATCACCTCGTATTGTAGGCAGTGGATTCCGAATTTTTCCCTATTGGCGAAACCTTTGTTGGTACTTACCCTTAAGGATACACCGAGTCCTATTCCTTGGTCTGACGAATGTCAGAAGAGTTTTCTGAGTTGCGTGATGCATTGTGTTCTGCTCCGGTGTTGGGTACTCCCGACTACAGTAAGCCTTTTACACTGTACGTACACGAGAGAGGGTTGTGCGTTGTCAGTGTTGACACAACAATTTGGAGACAAGCAGCATTCATGTGCTTATTTTTCATCTACTTTAGATCCGGTAGGTAGGGCGTTGCCGAGTTGTTTGAGAGCTACAGCAGCAGCGGCTGTTTCTATCAGACAGTCTGCTGGTTTGGTATTGGATAATATGTGGATTGTGATGATCCCACATGCAGAGGATACCTTATTGAATAAAACGAGGACTCCGCATCTTACTAGTGCTCGTTTGTCCGGTTATGAGTTCCCGCTTTTGGCTAGTCATGTGCACATTAAGCGATGCAACACATTGAATCCAGCTACATTGTTGCCCATTTCTGTAGAGACAGATGCTCAGGAACAGCAAGATTGTTTTCTCCGGACAGAGGAGAAAACAAAGGGTAGAATTGATTTGAAAGATACTCCTCTTGATAAACCAGATGGCACTCTATGGGTAGATGGTTCATGCTTTAAGCTTCCGAATGGCGGTACGACTGCAGCGTATGCGGTTACGACTTTGCACATGATTGTTGAAACTGCACGTATTCCACAGAATTCAGCTCAAGCAGAAGAGTTGATTGCACTGACGAGAGCGTGTGTGCTGTCGAAAGGAAAGAGAGTGAATGTGTATACTGATAGCCAATATGCATTTGGTGTTGCCCATAGCTTTGAACGTTTGTGGAGAGAAAGAAGATTTTTTACTTCTCATGGTACGAAAATTGAGCATGGACAATTAGTGAATGAACTTCTGGAGTCACTTACTTAGCCAACACAAGTTGCGATTGTGAAATGCAGTGCACTTAGGAAGGTTACGGATGATGTTGGTCGTGGTAATGCGTTTGCGGATGAAGTAGCGAGAGAAACAGCGAAAGATGTGACGAGTCGTATGTACGTTGCAGGCCCTGCTAGATGGGTTACGGCAGGAGGAATGTGTGAAGATACGATAGAAAGTGTGAAATCGATTCAGGCGGAAGCTACTGAGAAAGAATTGAACGTGTGGGGAGAGACTATGGGAATGTTGGATTCGACTGGCTGTTTGGTTGAGTTGTCGGAGCACCAGTGATGGTTATTGCCTGATGCGTATGTGCTCCCAGTGGTTACAATGGCTCATGGATTGACTCATATCAGTTCAAAAGGGATATGTAAGTGGTTGGCTCCCGTATGGCAGAATGCTGGAGTTCCTAAATGTGCTGAGAATTTGGTTAAAAACTGTATGATTTGCTTGATGCATAATCCTGGCAAGGGAACCCCAACTCCAGCTGGTCATTTTGCTCCTCCAACGTATCCGTTTGAGGTGCTACAGTTGGATTTTATTCACATGGAAAGATGCAACAACCTAAAGTATGTCCTTGTGGTTGTTTGTGCCTTTTCCCGATGGATAGAGGCCTACCCCCTAAAGGATAATACTGCTTTATCTACAGCTAAGGTTTTGCTCAAGGAATATTTCCCTAGGTATGGTTTGCCGAGAATGGTATGGAGTGACAACGGAAGTAAATTTGTGGGTCAGATTTTGAAGAAATTGTTTACAGGTTTGGGAATCAAACAGAAATTTATGCTACGAATCACCCCCAGTCAGCTGGTCTGGTCGAATGCTACAATGGCACTCTTAAGCTTAAATTGGCCAAGATACAAGCCAGCACTGGTCTTACATGGCCCGATGCTTTGCCGTTGGCACTTTTGTCAACAAGGACGACAGTACATTCTCGTGTGGGACTTAGCCCATACGAAATTGTTTTTGGTCGCCCGGCGAATGTTTGGAGTGTGCCGGGCCGAATGAATATAGCAACATTGAGTATCCTATGTTGTTTGATTACTTACATTATTTGACTGCTAAATTGCGTGTTCTTCACCAACAGGTGCACAATACTTTACCTTCAGCTTCTGTGGATGCAGGTCACTCGATCCAACCTGGTGACTGGACCTTAGCAAGGAATTTCCAAAGGATCTGGAAACGAGGTGGACGGGACGATTCCAGGTGCTACTTACAACTAGGACGGCTGTTAAAGTGTGCGGCAAAAAGAATTGGGTGCATGCCACCCATTGTAAAAGGATTCCTTTGCCCTTACCAAATGACCAATGGGTCAGGGATGGAATTGCGGATTCCGAAACTGAAAGGGTCCCAAGCTTTGTGCCTTTTAGTGATGCATGTTTGACATGGACTCAGTCGGAACGTGCGGATGACAAAGTTCTGCAAGAAGCTGTGCCTCCTCAACTGAAACTTGATACCACCCAACCAGAGTTGCTCTTTAAGGATCAGACGGTGTGTGGTAAAGAACGCTATAATCCGAGATCTAACATGGACAAATAACATTTTGAATGTTTTTGAGAACTATACTCTTTCAGACAAGAAACTTTTTTGATCTATTTTTCTTTTTTGAGCTACCATCCGAGCTCAGCTGCAGGGTCACGGTATAGTCCTTAAGGGGTGACCCGCGTATTGACACAAGGTCTGCGGTTCTAAGGTCGTCTAGGATACCTGGACGCACACTTAAGTGAAGAGGGAAAATTGCAGTGAGCAGCACGTTAGAGGATGGAGTTTTTTGTAACTGAGAGAGTTGTTGATAAAATTCATTTTAAGATGAGATTTTGTACACTGATACGTAGCAAATGTTTTATAATATTGTGTTATTTTATGTTTTTAAGTATCATATTAGCTTGTGTGGGTTGGATTGTTTATGCTAGACCATTGAATTCTGCACCCACTTCCCAACCTATGCTTTCCTTTTCTACTGTTTCTTTGCACCAATTTTACACGTTGCCTGAACATGAACAGATAAGGAGGTCAGAATTTGTTAACAATTCGTTTATACAGCTGTTGCATCCGCATCAGTTGGTAGTGAATACCACTAATTGCTGGGTTTGTGGTCTTATGCCTCATACGACAGACAGAGGTAGGCCTTATTTGGTTTTGCCTTTTTCTTTCAATGGATCTGTATGGGCTTTTAAGACTATGTTCATCTATGCGAATGAGGTATATCCTGTACGTTCCGTGAAAGACAATCCGAGAAATAGTGCCTTGATAAAGGAAATAGTAGATATGATCCGAGATGTTGATGCGTATAATGCTATCCCTAAGAATGAGGTGCAGGCTTACGTTGGTTGGAATGTGAGTGGATATAGTACTAGTCTGAAGGAGAGGCGAAAAAGGTCTCCCCCGATTTGGATTGTACCACATCGAGGCCACTTTTGTTTGAAAGGTAGTGGTCGAAATCCGAGAGGTCAGCTAGGTAAGAGTGTGTGTGCTCACACTTATGTTTACACATCTCAGACTTCTCCTCCGTTCGTGCCAGCTAAAGGCACGTATTTTGTTTGTCAAGACAGAGCCTACACATGGTTGCCACCTGATTTTTCGGGAACTTGTTATGTGGCGTTTTTGCTTCCCCCTACGTACACTGCTACTCCGGACTATCATAGGACAAGATATGGTAGAGGTGTCTTTGATCAGAAGATACCGCAGCACAGGAAGTAGGAGATTTTTTCAAGGGTTTCCTACCATTTTGGGGTCCTATGGCCAATAGCAGGAATATACGACAACTTACGAGAGTGGTTGATGCCACTATCAATGAGACTGCAGGTGCCCTTAGTAATGTCACCGCTGAGCTTCAAGCGGATCATCTTATGACGTTACAAAACCGTATGGTTTTAGACATCATACTTGCAGATAGAGGAGGGGTATGCAAATTGATCCAATCTAGTTGCTGTGTTTTCATACCAGACAATGCCCCTACGGTATACCAGGCCATTTCTAGACTGCATAAGGTTTCCGAGTCTATTCATGTGGATGAAGGAGACTGGTCATTGACTGGATGGTTTTGGGGACTACTGTCCGAATGGGGATGGAAGATTCTGATGTTTGTTGGTACGGTTTTAGCTATTCTCTTCTCTTGTTGTCTTTGCATCTAGTGTGCTCCCGCCGTTTGTAGTCTTTGTGCTACCTTGTGTGTGCGGAGACCTGTCTCGAGAGCAGTAGAGAATAGTAGGATGATGCTCCAGCAACACCTTGATGATCTGATGAATATTGATATAGACCTAGATTCAGATTAACGTGAGTTTGGGTTATTGGCTACGTAATGGCAAAAGGAGGTTCTGCAAAATTCTGTCTTGTCTCGTGAGGTCATGGTTCCATCACGATTTTGGTGATGTTGTACCGTATTTAGTAAGTGTGGTTAATATGGAGTGAATTCGTCACGTTAACTAGCGAGTTCATTACATATTCAGAGACTTCGTTTCGAATATGGGTTCCATTTTGTTTGTGCCTCTATTTTGTGTTGCCATCATGTAGGCCCGTGGAGGTAACCGAACGAACAAAGTTGCATGGGCTTTGCTGTTCATGCACTTATTAACACTGCCTTTTTCTTGACTCGAAGGTGCATTGTAAGAAACTGACCCCTTCATCTGAAACCGACCTCGCTAAGCCAATTTCCTTGGTTGATCGTTGTCCGAGATCGCCAATCAATGTTCAGGACGTTGTTAACTTTTAGGTTCTTTACACATGCCTTATCTTGCTCGCTATCCGTCATTGTTTCTTTTCTATGCTCCTTCATTACATGCATTGTGCTTTCAATTATGGGTTTGTCCGGCTTGTGGCGATTGGATTTGGGACATTCCTAATAATTAACTTGTGGGTTGGGGCAATGTAAACTGAGGTTTTTGCTATGTGATACTTTGTTTGAGAATGTACCTGATTGGCTAGAATTTTGCGCAGTGGGTGTGCATTCGTAATGTGAATTTTGGCATAAAAAGGGATGTCTTGCCTTACAAAATTGAACAGTCTCCTGAGTTGTACACCGTGTTGTATTTCTAGGACTTCTGTTACTAGCTAAAGCTAATAAATTTGGTCTTTGACGCCACCCAGAAGTATTCCGTGTTCTGTATACCAAGACAGGTGAATCCAAAGACTTTGGGCGTGCCCCTGGCAGCGCTGGGTTTAAAAACCCAGTTCTTCAGGATAGTGACATAAAGAAAATGGCCAAGCGGCCTCACTGTAATCTGTGTTTGAAGTCAAACATAGACATAAAGACCATCAATGTATAAATTCATCAAGTAAATATCATGCTCCACATAATACAATTATTGTCACATTCATGGGGTAGAGCTGAAAAAGTACACAAAGCTGTCGACGTTTCGACCCCCTGAAAATGGCAGGCACTAATTATCTCCTTGCAGTGGGGTCTTCATCAGGACGGGGACAGGGCAGAAGACCTGTTTAATGAGTAACGAGTGTATGTTTTATATTGTTGCATAAATCAAAATAATTAGAGTACTAAGCACATAAGTATGTTAGACAAGACATACCAAAGGTTGTTTGTCTCTGGTAAGGATGGAGGAGAGTAACACTTTACCAAAAGGAAACTTCAATACCTGTGAAGAAGGATGGTTGTTATGTTATGTTAATATGGTCTTTTATAGCGCACGGCTACTCCATAGAGTGTTTCGGCGCTTTTATTGACGAACCAGTAACAGAGAAAAACACAACACAGTAAAATAAGACAGACCAGGCAGAAAGTAGAAAGAGCAACCTAAAGGGCAAAAAGCCAAGTTTTAAGGCCCTTCCTGAAGTTCAGCAGATTAGAGGTATTGCGTAATGCTAGGGGCAGAGTGTTCCAAAGCTGTGGCTCCAACATCTTAAAGGAGCGACCTCCAATACGAGCTCTTTTTACTCGGGGACCACAGCGAGGAACAGTGATTCAGACCTCAGAGATCTGGCGGGATGGTAGAAGGCAAGCCTCTTCTGGAGATATTTGGCTCCCGAGGCGTGAAGAGCCTTATTATTATAAATACGGACCTAACTGGAGTGACCAAGTCACAAAAAAGGGATAATGGGGTGGGTTAGTTTAAAAAGAGACTCACATAGGTTGATAAAGGTAGATCGATCTTCGGATCTGAAAAGAAGCAAAGCAACACGCCATTACTCATGTGCATGCTCCGATACTAAAGAGAGTCATTTAGCACAAGTCTGTTGTAAGAAAAAGGGGGACTGGAGGAGGCTTACTGTATTAGTGACGGCAGGAGCGTTAAAGATTCGCCCGTGGGTCGGGCATATCGCGGTGATACCGCTGCGACGTAGACAGTCGTGAATTAGTACAACGTCTGTGGAATAAAGGACCGGGGTCATAATATTTCAAAACATGGCCGAGACAGTTCAAAACAAGCCGTCCTTAGGATGTGGACATACCGGGAGAGACAGGAGTTAGTCCGGCTAAGCACAGTCAACATTGGGGTTATTTGTTAATTATGTACATATGAATATACAAAACTATTTATTCCGCCAATAATTTTGGTTTTTATGCAAGACACAACTTGCTTGATGACATTTTTCCTTTCTGTGGAGCCCCATGGCCCATTCTATTAGTCTTTCATTCCTTTCCACTGTCAAACACGCCGACAGCGGTCACGTGTTCCAGTTTCCATGGATACATACTAATCAGGAAGAAGTGGGTCTCCATTGTTGACCGCGCTTCGTGCTTAGACGGACTAACTCCTGTGTCTCCCGGGGGACACATGGTCCGAGCACTTTTCCAAAATCTATGCTGTATCAGGGTTTTCCCCCCAACACCGTCCTCCCCGTTAGGCCTTTGAAAATTGAATTACACGAGGTTGAGGATGCCATATCAGAAAGTGCGGGCAACAAAGCCCCTGGCCCAGATGGCCTATCAATAGACCAAATCAAATCTGAAACTAGCTTCTGGGCCCCCCTCCTTTGCAATCTTTTTAATAATTTATCTGATAATTCCATCCCAGAGTCATGGTCTAACAGGGTTATCGTGCCAATATTTAAAAAGGGCGACAGATCAGATCCTGGCTGCTATCCCCCGATATCACTGATTGACAACACCTTAAAAGTTCTCGGGAGGGTAATTTTTAAGAGGATAAGTAGCTGGGCTAACGATAACATCTTACACCAATGTCAGCTCGGTTTTAGAACCAATGTGGGCACTGTAGAACAATGTCTGAATCTGTTAACAGCAAAATACACCATTGTAAAAAAGTCCCCCCTGTATTTTGGTTTTATGGATTTAAGTTCACCCTTCGATTTTGTTAACCGTTCACGTTTGTGGTCACTTCTGCTTAATTATGGTTTAGATGACTCTTTGGTTTATTTCCTTTCCTACCTGCACAGGGATTTAAAAGCTCGTGTCCGTATCAATAATGAGGGCGAAGCCTCCAAGGACATTTTAATTGGCAGGGGGGTTAGACAGGGCTGTGTGCTCGCCCCCTTGCTTTTTATATTGTATATCAATGAGCTGAGCAGCACTTTATGTGCTCTAACCAATGATGTCCCAATTGTTAATGGCACCCCCATTCCCGCTTTCTTGTACGCGGATGACGCGGTGCTAATGGGCCGCACACCCAATGCATTTGCGTATTTTAATTTCAGGTTTTGTTTCCTTTATGGCAGATTTGGGTTTGTCGACTAATTTTAAAAAATCGTATATTATGAACTGCGGCCCTAAAAGATATAACATCACCACTATTAAATCAGGAGAAAACACTTTAAAAAGCACAAGCACTTTCCCATACTTAGGATTATTATTCTCAAATTCTGGATCCTGGCAGCCACATGTCGCCTATGGGAGAAATAAGATTGGCAAATCTATTAATTCCATCCTTTCCCTCAGACAACCTAGACATGCAGACGATGTCACCTCACTTATAAAGATCTACCGCACCCAATGCCAACCCACGGGCACCTATGGCTCAGAGGTGTGGGGATATTCCAATTGTATCTCTATCCAGACTGAGGAAAACAGATTTTGTCGAAAGGTGTTGGGGGGTGTTGTCTCTGCGGCAACATACATTTGCCATAAAGAACTTAACTTACCTTTGATAGAGGATTTAATTCGTTCAAGACCAGCTCTTTTTTGGTTAAAAATCTGGTTAGACCCTTCGGCCCACCTAACACGCAGCATATTATCTGACTGCCTACAAAGTGATAGGTCCCACCATATCCCATGGTTGAACGCGGTCGAGAAAAGTTTGATTAGTGTGGGGCATGGTTCTTTATTCACCTTTCCCAACACTATCGACCGCTCTCACAAGAACATAATTAAGGGGGCCTTGTACAACCTTTAAGGTGTGGAACAGGCAAGATCTGAATACCTTAAACCATCAATTATCAGGTACTCCACCCTTCATGAATCCTATGTTGGCTCATCAGCGTCCCCGCAGAGTTATCTGCTTACTACATTAGGTAGATGGAACAGGAGCCTTCTGTTCCGGTTCCGGGATGGTAGCATTGTGAACTTGTTAAATTTCCCACTTGGATATAATAAACATCTTGATAAGTTGGATTGTCCTTGCATGGTGGGGGCAAACAAAGCTTGGTACATTTCATCTTTTTTTGTGGTTTTTACAGGCTGTACACCTCCCGATACTTAATGCCACATTGCTGTAGACACGAATTTAGAGATTTTAATCTGGCATTGAAAACCTTTCAATTGTTAAGTTCGGATGAGGAGATATTCTGTGTAAGTAGCTTTCTTAAAGCTGCTGTTCGCTCCCGTGCTACCATGGATCCACTTTGAAGATATCAGTATAACTGCATCCTTTGCACAATTCCTTCTTTGTACTTTTGATGGTTGTATATTAATGTATGGATCTGTGGAGGCTCTGCTCTATATGAAATTATATTTTTAACTTTTACACAACTTTTGTACCAATCACTACTGTCCTTTATTAATTGCCCAAATATAATGTACTCGCTGTTTTAATTATGATTATTTTTAATGTATATATACTTTTATGGATGTATCTACTCCGAATAAAGATCATTTGACTTGACTGTCTCTCCCGGTATGTACACATCCTAAGGACGGCTTGTTTTCAACTGTCTCGGCCACGTTTTGAAATATTATGACCCCAGTCCTTTATTCCACAGACGTTGTACTAATTCACGACGGTCTACGTCGCAGCGGTATCACCGCGAAATGCCCGACCCACGGGCGAATCTTGAACGCTCCTGCCGTGACTAATACAGTAAGCCTCCTCCAGTCCCCCTTTTTCTTACAACAGACTTGTGCTAAATGACTCTCTTTAGTATCGGAGCATGCACATGAGTAATGGTGTGCTGCTTTGCTTCTTTTCAGATCCGAAGATCGATCAACCTATGGGAGTCTCTTTTTAAACTAACCCATCCCATTATCCCTTTTTTGTGACTTGGTCACTCCAGTTGGGTCCGTATTTATAATACCATCCTTCTACACAGGTATTGAAGTTTCCTTTTGGTAAAGTGTTCCTCTCCTCCATCCTTACCAGAGACAAACAACCTTTGATATGTCTTGTCTAACATACTTATGTGCTTAATACTTTAATTATTTTGATTTATGCAACAATTTAAAACATACACTCGTTACTCATTAAACAGGTCTTCTGCCCAGTCCCCGTCCTGATGAAGACCCCACTGCAAGGAGATTAGTGCCTGCCATTTTCAGGGGGTCAAAACGTCAACAGCTTTGTGTACTTTTTGAGCTCCACCCCATGAATGTGACAATAATTGTATTATGTGGAGCATGATATTTACTTGATGAATTTATACATTGATGATCTTTAGGTCTATGTTGGACTTCAAACACATAAAAAAATGGCCAAGCGGCCTCACTGTACTATGTCACTATCCTATACCCACACTACCCTTCCCCATACCACTTCCCTTCCTCCCAGGGGCACTTTGAACATTTTTTGCATATATATTTATGAAACGTGTGCGGTAATGAAAACATGTCTACATTGTGAATAAACAACAATGTATGTCAATTGAGCTATTTGGCAGGGCTCATTTGAATAATGTGCAGTGCTCACCGTCAAGCTGTGCTTGACAGAGCAGGGGGGAGATTCATTTTACCTGCTAATGTGCGCATGTGATTTTCAAAGCGCCGCACTTCAGATAGTAAAAAGTCAGTGCAGGGTAATACTTTAAACATACATTTTATCAGGGGCAAGGGTGGCGGATTCTCACACCTCCAGTTATTACTCTAATCGGAGGGTTAATGTCCAGACACTGCGATGGAAGAGGCTCCTTGAGCGCTAAATTAACTACTTTCTGCACTGAGGCACCTACCTTCCTAAAGTCAAATGCCTCAATTACCCTGCCTGTACATAGAAGGCTTTTTCTCTGATGACACCGCAGCAGGCCCAAATGAAAACTGTAAAACTTGGAATCACACTGAATTATGCAACTCCAGTATCTTAATTGAGGGAATTTAACTGAGACCAGGACCTCTAACCCCCCTCCCCCCCCTTCGCACGTCCTGCTGATGATGGACCACAGGGCAGTAATAGGAGTGAAAACCATCTAAGTGAAAGGGGGTCACCATCCATGTTTCTTGTAAGAAGATTAAATCATATGAACCAATTAGAGCTAACCAAACTGGGTGGTCCGGTTTTCCCACACTCCTGCCATATTCCTGGAAAGTACAGTAATAGATGAAGGCATACTGAGAATCAATACCAGGCCTTTTATTGTCCAAGCCTATAATTGTTTATGAAAGCTGATTACCCTTCTCCTTGTACTGTCCTAGCAGTGTCAACTAATGGGCGGCCCCCTTATCTATTCTAGGATTTCCCCTCATGTCAGTTTGTCAGTCCAAGTCCTCTAGATCTGTAAGGGGTGGGAAATGACTTTGTATGTCCACGTTAATGCGACCAGAATGGCCCTCAGACATCCTCTTGTTATGGAGATTAAGATCTGTTCTCAATAATTTGTAAAAATACTGTGGGAGAAGACCTGGATATTCTTGTGAGATGTATGTGTGTGGATGAAGCGACTCTAGAGTATCATCACTAGCTTTGGTACCTTAAAATTTACCACTATGCAATCTGTCTGGGGATTGTTCAAAGCATACCAATTTTCTTAACTCTTCTTACAAGAATAATTTCATCATGCAGATCTTCACGCTACCCAGAGTTTTGCATGAGCCAATGTACAATTTGGCCGTTAAATCAAAAAGTTTTTCAGAGTTCCTAGGGTCCAGAGGCAGGATATTCCTTAAAATGCCCACAAACAGGAAATACAGATGTGTATCAGGGTTAAAGTCAAGTGGTATGCCTCCATTCAAAATTCTGCATATCTGGGGCCCTAGCAGTGTTTGAAAGTCTGTTTTCCTGTTGGGGTCGATCTGAATGTACTCTAGGTTCAATAGGGGGGACAAGCTCCTCAGTAGGGTGGAGTTTTTCTAAATTGGCAATATGTGGGGCTCCTAAGGTAGCATCCACCAGTCCCCTTGGGGCTGGTAACTTAGGACAGCTTTTCCTCAATTGATTTCTGGCGATCACATCACATTACAAAATTTATGTAGCAAATAAAATATGGCACCTATCAGACCTGTGGACATCTTTATTTGGAGCGGGCACATAATCAAGACAGGGCCCCCGCTTACTTCTAACCACTCTCTCTTGGTGCTCCTTTCTTTTCCATTTGATCGGAGTGGGATTTACAGGACCTGGGCACACATCAATGATATCAATAACTTCCTGCTGTGGATTGGTATTATAGCAAGGATTTAATTTTGCACGATTTCTGCCATTTAATCCAGTCAAAGCCCTGATAACTTTACGGGGAGCACCCTCCTAGGTTTTAATTTTAGCAGCTGTATTTACCACTGGTGTCAGAGATGGGGCTGATGACTAACATTGAACTTAGCTTATGTGTTCAACCAGATCTATTTCCAAGTCAATTGCCCCAATTACCATAGTAAGGTATGATGTAACAGACATTGTTGCTTGACAATCATTTGGAGTGGCACCTTTCGCTGAACCAGATTTCCCATTCTTTCTCAATGCGGACAAAGGTATACCAGAGCCTGGATATTGGGGCCAAGAGGCATGACCCAGCCCAGCCTCCACCGGGCATGAACGAGCCTAGTCTCGTCCTGTGCTGCAGGGAATGATTATGCACTTTATAGCACTAAAAGCCCACAGGTGAACACAATGTCCAGGTACCGCCTGCTGGGGTACTGGGAGTGTTGGACTTGGTAGTCAGACTGTAACAGTGCAGCCGCTGGGCTTCCCACTGCAAACCATCTCATCTTGTTTCTGCAGATCATCAAGTGAACTACATCAATAACATAAAGTGGACTATTGTGTTAGGCAGTGTGAATTGCAAATGGAACTTCTCTCATGCACCCAAACTATTATATTCAAGGACTTCAGCTGGAAGTTCACTGCAGACATGTTGGTGGCAATTCTAGTCATTGTTGAGAAATTTTTCATTTTGTGCTGATCATCTACAAGGAGCAGTTGCTAAGCGTAGGTGGAAGATTTTTCTTACCAGAAGGTATGGGTTAGTGTGAAATAATTATGTAGTTTTAATTATGTTGCATTTCTTATTTTTCAACGTGATCCTAACCATGCTCATATCATTCTGAATTTTTCTTAGTGGTCCATTTTTTGTAGGGGCTTATTTTGTAGAGTTTACTCCATTTTCCTGATCGCATTTCTTTTTACTTGCATGATGTGTTTCATGATGCTGCTGAGTTTATTTCTGAGACTTTGTCCATTTATCTTAGATTTTTCTCAATGAGAATGCTGGGATCCCACTACTATTCTTTATGAGTTTAACTCTCGAGGTTTTGCCTAAAATAGTTTAATCGTACTTTAATCGTACTAAGTTATGATTCTGAATTTAAGCCTCCACAGCATTATCGTGTATTTTTCTCTGTACCACATTTACTAAAGTTTCTGTAATAAAACTATTTCTAATCTAACTCAGTTATTAGCATTTTCTCTTTTAAAAGGTTTTACTCTACTAGACCAAGGGGTCTCCCCCGCCACCCTAGCGGTGCTGGGACCTGCCGCCAGTGGTGCGGTGGTCCTGCACGGCGATTAGGATGCCATCCTCCATTCCCAGAATTGTGGCGGGTGGTGCTCACGGCACCGCCCGCCACCATGCTGGGAATGCATTGTGTGCATTGTCATGCACAAGATTACAGGCACCGCGAGGTGCCGGTCACCATGTCCATGACAATGCAGGGGGGGTACCCCCCCATCCCTCCCCCAATACCCTGGGGGCCTGCAATAGCCTCCGAAAGCAAAATCAACATGCCTTTCTGTGGCGGCAAAGGCTGATTCCTGCTCCCATGCTAATATGGATGGCGCTGTTTAGCAAACACCACCACCATATATAGCCCCTTTTCCGCCCGGTCGACCGGTGGAAAAACAGTGGACGGTCATTCTGTCTATACTAATATGGCGGGAGAAATAGGTGACGGGGGGGTAGGATGTAGGGCGGATCGCCACCACCATGCGGGCGGTGGTGATCCACCCTACATCTTAATAGACCCCCAAGTGTTTGAGGATTGTGGTCTCCAACCACTAGATCTATTGGATACTTCGAAGCCCAATTACCTGGGCGAGAATTGGGGTTTTCAATATTAGGGTTCAGAGGATTATTGGGATTCGGATCCTACACACAGGGGAGGAAGGAAGGTCTTGGTTGGTAATGTCTTCTTATCCACATTAGAAGTTGAGAAATGTAAGGTTTTTATTTCTCTTGTCTTACTTGATCAAGTGAAAAAAATACAATATAAAATGAAGTCCATTTACAGTCAGTTTTAATTCATAGTTTTTAGTGCCTCTTACAGCCTCTGAAAGAGAGTACAGACAAAAAAATAATAAAGGAGACTTTCCCTAACTCAGTTTACAGCACTGTTAACGAACTGTAGAATACAAAGGAATGTACCCGAATGGATTTATCTAATCATATAATGTTGGCATTATAGACTAGAACATGCTTCCCCTCAGGCTATTGTGGGAAACCTGGACTGTATTCAGTTTGGGCACTGCTTTAACAGGATACATTTTCCACTTAATTAGTTGCCGATTAACTTGGATGCAGACCTTGTGGATTTTGGTTAATTAAGTGCTATTTGTTTTGTGGTTTTACATTGAGAGTTCCCCAAGTACTAGCCAGGTTTGAAGTACAAACATTTTTACACTTCTCCAGGATCGTGGCAAAAAGAATAAACTGATAAATTACCCTAGATAATCCTGTTAAGTTTATACGAGAAACGTTTAAATGAGAAAAGGATTGCACAGTTTATAAATAAAAAAAATAGAAAGTAGAAAAATCCTAGGGCAGCTGGCCCAATTAAGAGTGTATGTTTCTACACTGCATTCAGTGATTTGCAGTTGCACTCTTCATTGCAAGTGATCCTTTCATGCAGTACTGGACCTTTAACATTACTTCAACGGCTACTATACAATAATTCTGTGCTACCATGAGTTTTATCAAATACAATTGAGCCAGAGAGCTCAGTTGAAACCAACAGGTTTGCTTGCATCAGAGTTCAAACCATATGAAGTTCAAAAATAGAAATCTTACTTCCCAATGTTTAGAAAAATTGAAATCAGATTCAATTGGCTCACCATTTAAGTTGACACATCTAAACATGAAAACTCAAGGATATTGGTTAAGATTCCCCGCTTTTTAACTCCCCATATTTTAATCGGGAGTAGTACAAATTTACACCAATTAAGCGATTGCAACTCAGTCGTACTCAAAATACACGGAACTCCTCAAAGCCAAATGCAAAATAAATCAACCAATCATGGCTCATTAAACAAAAAACACCACTTTCCTTTTAGACACTGTCCAGATAACACGCAGCAGATAAGGCAAATGTCAAATATGCTTTGTGGTATGCCAGCCATAATTCATTGAGTGATTAAGTTCTTGAAAAGGAAGCCCTTAAAATAAATGTGAATGAACATATTTGATGCAAGTTTTAGTACAAGCCAAGATGGTACTAGAACTCTTGAGATTGAAGATCTTTTGGCTCTTTCGTAGAGGTCTTGGAGGTCTTCTTGGGCAGAAGTTGGGCCTGTATATTAGGTAGTACACCCCCTTCAGCGATGGTCACACCAGCAAATAATTTGTTCAGTTCTTCATCATTCCTAATAGCCAGTTGCAGATGTCTTGGCAGAATTCTTGACTTCTTGTTGTCACGGGCTGCATTGCCTGCTAACTCAAGAACCTCTGCGGTCAGGTACTCTAGGACCGCACCCAGGTAGATCGGAGCACCAGAGCCAATCCTCTCTGCATATTTCCCCTTCCTCAAAAGCCGGTGGATACGTCCCACTGGAAACTGCAGACCCGCTTTAGAGGACCTGGATTTGTGTCCGGATTTTAGCTTTGCAGCTTTCTTTCCACGTCCAGACATGATCTGGAGCCAAAACAAGAAAAGAACAGCACAGTTAATTTTTTATAGGAGACTGCAAATCAAACACATCAGCATCTGGTCACCTTCACGCACAGCAGCAGTTACAAAAATGTGCTAACGTAGCGTATAAAACAATTCAAGTAAAGTGAGTCAAATAGCCCACTTTGTGACATCAGATTAAGTAATAACTTTAAATGTTCATCTCGGAGCGTGTGCTTGCTTCGAAATCAAGATAGTCGTTAAATATCAATAGGGTGAGCCTGTGTTTCTCAGAATCTGGGTATCATATACCCTACAAACACAAAATTGGTTCCGTCATTTAGGTAAATACATGGTTGCTAAATTGTGCAATTATTACTGGTATACAGGCAGAATATTGAGTTGGAAATGTTGTGACAGAAATATCGACACCACGAATATCGACATATCGTGGCCAAGAATATCGACTTTAAGGTAAGAAATATTGTTTTAAAACTATCGAAGTCATTAATATTGTTTGCAAAAATATAGTAGTTAAAAATCGATTTTTTCGATTGGTGTTATGTATTTTAAATATATGTGATCTATTTTTTGTATAAGTATTTTTTTTTTAAATGTATGTGTTACATTTTTAGTAGTTATCAATTTTATTTTAATTAACTTTTGCACTTTAGTTCCGTAGCAGGTTGTCGGTGTATAAGGGAATAGGGTGGGAGGTAATTTAATTATAATAAATTAATGAATATTTTTTATTCAGTAATATCTAATTTAGTGTTTATAATGTTAATTGTGGTAAATTAATTGGTTCTTAATTGGTAATTAATTATGGTAATCGTGTTATTTTTTTAAGAGCAAGTTGTGGGGTTTATAGGGGTAAAGGGTGGGAAGTAATTTAACCATCATAAATTAACGTTTTAAAATGTATTTATTTAGATTTTATAGTGCTAATTGTAGGAAGTAAATTATTAAGTAATTATTAATTGGTAATTAATGTTAGTCATTTTTTAGAAGTGGGTTGTGGGGTTTATATGGTAAAAGGTTGGGAAGTAATTTATTTTTATTAATTATTAATTTTTTAATATCAATTTGTTATTTTAAAATTAGTTATGAAATTGTGTAATGCTTTTTAGGTGTAGGGTTTATAGGGGTAGAGGTCGGAAAGTAATTTATGTTTAATTAATAATTAGTTAATATTAATTCATCAATTGATAATTAGGGTAATTATTTTTTGTGTGAGTTTTGGTTTCATAGATGTAACGTTTGGGGAGCAAATATTTTTCTCATTTCAGTATTTAATTGGTTAATTATGTTGATTATGGTGGTACATTTTTAAAAATTTAGATGTGTTGTGTGGTGTTATAGGGTAGGAAATAAAAATGACATTAATGTAATAATTGTTGGTTTATAAATAATTTCTAATTAAAAATAGCTATTTGTAAATGGTTTTAAAAATTGTATTTACTATAATATTTCTAGGTATCTGTCATATCTATTTAACATTATATTAGGTTTCTATTTTTTGATTTTTAAAATATTTATATATTTTTCTTTAAAAAATAAATTAAAAAAACACATTTTGTGTTGGTGATATTTTGAACTGACTGGAGTGGGGATATTAATTTTTACCCCTCCGCTATCCAACATTTTCCATACTGTTGCACGTACTGGAGTGGAAATAGTTAATTTTACCCCTCGCTCTCCAAAACTTTCCCTACTGTTGCACTCACTGAATGGTAATAGTAATTTTTACCCGTCCGCTATCATACACTATACCTACAGTTGCACTCACTAAAGTGGAACATTTAAGTTTAAAGACTTGATAGTTTAATGTTTTAATTTAGAATGTTTTTTTATTAGATTTTAGGTTATTGGTATGTGTGTATATATTTTATTTTTATACACGCACAAAATAGTTTATTAATTGTTAAAGTAAAATATCTAGAATACATTATATACACATGTTTACATTGTTATATTTGTTAAAATGTATATTGAATCTAATTTTTAAAGTTAATTTTATTTAACATTTTTAAAAAAGTTTATACATATATTAAAATCGATTTTGTACAACTATTTTCACATCAATATTTTTTGTTCACTGTTTTTGTACTTACCATTAAGAATATAGTATGTAGATATTTTTTGCATCAATATTTATGACTCGATATTTGTGTATAGGGATATTTTGGGGGTAGATATTCTATCAGTGAACCATTATTAGTATACAGAGTTTTACATGGATGAATACCATCCATGGATAGCAACAAAGAAAACAAACATGGAAAGGAGAAAACATGGAGGCACAGACAACTCATTTACTGAGATTGATGTACGTTTCATTGATAAAATGACAAATTTCCATAAATCAAACACTAAGGTGCTTTATAGGGGATAAGTGCAGAAAAAGTGCTTGACCTTCAATAGGCCTGTCCACTTGTTCCAATCTGTAATCCCTATATTAGGACTGGGTATGGAACATGTTTGTTAGAATGTTTCATGCCAGATCTCCTGGTGGATAGATGCTAAAAACAATGTTAACTGACATATCTGGGTTTGACTCGCCTTTGTCTGGTTCTACAAATCATGTTAGAAGATAGTTTACCATGAATTCCTATGCAAGCTTTAGGCAATTGATAGAAAGTTTGGATGCAGCGGATGAATTTTTATTCTCTGTTAGAAACGGGTTTTCTGGTTGGCCAGGGTATGCACCTAAGCCTGGCAGAACCCAACACTCTAGTCAGGGCAAGGGATATACCCATACAAGATAATCTCTGCGCACCCCTTTGGTAGGTTGGCAGAGCAGTCAGGCTTATCCCAGAAGTAATGTGTAAATCATTTACAACACACCCACACCAGTGACACAGATACATCACAAAAAAGATTCCACACAAGGCTATATAAAAATCTCATATTGTCTATAAAACACCTAGACCACAATCCCATAAATCACTTTTCACTCTAGGCCATTGTCATAACAGAACAGAACATTTAGTGAAATAAAAGCAAATACTTATAAGTTGCACATATCATAAAACCATCTGAAAATAACACCTTACATCAGGACTAGACAATATGCAGTTTCTGAGAATAGTATTTATTACTCTGCTTTAGTAAGGCAGAAATTGACATCCGTCGTTTATCAGGGTATCAAAATGCAGTAGTAATGACTAACACACAGGAAAAAACACCTACATCTCCATACTGGGGCTAATAATGCCACAATGCATAAAGCAGAGGAATTTCCCACTTACACCCTCAACATGAGAGCCACAGCGCACTTGCATTTCTTTTACACGTAGTGCTGTAATTTGCTTGGTTCACCTCGCTCCGGACTGGTTGGCCTCCATCGTGGTTTTTCACAGTAATGCTGGCGAGGAACATTTCTGAATTTATCTTTACCATGGTTGCCTCAAGAAGTTGGCCAACATGTGTTACTTGCTGCAACCATAGAAGTATTGCCTTTATTCATTGCTTGCAGGATATGCCTGGTGCATGTGTGCTGCAGCAGGTATGTAATAAAGAGGTGTGAATCCCCTTTATTATTTAGAGAATGGGGATTCGCTATCAACCCTTTTCGACTTCTATTACATGTCAATAGTCCAATTGGAAAACATTTAGGTAGACTGTTCTCCTCAAATGACACTGGGTCTTCACCTTAAGCAATAGCTAGGATACTAACAACTTACATTTCTTTTTTTGACTTATTTACTGCTTGCAGTTTGGCTGCTCTAATCTATAGATATTCTGGACATTCTACTTTATCTTCGGTTGTTAACTTTACTTTAAAAAAAAAAAAATTGGATTTACTTCTGTTAAAGTTGCTCCATGCTGCAAATAGCAGGATGGGTTACTAAAGTGGGACTGTTTACTGCTTACACTGTTCATAACACTCCCATCTCGTCAAGCATTACTTCTAATGCCACGGTTTAATTAAAAAAAAGACACTCAACTGCATCTTGTACCCCGCTTTTTGTGGATTTAGCCACTGGTTACACAGTTTGAGTGATTAATAACGTTCTTGATATCTGGTTCACATGCTGACTATTTCTGGAAGTATTACAAATTGATCCTTAAAAATGAGTATGTTTTACTAGGCCGATCAAAAACTTGTTGTAAAATCAAACACGGCCCAGTAATTATGTACATTAAGTAATTTCCTAATGTGAAAAAGTTTATGCATTTGAAATTCTAGCTTCAATTTCGTTTTTGTCATCAGTCAGGTAATAGAAGTCTAGAGATCTCACAGGGGAACGTTTAGATAATTACTTTTTTTGTTCTGCATTGTAGGCCAAAATTCGTTTTATATCATTGTCCTGGTCTATAACCGAGTCAGTGATACAGAACCTCTTTTTGGTTAAACTAATAAATTAGGGTAAAGGAATCTGGGACCAAAATAAAAATTATACCTATCCGTTCAAAAACGTATAGTTCGCGAGACACTACTAGCGAGAGCAAGCACAGCTCTCAACATCTCAGCAAAATCAACACTATGCAGACTATTCCCAAACTGCTTAATGTAGTAGGTTCAGTAGTACTGAAAAATTCTACTCACATACTACAAAAAGCTAGTCACAGAGCGAAACACTAGGCAACACATCAATTCACCCAGCCAACACTCACACTGCAAGATCCAGGTAATCCTTGGCACGAGTAGGACTTGGAATACCACGTGCCCCCCAGGCCACCCATCCAACTGATTTCCAGCCAACCCAATCAGCCATATACGAGATCTCCACCTACACTTTGCTCCATGCTACCAAAGTGTCGATCAGCAGTCAAGCATGCTGCCAATATAGTGGTTTGGTATAGATTAAATGGCGCCTCTTAGAAGGTAACACAATATGATTAGTGCTAATTTATTAGACGGTGCTATAGGGTAAAAGGAACCACTATTCCTTTTAAACTTGGCTACTGCATCAAAGTTACAACACTCCCTAGCACACGTATGGTTGTAATACAGTTCATATAGGTCAGTGTTTCCACCAGTTATTGCAGGAAAAGTAGAGAAGAATTCTTGTTCTTGTATTTCAATTCCAAGTTTTATTCTTGTTAACTGGAAACTTTCACACAGCCAACACGTGTTTCGTCGTACTTGGGAATGTAACCCACAACTTTTTCAAGGCTGTACAGAGTAAAAAGAAAAAAATTGTATATCGCAATATGTATATATACTGTTATTTGAAATTAGTTTAAAAAACCTGCTAAACATCTGTTTTTTTAGAGACGTTCCCTCACCGTGATTTGGACACTACAGTATAGTGATTGGTGTGCATGGTGGTGATACAGAAATAAAGAGAAACATGTAAAGTAACAAAACTTATAGAATAACACAGAATGTACCTCTGAATATTCAGAAGTTCTATGAGCCTGATATGAGGTGGAGAGACTACGTGCCATTTACCTATTCACTTATATGCGTTTAGGTGATAGACTATAGTGATCTTATTAAGTGAGTTCATGCATGCAAATGTTTAGTTATGCGTGTTAAACTATTTATTAAATACCTATTTCCAGGTCAGTATTTTCTTTACTGTAAATAAAGTAAAATTGGAAGCGTACATTAATGCATAGTCCTGTTATGAACTATTGTTTTTATTTTTATCACTCTGTGTTTATTTCACTTGCGTGTAATGCAGTGATACTTCCAACCCCCATATGGGTTCTACGGGGGACTTTGGTTGTATTCCCAGTAGGGGATTCAATAATCTTTTCGGTCTCCAATTGAGTTGCGGTGGCTGCAAGAATACAGGTATCTATGTTATAGTCTAATAAAACAGGGAGAAAGGTCTACTAAATTTTGTGTTGTTCACTTATTTAGCTAATAGTAGGGGAAAGGCGGGTTCAATCGTTACATAGAATCCCAAGTATAAACCGTATCCACTGTAAAATTGCCCCAACTATTTGTTATCTTTCAATATTGGTTGTCTTATCTATTGTTTAGGCTGTCAATATGGGTAAGCTTAATGTGCCAATGTTAGTAGAGCCTAGTCTGGTCAGGCATTAGTGAATAGTTTCTTTTTACATAAGTACGGGTCCTGAGTATGAGGACTCTCCGTAACTTTAAGCATATTGTATCCGTATTGCTCTCTTTTTGCCTTTGACAAGGCCCCAGTACCCTCACGATTTGCTCACCTTTCGCCTGTGATCCGCACTTGGTACGTTCTCTACCGGTCCCCCGTTCATTCGTAGCGTGTCCTCTCGAGTACGCCTTGCTCCGCTTGCCACGCTGTTTTGTAAATTTACTTCTAGGTATAACTTGTTTGTGATTGGCTGTTCATTTCCAGGTTCATTTCCAGGTTCTGACTCGTGGCTTGTGACGCATGTGCTCATTGGGATAAAGTCTCAGTTTATGTGGTGGCCATATTGCAGTGTACTCCTGGTACCAATGAGTGCGTATAAAATGTCCTTATTTGTATAAAGAGACTATAATCGTGGTAGGCAATAATTAGCATCTTACCTAATTAATGTATTTATTAGTATAGAAAGCCCTGTCCTGCAACTATGGATAAGTTATATATACTTCCGAATTGCTATTGGTTAGTTATTTATCCCGCACAATTTGGTTTATTGTCTGAATGGAATCAGAACTGAGATGTGTATTAGCGAAACACGGATTTGACAATTTTACTTCCTTGTAACGTGACTATGTTCCCAGAATATGGTGTCGCACTAAATGGAATGGCCATGTTATAAATATATCAGCCATGTTGAATTGTCCAAATAGGAATTGGTATAGCTAGTTAGTGGTATCAGTTTTTAGAAATGGTATAAAACGATGGGTCTAGTAATAAAGTGGTAAGTGAAGGTAAAGCCATTGGTTTAATAGATTAAATAAAGTCTTTATTTTGCCAGTACTATATTGAAGTGGGTAGAAAAGTGGTTGTGAATAAGAATGAGCCTTCAGTTTTAAGACAACCGATCATTTGAGTTTTTTGGGATTAGAACACACACCAAGACACCCAAGGGGTGGTAACAGAGAACTGAGACATAGAGAGGCCCAATGGATTATGAAAATGCGAAATGTGGAACTGGGCCTAAACATGGACCATGAGCTACACTACTTCCTAGGGAGCTAGGTAGATAGTAACATATAGCACATGATAACCACTTATTCATATTGGTAGGGGGACCAACATAACAGAATCAACTACCAAAAATGAACTGTACATTTATGTATGACTTATATTGTATCAGCATGTGGACAATAATGAATGCAATATGTTTCTATAATGAAACTCAAAAGACATAAGATTGACACTAAAAAGTTTGCTTTATAAGTCAGTAACATAACCATGAACTGATCCGTATAGGCTGTAGAGACTATTAGATCACGTGATTTAAAGTATGACCACATTACGAAGATCACGAATTAGAATATAGTGCCCACTTAATTCTCTGGCCGCTGCACAATATAAACAATCACGCCAAAATTACGTCCACACATGAAATGAGAATACAAATGCATGCTTGCTGACCACATTCTTAAAACTGAAGGCTCATTCTTATTCACAACCACTTTTCTACCCAATTCAATATAGTACTAGCAAAATAAAGACTTTATTTAATCTATTAAACCAATGGCTTTACCTACTTTATTACTAGACCCATCGTTTATACCATTTCTAAATACAGATACCACTAACTAGCTATACCAATTCATATTTGGACAATTCAATATGGCCGATATATTTATAACATGGCCATCCCATTTAGTGCGACACCATATTCTGGGAAAAGAGTCACGGTACAAGGAAGTAAAATTGTCAAATCCGTGTTTCGCTAATACACATCTCAGTTCTGATTCCATTCAGACAATAAACCAAATTGTGCAGGATAAATCACTAACCAATAACAATGCGGAAGTATATACAACTTATCCTTAGTCGCAGGATTTTTGAATTTTTTGAAGGGGATTTATAGAGCGCATGGCTGCCCGAGAGCGTCCCAGCGCTAACTGAATCCAGAGGAAGGGTCAGGCGGGGTGGAGAAAAGGTCAGGGGAACAGCCAAGTCTTCAAGGATTTGCGGAATGAAAGGAGATTAGGTTGGGCCCGAAGGTCCGGTGGGAGAGTGTTCCACATTTTGGATGCTTGAAATGAGAACTGTCGACCTCCGAAGCGTGTTCTCTTGATCCTGGGTATTTGAGTTAAGTGGGCGTTAGTAGAGCGTAAGGTTCTGTTTGTCGTGTATGGTGTCACGAGATCTTTCAGGACCGGCGGGGCTTTTCCATGCAGGATTTTGTGAGTTAGGCACATGGCTTTGAATTGTACGCTTTGCTCCACCGGGAGCCAGTGAAGTTCTTTAAGTGCAGGTTTAGCAGAGCAGCGTTTTTTAGTACCTGTAAGGATCCGGGCTTACAGGATCCGGGCTTTTTATACTAATAAATACATTAATTAGGTAAGATGCTAAGTCCTACCAAGATTATAGTCTCTTTATACCAATAAGGACATTTTATACGCACTCATTGGTACCAGGAGTACACTCCAATATGGCCACCACATAAACTGAGACTTTATCCCAATGAGCACATGCGTCACAAGCCACGAGTCAGAACCTGGCAATGAACAGGCCAATCACAAACAAGTTCTACCCGGAAGTAAATTTACAAAACAACGCGGCAAGCAGAGCAAGGCGTACTCGAGCGGCCATGCTACGAATGAACAGGGGACCGATAGAGAAAGTACCAAGCGCGGATCACAGGCGAAAGGTGAGCAAATCGTGAGGGTACTAGGGCCTTGTGAGGTTCTGTAATTCGAGACGGACTCCATTTTATATTGTGCCACCATTTTGTGTTGCCCTCACGTAGGCCTGTGAAGGTAGCCTGGCGAACAAAGTGGCCTGGCCTTCTTAGTCCATGTATACATTAACTAAGGTTTCTTTTTGACTCTGAAATGAACAGTAAGAAAACGGACCTCGCAAAGCCAATTTCCCTGATCGATCTTTGTCTGAGATTGCCAATCAATGTTCAGGACATAGTTAACTTTTAGTTTCCTTGCACATGCCTTATCTTGTTCATCATCTGTTACTGTTTCTTTTTATATTTTTTCATTACATGGGTTATGGTTTCAATTATAGGTTTGTCCGCCTTTTGGAGGTTGAATTTGGGACATTCTTAATGATTAACTTTTGGGTTGGGATACTGTACATGTAATCATGCCATGCCCTGCTGTGCTATCCAAATCAGATTAACCTTTGTGAACTATGTAATTATAATGTTTTGCCCATATCCTGCTAAAACCCCCAAAGGCTACTCGCCTGCTGACCCTCCAGATTTTCCATTTGTTAAGGAATGTAATTGGTACAACTCCCTTACATGCCTGAGGCAGGATAAAGAGTATCGAATATGTGAAGTGAGACCATTCTAGCAGACTGCCTCATTCAGTTGCTAAGGCTTCTGTGTGACGTAGTCTCACTCATTTGAGGTTAATAAAAATTTTATTTTATATTCCAGCTTCTGTGCTAAATTCTTTGTTATTGGTTTGAATGGACTAAGTATCAGTGGAACCCCTGAGAAGTGGATTTTTGTGGATTTCTACAAATGGCGCGGCCAACGCGGGCCTCATCGGAGAAGTGGCTATCTGAGGGAGTGATCTTGTCAGAAGACAGAAATCTACTGAGGAGGACAGGACTCTACTAAGGAGGTACTCTGTGCACAGAGGTTCTGGGGATTCTTTGTCTCTGCAGCCCAGTATATTTCTGATCTTCCTGATTTTGATCCTCCACATGATGTCACTCCTGACTGAGAACCTTTTTGGCGTGAGTATTTTAAAAAAAAAAAAGACAGTTCGGTCATTTAGAATTTGGCAGTTAGAATTTGGACAACCATTTGTTTGGTATAGCTTTGGAATTTGTGTTGGCAAACTTTGGATTTGTATAGGTTTGTATATGCGAATTACAATTTGTGTAGGCAGGTAATGAGGAGATTTTTCTCCATCTGATTTTGTTGAACGGTGCACGTACGAAGAGTACTTTAAGCACTACTTTGGGTATAATATTTTATATTCTGCAATATTTTTGACATGCCTGTTTTAAAGCTAACAACAAAGAATGTGTTGCTTTTTGGAAGGTACCAAAGTGAGATGTGATTTAAAATTAGCTTGCTCCCCTAGAGGGAATACCTAAATAGGTTTGGGTATAAAAACATATATTTCTTCCTTGGTGATTTTGTATCCCCAGGGAATTAAAATATGGACATAATACATACAAGGATCCTTTGTTCTGTGGAATTTTATGAATGAGATATACAGAGCGATTTCTGGTACTCTTCCAGCCAAAACTAGTGAATTGAGTGTATTTTGGCTTCTTGGACATACAGCAGTCTGTTGGACTGTTTTTTTTGCAGTCTTTTGGAACACTATTGAGAAGCGTTTCTTGTAACTATGACTTATAACTAGTATTTACAAATGGTTTGGTTTAAGTACAGTCTGTGGGCTGTCCTTTGTTTTAGTCCTATATGTGGATCTGTGGGTTAAATGTGTGTTTAAATGTCTATGTGGTTTTTCCCATTAGTGTCACTTCTGTAAGTGAATAGCGATGGCACAATTTATGAAACAAATGGCTAAAGCGCTGTATTGTCTGTCCTGAGTGTTTGAACCTTTTCTGTTTATGTCTGAAATGAGCTCTAGGTGGGTTTGTGGGTTTTTGTGCTTTCAGTCTGTTAAGTAAAATGTCAAATTCATTATTAAATAGAAATTAAATAAAAATCCAGCAATTTACCATGTGATAGCCTATAAATTAAATAGCAACATATAGCTGTTTTAGCATAAGTAAAAACGCATATGTACAAACTGTTAAATGCTTAAAAATAGATAAAATTAAAATTCACATTCACTAGGAATATGAAAGGCCTCAAAAATAAATTGTGTGTTTTGTAGAAAAACGAATTTATATCATTTTTTATTTACATTCATTGCATTACATGTAAACAGGCAAACACTTCAGCTAAAGTGAAATTTTGCTAAAATTTAAATGCATCTTATTGCACGGGCATTTTAAAACTTGAAATGTCTGTTTTAAGTAAGACTGCCACCGTGCTCAGGTTTCAACACTGTTCAGGGCTCTTACTGCCATTAAGGAAGCAGACGTTTTTTGAAGGCCACAAATAACATCGGAATGTTTATTTAGCCAGGACTTAGCCGTTAGATAATCACGGTTGGAACTTTTCTTTTCAGAATAGTGTTTTAGAGGGTTACAAAAATAAGGTTCATTATTTTGTATTACAGGAAGACATTTCAATTGCGGTTTTCCTCTCTTTAAGCATTTTTGTAAGCCTATTCTTGGTTCTGTTGCTAAATGATAATTGTCCTTTTAACCGCATCGCTGCGGCGGTTATTTTTCCCCTACGCGGCTTTTTTCTAAAAGCCGCGTAAGATGACGAGCTCAGCTCGTCATCCGCACACGCCCCCCGTGGCTGATGACGAGCTGAGCTCGTCATCAGCATCGAAGGGGTTAAAAAAAGTGGCGCGAAAATCTGTCATGTTTTCAGTTAGGCTTCTGTGCTTAGGCTCATAAATGAATGCGTCTAAAAATGATAGGAAGAGATGCAGCTTGCTTTTATATGTGGAATTATCAAAAATTATTGGGTTTAGTAAAAATAATTATTAATTATGAAAAATAATTAAAAATAAGTGCTTCTAAATTCGTTTTTTAATATTTATAAAGCTTAATACTCCTACTATGACCTCCTAGCATTAGAATTTAATTTAAAGTTGTGTGTTACTGCATAATCAGGACATTAGCATGTGGGTTTTCACTTGGCGCAGGCGTAAAGACTCATTTTTCTAAGGAAATACATGAGAGATGTCTAATGTCCAATCTCTACAATCTGTAAAGAACATTCTGAGGATGATTAATAAGTAATGCAATTGTAGGATCTTTATTTTTAAGTGCCCCAGAGATCAAAATCGAAATTGAGTTAAATAGACTTTTAAACAGCATTCTTGTCATTTACAATAGCTTTAAAGAGTCTCAGGCTTCAGTAAATGCATACATTTGTGTATAATGCAAACTTGTAGGTTGTTACCATTTGAGGTTGCTTTTCATAGCTCAGTGAGCCAATATGCCCGGTGCAGAGGTTTGTGTTTAATATCAGGGTTGAAGGTTCTAACTTTAGCTGGACCTACTGAGACGTTCATCCATTTAAGGTTGATGAAATGAGTACCAATACATAGGGTGGTAAACATTTGTTCTAAAGCTGGTGTGTTGTGTTCTGTGAATTATTCACAGTAGATGTTATTGAGTCTGGGAATAGGAGTGGATTGTGGCCCCTAAAGGGAATAATATATATGGTATGTGGTTTTGAATTGGGTTGGTTATTGCAAGTTAGAAAGAGTGAGGAAGGATTTTTGTCTTTGTCAGCTCGAGTGAGGGAATAGAGAGGGGGCTGAGGAGCACGGAGCGCGCGAGGCAGATTTTGACATTAAGGTCAGTGAGATGGGGGTTTAGAAGTAAGTGAAAACAGATGGATAAATCACTGCTTGGAAAAGCTTCTCTGGCAAACAGAAATTAAAGCTTGCACATTGCGAGGCTTTCACGTCGACATCTGCAGCCTATTACATGAGGGCTTTGTCTGAGAAGTGCATTCCTGACCAGCCTTGAAGAGAAAAAAAATAGCAGGGCCTTAAAGGTGGTTGGCGCACAGGACACGCAGAGTGTCTGTGAAAGAGTTTTATTTTTGGACAGTCAAAATTAAGGTGGTTTAGCATGTTTACAAAAGATGGTTGGTTACAGTTGATATTTTGTGTGTTATGTGCAGTATGTTGAAAAAATATGTTTTTTTATTATGACTTCTTTGAAAAGAAATGTTAGTGCATGTTTTTCGTGCATTTTTCATTATTTTGCATTTTATCCATTTAGGATTTGTTCCTGCGGGTCCTGTGTGTCAGAAGCGACACAGTAAGTTGTATTTGACAGCTGATCTCCACTGACTGGTGATCTGCTGTCAAACGGAGGGCTAGGAAAGTAAAAGAAAGTAATTTTGGTGTAATTTCGATTTTCAGCCTGACAAATTAAGCAGGCCAGAATATTGGGTTTTGGGTTGCAGGTTCACAGTGCATGCAATGAAATGAAGAGTCTAATGCGCAACTTAGCCTGAAAGGCATCAAGGTGCCTAACAGAAAACAATATTAACAAATGAAGAGTATCTACGGGTACGCCTTTGCGAACAACCAGGTTTTCAATGCTTTATGAAAAGCGGGGACGGAAGCCTGCGATTTGATTTCACAAGGAAGACTATTCCATAGCTTAGGGGCATTTAAAGAGAAAGCCCTCCCACCCCATCGACTCTTTCGGAAATGAGGGACCACCAGCAGGTTCTTAAAGGAGGAACGTAGAGATCTGCTTGTGGCATAAGGCAGCAACAGTTTCCTGACCCCACCCGCACCCTTCCCAGAGAGTGCACTGTGGGTTAGGCAGAGAGTCTTGAAAGTGATCCTCGCCTCAATAGGAAGCCAGTGTAAGGTTTTCCTGGCTGCCGTTGATGACGCCAATCTGGGGGCGTCAAGAACGAATTTGGCTGCCGCATTTTGAGCAGTCTGAAGACGTTGGATTAAGCTCTTATTCATGCCGATGTAAAGGGCGTTACAATAATCAAGACGCGAAGCGACAAGTGCTACTACCACCTGCTTCCGCGCCTGGAGGGACAAGTAATATTTTATTTTACGGAGAATTTTAATGATTCCCCAACAGGTAGCAACAGTTCTATTAACCTGCAGGGTCATGGAAAGGGAAGGTTCAATCATTACCCCTAGGTTCCGTGCTGATCCCGAAGGAGTGGGTCAAGACCCCAACGGGGGCGGCCACCATTCAGGTGACCAGATATTGTTGGAGCCAAACACCAAGATCTCAGTCTTTTCCCCATTCAACTTTAGCGAATTGTAAATCATCCACTGGGACACTGCCTGCATGCAGTTCCTAAAGTTGACCGGGGATGGGTCACCGGAGTGGGAGAGGGACACCAAGATCTGTGTGTCGTCCGCGTAGGAGACTACCTCCATCCCATAAGATCTAATTAACCTGGCAAGTGGCGTCACGTAGATGTTGATCAGGGCCGGACTTAATGCAGACCCCTGTGGGACCCCACATTGCACAGGTAGGGATGGAGATAGAAACTCTCCCAGCTTGACCCTCTGGTCTAAGAAGGAGGCCAACAGATTCAGAGCCGCCACTTCCACCCCTATCTCCCTCAGCCGGGATGTTAAAACCAAGGGAGACAGGGTATCGAAGGCTGCTGCAATGGTGTTGTGGGTCACCGCTTATTTACATATGGTATTGTACTTTGTCTATACTTTTTGTGCTTGATATACAGCGCGTATATCCGATGGCTTGGCATGCATGTGTTTTTTATCTTATGCATGTTTTTGTTTTATGTTGTTGCTTCTTATACTATGAGATTTCAAAAGAGAGGGTACCCCACTTACACCAGGGAACAGGGTACAACGACAGCAAGTCAGAGGGAAATCCCTGGAGTGCGCTAATTGACTTCACATACCAGTATAATTGGACTTATACATTTAAATGGCAGACACCTATAGTTTACTGTGCTATAGGGAATACATAATAATTTCCACAGAGAAATAAAGTCGTTTACAATCTATTTTTAATAAAAACCATACATCTGAACAACTTAAAATGCAAGACAATTAAAATTTCAAAGAAATGTTCTTTGAAAAGTAAAAATACTTGAAATCAATATCTCACATGCAAAATTAGACAATACAGCAGTTACAATTTCAGGACAAAGAAACATATATATGACATTACAGCAGTTCATAAATAATCAACAATGAAATACGCACTACAAAGTGACGAACCCCTAGTATAACTGTGGCTCCTAGATGTCTTTGCCACTATTGATCTGTAGATCCAAGGGCCTGTAATTACATTAGCTTCTGTAGACAACTGTGACAGTAATACATGTACATCCAGTGTTTACTGGGCCCTAGTTGGATTCTTTGTATCTGAGAAATGCGGTGACGCGTTTCGGTGCAGTACATTTAATTCTGTGGCACCTTCTTCAGGACTTCTTTGGTAGGGGTTTCTTGTTTCAAAGAGTCTTTGTTTTTACTTTCTCCCCACTGAATGTGGTAGAGGATCCAAGCTGGGGCCTGTGTAGCGTTTCAATGGATTTCTGCAGTCTCTTGCTACTACGCCCTTCCTCTTTTTAAAAAAACTCCTCGTATTGGATGTCTTTTTCCGTGTATTCAGTCCTTTTGGCTGTAGAAACTTGTATATCTTATAGTATTTTAAAACTTTCCTTGAACGGGCATAGGATACCAGGATTCCTCCCAGGAACTGGATATGTTCTCGGTCTCGTCGGAGCCGCGTCTCTGCCTCGTTCGATTGAATCGAAGAGGCAGAGACGCGGCTCCGACGAGACTGAGAACATATCCAGTTCCCGGGAGGAATCCTGGTATCCTATGCCCGTTCAAGGAAAGTTTTAAAATACTATAAGATATACAAGTTTCTACAGCCAAAAGGACTGAATACACGGAAAAAGACATCCAATACGAGGAGTTTTTTTAAAAAGAGGAAGGGCGTAGTAGCAAGAGACTGCAGAAATCCATTGAAACGCTACACAGGCCCCAGCTTGGATCCTCTACCACATTCAGTGGGGAGAAAGTAAAAACCAAGACTCTTTGAAACAAGAAACCCCTACCAAAGAAGTCCTGAAGAAGGTGCCACAGAATCAAATGTACTGCACCGAAACGCGTCGCCGCATTTCTCAGATACAAAGAATCCAACTAGGGCCCAGTAAACACTGGATGTACATGTATTACTGTCACAGTTGTCTACAGAAGCTAATGTAATTACAGGCCCTTGGATCTACAGATCAATAGTGGCAAAGACATCTAGGAGCCACAGTTATACTAGGGGTTCGTCACTTTGTAGTGTGTATTTCATTGTTGATTATTTATGAACTGCTGTAATGTCATATATATATATATATGTTTCTTTGTCCTGAAATTTTAACTGCTGTATTGTCTAATTTTGCATGCGAGATATTGATTTCAAGTATTTTTACTTTTCAAAGAACATTTCTTTGAAATTTTAATTGTCTTGCATTTTAAGTTGTTCAGATGTATGGTTTTTATTAAAAATAGATTGTAAACGACTTTATTTCTCTGTGGAAATTATTATTATGTATTCCCTATAGCACAGTAAACTATAGGTGTCTGCCATTTAAATGTATAAGTGCAATTATACTGGTATGTGAAGTCAATTAGCGCACTCCGGGGATTTCCCTCTGACTTGCTTCTTATACTATTACAAGTTCCCCTATGTTGTGATGGAATTTTTTAGGACGATGCATATCGCTGCACAACAGTTGGGTAAATTTGCGCTGATTCTAAATTTCACAGATATGATTTTTCATGTTGTGAACAAGACAGACAACACTTCACCAGTGTATGTCAAATTTGGCTGTATAATATTGAAGAAAAATAAAAGATATACAGAATCAAATTGTGTCAGCTGCAGTTAGTCATGTTACTGCCCTTTCCCTTAAGGAACCGGCAGCCCTAGATTTATGTTTCCTTGATTGGACCTAAGGATGAAATTATATATTTGTGGCTCTTGCTAAAGGGGACCTAAACTTTATTATTTTTCCCCTTGAAGAAGGAACTGGACCATTAGCGGAGATTACCGTATATGGTGTAGGGGCCAGCGGTAGAGTTAAAATTTGTGTACTATTGTGACTTTTGGTATCACCCATACTCTTGGTATTATGTAACAAACATGACTTATCACCAGAGTAATTTTTTTGTTCTTCCTATAGAATTTTCTTTTGCCGCTTCTCCCCTGACTGATGTTGCATTGTGCCTAGTTATTGGGGATTTTAGCTGTGTCCTACTCCCATTTCCTTTTCCGTATTCTTTTCACCAGTCAGCCCATTTATTATAATTTGTGTATTGTTCAGGTTCACACTTCCAGACTGCAGTGATGTACCAGGGACTCCCCATATTATGTATAATTCCCTTTTGTATGACCGGACTGGTTTTCAAGAGTTTTCTTTAGGCCTACTTCGATGTTTTCCAGTCTGACTGTCAGGGTAGTGAATTTAGGAACACAGACTTAATCATGGAGAAAAAATGTTTACCCCATTAGACGATGTCACTATGTGTGAGGACATCCATTCATATAGAATTCTCATGTAGTTATCTACCCTTAGATGGTAGAGGATATGCTCTCACATGGAAACCCAATTGAAGAGGCGAGAGTCACTGTTTTGCCTACTGCCTTTGTATTCTATGAGAATGACAGTGTATTTTAGATCACAATAGTCCCATGGCGTATGGCCACTCCTTTGAAGATTGCAGGCCACCTGTTTGCAGTCCCTTTGTGAATTACATTGAACAGTTTTTTGTACTAAATTGAATGAAACTAACAACTGTGTTACATTTCCTACATCACTAGGTTCTGCTGGATCTTCCAGAGTCAAAGGAAGAATGATACCCTGCAGAACGGTGATACAGATGAGTTCTAATTCTCATCAGTGTCAGCTACAGATGAGGGCTACATACCTTGGCCCTACAGTCCCAACACCAGAAAGTGCTTCATCAACTGCATCACTAACGACCCAGCCACTGCCAGAACCAACCTACACGAAGGGATGAAAGACGTAGCCGATTGGATGATGAACAGCCGCCTGAAACTGAACTCAGACCAGACGGAAGTCCTCATCCTTGGATCATCACCCTCTGCCTGGGACGACTCCTGGTGGCCCCCTGCCCTGGGCAGCGCACCCAAACCAACGGACCACGCACTCAACCTGGGCTTCATCCTGGACTCCTCCCTCTCGATGACCAGACAAGTCAACGCCGTCTCATCATCATGTTTCAACATCCTATGCATGCTGCGCAAGATCTTCCGATTGATCCCCACCAAAACCAGGAAGACAGTCACCCAGACAGTCGTCACCAGCCGACTGGACTATGGAAACACCCTCTACACCGGAACCACAGCCAAACTACAGAAAAGACTCCAACACATCCAGAACGCCTCCGCACGACTCATCCTGGACATCCCCCGTCACAGCCACATCTCCGGACACCTGAGAGACCTGCACTGGCTCCCAGTCAACAAGAGAATCACGTTCCGACTCCTCACCCACGCACACAAGGCTCTCCACGACCTGGGCCCCAGGTACCTCAACAACCGCCTGACCTTCTACACTCCCACCCGCCAGCTACGATCGGCCAGCCACGCCCTCGCCAACGTTCCATGCATCTAGAGAGCCGCCATGGGAGAAAGATCCTTCTCCTACCTGGCAGCCAAGACATGGAACTCCCTCCCCATCCACCTCCATCGGACCCAAGACCACCTCTCCTTCAGGAAGCAACTCAAGACCTGGCTGTTCAAGCAGTAGCAGACCCCCCCCCCTCCCCCAAGCGCCTTGAGACCCTCCGGGTGAGTAGCGCGCTATACAAATTTCTTGTTTAATTGATTGATTGTGCTTGCTTCATCAGAAGGCATTGAACATCAGAGAAGGAGGATCCGGTTTTGCCACAGAACCAGAGTTTCAGTGCAAAAGAGCAAAAGCTACCTGTCATGTGCTGGTAACCTCTGACCGTGTGCAGTCCCTTGAGCCCCTTGGCCTGAGTTTTGGCCACACACTCCCCCTTTTTCCTTTGCTCCAACGGAAGGAGAGTGCACCGGAGGATCCAAGATTGACAAAAGGCACTACATTATGATGCCCATGAAAGAGCAGCCTGAGCGTCCTCCGACACTGAATAATGAGTGTTGGAGCCTGAGAATGTAGACCCAGGTCTGCATGAGATGATCTGTGCCCATGATCAATGAAGAGTACACTATCTGCAGTGTCTGCCGCAGAGGAGAGATACTGGTGCAATGCATTGAGACATTCAAGTGAGCTGTGAGTGTTTGCCAGGAGGGCACTCCCAACTAAGCAGTACTATTTTCATGAAGAGGCCTGAATCAAGAGGCCCAATGCGGAAGAAAACAATGGAAGCAGATTTGATGGACGATAGAAACCTGCCTGAGAAGCTTTGAACGGACTTTGGGCACAGTTGCACAAGCGATTCCAGTGCAATTGTATAAAGTAAATGTTAATTAAGTTCTCATTTGACTGAATTGCCATGGAAGAGGAAGTGGTTCCACCTCTAGCATCCAAAAATGGTCCACCAGAAGTGAGTCTTTGTGCTACTATGTGTGTTCGGAGACCTGTCCAGAGAGAAGTAGAGAATAATAAGATGATGTTACAGCAACACCTTGAGACCTAATGAATATAGATATAGACCTAGATTCAGATTAACATGAGTCTTCAGTTATTGCCTACGTAATGGCAAAAGGAGGGTCTGAGGTTCTGTAATTCGAGACGGAATCCATTTTATATTTTGCCACCATTTTGTGTTGCCCTCACGTAGGCCTGTGAAGGTAGCCTGGCGAACAAAGTGGCCTGGCCTTCTTAGTCAATTTATACATTAACTAAGGTTTCTTTTTGACTCTAAAATGAACTGTAAGAAACTGACCTCGCAAAGCCAATTTCCCTGATCGATCTTGGTCTGAGATTGCCAATCAATGTTCAGGACATCGTTAACTTTTAGTTTCCTTGCACATGCCTTATCTTGTTCATCATCTGTTACTGTTTCTTTTTATGTTTCTTCATTACATGGGTTATGCTTTCAATTATAGGTTTGTCCGGCTTTTGGAGGTTGAATTTGGGATATTCTTAATGATTAACTTTTGGGTTGGGATACAGTCATGTAATCATGCCATGCCCTGCAGTGCCATCCAAATGAGATTAACCTTTGTGAACTATGCAATTCTAACGTTTTGCCCATATCCTGCTAAAACCCCATAGGCTACTCGCCTGCGGACCCTCCAGATTTTCCATTTGTTTAGGAATGTAATTGGTACAACTCCCTTACATGCCTGGGGCATGATAAAGAGTATATAAAATGTGAAGTGAGACCATTCTAGCAGACTGCCTCATTCAGTTGCCAAGGCTTCTGTGTGACGAAGTCTCACTCATTTGAGGTTAATAAAAATGTTATTTTATATTCCAGCTGCTGTGCTAAATTCTTTATTATTGGTTTGAATGGACTAAGTAACAGTGGAACCCCAGAGAAGTGGATTTTTGTGGATTTCTACACTTGCCAAAAGGCAAAAAGAGAGCAATTCGGATACAATATGCTTAAAGTTACGGAGAGTCCTCATACTCAGAACCCGTACTTATGTAAAAAGAAATTACCCACTAATGCCTGACCAGACTAGGCTCTACTAACATTGGCATATAAAGCTTAACCATATGGACAGCCTAAACGATAGATAAGACCACCAATATTGAAAGATAACAAATAGTTGGGGCAATTTTACAGTGGATACGGTTTATACTTGGGGTTCTATGTAACGATTGAACCCGCCTTTCCCTTACTATTAGCTAAATAAGTGACCAACACAAAATTTAGTAGACCTTTCTCCCTGTTTTATTAGACTATAACAGATACCTGTATTCTTACAGCCACCGCAACTCAATTGGAAACAGAAAAGATTATTGAATCCCCTACCGGGAATACAACCGAAGTCCCCCGTAGAACCCATATGCGGGTTGGAAGTATCACCAGCATTACACGCAAGTGAAATAAACACAGAGTGATAAAAATGAAAACAACAATAGTTCATAACAGGACTATGCATTAATGTAAGCTTCCACTTTTACTTTTTTTACAGTAAAGAAAATACAGACCTGGAAATAGGTATTTAATATTTTAACATGCATAACTAAATAAAAAACATTTGCATGCATGAACTCTCGCTTAAGATCACTATAGTCTAACCAAGATTATACTATCACCTAAACACACATAAGTGAATAAGTAACTGGCACGTAGTCTCTCCACCTCATATCAGGCTCATAGACCTTCTGAATATTCAGAGGTACATTCTGTGTTATTCTATAATTTTTGTTACTTTACATGTTTCTCTTTATTTCTGTATCACCACCATGCACACCAATCACTATACTGTATTGTCCAAATCACAGTGAAGGAACGTCTCTAAAAAAAAACAGTGGAGATGTTTAGCAGGTTTTTTCAACTAATTTCAAATAACAGTATATATACACATTGCGATATACAATTTTCTTTTTTACTCTGTACAGCCTTGAAGTTGTGGGTTGCATTCCAAAGTATGACAAAACACGTGTTGGCTGTGTGAACGTTTCCAGTTAACAAGAATAAAACTTGGAATTGAATTACAAGAACAAGAATTCTGCTCTACTTTTCCTGCAATTACTGGTGGAAACACTGACATATATGAACTGTATTACAACCATATGTGTGCTTGGGAGTGTTGTAACCATGCTACCAATATAGCCCAAACTATCTTTTACGTACAACATTGACAACTGCTTTCTGAGACCTGGATAAATGACCACTCATCCCCTTACATGGACCTCCTCACCCTATATGGCTTCTCCATCATTCCCTGTGACGACAAGGATCACAGAGGTGATTGAGAAGCCATCATATACAAAAATCCTACATTTGCCCAACTCCCTTTCACACTAGCAAATATCCTACCTTTCATACCTAGGAGTTTAGCTCTCCCCTAAAGGCCCCAACCCCATCAACTTCATATCATTTACCACCCTGCAGGTGACAACCGACAATTCCTTGAAGACTTAAATAACCTAATATTGCAACACTGCCTAAAAGGAAGCACAGACATACTCTGAGACCTAAACATGTACCTGCATAATGCTGCTGATCCTGCAGTACAAGGCCTATCCTCCCTCCTGGAAACATACAACCTTACCCAACACTGCAATAATCAAACCCACAATAAGGGCTCGAACCTTGACGTAATCATCTCTAAGCACAACATCATATCTCTTCACTATATCCTACCATTTGACTGGATCCGATTACCATTTAATCCTTTTTTTTTCTCAATACCACCCAAACACAGGCCCACCCTCAATACAGCCGTCCCACACACTGGGTGAGGAACTTACACCGTATTGCTCAGGTAGAGTTAGAAACAATTTGAGAAGTAACAACCTAGGCAATTTAACACATTGAAACACCTATAGATCAAAAGATATATAGCAATGGACTACAGCTAGCTTAAAAAACAAGTTTTTATTAGTTAATTAACACAAGTAAAAAAGGTTCATTTATAAGACATTAAAATAACAGTAAAAAAGTTCCATATGGTATGGTAGACATTCACAATTTAACACTTTACAGACAATAAAAAATTTTTTAATGGGGATAGGTGGCATGAAAATTCAATCTCTACGCGCGTTTCGGCGGCCAGCGCCTTCTTCCTGGAGCAGCCACACAATATCTAAGGATGAAGATACATACAGAACAAAGAATTATGTCGATTCCTCATCATATAAAACATGTAGCTAAATGTTATGCTTCTTGTTTAAAAAAGAAAATTTCTTTTTTTAGCAGCTGTAGGTTTAATAAAAAGCAACATTGTGAATTAATAAAAAGCAACATTGAAAATTGCATTTGTCTTGTCATTTCCTTGCGAAAAAATGGAATTGTCTATTTGAATGGGAGGGGAGTGTGAAATATTTGAGAATAATGTTAAAGTAAGTGCCAATGAAGGGCATGTGTATAATGATTCTTTCTTAATGCAGTCCCAATTATCGGTGGGGCCATGATAGATGATATACACTGCAATTTCCATAAAAGGTCAGGAGGCCTGATAGATAAGGTAACATTTCCTTAATCTAAAGCGTAAGTATTTTTAAATAAGATTGAAATATGACAATCTGGCATAACAAAAAACATTGGTCATCTTGCATTGGTCTGATACTTACTAATTGGTAATTTTGGCAGAAAGTAGTTGTTTAAAAATAGATATTCAATTTCTTTTTCGAAATCCTTTTTGTGTCGGATATGATAGAACTAAGGAATAAAATAAGGACAGTAACATAATTACTTGTTAATGTACAGGGATAGTTGCCCTTTTCTTTAACAGATAGTGCCAATTGTCACTGCTTTTACCTGGTTATATAGATGCTTAAATATCTAAGCCCGCCAACCGGAACCCTTTAGCGTGGATGAGTGCCTGATAAGGATCGGTCCTTGATATTCTGGATTTAGGATCTTTGTTGCGGCGGGTAGGAAAGAGGTAAAGGGTTGTTTAATATTTATTTATTATTATTCTCTTTTTTTCTAAAAAAAGGAGATAGTTATGATACATAGGACAATTAAGGTTCTATATTATCTAGGATAGCGGTGTTGTTCTTACCTATTATATTGTATTCGTTTCTTTTAAGATGTTAGGATGGACTCGCTGTTTGTTGATATATATTCTCTTTTAATACAGTCCTTAGCCCTTAAGGAAAAAGCACATCAAGAATACATTCAAGGGACCGCTGTCTATTAATTACTTTATATAAATTCGGTCTCTTCTGTTATAACCTAAGGTCTTACCCAAAACGATAGGTATTTTTCTTTTTTCGTTATCCGAAATTTGAGAAGTTTCTTGATCTTCAGTGGTGTTGAGTTTTAGAAATTAAAAGATCTCCCTGCCTAAAATAAATGGGAGAGTATAATTAAAGGGAAGATAGTGTAGTTTACTGTTCCGTCTTCTAGATAGTAACTTTTTTTTGGGGTTTGGGATGGAAGTCTTACCTAGCAATGATCGGCAGGGCTCCCTATGTCCAGTGGCGGGCGGTACGTCTCGTCGAATGGTGAACGCGGCAAACAATGGTGATCAAGTACCTGTCACGAGGCATATATATGTGTTCACGTGATTATTAGAAATTACTCACACCTGTTCTGTCTTTATTTTTCTCTTTTCTTTGGCGCGAAGTTGCGGAGTTTCGAAGTTTGGTGAAGCAGAGTTTTGTAAACTCTCACATGATTGGATGTGTATTCGTTGCCCTCACATAATTGGTTATTCCGATGTATACAGAAGGCGGCATTGGTGGAAATCACGTACAATACCTGTGTGCTTTCCAATTCTGAATGTAAATAAGGAGTTCTAGCAAATATCGAAGAGGTTAAATCTGAATTGTTTGTTGGGTATCTAACATATTTAATACTGGGAGCGAAATAGTTGGGGAATAATTTACGTTTATCTTGAGCGCCATATTCGTCGAATCAAAATCGGAATTCGAATTGGAAAGCACACAGGTATTGTACGTGATTTCCACCAATGCCGCCTTCTGTATACATCGGAATAACCAATTATGTGAGGGCAACGAATACACATCCAATCATGTGAGAGTTTACAAAACTCCGCTTCACCAAACTTCGAAACTCCGCAACTTCGCGCCAAAGAAAAGAGAAAAATAAAGACAGAACAGGTGTGAGTAATTTCTAATAATCACGTGAACACATATATATACGCCTCGTGACAGGTACTTGATCACCATTGTTTGCCGCGTTCACCATTCGACGAGACGTACCGCCCGCCACCGGACATAGGGAGCCCTGCCGATCATTGCTAGGTAAGACTTCCATCCCAAACCCCAAAAAAAAGTTACTATCTAGAAGACGGAACAGTAAACTACACTATCTTCCCTTTAATTATACTCTCCCATTTATTTTAGGCAGGGAGATCTTTTAATTTCTAAAACTCACCACTGATGATCAAGAAACTTCTCAAATTTCGGATAACGAAAAAAGAAAAATACCTATCGTTTTGGGTAAGACCTTAGGTTATAACAGAAGAGACCAAATTTATATAAAGTAATTAATAGACAGCGGTCCCTTGAATGTATTCTTGATGTGCTTTTTCCTTAAGGGCTAAGGACTGTATTAAAAGAGAATATATATCAACAAACAGCGAGTCCATCCCAACATCTTAAAAGAAACGAATACAATATAATAGGTAAGAACAACACCGCTATCCTAGATAATATAGAACCTTAATTGTCCTATGTATCATAACTATCTCCTTTTTTTAGAAAAAAAGAGAATAATAATAAATAAATATTAAACAACCCTTTACCTCTTTCCTACCCGCCGCAACAAAGATCCTAAATCCAGAATATCAAGGACCGATCCTCATCAGGCACTCATCCACGCTAAAGGGTTCCGGTTGGCGGGCTTAGATATTTAAGCATCTATATAACCAGGTAAAAGCAGTGACAATTGGCACTATCTGTTAAAGAAAAGGGCAACTATCCCTGTACATTAACAAGTAATTATGTTACTGTCCTTATTTTATTCCTTAGTTCTATCATATCCGACACAAAAAGGATTTCGAAAAAGAAATTGAATATCTATTTTTAAACAACTACTTTCTGCCAAAATTACCAATTAGTAAGTATCAGACCAATGCAAGATGACCAATGTTTTTTGTTATGCCAGATTGAAATATGACAATCTTATTTAAAAATACTTACGCTTTAGATTAAGGAAATGTTACCTTATCTATCAGGCCTCCTGACCTTTTATGGAAATTGCAGTGTATATCATCTATCATGGCCCCACCGATAATTGGGACTGCATTAAGAAAGAATCATTATACACATGCCCTTCATTGGCACTTACTTTAACATTATTCTCAAAAATATTTCACACTCCCCTCCCATTCAAATAGACAATTCCATTTTTTCGCAAGGAAATGACAAGACAAATGCAATTTTCAATGTTGCTTTTTATTAATTCACAATGTTGCTTTTTATTAAACCTACAGCTGCTAAAAAAAGAAATTTTCTTTTTTAAACAAGAAGCATAACATTTAGCTACATGTTTTATATGATGAGGAATCGACATAATTTTATGTTCTGTATGTATCTTCATCCTTAGATATTGTGTGGCTGCTCCAGGAAGAAGGCGCTGGCCGCCGAAACGCGCGTAGAGATTGAATTTTCATGCCACCTATCCCCATTAAACATTTTTTTATTGTCTGTAAAGTGTTAAATTGTGAATGTCTACCATACCATATGGAACTTTTTTACTGTTATTTTAATGTCTTATAAATGAACCTTTTTTACTTGTGTTAATTAACTAATAAAAACTTGTTTTTTAAGCTAGCTGTAGTCCATTGCTATATATCTTTTGATCTATAGGTGTTTCAATGTGTTAAATTGCCTAGGTTGTTACTTCTCAAATAGATTTTTTCCCTGACCTAGGAATTACGAAATTCGTCTATTCAGGGGGTCCTTGTTACATACACAAAAGAGTTAGAAACAATAACAGGCGCCCAAATCCTACTCCCACCCAGCCTTTCCTCTGCGGAGGACCTTACCATCCACTAACACATAAAAATAGCATCACTTGTTAAAGCAGTCGCAACTTGGAATTTCAAAAAAACAAAAAGCATTCCCTCCAGATCCTGGTTCAATAAAGTCCTTAATGAAGAGAGGTCCGACTTGCTGAAAGAAATTGAAGACCGCAGCCCTCGCTAACAAATCTCTCGAGCCTCTGGGCTGAAAGACTAAAACACAAAAAGCACATCTTCAGAGAAAAAGCCTCCTTTTTCCGAGACCAACTTGACCACTCTAGGAAAAGACCCAGGAACCTCTTCAACACCAAACAGCAAACCTCCTCTTGCACAACAATCAATGAAGGACTCTACTAAGTGCTGCGAAGAATGTGCAAAAACTTTTTTAGAAAAAATATCGAATATCAACCTCTTTCTTTAACCATCCACCTCTCAAGCAAACACCAAGGACTCGCCACCATGCAAAAAGGGTCCACCCAAAGACCTACTGCAAAAAGATGGCCGCCCCCCCCCAGCAACACTGATCACCAACGTAAACCCCTTGCAATCGAAAAATGATGCAACTTGGATAGAATTTAGACTTATCCCTGAAGTAGTAGTTCACAAGCTACGCGCTAGCGTGAAGCCGACATCGCACATCTCCGACCCCCTCCCTGCAGTGCTGGTAGAACATCCTAGGCACTTACAGCCTGATTCATGAACGGGCCGTTTTGCGAGGCTCAAATAGCGAATCATAAGGAATCGCTATTTGAGACTCGCAAAACGGTATTCATGTAGGAATCGCAATATTAATTGAGATTCCCACTGATTCCTTATTTGCGATTAGCTAATTGCTAATCGCAAATAAGGAATAACTCCCCATGCATTCCTATGGGCCAAAAGGCCCATAGGAATGCATGGGGAGTCATTCCTCATTTGCGATTAGCAATTAGCTAATCGCAAATGAGATTGCGAGTACAAGGGTGCCAGGGGTGTCCAAAGGACACCCTGTAGCACCCCTGCAATGGAAATTAACACAGGTGTTGCACACACACATGTCCAAAGGACATGTGTGTGTGTGTAACGTGCAACTCAGAAAAATGCATTTAAATGCATTTTTCTGAGTTTTCGCAATTTACCACGAGGTTTGACCTCGCGGTAAATTGCGGCCCGAAATTGCGATATCGCAATTGTAAAATGGATGATGATTTACATTTAAGGAATCTCAAATAGAGATTCCTTAAATGTAAATCCTCGCAAATATGCGAATTAGCAAATAGCGATTTTTGCATTTGGGATGTTGAATCCAAATGCAAAAATCGCACTCGCAAAGGGCCAGATTCTCAGAATCTGGCCGTTTGCGAGCCGATTTGGCCTTGATGAATAAGGCTGATAGTCTCCACAATATGGAATAATATCATTAACTCCTCCCTATTGAGCGGCTCTAAGCCAACCACCTTCAAACTCAGAGAAGTCACCCCTCATAAAAAATTTAAAAAACAGATGCGGACCAAAGTAACCTTAACAGACCCATAACTAATATCCCTCTCCTTGCCAAACCATTGAAAAAGGTGTGTATGCACAACTCAACAACCACATCATAAACTACATCCTGCACAACCCTTCCCAATCTGGGTTCAGGAAAAGCTGCAATACTAAACATCATAGACAACCTGCACAGATTTCTAGATGAGGGTCAGGCCTGCCTCCTAGTCCTTCTGGACCTCTCGGTTGCTTTTGATACCATCAAACATGACATCCACCTAAAAACCTTCTCACAGCATGCAGGCATCAATGGAACAGTCCTTCAGTGGATCGTCTCTTTCCTGAACCAACGCTCTCAACTAATCAAATTGAGCAACACAACCTCAAAAGCAGCTCCTGTCTCACAAGGAGTCCCGCTAGGATCAACCCGTCTCCTTCTCTATTCAACCTTTATATAGAACCACTAGCAACGATCCTGATAAGCCAAAATTGCCTATCATCTAAATGCAGATGGCACTCTCTACATGAAAATCTTATCAACCAAAGACATCCGGTACAAAAGTTAGTGGTGATGGACGGAGCATCTGAACCAATCAAACACTCACACCCAGTCAACAGATCTGGGTTTAATCCATCACCGTTCTTTAGCCCACTCTGCCACCCCAGTTCAGACATGGCCATATGCAAATCAGTCTGACCCCTTTTGTACCACTTTGTTCGCCATAAGTTGGCAGGGTATGCTCAGACGCGAGTCCTTTGCTCACTTTGCCACTGGATTTAAGCAAGCTGGGCTGAAGACGGCTGAAATGCCAGAAACCGGTCATCAGAAGTTTGTTTCAGGCCCAGGGAAGGCATGGCATGGCAGTTCGGGCTGGACTGTTCCCATGAGGCACAGAGTCAGACTGATTTGCATATGGCCATGTCTGAACTGGGGTGGCAGAGTGGGCTAAAGAACGGTGATGGATTAAACCCAGATCTGTCGACTGGGTGGGAGTGTTTGATTGGTTCAGATGCTCCCTCCATCACCACCCCCTTTTGTACAACCAAATACATCCAGCATGTAAATAGCACTCTACACTGTTCAGTCAGGGAAAACCAACAACCATCTTAAACTCAACCATAACAAAATAGAAATACTTGGCATCCAACCCAGGGAAAAATCATTTCCCGTAGATAACAGGATTGATAACCTCACTGCACTGAACGGCAATCTATCTAGATCCATCTCCGTCAATCACTGGGAATTACACTGTACAGTCACTGGAGTACGAAAGAGCAGAGGAATCCCTCTGTTCAAAGTGCCTTCTACATGATAAAACACCTTAAACAAAGTCAAACCTTTTATCCCTTTTGAAGGCCTAGAGACTGTAGCGCAATCCCTAGACCTTCTCAAGCTAGACTACGGCAACACAAAGATTGTGGTAGACACAAAAACATACTTACCTCCTTTAAAGGCCACACAACACCGTGGCCAGACTACTGTTGGGGGAGAGACACTTTGATCACATTACCCCAACCCTCAAGAAACTCAGCTGGCTACCAATCAAGGCAAGAGCTAGGTTCAAAACTGCATACATAACCCACACAGAAATGTTGTAAAATGACGGATATTTACTACAGAATTGGAGAGGTTTATGGAGGGACATGCACCCACCCACAAAAAGCTCATTTTTAGTCACACTGTACTTTTATAGTTATTAAAGCCAAAAAGGCACCGAAATAGTCTGTATTCCAGGTGGCAAACCACTGGTCTTGCGACACCTCCCATAGAAAATATGAAGGTAGGGACAAAGTAATACCCATAAAAAATACAACAAATTATTTTGACTTTAAAATATATTTTAAAAAAAATTTATTATAACGAATTATATGTAAATAAACTGAAATTTATTATCAAATATTAGTTTTACTTTTTTAAGTTTATTGAACTTTACCTTTACACTATATTTTACCATGGGGTTATTTCCTCCTACGTGCAGTAAACGTACAAATGCAGATTTACTTGCACTAAATTTACCTTGTGTATATGCCCCACAAGGTCTTCCTCTCAACAAGAAGCATTGTGACAGGATGTATCATATGCCTTTGCCCCATCAAGAAACCAAACAGTTAAAAAAAAATGTTAGCCTATTAAAAAATCCAAACTGCATCTGGATTCTTGCATTGACAGAGAGACACAGATCCTTTCTCTCACAGTCCACAGTAAGAGGACAGAGCGGTGTGTCTATGCCCTCGCAAGGATTCAGATACTCTTAGGGTTTATTCTCAGCCTAGGAAAATAATATGACCTAGTCCTGTGCTTTACACTCACTTGGAGATCAACAGGAGACAGCCCCTTGGGAGATAAACTATAGATTGCTCAAAGGTAAACTTAATTGTTCAGTTAGCATGGGATCATTTGCGTGAAGTTCTCAAAGAAACCAATTGTTGAATTTGAAAAAGTCAACAAAAAAAGATAAATGGGCAACGCGACTTTCACCTTACCTTTTTATACAGAAGGCATATCTACATTAATGATACACCATTACATTAGTTAAGAGTCTTCAGTTTGCAGATAGGTATATTCAGAGTTTTTATTCAAAATTCTACAATAGCAGGAGCGAATGATATAGCTGTTTATTACTATATTTTTCCATGATGAACAGACTATTCATCATTGGAAAATGAAAACTCTAAGGAATAGAAATTAAAAGTAATTGAAGACTATGCCTATTTTTGATTTCTCTACAAATCCAAGTTGAAGAATAAGGAGTAATTTAACCAATTAAAATTCTGGATTACCACTACTGCCATGCAATTCTGGAGGAAGTTTTTTTTTTTTGGAGTGTTTTTATGGACAACGACTTACAAAGGATCCACAAATGGAGCATGAGAAAGCGCCTGTGGAAAGCGCACCAAATAGCTTGGAATTAGCTTGATGCTAGAGATGTGGGTATCAGTGGTCAGCCAGCACGCCGAGAATCTTTGTAATCTGGTATTTCTGAAAACTAGACATTCAGGGAAATTCTAGTTGGTGTGGCTTTTTTGGATGCCAAAAGCTTTTCTTACACTGAAGGCTCTGTCAACATCAAACTTTCATTTCAAGATACAGAATTAACTCATTTTTCTGTGTTGAAAAGTTTTGAGGCTTCCAGGAAACAGCAGAAGTATGACCACCCAGTGTTAACATCCCCTGTCTCACGTGGGTGGCCCAACTGTAAGGACAGGTCAAAAAGATTGACCATGTGAAGACTGCATGGACTTTACACAAACTTGTGGCCCATTTATGTCCCATGAAATAGACCCACACATACGTGTGATATTTCTTTTATTAATCAGAAGAATTGTGAGACCATTGGGTGGTAGGAATTTCAGCCTTTTCCAGATGTTATGGAATTCGGTCAAGGAAAATATGATTTTTTTCCTTTAACCATACTTTGACCTTAGCAGAGCATTCTTGTTATTCAAACATTCAGCAACTAAAGCAAGACATCAGCCTAGATTTCCCTTCCTCTTTATTTTCTAGATATGTCTAGAGTTAGTATGCTTCCCTGGGTGCCAGTGGTGCTTGGGTCTGCACACTATCGCCATCACCTGTGTTAGCTCCTCCATCAAAAACATTCCATGGTGTCTAGTGTGTGGGTAGTTGCCCAAACCAGTGTCTAATAAACCCACATTTAGAAGACAGAGGACAATACAAATGTGGTACATCTCTTTCTGCATGCAGAGGTCCGATAGGAATGACCAGAATTGGGAGAAAACAAGTATGCTAAAAATCAGAGAAGTGTCAAGGTCAGAATGATGTCCCACCAAAACCAGTCACAGCAAGGGAGATGTAGCACTTAATGACAGAAACCCTAGGATGTGTAGATGTTGCAGATAAATAGTTATGGTGGTATGCAAAGCACCTGTGGCGATGTGTGTGGTAAGAGAACAGGTAACTTACACCAGCCTTTTCCTTTGCTGGTTTTCAAATTTCCTGAATGCACTGCATTTCGTGATCTCACCTGTGGGAACCCCACACTTTTACAAGCCTTTTAAGGTCTTGTAACCACACACTCAGAGGAACATAGTTGGGGTAAAATAAGGCCAGGAATATGTTCCTGTGTGGGGAAGATTAGAGACAGTCACTGTGTTTGAGGGAAAAAGCTACGCGTCTGACTAAAACATTCAACATGGGTGATATCTTTAAAAAAAGAGACAGGCGCACAATAGTTGCCCATATTTCCAACTATTGTATATTTATTATACATACTTCATTTTGGTTGCCTCTTTCTGATGAAAACCAAATACCAAACAGAAACCTGTGTCTATGCTACTTATTTCTTCTCTATAGAATTGTAGGTTCTCCAATATATTCACTTGGGACACACTGTCACTTGATAAACTGTATTTAAATGTCTTAGATAATTTGTGTTAATAACGTTTATTATCCATGTATGTGTAAAACTGTGTATTTAAATGTTTTATATAATTGGTGTTAATAATTTATTATCTATGTATGTGTAAAACTATGGAAATACCATAACAAACTGACCAAGTGTGTTTAGAGTTCCTTTATTTGACATTCACCTCACCACTCACATTGCCATTGTGCACAGATTATTATTATAAGTGTTTTTATATTTACCCACCGGAGCCACTGTTGCAATGATATTGATGCCAGGTTTGCACAGATATATAGCCACAGAAGGGCCACAAAAAAGAAAAGAAATAAAGGCGGGTTCTACAATGCACAAAGATACCAATGAGGTACATATGTTTAACATCCTAAAACATCTATTTAAAACCTCTTGCAGAGAGATGTGCAAATACCCCAGATGTGAGAGGGTGAGGTAAACAAAATCATAAAATTGTGTTTTATCCTAATCCATTTTCAGCGATGGTTCAGAAGTCAGTGACCAGCCTCTGCAAAAGGACACATGGATAAACCTTTTTCTGTCCCCCGTAGGCAGGAGGTGGGGCAGTTTTGTATAGTTTCCTACAGCGTTGGACAGGCCAAGAACCAGCGTACAAACACCAACTGGTGCAGTTCATTGCCTGTCCCAAAATATCCTCTACCCTCAGGTGTTGCAGGGGTCATCCGTTTGGAAAAGGCCAGCTGGTCTGAACCATGTACTCAGAGGTAGACCCACTTAAAGTTTAGCTTGACACTGATTCAATGACCTGGGCCTTGGGTTTAATAGGTTCTAAAAATTAGGACTGAAAAATGAATATAGTATGCTAAATGTGCCGGAAAGAGTTTTGATAGACAATTTTATTGATTTTTGACACTAAAACAAATACCAGCAAATCAGCACAGTACAGTATAAATGACAATTCCCAATCAGTTGGATGAGCGATCTCATATCGCAAGACCTCACTAAATTTAGCTTGGTATAAACATTTAGCAATGCCCAGCCATTTGCCCCACACCATATCGTATTTCTTCGACATCCCCCGTGCTTCATACATAGGTTTTTCCTGTGTAGCACACCAGTCCACCCCCTCCCGCCACTTCTTGAGGCTAGGTGGAGCTGGACATTTCCAGGTGGTGGCTATGTCACGTTTTGCTACAACCATAGCCATGTTAAACAACAGCTTTCGTTTCTGGATCCGTCCAGCCCATCCGTGATCCCCAGAAGAGCGTGTCGCAGAGAACTTCCCACCCCAAAACTTCTGCGCGGTCCTCCTCAATGACCCCTCAGAACCGTGCCAGTTGTTGACATTCCCAGACCATATGGAAGAAATCAGCTGGGTCTAAGAGTGTAAATTTTAACACTAAACTGACATGCATTTGAAACTCGCAGTAAGCAATCATTTCTGTTCATGTACGCTGCAGAAGAACCCTGACAAGTTTTCCTAGCTAACAAGAAAATCTATATTGTTGAAATGTGCACAACATGATGTAGAAGCTTGACCTTAGATTGATGCTTCAATATGTTGTCATAACCGCAGAATTTTCCCATCTAATTGCGTTTTCTCCCCTGAGGCGGATAGCCGGGGGCTCTACCACTATCCCTTTTTACTCTAAAGAATTGTGTTCGTTTTAAACTGTGGTATTTTAAAGGCTCGTTTGAAATTGTGGCATTTTTAAAGGCATTGTGGCATTTTTAAAGGAGTGGATGTTTACAATTGTTTTTAAAACCCCACCTGCACTTTAGACCCACTGGCACCTCGAACCCTGATCTCGTGAGCAGCCAAGTAGGGGCTAACTCCGGGGAACACAGGACTCTAGCCTGCCGCCATCTTACTAGGAGGAATAGGGTTGTGGTCCAGTTGCAGGACACCTCCCGCCCTCCTCCACAGGCTGTACAAAGGAGCATGTTCTTCCGGCGGCGCAGCGGGCGCGCCGGCGGCACGCCGAAGGCTCACCTAAGGCAAGCCCGTCTGCGCCTTGCAGCGCCCAGTCCCCCTGCTCAATCTATGGAGGAAACGCCCACTTTGATAAGGTATGCCCCTGACCTGCTAAAAAAAAAAAACTTATGTCCCAACCGGAGGCTTCTTGTCGCCACTCCATACACCCTAATTCACTTGTTAAAAAGGGCCCCCACTGTCAATATGAACTACGGCCCCCACCGGAGCAGTCCGAGACGGTCGAACCCCCTTTCAAAATGTTTCTCCTAAACTGTCGCTCTCTGACCAAACACGCGGTGGAAATGTCAATCCTCCTTGAGGATATCAACCCTGACGCAGTATTCTTAACAGAAACCTGGTTAAGGGAGGAAGTCGACCCAGACATTACCGCCCTACTACAGAAGGGATACGGATTACAGAGAGTCGACAGGGTAGAGGGTAGAGGAGGAGGATTAGGCATACTTTTTAAGGACTGCTACCAATGCAGAACCGGCCCTGCGACAATTCCTAACTGCGAAAGTATGAACTTCGCATTAGACCTATCCCCTACCTTAACCTTTTCTGGCCTACTTATCTATCGCCCCCCAGGCCAAATTGGAGATTTTATGAACTCCCTTCCCTCCAAGGTCGCTGAATCAGCCATCTCTTTGCCTCATTTTATGATACTAGGCGACATAAATATCCATTTAGACGATCCCATGGATCCCCTAGCTACCACCTTTTTAAACAATCTTGCAGCCCTACAAATTGTTCACAAGGGTTTTGAACCCACGCACAACAAAGGTCACTTGCTAGATGCAGTCTTAAGCAATGATCATAGACTTAAGACAGGGAACCCAGTTCCCCTCCCATGGACCGATCATTCCCTGGTCCCACAACTCTGGCACATTCCAAGCCCCCCCTCTGCGCCCCCTCGAGCTACATTAGGAGGGAGGGACTGGGCAAAACTATCCACAGGCCAGTGGGCCGATTCCCTCTCCACTACCCCTCAACAGACAGGGGCTGACAGACACACTTTACAACCATTACACCAATTGGCTACAGACCACCCTAGACATAATTGCGCCTCAGAAACCCCTCAAAGTGAAAACCAAGTCCAAAGAATCACCTAGGTTTACCCCCAAGCTAAAAGAGTTAAAACAAAACTGCCGGAAGCTTGAGAGGACTTGGAGACGCACCCTCAAGGCACAGGACAGAAGTAGCCATCGAGAGGCAATCAAAAAATATAAAGCTGAAATCACACCAACACAGGCTTTATTTTATGAGGAAAAAATCTGAACGTCTTCCAATACCCCGAGGGAATTATTCCGGATAGCAAAATCCTTCATTAGTACCCCCCCAACTCTGCGGGATCCCCACGAAGCACAGACTCGCTGTGATAGACAGGCAGAGTACTTCCATCAAAAAATTCAAGCCATATCCTCATCATTTGACCCGGTCAGTTAACACCCAGTCGGAACAGACACCCTCCCCCCAACCACGGTCTGCCAGCTAGCTGAATTCCCACTGCTTGAAGAAAACTCTCTAAATACCCTTATGTTGAAAGTCACATCAGGTTCCCCTTCAGACCCCGCTCCCCCGCGCCATCTTTTGAAAGTTGCGGATATCATCAGACCAACGATTCTAAACATTGTGAATATGTCAATCACTACAGGGAGAGTACCAGAAACTTGGAAATGTGCACAAGTTAGGGCTTTGTTGAAAAAACTCAACCTCAACCCAGAAAAAATGACCAACTACCGCCCCATCTCACTCCTCCCCTGGGTAAGCAAGCTGCTTGAGAAACACATTAACACCAACCTTATGCTCTATCTGGAAGCTAACCATCTGCTCCATGATTCTCAAGCTGGCTTTCGCCCAAAATTGGGGACAGAGGCGGCATTACTGACTGTCACAGAACTAGCCCGTAAGCACATGGATCAAGGCGGCACCACAGCAATCATGCTGCTGGACCTAAGTGCCGCCTTTGATACAGTAAACAGTAACATCCTTATCTCCCGCCTAAAACAGCTCGGAGTGACGGGAAGCGCCATTTCATGGTTACAGTCTTTCTTAGAAAACCGCACTTTCCAGGTGGTGGAGGGTGATATTCACTCTAAAACTTGGCCTCTCAACCAAGGTGTGCCTCAGGGCTCCTCCCTGAGCCCCACACTTTTTAACATTTACATGCAGCCATTAGCAGAGGTCGTTCACCCATTTGGCTTTGAAATCATAACCTACGCTGATGACACCCAGCTTGTGGTGGCCCTGAATCAGCCAGGAAGCACCCCCTCCAACCTGAACAGCTGCTTAGTAGCAGTTACAAAATGGATGGCCTCTTCCCATTTAAAACTCAACGGGGACAAAACAGAACTGATGTTCCTGGGGAACACAGCCGGCCCCAGACCGACCCTAGAATGGCCACCCTGCATGGGTCCCCCCCCCCAGAGCCAAAAAAGTGAATCAAAAGCTTGGGCATGTGGTTGGATGATACCCTAAGCTTTAACCAGCAAGCCACAACACTCTCCGCCACTTGCTTCGGGCTGATGCGAATGTTGCGGAAAGTCCTACCACTCCTCCCTTTTCAGGCCCGCAGGATAATGGTCCAGGCCATCATCCTGTCCAGTCTTGATTATGGGAATGCTTGGTCTTTGGGTGCACCGACCAGCACACTTAAAAAGCTGCAAGTCACTCAGAACGGAGCAGCAAGTCTCCTGCTCGGCCTGACCCGTAGGCATTCGGGCACTGCTGCCCTGAGAAATTTACACTGGCTGCCCATCCAGGCCAGGGTAAAATTCAAGGCTATGTGCATAATGCACAAGGCCATGTGGAAAAACGCCCCCGCAATGATCTGCTCCCTAGCCACCCCTTACCATCCTCAAAGATCACTGCGTTCCAGCACGGCCTTTCTGGCAACAACACATAAGATCAAGCGAGCCAGGTGGGGCGGACGCTCCTTCTCCCAGAATGCTGCCACGGCTTGGAACTCTTTACCCTCCACTCTTCGCAGCGAGTCCAATCATCTAAAATTCGGCAAAACCCTTAAAACCTTCCTCTTCTCTAAGTCAGTCAGTAGACTCCCCGAGACACGCATCCACAGCGCTACGAGGCCTCCGGGTAGTAATGCGCTTTATAAAACTCACTTTCATTTAATTTCACAAAGATTATTTTACTATGTAACAATATATTCTTGAATGTTATTAACTTCTGATTTCTTAATGTTTCATATAAGAATTTAGTAGAATAGCTTGTGCATTTAAACAAGGTCTGTCTTTTAGTATAAAAGAATGCATTACTTATGTTTTGTCTTTCATTTAGTAGTCCATTGTTCTTGCAGTGAAACAAGTAGAGATATAGAAGGTCAATGGATCTGAGAATCCTTTGAGAACTATGAGTGGTGTTTCCAGAATCTAACCTCTAAAGGCTGTCTGTTGCTAATAACATGATAAAATGTTTGATCCACATGTATTTCCGTGGGAACGGAAGAGCTGAACTTGCTTACAGAAGAACTCAATCTTCTTATTGGCTCATGGAGGAGAGAGCCGGCAACAAGGTTTTCAATAGGTTTCTCTGGTCTTTTATATAGGTGCGAGTTGCTGGGGAAAGGGAACGCTTTTGTTTGCAGGATTGCCACAGACCCTTCACGGTGGTAGCTATTGCTACTACCGGGTCCCTCCTTTTACCTGACTTTGCTTGGATTCAAAAGTTGGCGACTGCAACTGTATGCTGATCTGAGATTCGGCTGAGTCTTATAAAATTCTCTCTATCAGTAATTTTGCCATTTAATTTACAAACTTCATGATCCTTGATTTCCCTCTTTTCCATTTGATTTGAAACTCTATATGGGTTCTTAATATTTTAAAACTCTGATCTTTATCTATAGAGTAGGGAATTTATTCCTTTATGGGACACGGTTAAATACATTAATACTGAGTGATTTGGTTATAACCAATTTTCTTTATGATGTAAACTCATTTAATTGATGGACTAACTGAATAAAGATCAAAAATAAAGCTCTTTAGCAATCTTTTAAAGAGAACATTTTTTAAAAACGACAATACAACTCATCATTGACTGAACAAACTGTCGTTTTTGAGATGCCCAAATTACTCCTCGACTCCTAATACACAGTTCAAAGGTCCATCCCAAAAGAAGAAAGACATAGTGCTGGAAGGGGGGCTCAACTCTGACTAAAACGATTAGAAATACATTTGGGGACCCAGTACCGCGCTATCGTCTTATCCTCCATGTTGTGGCAGATCCACGCCTCAAAGAACAGTCCAGCAGCAGGCTTTCCCAGGAAGGGAAAATCAATAGGCCTTCTCCAGAATCCTGGGCTTAATCCAAGCTTCAGCGGGCAAGAAGGGGGATAGACATAAGTGGGGGGGAAAATCATAATCTTAAATCCCAATGCTGCTGATCTTTTTCGGGAGTCCAAAGTGAAAGTGATCAGAGACATTCAGGCTCCGCTTCAGCGTTGTACGTCGGTCTCCAAGACTAATTTTCATAACAACGGATGATCATTCTTTGAGGGTAATTACTACAGTAAAATGTGTGCTCTCACACCCGCGGAGTTTACGTTCTTGTTCAATCTTGGACTCCTACTGGAAGCCCCTTGCCAGATACCTGGAACTGCATCTTCAATCACTCCTACGTTGGGCCTTGTGCAGCATGCCATATCCCTGGTTCTCTCTCTCTTGCGGTTCCTTCTATGCTGCAGTTCTCTGTTCCAGTCTTCCATTACAGAGCCACTGATTGCCACAAAATACAACTAATATACATCAGATGCCCCCAATCTATAATTTCCTGAAAGTTATGGCATACTGAAAAAGGATCAATGAAGGAACTATTCAAATGCAGGTCTTGCATCCAATAAGAGGCCAAACTGATCATCAATGTTCAACATCCAGCACATTATGAAATTAAGTGAACTCCTGGAGCACCAGTACCAAACAGGATTTGCTCCTTTCATAGCTATGTCTCCATTTAGTTTATCCTGCATGCCTTCTTCATTGGGATTGTTCTGCAGTTATGCAACATGACTTTGGATGCATTACATACAGTGCCCCTGAAGCACCGAGGGCATGTGCATCTGCTTTGGGTAGCCGTAGGGCCCTAAAGTATTACAGAAGGGGCCACAGATGCTAGAGCAGTCCCTTCCGTAACACTGATCTTGCTGGTGCACATAGGGTGACCAACTGGCATGGGTGCAAATTCAGGACGGGGAGTGTAAAAATTCAGGACAAAGGGCCAAAATTCAGGACAGGAGGTCAAAATTCAGGACAAAACTTCAGAACAAAAGGTAAGTTATACAGACACATCAAAGGAGGTCGCGCAATAGTATATAATTAAGCACATCCATATCCAAACATATTCAACCATTTTTAAACATATTCATCATGTATTCTTCCATCCATGATTTCACACATCCATCACCCTTTCACTCATCCATCCATCCACCGTTTCACTCTATCCATCGGTACACTCATCCATCCGTTCTTCCACCCATCCGTCCATTCACTCATCCATCCAGCCTTTTAACCTTTCACCCATCAAGCCATCCTTTCACTTACTCATCCATCCACCAATTCACTCATCCCTCCACCCATTCACTCATCCATCCATCCTCCCTTTCTCTCCATCGACCCTTTCATTTAGCCATCCTTCCTTCCACCCATCCAGCTACTCATCCACTCATGAATCCATCCATTGACCCTATCAGTCATCCATCCACCCTTTCACTCCTTCACTCATCTATACATCCTTTTGTCCATCTACCTTCCCTTTCACTCACTCATCCATCCTTACATCCACCCTTTCACGCATCCGTCGATCCATTCACCCTTTCACTTATCAATTCATCAATCCATCCATCATTTCACTCTTCCATCCACCCTTTCACTTGCCCATTATCCACCCTTTCACTCGCCCATTATCCACCCTTTCACTCATCCATCCATCCATCCTATCACTCGTCCATCCACCCTTCTACCCATCCATCCACCCTTCCACCCATCCATCTACCCTTCCACCCATACATCCATCTTTTTACCTTTTCTCTCATCCATCCTTGCACTCACATCCATCCATCCTTTCTCTCATTATCCATCCATTCAGCCATCCACCCTTCCCTTCACTTACTCACTCACCCACCGTTTCATATTAATTATGAGCTCAGCCTTTGTCTGCAGAGTTGCAGATAGAAGAGGCCAATCAAGAACGTCACCCCTGCTCTAGTTCCTAAAGCAAGGGGTGGGGCAGGGAAGGGTTCACCATGCACTTGCACATAGGCAATCTGAGTCATGCATGATGCACAGTGCCAGGCCATGAGGTGACACTGACATGGTGTGTTTTCCAGGGCTTTAAGTGGGATGAAAAAACTGGGGGGTCTCTCCAAAGTGGTTGTGTGATGTAATTAAGGGCGTGGCTTAAAATACCAAAGCTAAAAATCTGTGCTTATTATAGTGTACCGCCTGACTGGTATTTTGCCTCTTGTCATTGTATCCATATGTATAACACAACAAGTAACGTTACACCTGCAACAAGCCAGAACTATTAGCTTTGTCAATGGTTATTAGTTGCATTAAAAAAAAGGCAGCAATCATGGTGGGGCTAGGGAGCTTGGCAGATGAAGCATGAAGAGAGCTTGCAACACGAGGGAGACAGCAACAGGGAGTGCTGCAGCGGAGAGGGTGAGTATTTTGCAGGGGGAGAAGCACACAAGGGAAAGGGATAAAAAAATGCACTCTCATAAAGCACCTAAAAAAAAGTGAGTTCACTAAAAGTGAGCAGTGGAAAGCTAGAAGACAGCCAATCACACAGAGGACAAGAGAAGATAGACAGGATGGGACAAGTAAAGACACTGAATAAGAAAAAGTATATGAGAGAAATAATAAAGCCAGCCAATGGTGAGCTACAGGTGGGCTGTAAATCCCTGTAAGTTCTTGGAGAGCCCACAATCTGTCTTTTGCATCCAGCCAGATTGTGCTGCATAGTACGCTTGATCTAAAAACACCCAGTCCACCCCATCCTTTCCATATATAGACCCAAATATAATGTTCATGCAGTTATTAAAATACTCTAGTAACTGGGAAGTGGATGATCAGATTGGATGGGTTGGAAAGTTGGGAAACAAAAGCAGCAGGGAGAAAAAGCTAGGCAGGAGCATGCAAAACAAAATTGACACGCACATGTGCACCGCATGCTGCTGTTCAAGCACAAAACATGTCACCGGTGCAAAGAGACAGTGCAATGAGCATTTTCTCGACATTTACAGAACCCTGCCAAATTGCATGGAATTTTTTATTTAACTCTGTGGAATTCCACAGAGTGAAATTCTACGAGTTCCTCCCAGGCTTAGTGGTGAACCGGGTTCCAGTGCCAGCCTTGTCTCAACAGCCTGTGATTCTGGGCAAATAACCTAACCTCTCGGGAACTTATATAGCAGATGCTCATGTAAAGCGCTGCACTGCCTTTGGATCAAGTTTGCGCTGTAAATAACTGCAAAAAAAAAATAATAAAGCGTCTGGGCACTCCAGTAGTCTCCTGCTCTCCCGCTTTTTTTCAAAGTAATGGAAGAGATAGGCTGGAACTGGGCACCTCTTCTAGATTGGGAGAACTACTGCCACATTATCGAACCTCCACATCCCGTACGGCTGCCATTACTCTCTCAGTAGCCTTTTGTTGCCCTTTTTACTGAATACATTTTCAGCTACAAGTATTTGTAGCAGCTGGAAACAAAATAGGATGGCCGGTCTGAATAGTACGACTATCCTGTTGGAGACATTGTTAAATGCAAAGGACTTAGTTTGCTTTCTGTGTGGCTAGAAAGGAAACCTCTGAAGATTTACACCAAATGTAATATTGCTTAAAAGCAGGTTTCATTATAGCCCTTTGTTGAAAAGAGACATGTGCTTGCTTTCCATCCCAAGCCCAGACTGCCCCATTGACATTCTGTATGTGGCAATTAGCCTGTATACTGAATGACAATTGGCGGGCGGGGCTGCTCTTGTGCTCGAGGAGGTGTGCAACGCGGCCCCATCAAGGGGGTAAGGCTTCTCACAGGGGAGCAGTGCTGCTCCCCAGTGATGGCCAAAATTACGGACAAAAGGTGTCCGTAAAAGGGATCCTCACGGACAACGGACGTGAGGTCCATTTTACGGACTGTCCGTGAAATTTATGGACAGGTGGTCACCCTAGGTGCACATGAAATGCCAGTGGTACCTTGAGAGTGGCCCTCTTGTTTTCATGGGGGAGTAGCCTCAAGCAAATTAAGACATCATGTTGCCTCTGTGTCCATGCCGTATTAAGGGCCTGGGAAGAAGTTGTCTGGCAATTCATAGAGTGTCACACACTCGCCGCACCTACCTGCATGTGAATCTCGGTTACCTCTGAACTGCAGGTGGGCTGCCGCTTGCACAGAGATACATGGATTGGCTGCTTCAAACAGGCTGTCCACCTTTCACTAATGCTCTGCACCAGGGCAGCACATTAGTTGCAATAGGGCACACTGCCCTTATTCGTGTCCAGTGCACCAGTCTCAAGGTGCGCCATGGCGCAAACCGGGACAGTTCATTTATTACTTTCATCTTCATCCGGCAACCAGGAGGCACTTTATTTTACTATCCAGCTTGCCCCCTCTGCCTCATTTGCTGGGATTCTATGTTCTAGACCCCCTGGCCCTAGAACTACCTTTTGTCATGACTTACTTACACTTCTAGAGCCTTTTATTAGTAACCCCAATTTTAATCTTCTAGGGGATTTTAATTATCATCCGGAGAGACACGATGACAACGATACTATATATCTAATAGAGCTACTCCTGTCATGTGGGTTAAACCAGTTGGTGAATGGTCCTACACACCTTGCCGGACATACCCTAGACTGTATCTTTTCCAATGACACCAGACTATCGACAGCAACTCCCATCCCCCTGTCATGGTCTGATCACTGTGCAGTCCCACTCTCTTAATGCGACCCCCTTTGGGGTAGGGAATCAAGCTAATAGGAAGATCTGGAACTTTAAAAGAAACCATAGCAAGATTTCAAATACTACCCTTGCCCCTTTCATCTCAGACCTAGGTTCCCCCTCCGATTTAAATGCAGGCGCTCTGAAACTATCAAATGGACTCTCCAAGGCAATGGATGCCCTGGCTCCCCTTAAAAAACACTATTCCGCAAGAAAGACCCCCTCAGCGCCATGGTTTTCAGAAAGACTGAGACTCCTATGGCAAAAATGTCGACAGATGGAAAGAGCATGGTACGCACGCCCCGATTCCCCGGAGAAGAGGCAACACAAGTTAGCACTGAGAGATTATAAAAAGGCTATTGATGTTGAAAAAAGAACTATTTCAGCGAAATCACCACCTCGCTAAAATCATCAAGGGACCTGTTTAAAGTCATCAACACTGTCAATCCCCAGAGTCACAGGAACTATGTGATAATATAGCAGACTTTTTTCATTCCAAAATTTCTGACATCTATCTATCCCTCAAAACCCGCAACATGGAATTCGATATTAACAAAGAACTGTCGCCCTCATCTGTACCACTTTTAAACAATGAACCCCTGGAGCAGATTCATGCTGTCAGTTTTTCTAGTTTTCCCCTCCTGACCCAGAACGTACTAAGTATCCTTCTGGACACCATTAAATCTAGTTCACCTCTAGATCCCTGCCCATTAAAAACATTGAAGGCATGTAGAGAGGTAGTCCTCCTCCCCTGCTAGGAGTTATGAATCAGGCCATCTCTGAAGGATCCTTCCCAACCATATGGAAACTGGCAGTTGTTAAGCCGCTCCTTAATAAACCATCTCTGAACCCAGAAGTATTAAAGAACTTCCGACCCATCTCCTTGCTACCGGCCGCGGCCAAGATGCTGGAGACCCATTTAAATCGTCATCTGACCACATATCTAGAGGAAAATGGTCTTCTCGATATTTCCCCAACATGGGTTTCGAGCTATGCACAGCACTGAGTCGTGGCAAATAACATCCGCCTGGAGGTTGATAGGGGACAGACTACGCTGCTGGTACTTTTAGATCTTACAGCAGCATTTGACACCCTATCCCCTTAGATTCTGGTCGAGTGGCTGAGGGGAATAGGAGTGAGGGGAAGTGCACTACGCCTCCTGTCCTCCTTTCTCCACCAGAGACAACAAAGGGTAAAGCTTGGCAGTTTTTTGTCCCCTTCCAAGACCGTGCAATGTGGGGTTCCTCAGGGCTCTTCTTTGAGCCCTCTTCTATTTAACATCTACGTAACCCCACTTGCCGAGGTAGTACAATCTTTTGGATATTTGTATTTGTATTTGAGCTTATATAGCGCACAGCTACCCACAGGGTTTCCCGGCGCTTGCTTAGGGAACCCGTCCTGGTATTCCCCTGTGAGATAACCCCGGCAGGGTATCCACAAGGTGAAAGCCAGGCATCCCGCCGCGAGGGGCCGTTGTGGAGATTAAGCAAGCTATTGCCCAGAGTCGCAGAGTGTGAACCCGTGAGTCGAGAAGGCACCGGAGCGAGAATTATCGAGTCCGTGGAATTTTTGAGCCCAAGACCCGCCGAGGCGGGGAATTGAACCCTGGTCCAGGGCCGATCTCAGCTTCCGGGTCTGCCGCCTCTAACCCCTGAGCCACACTTCTCCACTGATATCAAATCTTGTCATATGCAGATGACACCCAGATTATCGTATCTTCCACCCTACCCATCACAGAAGCGGCCTCCAAATTTAGAACATGCATGGAGCTGTATCAAATTGGATGGTGCGAAACTACCTACAATTGAATGGGGTGAAGACAGAGGTTCTTATCTTTGGGGGAAACCATGACATCTGGTCAGGAGACTGGTGGCCACCAGCCCTGGGAAACTGCCCCCATCCCACCAACTCGGCCAGGAACCTTGGGGTTCTTATGGATTCAGCCCTCTCTTTTGATCTTCATGTCAATAAAACAGTATCCACCTGCTGCAACATCATTCGGATGCTCAAAAAGATTGGTCCATACTTGTCATCCGAGGCACACAGGCAGTCAACCGTGGCCCTGGTGTCCTCCAGGTTAGATTACTGCAATGCGCTGTATGGAGGTATAAATAAGAAATCCCTACATCGCCTTCAAACTGTTCAAAATGCTGCAGCTAGGATGATCCTAAACTTACCTAGGCTCTCATCAGTGACCCAAGCTAGGAAGGACCTCCACTGGCTTCCTATACAAGCCAGAATTTCCTTCAAGATCATTTGTCTTACACACAAAGCTCTGTTTGGTGCTGGTTCGGAAGGCATAAGAACCCTCATCAGCCCCTACATCCCTAATAGAACACTTCGGTCATCCTCGAAAAATCTTCTTGTTGTCCCCAGATTTAAAAAAAACTAGATGGGCTGGCCGAGCCTTTTCCACCATCGCCCCAAAACTATGGAATAGTCTCCCTCTTGAACTGTCTAGCCAACCCTCCCTGACGATTTTCCAGAAGCACTTGAAGACTTGGCTCTTTTCTCAGGCCTACTAAACCTACCTCCTGTATTATCTGCCTGCTTGTCCCTATCTCCATGTAGTTATGCACCTTGATGCCTCCGGGCTAAGTTCGCGCAATATAAGTCTCATTCCATGATACTGGCCCATGCATCTTCCCTTTGAGAGCTCTAGCGGCATACTTGAATTGAGCCAGTTTATCTGACTGTGGAACATTTTGTTACTGAGGCACATCTTATGCCCCAGTCACAGGGATACAGGCATAACCCATGCTGATCTTGCAGATAAGATCACCAACTATGGTAGTTCTCGGCACGACCCTCAGCCAAAAAAACAAACGGCACTCTAAGAAGTGCAAAAAAGGAAAAACAAGGCAGGCCTTTCCCATCTATGCACCCAGGATCCTGAACAACCTCCCTGTATCTAATAGGACCACCCCAACACTGCTCCAATTCAGAAAAGAGTTGAAGATGTACCTCTTTAAACATCACTACATCACAATGCAATATTACTACACAAACCAGCCACTTCTCCCATCACTCATTGACTCGTGCTGGTCTTTGGCCCTTTACGGTAGTCTGATGCCTTCTGCGATAAAATATATCCGCCTGAATACAGGGTACGGATACCTACATATAGTGCCTGGGATGGCACCTTCCTTTTTCCTATCCAGTCTGGCCAAAAGCTATTCACCAAATCAAATACCTACATAAAACTATATATCTATCCATCCATCTATCTATCTATCTATCCATCTTGTGAACCCACCCAGGGCCCCGATGACTGGAAGTCCTATCCTCTAAAGATAGGCACACCATCATCACTTCGTGATAAACAGGTGTCACCTGGGGTATATTACAGTCCACATGCAAACATTACCCTAACGGCATTTGTCAAAGGCCACGGCGTTATAACCTATGACGCCTTAGGCAAATGTTTCCTTTCTGGCTATGCGTGCTGCACATCTTGGAATTTCCGTACCGGTGCTAGAACGTTAAAAGCAGTCTTCGGGATTAAATTATGGGTAACTCGTGATGGCGGAAGGTCATGGTTTCCAGAGGATTCTAGACACCGAGACACAACTTTCCCAGACGTTTTTTTGATTAATCACGATTTACAGACATGTAAATACAATTAGGAGTGCCAACACAGAACCAAACATTACCATGGACAACCTAATGCATTCTGGGGACTGTAATCTTGGTTCCACGCTTTTCTATGGTTCGTCAGCTGATCCAGTTGAACTAACACACCCGAAAAAACGAGCGCAAAAAGAAAAGACTGGCACAGTGAATCCGTGAGGACATGAAGTCATCAAATCTATGAAAGGCCACAACCTGAAACAAGGCACCAACCTGACATGGATTCAGGCAAAAGGGGACACCGTGGGAGTTAAAAGACTCATTATCCATTTCTGGACTTTGATTTTAAATATCACATCGGGATCGGGTAGGTTGATTCATTTGACTACTTTAAAATGCACCAAGACTACAACTCCCAGAATGCATTGAGCTATAAAATGCAAAAGGTCTGCAATAGAAAAGTGGAGTCTCAATGACCTGGAACAATCTGGTCACCCCATTTAAAATGGGATACACACAACTTCAAGATCCACAATGCAAAGAGAAAAAAACAGACTGGCAAATCTTTCACGGAAACTATAAGTAGACTATCAATCAGGGTTACCAGAGAAAAAGGTCAGTTTATCAGTATAGCATTAAACTATATATCGTATTTGCCTTCCTGGTCTCAAAATGTAAATGCGAAGGATAAAGACAGAAAGAAACGCTAATTGCACAAAACGACCAAAAGCAATGTTCCAAAAACAAAGCGAACTCCAGAAACACGACTTGTACAATAAACGACAGTACCTTCAAGTTAACTTTCACAAATCTCCTGACGCCCAGACACCACTAGCTTTTGCCTTCCTCGAAAAACGCGACTTTTACGCCCTCAGCAAAATTAATAATTGCCAGCAGCCTGTAAAAAAAAAATACTGGCCGGCCCCTTTCAAACCAAATGCTAACACCTGTGCATCACATTCACCGCCTGTTTTCTCTCTCACTCAGACACCGCTGCTTTTGCAAATGGACAGATAACTTTGACCGTCGACAGGGAGGCCTACCTACACATGCTGTATTTTCATTTATTTACCAATCATATTACCGGCTTTTATCAAAACCAACGAGTTATTAGTGGGGAATGCACCCTGGTTATCAGGAGGCTGCAAATCAAAGCAGGGCTGGATTTTTTTTGTTAATGTTTTTTTTTTTACGCGTAAACCATCAAGATAAGGTTACCAAATGATTCCATGCACGTGCACACGTCAATCCACTGCACACCCAGAATATATTATTTAACACTTTGGATGTATCACCATGTACCACTGACTACACAACTCCGCGATCAGGGTTGTGACTTCACACACACACGAGTAGGCATCTCCTCGTTCTCCAAACTGGAGTGTTCTTTTATCAGTTCTTTAATGTTTCATGTATTTGGGGATGCAACATTCTTTGATAGTTTTTGCAATATTTGTATTTTTACCTCTTCTGTGCAATATTTGTATTTTTACCTCTCTTCTGTTATATGTTCAGCCGGCGGCATATTTTCTTTTCTAATAAATGATTCCATGCAACAAAGAAGATGGTATTTCAGCTATGTCTTGTCTTTTAGCGTAGTAATGCATTCTGGGAGTTGTAGTCCCGGATCACTTCAGCGGAGTCAATAGAACTAACACAGATGAAAACAATAGGTCAGAGTGGAGAGAAAGGGAAGCCCTTTTCTGCTCTGACGGCATCGTGGGGTTAGGGGTGGAGGGATTGCGTTTTAGAGAGCCAGAGGTGGGTCTTGGGGTGTGACAAGTTTATTTACTTGGTAAATCAATGTATTCAATTTGATCCATTTTAAGATCTGCAAGCTATATTAAAATGCAATAAAGTCACATGGATACACATTTAGTAAAACCTATGCTCAAATACTGCCCCCATTTGCCCCCTCCCTCTAAGAAAACCCTCTTCCCCTTACACACTGCACTTTCTGCTCACTCGCTGCTCTGCCCCCTTTACTCACATTACTCACACACTACTATCTCTGATTCATGCTCATTCTGTTGACACGTAACCACCTGTGCTCTCAGCCCCTTCAGCTCGCACACTGACCCAATTGTCATTTTAGGGATTTTGGGGGACCCGGGAAAGGATACATTTGAATTTCATTACCCATTTTCTACTAAATGTGGTGCAGCACGCACAATTTAATTCGTTGTATTTATTTATTTCTTAACCTAGCTCCGATGGTCCGTATGCCGGAGTTTACTACCCCCGTCCTGGGCACTCCCCCGCCCCACCACCCCTCAGCACTCCCTCCAGGAGCTCCTACTGAGTGGTGGCAGTAAAAATGTAGGGAAACGACATAGACAGATCAAAGAGAGAGCAAGTTCACTTTCACAACGGATCCTTGGCAGGTGGGGGGGCCCACCTTGGGCAATTGCCCACTTTGCCCATGCCTTAAAACGTCTCTGTCATCCCAGTACCTCCTGCCCGCACCCTGCCCCCTTTGTTCACACATTGCCCTCTTTCTTCACACATTACCCCCTTTGTTCACACATTGCCCCCTTTGTTCACACATTGCCCCCTTTGTTCACACATTGCCCTCTTTCTTCACACATTGCCCTCTTTGTTCACACATTGCCCCCTTTGTTCACACATTGCCCTCTTTCTTCACACATTGCCCCCTTTGTTCACATATTGCCCCCTTTGTTCACACATTGCCCTCTTTCTTCACACATTGCCCCTCTGCTCACACACTGCCCCTTTTGCTCTCATATTGCTTTCTGTCATAACAGCACCTATGACGCTGCAGCACCCCGTCCATGTTGTCATTCACACACTTGGTGATGAATTATGCCCGTGGCTCTCGTGAGGAGGCCAGTGAATCCTACAGTAGGGTTGCACCTTACATGTCTGCATGCGGTAATTTCTGCTGCATCTATCATCGGATTGCGAGTCTGAGCATCTCTGGCATGTTCGCAGCTTGGCCAGCGGATCATCATATTGACAAACGTCAGGGTGATATCTGCTTTGGCCTCATATTCTACTAACGGAGGAGTGGCCACCTGGATGACGGTGTTCAGCTAGCCCTATGTCTAGAATAGGCCAATGGAAGGCAGAAATATATTGGCATAAATATTTACCCTACAAAGAGACGCATATCGGTCAATACACCTGTATATGCCTCCTGTAGTCAGGCCTTTAGTACCTTTTTAATATACCTGGGATACCACCAAAATAAAGGACACTTTTGCGGTCTACGCTAAGGTATTTTTAATGAGTTAGCTGGATGACTGTATTAGCCAGACAGATATATCTAAGAACTCCCTCGGGTAAGCCCCAGCCCGAGGTTGAGTCCACCCTACCACATTACCAGGGTGGGACGAGGTGGCAAATGACGAAGCATGTCACATTACGTAAGTGAGCCATCCTCGTCCAATTCTTCAATACGGCGTCTTGGTAACAGGTCGACGTGGACAGACGTAGTCTTAACAAGGCCAGACTGTTATGCCTCCTGGGAGTCAACCATCGCATTGACTCATCTTGATCGCTTGACTTTTGGAAATATCATTGTGCAGTTTGAAAAGCTATCGTCTTTTTTCAAGAAACATGGCGTACACAAATTCAATCTATAGGATGTATTGCCAGAAGTGATCAGTCGTAGACAGTACCTCGGCAAGTATTGATGCTTCGTAATTTTAAAAGTTTTGAGACATCACCGTAATCGGATCGACAAGTGAATCTTTCCACGTGTTTACAGCTATGAAACGTGCCCTGAGGAAGCCCCTTGCGTGGAGAAACGCGTTGACTGTCCTGAAACATAATTTTACAGTCTGTGTGACGAAAATAAATAAAGATTCATCACTGTGAAACCAAGGAAGATCTGGGATCTGATTGATATAGTGTGCACTGATGCACTAAATATTTGTTTTGTTGCCTCTCTGTGCCTTTTGTTTTGCCTATTGATGTTAAGATCCTTTGGCAGTGGATCAATGTGGTGGGCAACATCCACAATTGAATAATCGTACAAATGATTGTATAGCTAGGTGGTGCGGCTCTTAAATATCCCTTACTGCTTCTTGTCCTGTTGAGATCACATTACGTAAGTGAGCCATCCTCGTCCAATTCTTGGAAGTAGGTAGCGATAGGGGTAATGTCAACACATCTCTCACTCATGTCTCTCTAAAATAGCACACTGAGTTAAGCACCAGGGTGTCATGTAATTTGTGTGGTTTGATAAAAATCAATATAACATAACACAGAACAATAGAACCAGTCTAGCCTGTTATAGGTCAATACCACTGTTGGATACTTGTTTGTCCTTCTACAAACATGGGCAATAGAGGCAGGGATATTGTACTTGTCATTGTTCAAATATGGTATTGCCAAAAATCAACAAGCTGGCATTCGTTGATCTAAATTGCACATTTGAGAATGTCGATTCACAAAAAAAGGGGCGAGGAAGAGGATAAACTGGGTCGACCTGCTTTACAAGTAACTCATTCCCAAAATAAAGAAACCTAGTTTTGTCATGAACAAAGATAAAAACTCTCCACTAGAAAAGAAAAAACAAAGTTTTTCTTGCAAAACCCTCATCCATCAGATTTACCCCTTGGTGGCATGCTCCATCATTGGGTCCATCCCGATCCGCTACGGATCAGGCATGCTGCGACTTACTAATTGTGTGGTGCACAATTTTTCCTATACAATAATAAAAAGATGACATTAAATGGGGAGAGTAGGGGTGGTGGTGTAGTTTAAAAATACCTGGCTGGTAGGTATACCATATTTTATTCCTACCTCCAGGGGGTAAAAGATGTGCATGTCTAGGGGAAGAACAGCAATAAAAATACGTATGTGGGCTCACAAAAGACGGTGAACATTTTTTGCTCATATGGAGTCTCTTTTGACTGTTTTTTAAGATGGACTCCATTGCCAAAAACAAGAACTGGCAAAGAAAATAGGTATGGCCTTGGCCACCAGTAATTGGCTTTGCCAATTCAGGTTTTTTCATGGTTCTTTCAACAACATTTTTTTGTAGAAAAAGCTGCTTTGCTCTCTTCAATCTAAAAAAAAAACATAGGCTAAAAACAGAAATATATGTTTTGGTTCCAAAAAGCACACATTGCTATAGTAGTCCCTGGCACTTAAGGAAGTTTTTTTGTGTGTGGATGAGCTTCTTGTAAAAAGGGCAGAATGCTTTCACTAGCACTGAAGCTAGCCATAGGCTGAAATGGGCTGACCCAGTGCCCCATGCCATGTGCTGAAATCGGCTGAATAAATATGTGAATTGTATTGCACTGTATTGTAACATTTATATAGCGGTTACTAACCTTGTGTGTGGCACAGAAGCTCTTGCATAAATCTGTAGCATGCTATGTCGCATTGGTTTGGGGTTTGTAAAGGTGTTTTCTTTGTTGTGATCCAATGCATGTAGTGTTTCCATATTGTGTGTGATGAACGCCGAGGCTTGGTTATCGTGTTATGTGACACAGTGTTTAGCAGTGTGGTGGATGAAGAGGTGTGGCAGACAGGCATGCAGTTTACGCTTTTCAGTACACTGGAGTTGACGAAAATGTTTGCGGTGCACAAAACACTAGTGGGTCTTAATGGCATCCTACAAGAGGTAATGCAAACCTTCACCTACACACCAGCATAAATCTGTCAAACTGCAAGCTGGATATGGTAGATATAGGTGTGCGCCTTCTCATATGCTTCATAAGGGAATAGAGCCTGGCAAGGACTAAGGGGCATATTAGCAAGAAGCTCGTTAAAATTATCGCTGTTTTAGCGGCAGGAAGCTGCTGCTAAAGTAGCGATAATGGGCTCGATAATATGCGCAATAAAATTCCAATAGAAGTCCAGGTTAGATGTCCTGCACGTTTTACCTGGGCTTCTATTGGAATTGTATAGCGCATATTATTAAGCCCATTATCGCCGCTTTAGCGGCAGTTTCTGGCCGCTAAAACAGCGATAATTTTAACGAGCTTCTTGTTAATATGGCCCTAAGTGCTGGTAAAAGTAAGCATTTTTGTGTCCTTTGAGTCCTATTAGTCCCCCTCAGATGATGCTGCTGGTGGTAACATGCCAGGGTTGGCATCTGTGATGCAGTAACAAAGTGGTGACTTAAAGTGCTTTTTAATTTATATATTACCAAAGTATCTTAATAATGGGCTCCCGCTTATACATCCACTCATTCTTCAATATGTAAAAGATATTTAAACTTTACAGAAACACACAGTCACTGGATGATGTCAAATGAGATGTCATCAGTGATGTTATTTGAGATGTCATCAGTGATGTCATCCGTGATGTCAAATGACCATATCATGAATGATGTAATATGTGACATCATCAGCAGTGGATTGCGGGTGAGCGAAATATAGTTAGTACAACTAACTATATAGGAGCAATTTCAATGGTTTTTTAAATGCTAATTCCTAACTATATAAGGCCTGAAACCTATGGTTTTTTAAGTTAATTTGCAAGGTTTATAAAATGCTAATTCCTAACTATATAAGGCCTGAAACCTTTGGTTTTTAAGTGAATTTGCAAGGTTTTTTAAATGCTAATTCCTAACTATATAAGGCTTGAAACCTATGGTTTTTTCACTGAATTTGCCATGTTTTTTAAATGCTAATTCCTAACTATATCATGCGTGAAACCTATATTTTTTTTCAATAAAATTTCAAAGGTTTTGTAAATGTTAATTCTATTAGCGGATAACGTTTATATATGTTATTATCCTTCTGGGACCACCTGAGCAGCCATCTTGTTTCTCAGGAGAAGTGAGGCACAAGAGAGCACAAAACAAGAGTGGAAAACGCGAAAAGGGGGCAGGGTTGAGACCCCCTGACCCCCTAGCCCTTCTCAGGGGGTCCCAGAAGGACCACCAAGTGCAAAACAAATTTCTTTTTTTTAAAATCGCGGGGTACGCGCGGGGTACGCGTACGGTGCGCGTACCCCGTGATTTTTTTTTTTTTTTTTACCTTGGGGGTCCTTTTGGGACCCCCTGAGAAGAGCTAGAGGGTTGGGGGGTCTCTACCCTGTCCCCTTTTTGTGTTTTCCACTCTTGTTTTGGGCTCTCTTGTGCTTCAGTTCTCCTGAAAAACAAGATGGTGGCCAACACTTCCTGGTTTGGACAGTTTGGAATGTTGACAGTCGACTGCCAGTCAATCAGAAACTCGCTCGCGCACGTAAGGGTATGTGCACATACGCGTACGGTATGCGTACCGTACGCGTATGGTGCGCGTACGGTGAGCGCATATAGATATATAATTTGATCAAATTAAATTTTCTCAACAACTACTGGAGGGATTTTTACCAAATATAGAAAAGGCACTACTGCATACCTGTCCCTACCATTTTGCCAAGTTTGGTGTAATTTCGTTCAGCCGTTCGGGCTGTAGCCGTGTCTAAAGGTCCCAAAGAAAATGCCATTTGAAAAATTTTAAATTAAATTTTCTCAAGAACTACTGGAGGGATTTACACCAAACATACAAAAGGCACTGCTGCATACCAGTCCCTACCATTTTGCCAAATTTGGTATAATTCCGTTCAGCCGTTCGAGCTGTAGCCTTGTCAGAATGTCCCTATGGAAATTAACATTAGGAAAACATATTATGGGACCCCCCTTTTTCTCGGCCCCCACTTGACGAATCCCCCCGAAACCTTCAGGGAAGGAGCGGAGCGCAGCGAGGCAAATTTAAGGAAAATTACAGGCAGATCCCTCAATTGGCGCCAAAGTTATTCCCAATAGAATGTTCGGAATTTCCCATGGTAACTAGGTCCTAGCTATAAATACCTAGCGGAAGGCTGTCGAAACGCGTTGGTTAATTTGATTTTGAAACCCCATGGATTAAGAAATAAAACAAGAACTTTAATCGCAGTGGATTGATGATTCTGTTTGTTTTTGCGACTCCATGCTTCCCCCGAAGTGGGAAATCTTTGCTGAGATTGACAGCAGTTGGGCTCATCTGCAGGAGTAACGCGGCCATAAGCAGCAGCGCCTAACGGGAGAGGAAGGGAGCCATTCGGTAGATTATATATATATGTATATATATATATATATATATATATATATATATATATATATATATATATATATATATATATATATATATATATATATATATTCACAGAAAAAACCATAGGTTATAGTGGATATATAGTTAGGAATTTGCATTTACAAAACCTTGAAAATTCAATGAAAAAACCATTGGTTTTAGGCCATATATAGTTAGGGATTTGCATTTACAAAACCTTATTTTACTCGCATAAAACCATTGAAATTCCATATATAGTTATAAGCGCTAACTATATATCGCGCACCCGCAATCCACTGCTGATGATGTCACATATTACATCATTCATGACATGGTTAGTGACATCACTGATGACATCACTGATGACATCTCAAATGACATCACTGATGACATCACTGATTACAACATCCAGTGACTGTATGTTTCTGTAAAGTTAAAATATGTTTTACATATTGAAGAATGAGTGGATATATAAGTGTCTGGATGAAGGATTTACTAGGTGCATGACTGACTGATTGAGTGAGTGATTAAATGTGTCTCACTGAGTGCATGGGTTAGTGAGTAAACTGTTTTAATTTGTGCATCATTATATCTGTTGTTCGACAAACTGCTGCATATGTTGATCAGTAGCTATATGAGTAACTGTATGGGTTATTGATTGGTTGTCCAAGTATTTGTATGGGAAACTGAGTGTGTGTGTATGGGTGGCTGGGAGGTGTGTGACTCTGTACATAGATGTGTGAGTAGTTGATTCACTATATGTATAGATTCAAAAGTGCATGTGCAAACAGCTGTATGGGCGGTTGACTGTGCATGAGTGTATTAGTGAGTGAATGGATATCTCAGTACTACATGTCAAATTAAGTACATATATAAAACACAGTACATGTGAGAGTTGACATCTATAAATAACTGTGCATAAGAGCCAGTGAATGTGTGAGTGGCTGTATGGATCATTGTGAACATGTATCAGAGATTGTATAAGAGAGTAAAGTAAATATGTGTTAGTACATGTTTGAATAAGTAAGGTGTGTATAACTGTATAGTTGAGAAAATGGAGGTGTGATAGATTTTTGGCATAACTGACTAGGTGTGTGAGTAACTCCATGGATGAGTGACAGTCTGTGACTGTCTGTTTACACTGATTGTATCTAAGGTTATATTAGAGTCTGAAAAGGTTCATGGTATTATCACATGAATGATATCATCAGTGATGTTATCAGTCATGTCAAATAAGATGTTTTCAGTGATGTCATCAGTGATGTCATTTGAGATGTCATCAGTGATGTCATCAGTGATGTCACTAACCATGTCATGAATGATGTAATATGTGACATCATCTGCAGTGGATTGCGGGTGCGCGATATATAGTTAGCGCTTATAACTATATATGGAATTTCAATGGTTTTATGCGAGTAAAATAAGGTTTTGTAAATGCAAATCCCTAACTATATATGGCCTAAAACCAATGGTTTTTTCATTAAATTTTCAAGGTTTTGTAAATGCAAATTCCTAACTATATATCCACTATAACCTATGGTTTTTTCTGTGAATTTCATTGGTTTTTTAATAGCAAATATTAAAAGCTTTAAAATGTCAAGTACGTGATAGATAAAAACATTTTCGTATTCATGCACGCTGATGTGCTTTGAACGCTGCACCCCCCCCTCCCCTCTTTTCTCTTAGTAGTACTCTCTCTTTGCAGATAGTGAACGGTAGTTAACGCAGGCCTTTGCCCCTGTTGTAATCCGTCGTGCCTGCTTGTCTCTCCATTTGATTGATTGTTATCCAAGCATTTACTGTTTTAGAATTGGTTCTCTTTGGATCATTCTCTATTTACAAACAAGCACAAAGTCGCAATACTCTGTTTAGTCTTTGCAGATAGTGAAAAATCGTGTAAAAAAATAAAAGTAATCGAGCAAAATCAGTAGGCCACTAATTGGATCTCTTTTTGACCTCGCTAAAATAGAAATATTAGGAACAACCCTTCATGAGAAATACGAAAATAGTGAGATGAACTGAGCTCCACACCATGAGGGCTGCAAGACAGCTCGACTCCGTCACCCACCCCGCCCAAAATAACGACAAACCCTATGCAAATATTAAAAATATAGACAACACACCAGCAAAGAAACAGGGTAAAACATTTTATTAAATAACTATTTACATAACTATTTTATACTTTTTATTGCCCGATCCGGCTAGCTCAATCGATCGAGCATGAAACTCATGCACTCTGATAGCAAGCGTTGCTACTGATGCTATGCAGACCAAAACTGGTTTTCAGTTTGTACATTTTTCTAGATTTTTCAATCCAAGGTTGGTTGACTTTTTAGAACGATGGCTTCAGATTTTCAACATACGGTGTGGTGGCGCGGACTGGGAGGGGGCGCTTCGCTCCTGCCCCCTCCCCAAGTAAGATTTTCATACGTGAAAGTACGTTAATGGTTTTGGTCCCTGAGTTGCTTCAATGTCACTGCCATTCTCAAATGGCATAAGTTCTGGATGTTGGGTGCCATAGTTAAGAGTTCTGAGCAGTGCTTGTAACACTGTCTGAAGCTTATTTCCAACTACTGCAGCTTCACTATTCTCAAAGTAAGTGAGTGTCGTTTGTGGACCTGACTGCATTAGAAAACAATGTGATATGTTACCTTCCTAAACAGCTTGATGGAGGCCCCTGAGGGGCGGTGTGATGGCCATGGACTCGGAGAAGACGCTTGGCTCCGACACCCTCCCCAAGTCTTATAGCACTGGTGTAGCCTGAGATCGCCCCCGACATAGGCGGCCGGCTCCCGGGGTCCGGCGGAACTTTTTGCCTTTTGATGACTCTTCAATTCTGGACCTTGTCCCACAATCCGTTTGACCTGAAGACACGCTGTAGTGGGGCGCCCCTTTACCGTTTCAGTTGCCATTCCGCCCGCTTTTGCTACACTGTGCCTCTTCCGCCATTCAGCTGTTTACCGCCCGCTCTTGCGACTACAGCGTCTCGCTCATCATGTAGTTGAGTTGCTCCCGCTCTTGCGGTGCAGCGATAGGCGGCTGCCACAGGACTCTCAAAATGGCGGCCGGCTCTTCGGTTTTGGGCCTGGTCCACTAAAATGGCCCTGGGACACCTTTGAACTCGGACGCTTCCCTGATAGGGCTTGGGTCCCATTCTCGAAAGCGTCCCCTCAGCCGTGAAGATTCTACAAAAGTCTTGGGGGCCCCCGACTACCGCAGGCTTCTGGTGGGGAGCGGCTGCCATGATTGCTCGTGGAATGGCCACGACGGAGCTACGAGATGGTAGTGCTCTCATGCTGACGCCAGCTTTAGTCTGAAACATCCAGAAACACTGTAGACTACCAATTCGATCAGTTCCGGTAGCGCCCCAACATGACCCGGAAGAGAAGAACTTGCCCTCCCCTCTTTGACTGATGGTTCTTGTTGCCTGTCCCCTCTGTTGTCATTTAACAGAACTTTTTGGACTGCTGAAAGGGGGTGTGTTCCGAACGCTGGTTGGTGGAGACATTTTGACTATATTCTTGACCTACGTTGTCGCGTAATGCGTTATATGACACGCCGCGTTAGCGCACCCGGAAGTGATCCGAGGCGCGGCGCGCAGCGCGTAACGTAAGCATAACAGGTCATGTGACTTGTTAATAAAACTTTTCATTGGTTCATTTTACTTTTGTTATTTTAATGATGAAAAGCTTGGTCATATGACCTAAAAATTACGCTTTTTATTGTTTTCGAACATTATTTTTTTTTAAACATATGTTATAATATTCCAGGCTAATGTACTTTCCCGGAAAATTTACAACTATCCTGCAAGTAAAATATATTCCTTTTTCGAGAAAAAGGGCGTTTCTTCCTTCCATGACGGAGCCGTTGAGTAAAAGAGATTCGGCCTGCTGTCTTAGTCGCCGATACGCCTGATTATCAGATTCTTATCAATCACTTTATGTTGCAGGAATGAAAAACACAACTGCCCTTGACCATTTATCTTTACTGCGTACCTACATATTATACCTTTTATCCGTCATGTAATTGGACTGCTTTATTTCACTTGCCTTTTACTGATTCGAAAACAGTGACTAAAAGTAAAAACTTTACCAATGTAAATACTACTACCGTGTTTTGTTTTAAAAACCTTTATTGTGAAAATGTCAGTATACAAATACGGGCCTATAACCACGTGGGCCGGCCACGGAGCAAACTGAAATCGTATATGATGAGGAGACATTTACACTGTAGAGGAACGTAACGAGCGGGCCATTAGGTTGCAAGAACAAAGGTGTCTAACAGTTGCGGAATCGGTGAACGTACATTTTGTAATTAAAATACGACAGGGCCACTTACAATAACATTTTCTAGATATACATTTGCGGGCAAAGAGTTACGAGTCCCATTTATACCGGCGCCATTTTGGGCGAGGCCGGGCAGGTCCAAGATATAGTCAAAATGTCTCCACCAACCATCGGCCAGACCAGAACCCCTTTCGGCCCTTTATGCTACAAGATGGTGTCTTCCATTCAGAAAATATTGTTGGCAGCATTTTGAAAGGAAACAGAAACAGCCGTTCTCCTAGTGAGTTTCACATTGTTACATTTAGGAAGAATGTTAAAGAGTAGTATGTGGAAAATCTCAAGCCATTTTTCTACAAACTCTCAATCAGACTTGGATGGAAAAAAAAATCCTGAAGAATGTACAAACTGAAAACCAATTTTTGTCTGTATAGCATCAACAGCAACGCTTGAGTCAGCTTTGTGTCAAGCCGCCATTTTCATTCAATCAATAGCCTCCCCCTGCACACATTCAGGGACCTGGTCGTGTCTTCAGATGAAACGGATTGTAGGAAAAGAAGCAGAAAGGAAAAGGAAAAAAGTTCCGCCGGACCTCGGGAGCCGGCCGCCTATGTCATGTGCGACCTTTGGCCACACCAGGGCAATAGTGAAGCTGCAGCAGGTGCAAATAAGCTTCAGACAGTCTTACAAGCACTGCTCAGAACTCTCAACTGAGGCACTCAACATCCAGGACTTGCCATTCGGATCTTGGCGCCTTGTGCTGGTTCCGACCTATTCACACATCGGTCCACTACTGACATCACCTCATAAGCCAACGGGGCACCCCACGCCGACTTTCGGCGCAGCATTGTAGGATGGCCACACCAGTGCGGCAACTTGCTGGACACAACCTCGGTGCCATCCGGATCTCGGCGCGTTCGAGTCACTGTACCGCAAGAGCGGGAGAAACTCAGCTGGACACGCCGTCTTTCGGCGCAGCATTGTAGGATGGCCACACCAGTGCGGCAATTTGCTGGACACCACCTCGGTGCCATCCGGATCTCGGCGCGTTCGAGTCACTGTACCGCAAGAGTGACCGCAACTCAGCTGGACACGCCGTCTTTCGGCGCAGCATTGTAGGATGGCCACACCAGTGCGGCAATTTGCTGGACACCACCTCGGTGCCATCCGGATCTCGGCGCGTTCGAGTCACTGTACCGCAAGAGTGACCGCAACTCAGCTGGACACGCCGTCTTTTGGCGCAGCATTGTAGGATGGCCACACCAGTGCGGCAATTTGCTGGACATCACCTCGGTGCCATCCGGATCTCGACGCGTTGTGCTGCCTTCAGCCTATTCGCACATCGGTCCGCTACTGACGCCGCCTCACGTGCCAACGGATTTTCTACGCTTTTTGTAGCCCTATGCCGCATAACAGGTCATGTGACTTGTTTATAAAACTTTTCATTGGATCATTTTACTTTTGGTTTCCTAAAGATGGAAGGCTTGGTCATATGACCTAAAAATAACACTTTTCATTGGTTTAGAACATTTTTTTTTCCCAAACGATGAAAGCCCCACCTTGTTTCTGGATCATTCAGACTGAAGCTGGCGTCAGCATGAGAGCACCACCATCTCGTGGCTCCGTCGTGGTCATTCCGCGAGCAATCATGGCAGCCGCTCCCCACCGGAAGCCTGCGGGAGTCGGGGGCCCCCAAGACTTTTGTAGAATCTTCACGGCTGAGGGGACGCTTTTCGAGAATGGAGCCCAAGCCCTAGCAGGCAAGCGTCCGAGTTCCAAGGTGTCCCAGGGCCATTTCAGTGGACCAGGCCCAAAACCGAAGAGCCGTCCGCCATTTTAAGAGTCATGTGGCAGGCGCCTATCGCTGCACTGCAAGAGTGGGAGCAACTCAACAACATGGTGAGCGAGACGCTGTAGCCGCAAGAGCGGGCGCAACTCAGCTGGATGGCCGCCACCTGGGGAGGCCCGTTCACGCCGCCTCCCCCACGCCCCCCCTCCCCGGGCCGCCGCACGCAAATTTTCGGAGCAGCATTGTAGGATACCAAAACCAGTGCGGCAGTTTACTGGACATCACCTGGGTGCCATCAACATCTCAGCGCGTTCTGCTGCCTTGGGACTATTCGCACAACAGACCGCTACTGACGAGCCCTCCCCCCGCCCCACCCGGGACGCCCCACGCCAATTTTCGGAGCAGCATTGTAGGATCCCAAAACCAGTGCGGCACCCAGGGGACATCACCTGGGTGCCGTCCAGAACTCTGCACGTTGTGCTGCCTTGGGACTATTCGCACAAAAAACAGCTTCTGACCATTGTTGCTTTTTTGGGTGAAAAATGTTTAAATGTTTTTACAGTTTTTGTTCCGTTCATTATAGTTAAAAGTTAATAAAGTTTTAAAATCTAACTTTGTTGGAGTGCTATATCTGTTTAAAAAATCGGGTGAATGGGGCCTTGAATCGGGTTATTGTCATGTGTGGGCTTTGCAAGTGTACTGCTACAAGATCGGACATTTCAAACTCAAATGCACGTTCTTTTTCTTACCTTTCCGAAGCATGGACCGCAATAGCAGGCAGAGAAAGGGTGATGCACGTGTTGAACACTGCCTGGCCTGGCAAGTTGCTGGCAGTGCCCCCCCCCGCCCGCTCCTGAAAGAGGGCACACACACACCGCCGCCCCGAGTACTTCACAGATCTTTAAAAGACCATGCGCTTGTTCATGAGGCTTAAATGGTTTATCACCCCTTCTAGAACCCCTGCATCGACCCTCTGACGTTTCCTGGAAGAATTAGCACGTAACACAATACCAAGCCCTGTCAGCTGAAACCCCCGAGAAATCATGGGGCATATTATCAAGGGGGTTTATTTCCGCTTTTTTGGCTTTAAAAGCCAAAAAAAAAGGAGATAAAATTATCTCCCTATTACCAAGCTGTCGCTAACACCAGTTAGTGACAGCTAAAAGGAGATAGCGACCATCTTGGGCCCCGCTTTGCATATCAGTGATATTTATCACTAATGACATGCAAAGTGGGCGTGCCAAGATTTTAGCGACTGGAAACAGTCCCTAACCATCGCTATCTCCTATTACCAACTTTTGGAGATATTCGCGCTAAGCGCGAATATCTCCAAAACCTAACACCTGCCCTGAGCAGTTTTAGCCATGTTATCCAATGGGAAGTGGATAACATGGCTAAGAGCATTTGCTGGATAATGCATGAATATCGCGGACTTTTCAACGATATTCATGCATTGCGGCCGTTTTTTATCGCATTTGCGATAAACCTTGCTAATAGCAAGGTTTATGTGCGATAAAATTCGCCGATGTGTGGCGATAATTTTTGTCTCTAAACAAGTTAGAGACAAAAATTATCGCTAGTTGTTGGTAATATGCCCCCGGGTTTTTGCTTGCAGGAATCGGGAGGCGGGAGACTAGCACTGAAATCAGTAGTCTCACGCCTGAATCGGGAGGGTTGGCATGTCTGGATACTCTACAGCTGGGGCCATAAACTACATCCGCAGGGCTAGGTGATAGTCTAGGTCCGGCCTGGACAATCGGACACAGAGGAAGAGGAGTGTCAGAGGGTGCGGTAGTGAATAGGGTGAAAGGGAGGTGTCGGGCGGGCACAGGGTGTGATTCTCAGTGAAGAGCAGCGCAGATGGGGGGAAGTATATGGCCCATGCATGAGAGAAAGAGCGGGGGTGACCAGTGCGTGGGGGAGATGCTTGCGAGGGTGGGGAGCCATGCTGAGGATCGGCGGCGTGCAGAGAGTGGCCCTGGTCAAGGCATCTAAAATGGCTGCCGTGCACGACAAAATTGTGGCATTGGACAAAAACGCAAGATGGCGCAGACAATGTTTATCAATAAGGATTCATTTATAACAAAATATTTACTCGCAGTGACAAAATGGTGGTCAACACTTCCTGATTTCCATCGAATCGATCGTTAACAAACGTCACGCAGCAAAAAAAAAAAAAAAAGCTCACGCACAGAACAGTTTTTAGCCATGTTATCCAATGGAAGGTGGATAACATGGCTAAGAGCATTTGCTGGATAATGCATGAATATCGCTGACTTTTCAGCGATATTCATGCATTGTGGCCGATGTGCGGCGATAATTTTTGTCTCTAAACAATTAAAACGAAGCACAAAATGGCGAATTCCCGTTTCGCTACCAGTTTGCGGCCCAGTTCGCGGCCCGTGAAGCGCTTCTACCGTGAAAAATCATTTTTTTTTTATTTTCCCCACGGGACCCTTTAATAACCCCAACAACATTCCTAGGGGGTCAAGAGGGGTATACCTTGCCCCCTTTCAATAAATTCCCCCTTCGTTTTTCACCTCTTCTTCTCTCTCGATCCTACCGAGAGATAAGATGGCGGCCGCTCCGGACTGTTTAGAATGTTGACAGACACCGGAGAGCCAATCAGCTTTCTGCGCGCAAAGTTCCGTTTCGCGAAAAGTAAGCGGACCGGATCGCTGCCCGGAGCGCTGTTACAGATATATATCTTGTTTTAAACGTTAATTTCGCAAAAACTACTGGAGCACATATATTGAGACCTAGCAAAGGCACATCGGGCTAACTGTCCCTACAATTTTGCCAAGTTTCGTGCAAATCCATTCAGCCGTTCGAGCTAAAAGTGAGTCCAACCGCCCTATTGAAATTAACATGGGGAAAACGCGTTTTGGGACCCCCCTTTTTTCTCGGCCCCCCCTTGATGAAACCCCCCCAAATCTTCAAGGTCTGCTCAGAAACAAAATGTGCCATTTTCCTGAAAATTTCAGCCGATTCCGTCCACAAACGCCAAAGTTATTAGACATAGAATTTTCAAAAATCCCATAGGGAAAAAATCCTAACTATATATACCTACTGGCGATAGCCAGTAGGTAATATATATATATATATATATATATATACATATATATATATATATATATATATATATATATATATATATATATATATATATATATATATATATATATATATATATATATATATATTACCTACTGGCGGTCGCCAGTAGGTATATATAGTTAGGATTTTTTCTCTATGGGATTTTTGAAAAGTTTATGTCTAATAACTTTGGCGTTTGTGGACGGAATTGGCTGAAATTTTCAGGAAAATGGAAAATTTTGTTTCTGAGCAGCCCCTGACAATTTGGGGGGGTTTCATCAAGGGGGGGCCGAGAAAAAAGGGGGGTCCCAAAACGCGTTTTTCCCATGTTAATTTCCATAGGGCGGTTGGCCTCACTTTTAGCTCGAACGGCTGAATGGATTTGCACGAAACTTGGCAAAATTGTAGGGACTGTTAGCCCGATGTGCCTTTGCTAGGTCTCAATATATGTGCTCCAGTGGATTTTGAGTAATTTAGGTTCAAAAAAAGATATATATCTGGGCGGAGCCTAACCACACATCTTATCTGATTGGCTGTCAGCACTTCATCCAAGAAGTGTTGGCAGCCATCTTGGGACCAATATACATGATAGCACCTCATTAAAAAGCATTGTAGTTAATAGAGGGTTTTAGGACTTTAGTTACATTATAAATCATTTGTTGATGGTACCATACTCGTTTTAGGAATTGTGGTGGGTTCTAAGGTGATTTTACCATGTGAAAAAACCTTCTGCTGTGATATCATGAATATTGTTTGAAAGAAAACTAATATCTCATGATTTTCCCACAGTGGTTTGGAAGGGGATCTATAAGCTAAACTGAAAGCATATTTTCTATAAATTCACATTATCTTTCTCAGTCATGTGAAAATGAAGTCTGACATTCTCAGTAAAACATGTACATCCAACAAGGACAGAGACTGTCAGTTGATTCCTTTGTGTTCTACTGCAGCCTCCTAGAGTGTTCTAAAGAACAACTAGAGCGCTAACAGTCCTACTTATTACAAAGGTATGGCACACCTGAAGCCATCTTGATTGGAATAAAGTGGTAACTCTTAAAACATTTAATTTAAAAAGAAACAACATGAGGGGGTGTATTTTGCCATAGAATGTATGATTAGTGCTGCAGAATGAAAAATTAGGGCACATTTTGAGTGACTTCTCAAATCCTTTTCTATTTCATTAAAACATTCTGACATGCAGTCTCCCAAAATGGCCACCAGAGACAAAAGAGCCCAAATGTAGCCCAAATATCACCCAGATGTAGCCCAAGTATAGCCCAATGACAGAATGTCCCAGAGTGTTCTAAAGAACAACTAGAGCGCTAACAGTCCTACTTATTACAAAGGTATGGCACACCTGAAGCCATCTTGATTGGAATAAAGTGGTAACTCTTAAAACATTTAATTTAAAAAGAAACAACACGAGGGGGTATATTTTGCCATAGAAAGTATGATTAGTGCTGCAGAATGAAAAATTAGGGCACATTTTGAGTGACTTCTCAAATCCTTTTCTATTTCATTAAAACATTCTGTCATGCAGTCTCCCAAAATGGGCACCAGAGACAAAAGAGCCCAAATGTAGCCCAAATATCAACCAGATGTAGCCCAAGTATAGCCCAATGACAGAATGTCCCAGAGTGTTCTAAAGAACAACTAGAGCGCTAACAGTCCTACTTATTACAAAGGTATAGCACACCTGGAGCCATCGTGATGGGAATAAAGTGGTAACTCTTAAAACATTTAATTTAAAAAGGAACAAAATGAGGGGGTATATTATGCAATAGAAGGTATTATTAGTGCTGCAGAAAGAAAAATTAGGGCACATTTTGAGTGACTTTTCAAATCCTCTTCTATTTCATTAAAAAATTCTGACATGCAGTCTCCCAAAATGGCCACCAGAGACAAAAGAGCCCAAATGTAGCCCAAATATCACCCAGATGTACCCCAAGTATAGCCCAATGACAGAATGTCCCAGAGTGTTCTAAAGAACAACTAGAGCGCTAACAGTCTTACTTATGACAAAAGTATGGCACACCAGAAGCCATCTTGATTGGAATGAAGTGGTAAGTCTGAAAACACTCTATTTAAAAAGGAACAACATGAGGGGGTTAATTTTGCCATAGAAAGTAGGATTAGTGCTTCAGAAAGAAAAATTAGGGATCATTTTGAGTGACTTCTCAAATCCTCTTCTATTTCATTAAAAAAATTCTGACATGCAGACTGAAACATGCACTTTGAATACCAGCAGCAGACGTCCCTGGTGAGCAGTAGCTTTACTACAGTGATCTAATGTGCAACTAGAGTGCTAACATTCAAAATTTATGGCAAATGTGTGACACATCTGAATGCCTTCTTGATGGAACCAAAGTAATATATATATATATATATATATATATATATATATATATATATATATATATATATATATATATATATATATATATATATATATATATATATATATATATATATATATATATATATATATATATATATATATATTACCTACTGGCTATCGCCAGTAGGTATATATAGTTAGGATTAATTCCCTATGGGATTTTTGAAAATTCTATGTCTAATAACTTTGGCGTTTGAGGACGGAATCGGCTGAAATTTTCAGGAAAATGGCACATTTTGTTTCTGAGCAGCCCCTGAAAATTTGGGGGGGTTTCGTCAAGGGGGGGCTGAGAAAAAAGGGGGGTCCCAAAACGCGTTTTTCCCATTCATTTTTCCATAGGGCGGTTGGACTCACTTTTAGCTCGAACGGCTGAATGGATTTGCACGAAACTTGGCAAAATTGTAGGGACTGTTAGCCCGATGTGCCTTTGCTAGGTCTCAATATATGTGCTCCAGTAGTTTTTGAGAAATTAACGTTCAAAACAAGATATATATCTGTAACAGCGCTCTGGGCAGCGATCCGGTCCGCTTACTTTTTGCGAAACGGAACTTTGCGCGCAGAAAGCTGATTGGCTCTCCGGTGTCTGTCAACATTCTAAACAGTCCGGAGCGGCCACCATCTTATCTCTCGGTAGGATCGAGAGAGAAGAAGAGGTGAAAAACGAAGGGGGAATTTATTGAAAGGGGGCAAGGTATACCCCTCTTGACCCCCTAGGAATGTTGTTGGGGTTATTAAAGGGTCCCGTGGGGAAAATAAAAAAAAAATGATTTTTCACTGTAGAAGCGCTTCACGGGCCGCGAACTGGGCCGCAAACTGGTAGCGAAACGGGAATTCGCCATTTTGTGCTTCGTTTTAATTGTTTAGAGACAAAAATTATCGCCGCACATCGGCCACAATGCATGAATATCGCTGAAAAGTCAGCGATATTCATGCATTATCCAGCAAATGCTCTTAGCCATGTTATCCACCTTCCATTGGATAACATGGCTAAAAACTGCTCTGTGCGTGAGCTTTTTTTTTTTTTTTTGCTGCGTGACGTTTGTTAACGTTCGATTCGATGGAAATCAGGAAGTGCTGACCACCATTTTGTCACTGCGAGTAAATATTTTGTTATAAATGAATCCTTATTGATAAACATTGTCTGCGCCATCTTGCGTTTTTGTCCAATGCCACAATTTTGTCGTGCACGGCAGCCATTTTAGATGCCTTGACCAGGGCCACTCTCTGCACGCCGCCGATCCTCAGCATGGCTCCCCACCCTCGCAAGCATCTTCCCCACGCACTGGTCACCCCCCCTCTCTCTCTCATGCATGGGACATATACTTCCCCCCATCTGCGCTGCTCTTCTCTGAGAATCACACCCTGTGCCCGCCCGACACCTCCCTTTCACCCTATTCACTACCGCACCCTCTGACACTCCTCTTCCTCTGTGTCCGATTGTCCAGGCCGGACCTAGGCTATCACCTAGCCCTGCGGATGTAGTTTATGGCCCCAGCTGTAGAGTATCCAGACATGCCAACCCTCCCGATTCAGGCGTGAGACTACTGATTTCAGTGCTAGTCTTTCGCTTCCCGATTCCTGCAAGGAAAAACCCGGGGGCATATTACCAACAACTAGCGGTAATTTTTGTCTCTAACTTGTTTAGAGACAAAAATTATCGCCGCACTTCGGCGAATTTTATCGCACATAAACCTTGCTATTAGCAAGGTTTATCGCAAATGCGATAAAAAACGGCCGCAATGCATGAATATCGTTGAAAAGTCAGCGATATTCATGCATTATCCAGCAAATGCTTTTAGCCATGTTATCCACTTCCCATTGGATAACATGGCTAAAACTGCTCAGGGCAGGTGTTAGGTTTTGGAGATATTCGCGCTTAGCGTGAATATCTCCAAAAGTTGGTAATAGGAGATAGCGATGGTTAGGGACTGTTTCCAGTCGCTAAAATCTTGTCACGCCCACTTTGCATGTCATTAGTGATAAATATCACTGATATGCAAAGCGGGCCCAAGATGGTCGCTATCTCCTTTTAGCTGTCACTAACTGGTGTTAGCGACAGCTTGGTAATAGGGAGATAATTTTATCTCTTTTTTTTTTGGCTTTTAAAGCCAAAAAAGCGGAAATAAACCCCCTTGATAATATGCCCCATGATTTCTCGGGGGTTTCAGCTGACAGGGCTTGATATTGTGTTACGTGCTAATTCTTCCAGGAAACGTCAGAGGGTCGATGCAGGGGTTCTAGAAGGGGTGATAAACCATTTAAGCCTCATGAACAAGCGCATGGTCTTTTAAAGATTTGTGAAGTACTCGGGGCGGCGGTGTGTGTGTGCCCTCTTTCAGGAGCGGGCGGGGGGGCACTGCCAGCAACTTGCCAGGCCAGGCAGTGTTCAACACGTGCATCACCCTTTCTCTGCCTGCTATTGCGCTCCATGCTTCGGAAAGGTAAGAAAAAGAACGTGCATTGACTTTGAAATGTCCGATCTTGTAGCAGTACACTTGCAAAGCCCACACATGACAATAACCCGATTCAAGGCCCCATTCACCCGATTTTTTAAACATATATAGCACTCCAACAAAGTTAGATTTTAAAACTTTATTAACATTTAAATATAACGAACGCAACAAAAACTGTAAATATATTTAACCATTTTTTGAAATTAACCAGAACTATAACGATAACAACAACAACAACAATAATATAACTTTTATGCCTAAATTACGCAAACATTTAGCTAATCTGCTAAAGGGGGGAGTCGCCATTTCTTTACAATAATCAATAATGAAAAATCCACATCAATAGGGTTGTCCGTTTTCTCGATGCAGCACTATAGTGCAATATACACAGCACCTGGGGTGTCAAGAGTGAACAGGTCTTTCTTTGTTCCTTAAGATGTTATCTGTGTCAACCTCTTCCGAGAATGCTGATGCGTTAGGATTTCCTTGTGTTTCTTAATAGCATTGGTGTCTGTACACTTCTTTGTCAATTCTGTCAAGATGATAACTGCTTCATAAACAGACGATATCTTTGTTTAGTCATTAGTGTTAAGTGTGTCTGAAACTACAGTGCCCTTCTGTTTTTTTTTCTTCAGGCTCCACAGAGTTTTGTGTGTTGTTCTTTTGAGCGACAATTATTCCAGAGGTTTCAGGTTCACTTGTTTTGTCCTGCAGTGAGTTAACAGCTTTAGAGAGTTCATGTTTATTTGCTATGTCCTGCTGTTTGTCAACTGCTTCAGAGACGTCAGCCTCATTTGTTATGTTTCAGTAGATCCTGGACCTGCCCGGCCGCGCCCAAAATGGCGCCGGTGTAAATGGGACTCGTAACTGCTTGTTGTGTACTGGTTGCCCAACCTTGATATCACGAGATACATATGCAGTTTTGAAGCACATGGCGGAGGCTTGTCTGCTGTAGTGGGGCGCCCCTTTATCGTTTCAGTCGCCATTCCGCCCGCTTTTGCTACACTGTGCCTTTTCCGCCATTCAGCTGTTTAGCGCCCGCTCTTACGGCTACAGCGTCTCGCTCACCATGTAGTTGAGTTGCTCCCACTCTTGCGGTGCAGCGATAGGCGGCTTCCACAGGACTCCTAAAATGGCGGTCGGCTCTTCGGATTTGGGCCTGGTCCAGTAAAATGGCCCTGGGACACCTTGGAACTCAGACGCTTGTCTGCCAGGGCTTGGGTTCCGTTCTCGAAAGCGTCCCCTCAGCCTTGAAGATTGTACAAAAGTCTTGGGGGCCGTCGACTCCCGCAGGCTTCCGGTGGGGAGCGGCTGCCATGATTGCTTGCGGAATGGCCACGACGGAGCTACGAGATGGTGGTGCTCTCATGGTGACGCCAGCTTCAGTCTGAAACATCCAGAAACAAGGTGGGGCTTTCATCGTTTGGGAAAAAAAATGTTTTAATCCAATGAAAAGTGTTATTTTTAGGTCACATGACCTAGTCTTACATAATTAGGAAAAGAAAAGTAAAATGAACCAATGAAAAGTTTTATTAACAAGTCACATGACCTGTTATGCTTACGTTACGCGCTGCGCGGCGCGCTCTGGATCGTTTCCGGGAATCTGCGCCTTGCGCACCGGAGCACTTCCGGGTGCGCTAACGCGTCGCGTCATATGACGCATTACGCGACAATGCAGGTCCAGAATATAGTCAAAATGTCTCCACCAACCAGCGGTCGGAAATCAACCGCTTTCAGCAGTCCAAAAAGTTCGGTTAAATCTTAAGAGCGGGAGCAACTCAACTACATGGTGAGCGAGACGTTGTAGTCGCAAGAGCGGGCGGTAAACAGCTGAATGGCGGAAGAGGCACAGAGTACCAAAAGCGGGCGGAATGGCAACTAAAACGGTAAAGGGGCGCCCCACGACAGCGTGTCTTCAGGTCAAACGGATTGTGGGACAAGGTCCAGAATGGAAGATTCTTCAAAAGGGAAAAAATTCCGCCGGACCCCGGGAGCCGGCCACCTATGCCGGGGGCGATCTCAGGCCTCACCAGGGCAACACGACTTGGGGAGGGGGCAGGATCCAAGCGCCCCCTCTCAGTCCGCGCCATCTCACCGCCCTTCGGGGGCCTCCGTCAAGCGGTTTAGGGAGGCACCGTATCACATTGTTTTCCAATGCAGTCAGGTCCACAAATGGACCCCACTTACTTTGAATAGTGAAGCTGCAGCAGGTGCAAATAAGGTTTAAACAGTGTTACAAGAGCTGCTTAGAACTCTGAAGTATGGCACTCAACAACCAGGACTTATGCCATTTGTGTAAGGCAGTGACATGGAAGCAACTCAGGGACAAAAAGCATGAACGAACATTCACGTATGAAAATCTTATTTGGGGAAGGGGTAGAATCCAAACGCCCCCTGCCAGTTCGCGCCACTACACCGTATGTGGAAAATCTGAAGCCATCGTTCTACAAACTCTCAACGCTTGTTATCAGTGCATGAGTTTCATGCTCGATCGATTGAGCTAGCCGGATTGGGCAATAAAAAGTATAAAATAGTTATGTAAATAGTTATTTAATAAAATGTTTTACTCTGTTTCTTTGCTGGTGTGTTGTGTATATTTATAATATTTGCATAGGGTTTGTCGTTATTTTGGGCGGTGTGGGTGGCGGAGTCGAGCTGTTTTGCAGCCCTCATGGTGTGGAGCTTAGTTCATTTCATTATTTTCGTATTTCTCATGAAGGGTTGTTCCTAATGTTTGTATTTTACCGAGGTCAAAAAGAGATCGAATTAGTGGTCTACTGATTTTGCTCGATTACTTTTATTTTTTTACACGATTTTTCACTATCTGCAAAGACTAAACAGAGTATTGCGACTTTGTGCTTGTTTGTAAATAGAGAATGATCCAAAGAGAACCAATTGTAAAACAGTAAATGCTTGGATAATAATCAATCAAATGGAGAGACAAGCAAGTACGACGGATTACAACAGGGGTAAAGGTCTGCGTTAACTACCGTTCACTATCTGCAAAGAGAGAGTACTACTAAGAGAAAAGAGGGGAGTGGGGGGGGGGGGCAGCGTTCAAAGCACATCAGCGTGCATAAACACGAAAACGTTTTTACCTATCACGTACTTGACATTTGACAGCTTTTGATATTTGCTATTAAAAAACCATTGAAATTCACAGAAAAAACCATAGGTTATAGTCCATATATAGTTAGGAATTTGCATTTACAAAACCTTGAAAATTCAATGAAAAAACCATTGGTTTTAGGCCATATATAGTTAGGGATTTGCATTTAGAAAACCTTATTTTACTCGCATAAAACCATTGAAATTCCATATATAGTTATAAGCGCTAACTATATATCGCGCACCCGCAATCCACTGCTGATGATGTCACATATTACATCATTCATGACATGGTTAGTGACATCACTGATGACATCACTGGTGACATCTCAAATGACATCACTGATGACATCACTGATAACATCTCATTTGACATGACTGATCACATCACTGATGATATCATTCATGTGATAATACCATGAACCTCTTCAGACTCTAATATAACCTTAGATACAATCAGTGTAAACAGACAGTCACAGACTGTCACTCATCCATGGAGTTACTCACACACCTAGTCAGTTATGCCAAAAATCAATCACACCTCCATTTTCTCAACTATACAGTTATACACACCTTACTTATTCAAACATATACTAACACATATTTACTTTACTCTCTTATACAATCTCTGATACATGTTCACAATGATCCATACAGCCACCCACACATTCACTGGCTCTTATGCACAGTTATTTATAGATGTCAACTCTCACATGTACTGTGTTTTACATATGTACTTAATTTGACATGTAGCACTGAGATATCCATTCACTCACTAATACACTCATGCACAGTCAACCGCCCATACAGCTGTTTCCACATGCACTTTTGAATCTATACATATAGTGAATCAACTACTCACACATCTATGTACAGAGTCACACACCTCCCAGCCACCCATACACACACACTCAGTTTCCCATACAAATACTTGGACAACCAATCAATAACCCATACAGTTACTCATATAGCTACTGATCAACATATGCAGCAGTTTGTAGAACAACAGATATAATGATGCACAAATTAAAACAGTTTAGTCACTAACCCATGCACTCAGTGAGACACATTTAATCACTCACTCAATCAGTCAGTCATGCACCTAGTAAATCCTTCATCCAGACACTTATATATCCACTCATTCTTCAATATGTAAAACATATTTTAACTTTACAGAAACATACAGTCACTGGATGTTGTAATCAGTGATGTCATCAGTGATGTCATTTGAGATGTCATCAGTGATGTCATCAGTGATGTCACTAACCATGTCATGAATGATGTAATATGTGACATCATCAGCAGTGGATTGCGGGTGCGCGATATATAGTTAGCGCTTATAACTATATATGGAATTTCAATGGTTTTATGCGAGTAAAATAAGGTTTTCTAAATGCAAATCCCTAACTATATATGGCCTAAAACCAATGGTTTTTTCATTGAATATATATATATATATATATATATATATATATATATATTACCTACTGGCGATAGCCAGTAGGTATATATAGTTAGGATTTTTTCTCTATGGAACTTTTGAAAATTCTATGCCTAATAACTTTGGCGTTTGTGGACGGAATTGGCTGACATTTTCAGGAAAATGGCACATTTTGTTTCTGAGCAGCTCCTGGAAATTTGGGGGGGGTTCGTCAAGGGGGGGCCGAGAAAAAAGGGGGGTCCCAAAACGCGTTTTTCCCATGTTAATTTCCATAGGGAGGTTGGCCTCACTTTTAGCCCGAACGGCTGAATGGATTTCCACGAAACTTGGCAAAATTGTAGGGACTGTTAGCCCGATGTGCCTTTGCTAGGTCTCAATATATGTGCTTCAGTGGATTTTGAGAAATTAACGTTTAAAACAAGATATATATCTGTAACAGCGCTCCGGGCTGCGCTCCGGTTCGCGTACTTTTCGCGTATCGGAACTTTGCGAAGCGAAGCTGATTGGCTCTCCGGTGTCTGTCAACATTCTAAACAGTCCGGAGCGGCCGCCATCTTGTCTCTCGGTAGGATCGAGAGACAAGAGGTGGAAAAAAAAAGGTGTAAATGAATGAAAGGGGTAAGGCAGACCCCTCCTGAACCCCTAGGATTGATGAGGGGGCTATTAAAGTTCCCTGCGGGGCATAAGAAAAAAAAATTGCGATTTTTCGCGGTAAAGGTGCTTCCCGGTACGTTAACCGGGCAGCTAACCGGCAGCGTAACGGGAGTCCGACATATTGTGTTTTTTGAACGTTTGTGATATGTGCACGTGTGGATTTTGTCTAATTAAGGTTAAAAAAAATATATATATAACTTTAAGCGTGTTCTGGCGCGCTTACGTTTTGGGTTTGGTTTGCGCTGCAGAGACGATACGTCACGGTTATGCGATGCATCATGAGGCGTCTCACGGGCTACGTGATACGTCACTTAATAAAGAATATATTTTACAGCTATAGATATTAGCTTTTAAAAAACCAATGAAATTCACAGAAAAAAACATAGGTTATAGACCATATATAGTTAGGAATTTGCATTTACAAAACCTTGAAAATTCACTGAAAAAACCATAGGTTATAGACCATACATAGTTAGGGATTAGCATTTAAAAAACCTTATTTTATTTGCACAAAACCATTGAAATTCCATATATAGTTAGTTGCACTAACTATATATCGCGGACCCACAATCCACTGCTAATGATGTCACATATTACATCATTCATGACATGGTCAGTGACATCACTGATGACATCTCAAATGACATCACTGATGACATCACTGATGACATCTCAAATGACATCACTGATGACATCACTGACATCTCATTTGACATTACTGATTACATCACTGATGATATCATTTATGTGATAATACATCTTCAGACTCTAATATAACCTTAGATACACTCAGTGTAAACAGGCACTCACAGACTGTCACACATCCATGGAGTTACTCACACACCTAGTCAGTCATGCAAAGAATCAATCACATCTCCATTTCCTCAACTATACAGTTATACACACCTTACTTATTCAAACATATAGTAACACATATTTACTCTCTTATACAATCCTTGATACAAGTTCACAATGATTCATACAGCCACTCACACATTCACTGGCTCTTATGTTCAGTTATTTATATATGTCAACTCTCACATGGAGTGTGTTTTACATATGTACTTACTTTGACATGTAGCACTGAGATATCCATTCACTCACCAATATACTCATGCACACAGTCAACTGTCCATACAGCTGTTTCTACATGCACTTTTGAACCCATACACCTAGGGAATCAACTGCTCACACATCTATGCACAGAGTTATACACCTCCCAGCCACCCACACACATACTCAGTCTCCCATACAAATACTTGGGCAACCATTCAATAACCCATATAGTTACTGATATAGCTACTGATTTAAACACGCAGCAGTTTACAGAACAACATAAATAATGATTGCCAAATTAAGACACTTTAATCACTAACCCATACACTCAGTGAGACACATTTAATCATTCTCTCATACAGTCAGTCATGCACCTACTAAATCCTTCATCCAGACACTTATACATCCACTCATTCTTCAATATGTAAGACATATTTTAACTTTACAGAAACATACAGTCACTGGGTGTTGTCATCAATGATGTCATCAGTGATGTCATCAGTGATGTCATTTGAGATGTCATCAGTGATGGCATCAGTGATGTCACTGACCATGTCATGAATGATGTAATATGTGACATCATTAGCAGTGGATTGTGAGTCCGCGATATATAGTTAGTGCAACTAACTATATATGGAATTTCAATGGTTTTGTGCAAATAAAATAAGGTTTTTTAAATGCTAATCCCTAACTATATATGGTCTATAACCTATGGTTTTTTCAGTGAATATATATATATATATATACATATATATATATATCATGAAGTACCGCATCTTGACATAGGTAGCAAGCAACTCCCGTCCTGCCACCAAAGACTTCTCGGACACGGACCAATTTAGTGCTCAGAAATTTTTATTGAAGCAGAGTATGCCGCATGTCGTTTTGGCTCCGTGGAGCCTTGCTCACATGACAGCGTCCCTCATACAAATGCTCATTTTTAAGTGCCAGTGTCAAATCACATCAACACCACGTGATGCTTGCACATAGTAGACATGGAAGAAAGGTTCATTATGTGAATCCATTAAAATCAGAGCTTACCAATATCGATCATTTAACATCATTGTCCAATAGTTATGATATGTTGTAATGCCGGTAAAATACCTGAACTGTATGGTATAAATCATATATTTTTTTATGTCAGATTCATATATGGCTAACTACTGGAGTTCTACCATTCTATTTACAATTTGATTATATGCCTTATAGAGAAAATATTCATATTATTATATTAAAAAAAAAGATGTATCAAAATGTTAATAACATATTTTCATTGATTTGTTAATAGAGGTATATACACTGTCAAGTCAATCTTGTTGGTGTGCAAAAATACTGCAGATAGTGCAAATATGCAATGTAAACAACTTGATACAACGTACTACTAATCTAGTTGTACTAATAAAGTGCAAGTGCATATCAAATTGTGCAAAATCGCATAGTAAACAATTTCTCTATATATGCAAATAATGCCAATAGTAAACACATACTCATTATCTTCTTGCGGACCGGTCTGGGTCCACTATAAGATTGCAATATTTAGGACTTAAAAATACAGTGCAAAAGACAATTGTCCAATGGACATATGCCAATCACATTTTGACGGATGATCAACTACTGGTCTTATCCCTACTCTTCCAGTTTCTCTCACAAACTGGATTGAATAAGATGTAAGGAATGTATAGACCTCATCCAAAAACCTTCCATAAAAACCCAATGTGCCAAAAACCCATAAAGTGAAAAATTTTATAAAAAATATTTATGTGTGTTTTTAGTTCCAATTTTGTGATCTTAAAAGCTGTGTGTTGATCAATTAACTCAAGTTGCTAATAATCATAGCTGCAGCAGTATGTCAAATTGCATAGAATGTATGTTAGTTGTATTATAAACATATATATGCAATGAAACTTAATGTACAAAAAAATATGGTAAACAGTCAAATCCATCCTTAATATTCAGTTCGAGTAATCCCCAGCCGGGGATCCCTTGGATCTATATCAGAAAACAACGGAACTATGCTCGTGTATAGTAAATAATTATTAATGTGCTTGGATCTCTCGATTTATTGGTGTCGCCGGCCGGCTCCCCATTAGATCCGAGGCTGAGTCTGGGTCCCTCTCAATAAATTGGACTGAGGTGTCCTGGAGCTAAGGTAGACATGTGTACATGTCCTCAGTTATATTAAGGCCTCCCGGTACCTTAGTATCAAGCTGTAATATGTAACGGGTCTCCAATTTCCGAAGTTTGGCCTCCCTATTGTTCCCACGTCTACTAGCCTTGACAGCGTCAATGACGTAGTATTTCAAGCTGGTGTTATCGCTTTGATGATAATCACGGAAAGGCCGCGCCACCGGATAAGTGTTGTCCTGGTGGGCTATTGCTCTTAAATGCTGAAGTATGCGTTTATGTACAGCTAATTTAGTACTTCCAACATACTTCAGCGAGCATGGACACTATAATACATAAATGGCAAATTCCGTTTTGCATGTCAAGACCTGTGTGATAGGGTGTTCTTGTTCACTGAATTCGTCCCTATCCTACTTTTTATTAATCCCGTGTGTACAGGATTTGCAGGTTTTACACCTGAAAAAGCCACTGTTATTTTGAAGCCAAGTTGTTCTCTCTAAGGTCTCCGGACAGGTGTCTACCAACTGATCTTTAAGGGAGGTTGCTCTACTGAATGTTAATGAGGCCCTACTTGGTAAAGAGGACCCAATTACTGGAACATTAACAACAATGGGATAGTTTCTTTTGATAATATTGTAAATGGCCTTATGTTGCTTGCTATATCCTGTAATTATTCTGAAGATCTTACTTTCACTGACATCTTGTTCTACCTTGTTTGTCAAAGCCACCTCCTTTACGTTGATATCCTTTCCATAATTTGCAAGAAGATCCTGTCTTTTGTGTCCCATAGATTTGACCCGGGCTCTCTCAATGAGCTGTTCAGAATATGCTCGCTCCAGGAATCTCCATTTGCTGGCTAGTTGGGCCACCTCTAAATCAGTTGGATTGCTGCACATCCTCCTCATGCGCAGCATTTCCCCATAGGGTATGCTGGCAATGAGATGAGCCGGGTGGGCGCTGCCCGCATGCAGGATACTATTCCCTGCTGTACTCTTGCGAAAGAGTTTAGTCTCTAACTTGCCATCCTTAACATACACCTCAGTATTCATAGTATCATGAGAGATGGAGGATCATGGCATTTGTTTGCGCATGTATGAAAGAGAATGAACATTTTCAATTTGAGATGCTTTAGCGGACATTTACATTTCAGTCTTTTAGACGCAATTTTGAGGATGATTTAAAGCGAAACTCCCATTTTTAACCAATAATACTTTCACAGTATGGGGTTTTTAATAGATGTGTAGGTTAGGTGTTTTTTATTTTATGTTTTTTACATTTTTAACATAATTTTGTACGGTATCTTTGGAGCACTTTAGCACTGCATTTACATATGAGAATTTATACAGACAGTTTATCCAAATACCAACTTGATGATTATTTTGGTTGTAAATTAATTGGCAATGTACTTAATGCATTTATGCAGACAAAAATATTTTTTTCATGATTTCATTAAAATTTATGTATATTCATGTTCTTAAGTGGATCAGTAAGGCATTATACTTTGATACTGTTGCTGCTATACTGGAGACCAATATTTTTGCAGAATTTGCACAAATTGCGATGTTTTGCACAATGATGGTTTACATATTAATTTATCAATAAAATTAATTTTATTTATGTATTTGGGTCAGTCATATGTTCCAAGGTATGAGAACATGTTCTATATTTTAAATTTAAATGTTTATATATTTATTTTTTGCATTGTCACTTTATATTGAAGCATTTATGCTGTTTACAAAATTCAAACTGTCTTGCTATTGTAGCATTTCCTCACATGGTTTATGCAACTACTATGCCTGTGTACGGAGTATTTTTTCTATGTTCATGTGAGTGGTCATGTGACTCACGAAAGGGTTGGACACCTAGCAAACATAAAAACAATGGCGGACGCTAGATTTTCAGTGTGATCAAGGGCACAGTGTGCTTGAATAAATATTTCCTGCCTGAGCTGTTTGGGTCCGTGAAAGGGGCAAGGTAGACCCCTCCTGACCCCCTAGGATTTATGTGGGGGCTATTAAAGGGCCCCGCGGGGCAAAAAAATAAAATATTATTTTTTTTCGATTTTTCGCGGTGGAAGCGCTACCCGGTAAGCGAACCGGGTAGCTCACCGGTAGCGTAACGGGAGTCCGCCATCTTGTGTTTCGGACGAATTTAGTCACAAGATGGAGGATAAACAATGTTGGGAATGGGTATAAGGGGGCACGGGAGACATATCCTGACCCCCTAGGTTTTCTGAGGGTGGCTGAGGAGGCCCATATATGTAAACCGTTTCCCACGGTTAGCGCCCGGTCCGTGCACCGGGTAGCGTTCCGGAAAGCGTAACAAGGGGAAAATCAAGGGAAATAGTAAAATAATATTTTAGAGTGCTTTGAGGTATGGTAGCTCTGAATAGAGCTGTTGTGTTGTGTGGGTGATGTAAGTACCAACATGTAGGTACCAATGAAGAGTCTAAAATTCAATGTACACCATCTCCTCTGTAGATATTTTGTATGTTCTAATATGGGTTATTTAAATGTAAATGTGTGGAAAAGCACTTCATGCTTTAAAGCAATTGTATTTTTGAACTGATTGTTCTTTCCTCTTAGTCCTCCTCTTTGTTTTTTCCCCCACACTCTTCTTCAGCATGATAGTTGATAAATTCGTTCCCTCAAAAAATTTATATACATAAAAAAATTATATTAAATACATATAAAATATATTTTTCCTTTAAAAGAAGAATACATTTTACAGCTTTTGATATTTGCTATTAAAAAACCATTGAAATTCACTGAAAAAACCATAGGTTATAGACCATATATAGTTAGGAATTAGCATTTACAAAACCTTGAAAATTCACTGAAAAAACCATAGGTTATAGACCATATATAGTTAGGAATTAGCATTTACAAAACCTTATTTTACTCACACAAAACCATTGAAATTCGCATATATAGTTAGTTGCACTAACTATATATCGCGCACCCGCAATCCACTGCTGATCATGTCACATATTACATCATTCATGACATGGTCAGTGACATCACTGATGACATCTCAAATGACATCACTGATGACATCACTGATGACAACATCCAGTGACTGTATGTTTCTGTAAAGTTAAAATATGTCTTACATATTGAAGAATGAGTGGATGTATAAGTGTCTGGATGAAGGATTTAGCAGGTGCATGACTGACTGTATGAGTGAGTGATTAAATGTGTCTCACTGAGTGCATGGGTTAGTGACTAAACTGTCTTAATTTGTGCATCATTATGTCTGTTGTTCTGTAAACTGCTGCATGTTTTGATCAGTAGCTATATGAGTAACTATATGGGTTATTGATTGGTTGCCCAAGTATTTGTATGGGAGACTGAGTGTGTGTGTGGGTGGCTGGGAGGTGTATGACTCTGTGCATAGATGTGTGAGCAGTTGATTCACTAGATGTATGGGTTCAAAAGTGCATGTGGAAACAGCTGTATGGGCGGTTGACTGTGTGCATGAGTGTATTGGTGAGTGAATGGATATCTCAGTGCTACATGTCAAAGTAAGTACATATGTAAAACACAGCACATGTGAGAGTTGACATATATAAATAACTGTGCATAGGAGCCAGTGAATGTGTGAGTGGCTGTATGGATCATTGTGAACTTGTATCAGGGATTGTATAAGAGAGTAAATATGTGTTAGTATATGTTTGAATAAGTAAGGTGTGTATAACTGTATAGTTGAGGAAATGGAGGTGTGATTGATTCTTTGCATGACTGACTAGGTGTGTGAGTAACTCCATGGATGAGTGACAGTCTGTGAGTGTCTGTTTACACTGAGTGTATCTAAGGTTATATTAGAGTCTGAAGAGGTTCATCGTATTGATGTGATCAGTAATGCCAAATGAGATGTCATCAGTGATGTCATTTGAGATGTCATCAGTGATGTCATCAGTGATGTCATTTGAGATGTCATAAGTGATGTCATCAGTGATGTCACTGACCATGTCATGAATGATGTAATATGTGACATGATCAGCAGTGGATTGCGGGTGCGCGATATATAGTTAGTGCAACTAACTATATATGCGAATTTCAATGGTTTTGTGTGAGTAAAATAAGGTTTTGTAAATGCTAATTCCTAACTATATATGGTCTATAACCTATGGTTTTTTCAGTGAATATATATATATATATATCCAAGAAAGAAGTGACTCAAACAGATAGATTCACCAAAGAACAAAAATATATTTCCACTACAACGTTACAGCTTCCGCCTTCCTCAGGTAGTTTCAAGATGGTAAGCTCAGTGGCTGCACAGATGACACAGCTGAATTTTCAAAAAGCTTCATGAGTGAAGATTCCATTTGGAATGTGGAATCAATGCAGTCCTGAGAGTTTGTGAGATATGCAGTAATCAGGTGGTATTGTCAGTAATGTTCAGTCCATCCGGATGCAATGATTTTAAACAGTACATCCAGAAGTTTTCCCTGGAGTCTAGTAGTTCTTCCTTTGAGACATGTTCCATGGGGACAATCTTCAAATCTGATAGTGAATGATCCACAAGGTTAAAATGATTGGCTACAGGCTGGTCAATGTTCTTATTAAATATTGCTGATTTGTGGTTCCTGAATAGTGTGCGGAGGTCATTCACTGTTTGGCCTACATATTGTTTTTTACAGCTTTGCCAATATGTAGGCCAAACAGTGAATGACCTCCGCACACGATTCAGGAACCACAAATCAGCAATAATTAATAAGAAAATTGACCAGCCTGTAGCCAATCCTTTTAACCTTGTGGCAAATTAATGACGTGGAGAAGTCTTGGTCTCTTGTCAATGGACGAGTACAAATTCCTACGAACTGTAAATCCGGTAATGCCGGTGGCATATTTCATCCCAAAGATACACAAGGACAGTAGTAAACCTCCAGGATGTCCTATAATTTCGGCACGTAATGGCATCTTGGAGAATGTGAGTAAATATGTCAATTTTTTTCTCCAAGAGTATGTCAAAAAATTGCCATCATTTGTTTTAGACACTGGAGATTTACTCAACAAGCGGAGGGATGTACATTGGCAACCGGGTTACGTACTGATCTCATTGGACGTTTCCCCCCTCTACACATCAATTCACCATAGGGATGGACTTGGAGCAATATCGCACTACCTTAGTAGCAGATCCTCCTCTCTTAAGGAACATAGTGCAATGGTGCTGGAAATGATTGATCTGTGTCTGCACAATAACTATTTTTTGTTCTCTAACCAAGTTTTTCAGCAGATAAGGGGGTGGCTATGGGGGCCTGCTTTTCTCCCAGTTATGCCTGTCTTCACATGGGCTACTGGGAGGAGCAGGTCCTGTTGCCATCCTTCCCCCAAATATTTGATACCAAGGTGGTCAAATGGCTGCGCTATATTGACGATCTTCTGAAAATTTGGAATGGCAGTGAGGAGGAGGCATCTGTGTTCCTAAATGATTTGAATTGTAACTCATTGAATTCGGGCTTCACTAGTCAGATGAGCTGTTACTCTATTTGTTTTTTGGATGTGGAAATTTACATCCATAACTTGGAATTGCGTACTAGACTGTTTAGAAAGCCAACTGCTGGTAACGCCGTGCTTCACACATCTAGTCACCATCCTGCTTCTCTAATACGTAGCATCCCATATGGTGAGATGTTGCGTATTAGAAGGATCTGTAGTTCAGATTTGGATTGCAGAGTAGCCCAAAATGAATGTAAGGCTAGATTCTTTAGGAGAGGTTATCGGTCAGAGGTTGTAGATAGCGCTATGCGTCGAGCCAACACGGTAGGAAGAATGCAATCAGAAGCACCGCTCGAACAGGCGTCACTCACCAAGCATGACGAAACCAGACTGATCCTTACGTATAGCAGTCAACATCAGTTGGTATGCAGCAATTGGTCATTAATCGCTAGCGATCAAGTTCTAGGAGACCATTTGCGTACCCCTCCTAACAATACATTCAGGAAGGCAAGATCCATGAGTGACAGCTTAGTATCCAGCAGTCCTGAGATTAGACCAGCAGGTGATTGGCTATCAGGCAGTAAGGGGTTTTTCAAGTGCTCTGTGTGCAAAGCATGCAAGAATGGAATCAGTAAAAGCAAGTATTTGATCCCCTTCAGTAACCAACCAGTGCGCATCCAAGCCAAGTTAACTTGCAAAACCGAGTACGCGGTATATGTGCTGGAGTGTCCTTGTGGCGTACGGTATGTAGGTAGTACCAAGTTACAGGCACAGAAGAGGATACTTCAGCACCTAAGAGCCATCTCCAACGGCGATACCGCGTATCCGGTTGCAAGACATTTTGAGGAGGCCCATAACAAGAACCCGGAAGGGTTGAAATATTTTTTGATCGACACAGTACCTCCTTTAAGGAGAGGGGGTGACCGTCAGGCACTCCTAAGAAAGTTGGAAACAAAACACATAATACTGTTCGATTGTAAGATCCCTAACGGTATGAACTCTAGTGAAGATTTGTATACCTATTTATGAATGATACCTGTTGACATGAAATTTACTTATTTATTGACTACATATCTGTACATATGCTTCTCTTCGTATCAATTTATTTGGTTTTTGTAATGTTTTTTATTGATATATTTAAATTCAAGTGTGGCACTTTTTTCAAGTATTTTAACACTGGGTTAGATCTAGCATGTATTGGTTTGATGAACTGTGCAGTCTATTTAAGCAACTATATTCAATTGCTATTTTGCACAAAAGCATTTGGCCCACTCGGGCTCTATTGCTCCCCGATAGTACCATTGGTTATGCAAAAAGAAATAGGACATATTATGCATAAGAGGGCAAAAGTTTTAAAAGGGGTTTTATTTTGATTATCAAGTTAAATCCAGGCCCTTTGACAACGGTGTCCATATGTAGGTTGACGCATTACAGATAAAACCTTGGTAACAAGCAGCAGGGTAGAGCGTGTATATAGAAAACTGTTTGGATATTGAATGAATTCAATCCTTAGTTTTTATATGTTTTTATCCTTTTTACTGTTTTATCAAATTATGCGTTTTTAAACTACTTGTAATAATTGTATTTTACATTTATCATTTGTTTGCTAATGAGCTAGTGTACAACCGGGGTTGTTGGCAATATGGAGGAATTTACATTAGTCTTTCTTATATGTTTTCCAGATTTTTCCTGCACGCTAGCACTTTAAAAGGGTCACCTTACCTGTTCAGCGTTTGTCATGTGATCAAGGCCCTTCGCCGGTTGAAAGCGTCATGGTTGATATGGTGTTTGGGCTCCAATAAAAGAATTTTGCACCATCCAAGGGTTTGTCTCATCTTTGCTCGACAGCTGTTCAAGACGTTGTATGCCTCATATTTATATATATATATATATATATATATATATATATATATATATATATATATATATATATATATATATATATATATATATATATATATATATATATATATATATATATATATATATATATATCCAAAAATAACAGGAACCACCAATTTGAGTGAAGACTCACAGACGAAGAATAATTAAAGTTACAGTCCCGATATCTTCTGCCGGACGCGTTTCAGGATTCTACTCCTTTCTTCAGTGCCCTTAAAGCTGGTATGTGAAAGCGCTGCTTCGCGCACACCTGATAAATGAACAGCACCTGCCATGGTGGGCATAGCCTCAGGGGCTTCTGGGTGCTGTAGTGCGCTGCCGTGACTCACTGTGGATGCGCTTTCACCATCCAATACATACTGGGTGTAAATGTCTTGATGGGGACCTACCCCGCTTTGTGGGTGTCCAACTAGCAATGCAGTTTAAATCTCCTGTCTAGGCTCTCGCTGCTCTCTGTCCCGACTCCGGCAACACCCCATGGTGCCGCCCCGGGTCCGCTTGCACAACGGCTGGCTTCACTCGACGAGCAGGTCGACCGTCAACAAATCCAAAAATAACAGCAACCACCAATTTGAGTGAAGCCTCACAGACGAAGAATAATTGCTCACAATTCTTTATTCGGCATCCCACCAGCAGGACCCACTTCAAGTTACAGTCCCGATATCTTCTGCCAGACGCGTTTCAGGATTCTACTCCTTTCTTCAGAGGCCTTAAAGCTGGTATGTGAAAGCGCTGCTTCGCGCACACCTGATAAATGAACAGCACCTGCCATGGTGGGCGTAGCCTCAGGGGCTTCTGGGTGCTGTAGTGCGCTGCCGTGACTCACAGTGGATGCGCTTTCACCGTCCAATACATACTGGGTGTAAATGTCTTAATGGGGACCTACCCCGCTTTGTGGGTATCGAACTAGCAATGCAGTTTAAACCTCCTGTCTAGGCTCTCGCTGCTCTCTGTCTCGACTCCGGCAACACCCCATGTTTTCGCCGCGGGTCTGCTTGCACAGCGGCTAGCTTTACTCGACGACCAGGTCCACCGTCAACAAATCCAAAAATAACAGGAACCGCCAATTTGAGTGAAGCCTCACAGACAAAGAATAATTGCTCACAATTCCCTATTCGGCATCCCGCCAGCAGGACCCACTTCAAGTTACAGTCCCGATATCTTCTGCCAGACGCGTTTCAGGATTCTACTCCTTTCTTCAGTGGCCTTAAAGCTGGTATGTGAAAGCGCTGCTTCGCTATATATATATATATATATATATATATATATATATATATATATATATATATATATATATATATATATATATATATATATATTATAACACCTACTGGCAGTTGCCAGTAGGTATTTATAGTTAGGACCTACTTTCCATAGCAAGAATGTTTTTTGTTTTCCCACTAACTTTGGAGCCATTTGATGATTCTCAATGAAATTTTCCAAACACAGTTGATGCTCATTTCAGCTGCTGTCTGGAAAGTTTCCGGGTGATCCATCAAGCGGGGGCCAAGAAAAAGGGGGTCCCAAAACGCATTTTCCCCATGCTAATTCCCATAGGGACTTTAGACATGACTACAGCGCCAACCGCTGAACAGAACTACACCAAATTTGGCAGAAAGGTAGATCTTCATCCAGAGTAGTGCCTTGTGGTAGTTTGGTGTACATCCATTCAGTAGTTTCAGAGATATTAACCAAAATCCAAATTTGTATTTCTGGGGGCACGGATCCTTCGCGGTTCCGACAGTCCCCGTGCTGTAATCTGATTGGCCGCCAACACTTCAACTAGGAAATGTTGGCTGTCCCAACAAAATGCTATAAAATAGAAAAGGGGTCAGGGTAGGAATACGCTGACCCTTGATATGGTGGTGGGGTCTCAGAGGGGTTAAAAACATTTAAGAATACATCTTGTCACTAAATCACAGGTGGATCAGCGGATTTGTAGCAAAATTGGAAGACAAAAAACAAGCGCAGGCATTTTTAAAGGAGGGGGCGCATGGGGTCCCCCTCCTAAGGTTCGTTGAGCCCTGGGGACCGCCACCTTCCCAGGGTTTTTTTACATAATGTAGGGCTTCCTCGAAGCCCCAAAGACCTTCACCTCCCCGGGACTTTCGTTTTAATTATGGTGTGGGGCTACGTGGACTCTCTTCTGGGCTCGTTACAAGCCTCAGGGACGACCAGCTCCCCGGGGCTAAATATTAATGGAATGGGGGGCCACGTGGACCACCCCCAAGACCACTACTAGGACATAGCTGTTTGCTCTGACTTGGCAGGAGCTTAGACAGCTCCTGCCAAATCAGAGCAAACACAATCTCCAGCTTGCTAAGAGTGGACATTTTGTCTATTTCTCTCACTGACAGGGAGCTGTATGTTTAGCAGCTCCCTGTCTGAGAGTGAAATGCCAGGTCCCGCAGGAGGGTCTTAAGTGCTCCCGGGGATAACAAAGAGAAAAAGGCTAAATAAAGGTCAGAAATGAGCAGAAAGAGGCCGAATAAAGGTGAGACACGAGCAGAAAGAAGCACGATAAAAGTGAGAAACAAGCAGAAAGAGGCAGAATAAAGGTCAGAAATGGCAGAAAGAGGCCAGAAACTAGCAGAAAGAGGCAAAATAAAGGTCGGAAATGAGCGGAAAGAGGCACAATAACAATGAGGAACGAGCAGAAAGAGGCAGAATAAAGGCCAGCAACGAGTAGAAAGAGGCTAAATAAAACTGAGAAACAAGCAGTAAGAGGTAAAATAAATATCCGAAAAAGGCAGAAAGAGGCAAAATAAAGATCAGCAGCGAGCAGAAAGAGAAGAAGGAGGCTAAATAGAGACCAGAATCGAGCAAAAAGAGGCAAAATAAAAGACAGAAATGAGCAGAAAGAGGCAAAATAGAGATCAGAAACAAGCTGGAATAGGAAAAATAAAGGTCAGAAACGAGCAGAAAGAGGCAAGATAAAGGTGAGAAACAAGCAGAAAGAGGCAGAATAAATGTCAGAAATGGCAGAAAGAGGCAGAAAAGAGGTCAGAACTAGCAGAAAGAGGCAAAATGAAGGTCGGAAATGAGCGGAAAGAGGCACAATAACAATGAGGAACGAGCAGAAAGAGGCAGAATAAAGGCCAGCAACGAGTAGAAAGAGGCTAAATAAAACTGAGAAACAAGCAGTAAGAGGCAAAATAAATGTCCGAAATAAGCAGAAAGAGGCAAAATAAAGATCAGCAACGAGCAGAAAGAGAAGAAGGAGGCTAAATAGAGACCAGAATCGAGCAAAAAGAGGCAAAATAAAAGACAGAAATGAGCAGAAAGAGGCAAAATAGAGATCAGAAACAAGCTGAAATAGGAAAAATAAAGGTCAGAAACGAGCAGAAAGAGGCAAGATAAAGGTGAGAAACAAGCAGAAAGAGGCAGAATAAAGGTCAGAAATGGCAGAAACAGGCAGAAAAGAGGTCAGCAGCTAGCAGAAAGAGGCAAAAGAAAGGTTGTAAATGAGCGGAAAGAGGCACAATAAATATGAGGAACGAGCAGAAAGAAGCAGAATAAAGGCCAGCATCGAGTAGAAAGAGGCAAAGAGGCAAAATAAAGGTGTGAAACGAGCAGAAAGAGGCAAAATAAAGGTATACAATGAGTAGAAAGAGGCTAAATAAATGTCGGAAACAAGTAGAAACAGGCAAAATAAAGATCAGCAACAAGTAGAAAGAGGCAAAATAAAGGTCAGAAAAGAGAAGAAAGAGGTGAAATAGAGATCAGAAACAAGCAAAAAGAGGCAAAATAAAGGACAGACATGACCAGAAAGAGGCAAAATAGAGATCAAAAACAACCTGAAAGAGGAAAAATAAAGGTCAGAAACGAGCAGAAAGAGGCAAGATAAAGTTCAGAAATGAGCAGGAAGAGGCAAAATAAGTGTCAAACTAGCAAAATGAAGCAAAATACAGGTCAGGGCTGCCTATGATCTCACATATACCATCACTCATGACATGGTCAGTTATGTCACTGATGACACCTCAAATGTTATCACTAGTGACATCATCCACAGAATTACTCCCACTCTCACTCAGACCCCAATGCAACCTCTCATGCACCCAGTCACACACCCACCCAAGCACTTGCATACAGATTCACAAGCCCATACAAGTACTTACACAACAACGTATCCATAGAGCAACTCACACACACCCACTCACTCATAGAGCGTGATTATACACCCAGTCACTCACCCATACAGCTACTCACACAGCCACTCGCTCACCCACACAGCTACTAACACACCCAGTTATTTACCTATACAGCCACTCAAACACCCACTCACTCATCCATATCGCCTAGGAACAGAGCAACTCACTCACCCATACAACCATTCACACACTCACTCACACACTCAGATAACCACTTACATACCCATTCAAATATTCACAAATCCATACAATCTCTCACACAGCCACTCACTCACCCATACAGACATTACCACAGGCACTCTTCCATAAAGCCACTCACACTCAATTCACTTAACCACTCACTCAAACAGCTCCTCACTCACCCATACAGCCACTTACACACCCAGTCACTCAATCATACAGTCACTCAGACACCCACTCACTCGCCCATACAGTCACTAACACACCCACTCACCCATCCATACAGCCACTTGCACAGCTGCTCACTCACCCACCCATACAGCCACTTGCACAGCTGCTCACTCACCCACCCATAGAGCCACATTCACCCCCACTCACTAATCAATACAGCTACTCACACAGCCACTAAGTTACCCACAACGCTACTCACACACCCACTTATACATCTGTACAGCCACTCAGACACACACTCACACCTGGATACGCACAGTTACACAGCAACTCACATAAACTATATGAAAAAAGGAATCACTCATTATTAGCACACAAGGTATACAAATTTAATTTTTGTGGTACATAAGTATATACATTTAACACACAAAAATGTTTAAAACACTCACAATCACTGGATGATGTCATTAGTGATGTCATGAGGGATGTCACTGACCATGTCATGAGTGATGCAATATGTGAGGTCATAAGAAGTGCATTGCATGGGCGTAAGTTATAGTTAGCTCAGGTAACTATAACTGCTGAATTTCCATGGTTTTGTACGAGTGAAACCTGAGCCTAACTATAATGTTTCTGTAACCTTTGGTTTTCCAGTGACTATATATATATATATATATCACCTTCGCTTCTTCTCCTACGAGTTCGTAGATAAAGACACGGCACAGCAACAGTTGATCTTCTCACAGTTTTATTTACACACCATGTGCAAAAGAAAGTGCATCAAATAGACGGTCTACGCATTTCGGCTCCTGCCTTCAACTGGACCATAGAGTCTCTTGGTCTAGACCTTACTTATATACGGTGATATGTGAAAGTACCCTCTTCTATTTCCATAGTCATTTAGACCTCCAACCCTGCATAGTTAACGTATGGCTAGTACATACTCTTAATACTTTTACCGGGGTGGTTACAATTCATGTGAAGTACAATTTAACCCTATATCCCAAATAAAGTATTTACAATCAGATCAAATTCTTCCTATATACAGTAATTATTCGTCAGATCATTATCTGAACACGTCTCAGTGAAGTACTACCGTTAAACTGTATAAGCGCAATTAAGACAATTTACGTAAGGTGCAGTTTTAACTCTGTGTCTCAAATGAAGTATTTACATTCAAGTTTCTTCTATATACAGTAATAATATGAATCCACAATCCTGAGGTGCCAGCAACCACGCACAGACACGAACCAGGTACAGACCACAAACGAGGATTTAAAAGTGAATAGAGTGCTTTATTCCATCGATGGGGACGGCAACATGACGCGTTTCGTCCGGGAAACACGGACTTGATCACATGACAAACCCAGAGAATCATGTGGTTAAATACTGGTTACACTGACACAAGGCGCCTCCCATAATATCAACAACATAGAAGAAATACCATTTACCACAAATTTGGCTGATAAACAACAAATTGTGAAAGAATACAGAAAGTGTATTATTCCAATGTAAACATTAATCAGTTCAATGAAGGGCAAGTGCCCAATTCTATGATAAGCCAGTGCAAACTTCGCATTGGATAAAAATGGCATATTGCGCTGTTGTGGGGCCATTGTATAAAACCAGTAAAAAAAGTTAAAACCACATACTAAAATAGTGCAAAAAATAGTGCAAAAATATTATATCCAAACATTGGATGAGAGCAATATAATATTCAGGCATATAGCCAATCGCAAGATGTTACAATAATGAAAGAAGTGCATAGTGCAAAAAGTGCAAATATGGCAAATTTATAAACACTTGGGGGAGGGATTTTTTTCTCTTCTAATGGGATAAAGTGCAAAATTACTGAATGTATTAAAGTGACGAATGACATATAGCAGCAGAGATGTATTTTGACCGGACGAGAACTTCAAAACATCCTATCAAACCATTTTACAGATGATACATAACAAAGTATATAAGTACAGTTAAACCACAGAAATTTACAATTCATTTAATTTCAAACCATCCTCAGCACAATAAGAAAATAGTTAAAAACCATATAAATAGGTATAAAATCCTATTTAAAATACTGTGCACATAATGGAATAAAATATTTACACGAAATTGTTAAGATCTTCCCCCATGTTGAGGCCATTAGGAATCTTACTGTTTAACCGAACTATGTAATGGCTTTCTAATTGCCTTAGTTTCCTTTCTCTGTCTCCTCCTCTTTTGCATAAGGGGACCGCATCAATAACAAAATATTGTAAGTCATTAAGATTGTTATTGTGGACCAATTTAAAATGACGAGCCACGGGATAGTTTGGGTCAGAATTGACTATGGCACGGAGATGCTGTAAGATGCGGTTGTATACTTGTAGCTTCGTGCTGCCAACGTATTGTAACTCACACGTGCATTTTAAAACATAGACCGCATGATCCGTTTTACAAGTATACAGATTATTGATTTTAATAACAGCATCAGTCAAACCCTCAACAAATTCCATGGTATTGACACCAAACTTGCATGCCCTGCAAGAACTACATTTCCGAAATCCAGTCCTATTTGAGAGCCAATTAGGTTTAATATTGGTCTCAGGGCAAGTTCTTACAAGAGCATCCCTCATCGAGGGCGCTCGACGGAAAGTGATGCTGGGCATGTCTTCCAATAATGGGGCTAAGGTAATATCTGTTTTTAAAATGGGCCAATTAGACTTCATGATTTGTTTGATCCCCTTTTCTTGGTTATTGTAGGTGGTAATCAGACGAATAGTAGGCTTATCATTTTTGACAGGAACCACTTCCAGTGTGTCTAATGCTGTTTCTTCAGCAGTTACCACTAACTGATGAGACATTACCTTTTTAAAAGAGCTAGTAAGGGTGTTTTTGTCATAACCTCTACATAGGAATCTCTGAAAAGATCCATTAAGACAATTAATCAGATCTATCTCATTATTGCATATACGTTTAATTCTTAAAAACTCTCCATATGGGATGCTTTTAATAAGATGGTGAGGATGGTTACTCTGTGCACGTAAAATTGAATTTCTAGCTGTGGATTTCCTATGCATCCTGGTCATAATGTTATTGTCCTTAATGTAGACCTCTACATCTAAGAAGTTTACACTCACATTGTTAATGTTGGCAGTGAATTCAAGGTTCAAAGAATTGTTATTGATGTTATCAACAAAGTTCTCAGCAGATGATCTGCAACCTAGCCAAATTATAAAGACATCGTCAATAAAACGCCACATTTTAACAATGCCTGTTTCATCCTCCTCCAAACAATCGCGAAGCCCACCAAGAACGTGCCTCTCCCACCAGCCCACGTGTAAACATGCGTAACTGGGGGAGAAGCATGCACCCATGGCAACACCATGCAACTGCTGGAAGACCTCATTGTTAAATAAGAAAAAATTGTTGTTAAGACACAGATCAATCATGGTAATGAGCATTTTGCTGTGTTCAAAATACTTGATGTCTCTTTTTGACAGAAAATATTCGATTGCATTTAAACCATCACTGTGATTAATGGAAGTATAGAGAGAGGTGATGTCCATTACCAGAAACATATAATTAGGTTTCCACACAACTTCTCTCAATTTCATAAGGAAGTCACCAGTGTCTTTTAAGTAACTTGGTAAGGCCTCCATGAAGTCGTGAAGAAAGTAATCGACATATTTGGATAAAGGTTCCAAGAGTCCATTTTGGGCAGAGATAATGGGTCGCCCAGGTACATTAATTCATTTAGAATCATGGTGCTTCAAATCTGCTGTCTAGATGGCAACAGTCACAAACACATAGATAACATAGTGTTAAAATTGTCACTTTGATTAAGTGCTTCACTCACGAACGATTGTTAGGGATGTACAGCCCCAACAAATCCCTTCCAGTGCTGAGGCAATTTTGATATAGTAGCATCTCCTTTGTAGGTTTTGCTGCAGCGAGTGGGTCATGCTTCCTAATTCAATCCACAGAAAAAGTCCCCGTGCAGGAAGCCCCCAACCCTTCAGGGCGGTCTCTAGACGGGCACGGAGGGGCCCGTTGAATCCGAACAACGAAAGCAACAGTAAATAGAGACCAATTTCGAGAGGAAAGCAATTTAATTATATATATACACACACACACATATATATATACATATATATATTCACAACAGCCTCCTCGAAGAAAAGGCAGAGGCCAGCAATGGGAGACACCACGGGGGAATTTATTCTTAAAACATCGCAGCAAATGCATTTCAGCAGTTAGCCTTCTTCAGCGCCATTGATGAGTTAAACAACAGTCAAGCTGACATCCACTCCACTTTGAATGTCCTGCTACATTCGGATTGGATAAGTATCCGCCCCGCCCCAGATAGTTCTGATGCACACCTGTCGCAATCCCCGAAGCCTCGAGGAACTGCAAGTCCCAGAATCCAGTGTTAGGAGCCTGGTAAGTAATGCTTGGGGAAATACACAGTAGGTGTCCAGGTTTGCAGGACTTCGTGAAATGCTGCCAGTAATGTCCCGTGTGATCTGTTGCAGACACATTCCCCCTCGGGTCCCCCAGACCGCATACCATCATCGGACTGGCGTAGTTTCAACGGGGGCAAGAGACAATGCTTCCCGCCCGGCGTGGAGTTAGATAACTCCCTCACCGCCTCATCTGCTTCCAGTCTTTGACAGGGGCCTCGGTTTTCCAATACCTTGGAGAAAGAACAGCCGAAGCAAATCCAGAGAAATCCGGGCCAACTTAACATGCGGGGGCCTCTGAAGCACGACTCTGGCACTCGTGCACAATATTCCCATCAACCTCCTCGAAGAAAAGGCAGAGGCCAGCAATGGGAGACACCACGGGGGAATTTATTCTTAAAACATCGCAGCGAATGCATTTCAGCAGTTAGCCTTCTTCAGCGCCATTGATGAGTTAAACAACAGTCAAGCTGACATCCACTCCACTTTGAATGTCCTGCTACATTCGGATTGGATAAGTATCCGCCCCGCCCCAGGTAGTTCTGATGCACACCTGTCACAATCCCCGAAGCCTCGAGGAACTGCAAGTCCCAGAATCCAGTGTTAGGAGCCTGGTAAGTAATGCTTGGGGAAATACACAGTAGGTGTCCAGGTTTGCAGGACTTCGTGAAATGCTGCCAGTAATGTCCCGTGTGATCTGTTGCAGACACATTCCCCCTCGGGTCCCCCAGACCGCATACCATCATCGGACTGGCGTAGTTTCAACGGGGGCAAGAGACAATGCTTCCCGCCCGGCGTGGAGTTAGATAACTCCCTCACCGCCTCATCTGCTTCCAGTCTTTGACAGGGGCCTCGGTTTTCCAATACCTTGGAGAAAGAACAGCCGAAGCAAATCCAGAGAAATCCGGGCCAACTTAACATGCGGGGGCCTCTGAAGCACGACTCTGGCACTCGTGCACAATATTCACATCAACCTCCTCGAAGAAAAGGCAGAGGCCAGCAATGGGAGACACCACGGGGGAATTTATTCTTAAAACATCGCAGCGAATGCATTTCAGCAGTTAGCCTTCTTCAGCGCCATTGATGAGTTAAACAACAGTCAAGCTGACATCCACTCCACTTTGAATGTCCTGCTACATTCGGATTGGATAAGTATCCGCCCCGCCCCAGATAGTTCTGATGCACACCTGTCGCAATCCCCGAAGCCTCGAGGAACTGCAAGTCCCAGAATCCAGTGTTAGGAGCCTGGTAAGTGATGCTTGGGGAAATACACAGTAGGTGTCCAGGTTTGCAGGACTTCGTGAAATGCTGCCAGTAATGTCCCGTGTGATCTGTTGCAGACACATTCCCCCTCGGGTCCCCCAGACCGCATACCATCATCGGACTGGCGTAGTTTCAACGGGGGCAAGAGACAATGCTTCCCGCCCGGCGTGGAGTTAGATAACTCCCTCACCGCCTCATCTGCTTCCAGTCTTTGACAGGGGCCTCGGTTTTCCAATACCTTGGAGAAAGAACAGCCGAAGCAAATCCAGAGAAATCCGGGCCAACTTAACATGCGGGGGCCTCTGAAGCACGACTCTGGCACTCGTGCACAATATTCACATCAACCTCCTCGAAGAAAAACAAAGGTTATAGGGATGATGTAGTAATGCTTAGATTTCTCTCGCACAAAATCAGTGACGTTCAGCAGTTATAGTTACCTGAGCTAACTATAACTTATTACCCCGCAATGGACTGCTTATGATCTCACATATTACATCACTCATGACATGGTCAGTGACATCACTGATAACATCGCTACTGACATCTCAAATGACATAAGTGACAACATCATTTAGTGAGTGTAAGTATTTTCTAAGAGTTTATGATGATTAAACATATACTAAGCTACTACAAAAGTTAACTTAGTATACTAGATGTAATACTAATGAGTGATACTATTTCTAACATATATTATGGGAGTAGCTGTGTGACTGTGTGTATCCTTGCGTGAGTGGGTGTCGGAGTGTCTGTATGGTGCTTGAGTGGATGTGTGAGTGGCTGTATGGGTGTATAAGAAGGTGTGTGATTAGCTGTGTGGGTGAGTGAGTGGCTGTTTGGGTGGGTGAGAAGGCGGGTGAGTAGGTGTGTGCGTTACTGTGTAGGTGAGTGAGTGGGCATCTGAATGGCTGTATGAGTGAGTGACTGGGTGTGTGAGTGGCTGTTTGAGTGTACGTTTTGTTAAGCGAGTGTCTGTGAATGGCTGTATGGGTGAGTTAGCGGATATGTGAGTGTTTGTATGGATGTGTGAATGGGTATGTAAGTGGTTGTGTGGGTGTGTGAGTAAGTGTGTGAGTGCTTAAGTGGGTGAGTTAGTGGCTGTGTTGATAGGCTGCATGAGTGAATGAGTGGGTGGGTGTGTGAGTGGGTGCATAGGTAAATAGGTGGGTGTGTGGCTATGTAACTAGCTGTATTGGTGAGTGACGGGTTGTATGAGCAGCTGTATGGGTGATTGAGTGGCATGAATGAGTGAGTGGGTATGTGAATGAGTGACTTTATAGATGGGTGAGTGGTTGTGTTAGTACTTGTATGGGTCTGTGATTGGGTATATGAGTGGTTGTGTGGGTGTGTGAATGGTTGAATGAGAGGTTGTATAGGGGTGTGAGTGGGTATGTGAGTGGTACTGTAGATGATGTCATCAGTGATGTCATTTGAGATGTCATGAGTGATTTCATGAGTGATGTCACTGACCTTGTCATAAGTGATATAATATGTGGGGTCAGAAACAGTGCATTGTGAAGGTGTAAGTTATAGTTAGCACAGGCAACTATAGCTGCTGAATTTCACTGGTTTTGTATTAGTGAAATCTGAGCCTAACTATAAAGTCCCTGTAAGGGTTACAAAACTTTTGTTCTGCCCTGCAATAAGGTCGAGTGCAGGGAGAGCAAGGGGGGGTTTCATTGTGTGAATGGATCTTAGAATTCACGGAAGGTGGAAGACCCTCTTGTGGGACACTGACGTCGTACAAGGACTCACATTTTCGAGTAACAGATATTGATTGGTTATAATTAAAAATTTATAATGTGAAATCACACTCACAGGGATCGGCTAGCCATGACAAATTATGTAGATGGCTGGAGGAGACCCAGGGGGAAGGCCTGTCACAGTCTCAACTAATTCTAGCTGGAGACTTCAATTGCCATATGTGTCCTGACTGGTCGACCTGCACAGTAAGTGAGGGGCCACATATGGAACATACTCAGGAAGGGCGGGATCTCTGTGTCCTCCTAAACACTTATGGCCTAACTCACACCTTGGACCTGATCGCTACCCACTCTGATTCAGCTGTGCCTCCAACTTATAAAGGCAGAGGCTGCTCATCATTTATTGATTTCATATTTGTGTCTCTTACACTGAGGAGGTTTATATCCTTTTTAATGTTAACCATAGTATATTTAGTGACCATAATCCAGTGACTATGTCACTTGTTGCCCCTTGGTATCAGCCTTCACCCCATTGGATAACTGGGAGAACGATCTCTGCAACTGATCAAGGTAGGCTGTTATGTTGGGTACAGGTCAACAGTGTTACTTTGAATATATTTCACTTTTTAGTATAGGTAAGCAGGAGCTTTTGAAATGTTTGGACCCACAAGTGCAGGGGGAAGAATTAGTTCAGGCATTTATTGCCGTTACACAATTAGTGGGCGGTTTAGTAACAGCGCCAGCAAATTCTCCAAGCATGGATGTCCCAAGATGGTTTGATGGGCAGTGCTCTCAGGCCCTTAGAGATCTGAAGATGGCCCTTAAACAGACACAGAGAGACAGGGGTCGGGTAGCGGCTTGCCGTAAAATATACAAGCAAGCAGTCAAAGGGCGGAAGCACCAACTGCAAAAAAAAAGCCTGGGAGGACCTAACAGGGGCATCTGGGCCAAAGGACTCCACCCATTTCTGGAGGGTTATTAATAACCCATGTTTTAAAGAATTGAATAAACCGCGGCTAAGCCACAACATTTTACCAGAGCAATGGCAGGCTCACTTTGAGGGACTATATAATCATTCCCACAGAGATGAGCAATTACAGGTAGTAAACCCGACCAGAGATCTGATCCCATTACCTTTACTTTGGACGAGGTGAGATTAGGAATTCAGGGACTTTCGCGGAATAAATCGCAGAGACCAGATTGGATCCCACCAGACCTTTTCCAATGTAATACAGAGATATGGGCCCCTCTCCTAGTGAGGGTTTTAAATGCGGCATTAGTATCAGCAATGCCAGCATCATGGTCTACCGCCACCATTGTACCAATTTTTAAGAAGGGAGACAGGGAAAGCCTACATTGTAATCGCCATATATCCCTTATTGATGCAACAGTGAAGGGTCTGGGTTGGGTGCTATTGAATAGGTTGTCTGAATGGGCAGAGGCCAACCAAATAATATCTGATGTACAATATGGGTTCCGAGCCGGTAAATCCATCACAGACCAATGCCTCAACCTTTATCTTATAATTGCAAAATAGCTAAATTGGGGGCGTTGTATCTAGCTTCTTCGGACCTCACTGCAACTTTTGATTGGGTGAACCGCAGTAAACTCTGGAAACTGCTTGTAGAGCTCGAGGTGGATCTGGCACTAACTAACACCCTAATGGCCCTACATCTGAACACTACCGCAGTAGCCAGATACACACAGGAGGGGAAAACTACAGATCATTTTAACTGCTCTAGTGGGGTCATATAGGATTGTATATTAGCACCATTCTTATTATTTACACAATATATTAAAGGCCTCAAATCTGCCCTGACAGCCTTACAAGCTGAAACCCCGAGGATATGCACAAGACCTGTCTCTGTTTTGCTATATGCGGATGAAGCGGTACTCGTTACACGTACCCTGAAGAGCTTTCAGCTTTTATTAGATGGGTTTGTGACTTTTATGGATGCGATGGACCTGTCACCTAATATAGCTAAATCCTATAGGGAACGTACCAGCCTTTTCATATATTTGGGTATTTTATTTGATGAGAAATTGAGTTTTAAACACTTACTAGAGGAAAAGTGTCTTGGAATGACAAGGTCCACTGGAGCAATAGCAAACTATGCTCATAGATTAGGCAACTGGTCACCTGGGCCAATTTTAAAGTTATACAACTCCTTCTGTATATCTAAAGTTTTATATGGTTGTGAGTTATGGGGATATAAGATGGTTAAGAAATTGCAAACTGAAGAAAACAGATATTTTAGGCGGATGTTGAAAGTCCCTCATAGTACCCCTGCGCTCTCTGTACATGAGATATTGGGGTCTAAGTATATCTCTGATATGTAGCCGTGAAACCCCTCCTTTGTTGGGTGAAGACCTGGTCCAACGAGGAGGCAGGCTTTAACAGGCTGGTAATCCAGGACTGACTCTCCCTTGTTTATGCGTTAATAATCCTGTGGCTAAAATATGTGAAGGGACCCTCACTCACCAACCTAGTTGGTGACATGCTACATCATTGGGTTCCCACCAAAGAGGCCGAGTGTCTCCCTGGTGTGCTACAACGCCTGAATTACAGCGGAGCAGGTATTGGTGAGATAATGCCAGTGCAGCAGTGAAATAGTGCAGATTAACTGATACCTGGTTCAATCTCAAAGTAATTAACACATGATGCACATGATAGATTTTTAATTACACATTTTAGATTGAACTTATTTCACACTTACTGGCCTTACCCCCCGGCTTTACGGTACGCATAACATAGAGGACCCTGTGGGTGCGACAATTGGTCTCCACGGGATACCTTACATTTTGTTCTTCTTTGTCCTTATTACTCATACCTGGGACAAGTGTTTCTTAAGGGGCTTTTAAGAAAGCTTAGATTTAGGCAGGCACGTGTTGCCCTCTTGTTTTTACAACTTTCATCAGATGTTTTTACACTTGCTTGTGTTTCTAACTTTTTAAGATCTGCTTTAAAGATAAGAACCACCAGTGGTGTCTAAAGGTCACAAGAGTATTTGCCATTTTTGCACTGTGTGAGGTTGTTATAAAAGTCTTCAAATCTGGGTCACTTTTTAGGACCAGGTGCAGTTTTTGTATGTTCAATTAATGTCAAATTAGGATATTATTGATCATACTTCTAACTGAAATAAGGGGTATTGGAAGTATGAATTTAAGAGACTAATGGGGATAACAAAATATCTTGGATCTCATGCTTATTTAATTGGTTTACTTGGTTGTTTTATGAAAATGTTTACATTTGATGTATATGTATTTTAAATTGTTTCTTTTATGGTCATATTTTTATGTTCCGAATCACGATTATTATTATTATGACGTAACCTTTGGTTTATTCAGTGAATTTCTATGTTTTTTTAAATTGTATTTCCTAAGTATAATGTCCCTGTATCCATAGTTTTTTCTACTGAATTTCTATGTTCTTTTTTAGGTCTCGCGACCTATCGATGTGCGCAAGCGCATCGAGCGGAGCGAGAATTCAAGTGGCGAAAACATCGTCAAACTAAGGGCTTTCAGCCCCGCGGTTTTCATGCAGTTCACGTGTACATGCACGCGCATCGCATGCAAGCCCAGCCTCTCGCATTCCCAGGCTCTCCCGCCCCATCCGGCATCAGGCTTCTCCTCCCCTAGCAGCACTCCTCCCACACCAGCAACTCCCCCCTCCCACACCAGCACCTCCCCTCTCTCTCCCCGCAAACACAGCCTTGCCCTCTCCCACACCAGCACCTCCCCCCTCCCACACCAGCACCTCCCCTCTCTCTCCACGCATTCACAGCCTTTCCCTAGCAGCACTCCTCCCACACCAGCACCTCCCCCACCAGCACCTCCCCCCTCCCACACCAGCACCTCCCCTCTCTCTCCACGCAATCACAGCCTTGCCGCACTGCCGAGCCTGTCCCAACAACACAACCCAGCTCGTCACATGGCTTGCCTGTCCCAATAGCACAACCCAGCTCCGTCACATGGCTTCTGCTTTGCTCTTCTTCCACCACCTCTCCTTGCCACTGCTTCTTGGCGCTCGATACATCTCGCCACCCGACCCCCTCTCCTACCATTCCTAGCTACCCCACTTTCGCTCTCCTCGCACACCCCACCACTTCTCCAACCCCTGCCCCAAAACCACCGCTTCCACTTTCCACTAACCCCGCACTCTAAAAATGAGAAAGCCTGCTCCCCGCTTGAAATGGAGTATCGAACGCAATAAGTAAAATGTCAGCTCGGCTTAGCGAAATGCCTCGGCCAAAAAAAACAAGCAAGCACCGTCTTCCGAGGTCATTTGGAGCCGCAACGGTAACAGCTGTACAACAAGCGTCCTAGGTTGTTTTTAATTGTCTTCCCTTTCTCCAACAGCAGTAATTCTTGTTTATATTAGGAGGGCGCTTTCCGCGCAGCAGAAGCGCGCCATACTTCGGGGTCACGTGCTTAACCCCGGCGCATGGTTACAATGCAGGAGTCCCTCTTTGTTTTCATTAATGTGTAGCGAAGTGCTAGAGAGGGAGGGCGCCAGACAGCGGCGCTCACAACGCTTAAATAACTTATTGTAGGGGGTGTCACAAGGACACCATATTTTTTTTTGTCTCCCTACCACAATTGTTTAGCATTCGCCCGGCGCAGCCGACCGCAAACAAGTGTGTTCATTTGTCCACGAAGCGCATTTGTTTGTACCTTTTTTTTCCTCTGACCTGCCGTACTCTTTGCTGACCTTCCGCATTGACGAGAGGAAGGACAATCTGTTCTCCCCTTTGACTGCTTATTTGTTCAGGAGAGTGCAGTGGCACAGCGTGAGCTTTTAGAGAGCTACACATTCCGGGTTACAAGGAGACACCTGTCGCTTTGGTGAACCAGAACATTACAAGGGTTGCAGTACTTTCCCTGAGTGATTCCAAAGTGCTCTGTGCTGTTTTATAGTCATACTGCTACTCTGAAGCTCTAATCCAAAATTTGCTGCCACGCCTAGCCAATATTCATATCTAACAATCACAATTTGATGCGAAATCTATGTTTGAAAACTGAGTTTCAAATACGACCAAAATGTATTATAATTCTTTTTGTTAAATGGCCTTGTAATTGGAGTGAAAAATGGTTTGTCTAGAATGATTTTGATTACGTTTTTACACTATGCATGCAAGCTATCCCGTTTGGAATTGCTTTGATCAGTTATAAAAAGTTTCTCACAGATCATCATGTGCCCTAGGCATTTCTGGATATCTGACTATATATGTGTGTTATGTTTTATGTCTCTTAGTGGTAGCTTGCCTCCGGGCTCGTGGTATGGGACATCGCTTGCGTTCCATGCTCTCGTGCTCTATGTTCCATCTAACGACAATTTGCAGTTGTCAGGTTGCCTGGCCCTGCCGGTTGGGTGTCTGCGCTGCCTCCTGGAAGTAAAGTACATCTTTGTTCATGAAGAACTGCCCCAAGTTATTTATCATAATGTGTAATAGAACAGGGGAAATGGCACTTGTTTAAAAAATCCCAACTGAATCAAATAAATAATAGCAACGGAAGTTCCCTAGATGTTCAAAACCTCCTATATCAGAAACCAGATGCAAAAACGTAGGCACCCATGGTTACACAATCGCACATCCCAAACAAACCAACGTTGGGGTCAAGTAACAAATTCCAACAAACAGTCAGTAACAAAGTAACTGTGCACACATGGTATCCTGCAGCCTGCTACCAATAGGGTGTAAGCTGGTCATGAACTAGAAAGTTCACAATCCAACAACACAAAACAAATGATACCGAAGCGTACACAAAGTGTAGTCTATGTGGTTACATGAAGAGCTGTTACAAAATTGGCTCATAAGCTCCATTAGTTCATTTCCAAATTGTCCAACATTTTCACACAGATCTTGATTCTGAATTTGTACAACATCTGCAGCCGGTACCTGTTTCATCTAAACTCAACTTTTTCAAGGCTGCAATGAATAACAAGCACTGGCGTTGCCAATAGGTCTCGCAATAGGAAAGTTGGAGCTATTGGTTTTGTAAATGACAAAGCCCTTTATGTTTTTAAAATGAAAACAAAAATAAAAGGCATTGTTATTTGCAATTGTAATAGCTCCAACTTTCCTACTGCGAGACCTATTGACAACGCCAGTGCTTGTTTAATTTTATTTCCTAACTTTAATCAATAAACTTTGACTTTCAATGTGTGATTGAGTGTCGCAAGTAGGTCTGTGAGTGGGTGTGAGAGTTTCTGAGTGGGTCTGTCAGCGGGTATGTGAGTATCTGAGTGGGTCTGGGAGTGGCTGCATAAGTTTCTCACTGATTGTGTGAGTGGGTGCATAAATGTCTGAGTGGGTCTGTGATTGAGTGTCGGAGTGGGTACATGAGTGTCAGAATGGGTATGTGAGTATACGAGTGGTGGTCTGAGTGGGTTTGCAAGAGCCTACAAATTTTGGGAGTCAGTCTGAGAGTGAGTGCATGAGTATCTGAGTGGTTCTGTGAGTGGGTGTGTAAGTCTATGAGTGAGTCAGTGAGTGAGTGTGTGAGTCTGTGAGTGAATACATGTGCATATTAGTGGGTCTGTGAGTGGGTGAGTGCATGAGTCTTTGAGTGGGTTTGTGAGTGAGTGCATGAGTTTCTCACTGGGTCTGGAGTGAGTGTGTGATTCTCTGAGTGGTTCTGTGAGGGTGCATGAGCCTCTGAGTGGGTCTGTGAATTGATGTGTCAAAGCGACCTTTGACCCTGCTTGCAGGCAAGTCGCCCCCACACCGCTGCTCGTCACCTGACTGCCTTGGTTCCTGCCCCCTTGCTGCCTCCTTGTTTCCTGTTTTTTTTACCTTCCCCTCTGCCCGGTGCGCCAGTTCCCCCTGCCCCTCCGCCGCTCCCGATCTGGCCCTTTCCGGTTGCTGCTGCCCTGCGGCCCCGCCCCCTGCACACCCATTCGCCTCCCCGCTCCCGCCTCCCAGCTGCTCCTCCCTCCCAAGCCACCTCATATGCAGGCCGAGAAGCGGTAGCAGAAGCGACCTTGGACCCTGCTTTCAGGCAGGTCGCCCCCAGCCACTGCTCGTCACCTGACTGCCTTGGTTCCTTCCTCCTTGTTGCCTCCTTGTTTCCTGTTGTTTTTCCCTTCCCCTCTGCCCTGTGTGCCAGTTCACCCAGCCCCCCCGCCGCGCCCCGATCGGCCCTTTCCCGCCGCTGCTTCCCTATAGCCCCGCCCCCCTGCACACCCATTCACCTCCCAGCTCCCGCCTCCCAGCTGCTCCTCCCTACCAAACCACCTCATATGCAGGCCGAGAAGCGGCGGCACGCAGCGGGCACGCCGCTGGCGCGCCAAAGGCGTGCCTAAGGCAAGCCCATCTGCGCCAGTCCGCGCCTGGACCACGCCCAGCGCCAGAACCCCTGGACCCAGCGAACGCCACAACACCAGAATCCACTACAACGCCAGCACCCCCCACGCTCTCAACGCCAGCCGAAACCACACCTGCTTCGAGGCCTCCCCGAAACTGACCCACGGACCCTTCTCCTGCCACACCTGCAGCTTCACCTGCGACAGAACAACCAAACCTCCAAGGACTGGACCCAACCACCTCCGCTGCATACTCCTCAACACCCGCTCCGCACGCAAACACGCCGTCGAGCTCTGGGATCTGCTCGACACCTCCGCCCCAGACGTGGCCTTCCTGACCGAGACTTGGTGGAATGACTCCTCAGTGCCCGACATCGCCATAGCCATCCCGGACGGCTACAAGATCACCCGCAGGGATCGCGCCAACGGAATTGGAGGAGGAATAGCCATCGTCCACAAGTCCACACTCAAGGTCGCCACCCATGCAGACGACACCCTCAACACCGCCGAACACCTGCACTTCCAGATCAACACAGACCCCAACACCACCCTCAGAGGAACACTCATCTACAGACCTCACGGACCCCGGGCTCAGTTCAGCGACTCCATCGCCGACCTCGCCAGCACCCACGCACTCGCCTCCAAGGACTACATCCTCCTGGGGGACCTGAACTTCCACCTCGAGAACAACAACAACGCCAACTCCGCCACCCTGATCGACAACCTCGCCAATCCTCGGCCTCAGACAACTAGTCACCGCACCCACCCACGCCGCCGGCCACACGCTGGATCACGTCTTCTCCGCAGGCTCCCATGTCGCCTTCGACCACACCACCGAACTCCACTGGACCGACCACCGCTGCATCCATTTCACCTTCAAGAAACCAACCACGCACCACCACACCAAACAGCTGCCTCGTCGCTGCTGGAGCAAAGTCACCGAAGACCAGCTGATCACCTCCCTCGCCAAGAACCCACCCACCGACCCCACCAACCCAGACGCCGCAGCTCGCAACCTCAGACAGTGGATCGACGACTGCGCCAACACCCTTGCCCTGCTCAAGAAACCCTCCAACAGCCACACCAACAAGAGAGCCAACTGGTTCACCGACAAGCTCCAGACCCCCAAACGTTCATGCCGGAAACTGGAGAAAACATGGCTCCACGAACGCACACCGGACAACCACGCACCGACAAGGATGCCACCCGCAGACACCATCACCTCATCAGATTAGCCAAGAGATCCTCCTTCAAAGACCGCTTGGATAACAATGCACACAACAGCAAAGAGCTCTTCAGCATCGTAAAGGAACTCTCCAACCCCAGCGCCAACAACATCCCGCCCTCACAAGAACTGTGCGACTCACTAGCCACCTTCTTCCACCGCAAGATCGCTGACATCCATGACAGCTTCAACACTATGACCGCCTCGACTGCGCCAGACTTCACATCCCCTATGAACACCACCAATGCCAACCCCCTGACCTCCTGGTCCAATGTCAACGTCGACGAGCCACGCAAGGTCATGAACTCCATCCACTCAGGATCTCCGTTTGACCCATGCCCACACCACGTATTCAACAAAGCAGACGCAGCCATCGCCCCCCAACTACGGAAGGTCATCAACATCTCCTTCGAAACAGCGACATTCCCAGAAAGCTGGAAGCACGCCGAAATCAACACCTGCTTCAAGAAGCCCAAAGCGAACCCCAAGGATCTCAAGAACTTCCAGCCCATCTCCCTGCTCCCGTTCCCGGCAAAGGTCATCAAGAAAATCGTCAACAGGCAACTTGTCCTTCACCTGGAATACAACAACATCTTGGACCCGTCCCAGTCCGGATTCAGACGAAACCACAGGACCGAGACATCCCTTATCGCCGCCACAGACGACACCAGGCGCCAACTAGACAATGGCGAAGCATCAGCCCTCATCCTCCTGGACCTATCAGCCACCTTCGATACGGCCTGCCATCGCACTCTAAAGACACGCCTCCTAGAAGCCGGAATCCAAGAGATGGCTCTTGACTGGACCACGTCCTTCCTCTTCGGCAGACCCCAGAGCGTCAGCCTCCCACCCTTCTAATCTGAAGCCACCGACATCATCTGCTGCGTCCCCCAGGGCTCATCCCTCAGCCCGACGCTGTTCACCGTCTACATGGCCCACTTCGCACAAGTGGCCTGCCATCACGACCTTAACATCATCTCCTACGCCGAATACACCCAGCTCACCAAGGACCCACACACCGCCAAAACCAACCTCCATGAGGGAATGAAGGCCGTCGCTGACTGGATGAGGATCAGCCGCCTGAAGCTGAACTCGGACAAGACGGAGGTCCTCATCCTCGGACCCACCCCCTCAGCCTGGGAGGACTCCTGGTGGCCGACCACACTGGGAACAGCATCAACGCTCACTGACCATGCACGCAATCTAGGATTCATCCTCAACTCCTCCCTCTCCATATCTAAGCAGGTCAACGCCGTCTCCTCCTCCTGCTACAACACCCTCCACATGCTCCGCAGGATCTACATGTGGATCCTGACCGAAACAAGAAGAACGGTGACACAGGCCCTCATCAGCAGCCGACTGGACTACGGCAATGCACTCTACGCAGGAATCCCAGCCAAACACCTACGACGACTACAACGCATCCAAAACGCCTCCGCCCGACTGAACGTCAACGTCCCCCGCCGCAGCCACATCACCCCCCCACCTGATAGACCTACACTGGCTCCCCGTCGACAAGAGGATCACCTTCAAGCTCCTCACTCACGCACACAAAGCACTCCACAACGCCGGACCAGCCTACCTAAACAGCAGACTCAGCTTCCACTCCCCCACCCGCCAGCTCCGCTCCGCCAGCCTCGCCCTCGCCGCTGTCCCCCGCATCCAACAAACGACCGCCAGCGGGCAGATCCTTCTCCTACCTCGCCGCCAAGACCTGGAAAACCCTCCCTACCCACATACGGCAGACCCAAGACCTACTCGCCTTCAGAAGACTCCTCAAGACCTGGCTCTTCGAGCAGTAGCAGCACCCGCCCTCCCCTCAGCGCCTTGGGACCCTCACGGGTAAGTAGCACGCTTTACAAGTACTCTGATTGATTGATTGATTGATTGATGTGTGCGTGTCTAAGAGAGTCTGTGAGTGTGTGTGGGTCTGTGAATGGGAGCATGAGACTCTGAGTGGGTCTGTGAGTTGGTGTATGAGTGTCTGAGTGGCTCTGTGAGTGGGGGTATGACTCTCAGTGGATCTGTGAGTAGATGCATGAGTCTCTGAGTGGGTCTGCAATCGGTGCATGAGTGTCTGAGTGGGTATGTGAGTAGGTGCATGTGCCTCTAAGTGGGTCTGTGAGTGGGTGTATGAGTTTCTCGACAGTCTGTGAGTGGGTGAGTAATTCTCTGAGTGGGTCTGTGAGTGGGTGTGTGAGTGTCTGAGTGCTCTCTATTTGCCCTCTTCTGCTCTGTTCTGCCTTTCTGCTTATTTTTCTGCCTCTGATTTGCCTTTCCTGTTTGTTATTCTGCCCTCTGTGTTGCGATCTTCTGCTCTATTTTGCATTTTCTGCTAATTATTTTGCCTCATGTTTTGCCTGTTTCTGCTTGTTTTTCTACTCTCTGTTTTACCTTTCCTGCTCCTTTTTCTGCCTTACATTTAGTCCTTTCTGCTTGATTTTCTGCGCATCTTTTTGCCTTTTCTGCTAGTTTTCTGATCTCTGTTTTTCCCTTCTCTGCACAGGGGAGGGGGTCCAGGCGGCCCCCCTCCCCTGGCTGAATCTTCCCTGGGGTCTGGCATTAATTGAGTGGGGGCTGTTTTAGAGCCCAGGGACCCCGTACCCCGGGTCCTGGCCATGTGTCCGTCGGTGCCCTGGTCACAACCATGGCACCTAGTGTGTTGAATGGGGACCTCGGGGGTAGCCTCAGGGCCCCCATGGGTCCAGCTGGCTTCCTACCTCATGCGGGAGCCAGCATTGCTGCTGCACACAGGGAGCTGCTGGAAATGCAGGTCCCTGGTGCAGGAGCAATAGTTTCATCTCTTTCCCTGACCACATGTCTGTGGACAGGGAAAGAGATGAATCCTCCGCTTCCAGCGGGCTGGAGCACTTTGACAGCTCCTTCCAACTGAAACCTGGGTGTTTGCTTTTGCTTGGCAGGAGCTGTCAGCTTCCACCAAGCAAAAGCAAACAGCTATGTCCTGGGGGTAGGCACCACAAGACATAGCAGGGGCGTGGTGGTACCCAGGGCTATTAATAGCTCCAGAAGGGTGTACCCTCTCCTTTAATTTTCAGGGCCAGCCACTGGGAGGTGGTGGTCCCCAGGGCAGTATGTGGTCTCGTAGGGGGGCCCTCTCCCATTGTTTAATAACTATTTGGCCCCAGAGAGGTGTGGGTCCCTGGGGCCCAGGTGGTCCACAGGGTACCATTAGCTACTATTTAGCCCCAGGGAAGTGGTGGTCTCTGGGGCTCAGGTGGGTCCATGCGGCCCCTTCATTACAATTTCTTTATCCCCGGGGAGGTGATGGCCCCAGGACGTATAGGAAGCTGAGGAAGGGGGTCCACAAGGCCCCCCCTCCTTTTTTAAATATAAAGTCACAGGGAGGTGGTAGTATCCGGGGCTCCAAGAGCCTCAGGAGAGGGGTCGTGTGCACCCCCTCCTTTTTTTATGAATAAGGCCCCGGGGAGGTGGTGGTCACCAGGGCTCCAGGAGCCTCAGGAAGAGGGGCCTATGGCCTCTCTTTTTTTTAACAATGCCCCTGGTACCATCCCACCGGAGTCTTTTTTCAAAACAAGTGTGGGAGCCCGCACTTGTTTTTTTGTTTTTTTTAATTTAGCTAAAGTTGCAGATCCACCACGATTTTCAGCAATTAAAAAAAAAGCTTTTTTGCCCCAGTACTAGAGCTAAGGGGTCAGGGCGTTCCTACCCTGCCCCCTTTTCTTTCTTTTGGTAACCTTTTTTCATTGACTCAGCTGAGGCCAAGTCCCAAGATAGCTGCCAACACTTCCTGGTTGAAGTGTTGTCAGACAATCAGATCTCGGCGCGAGAATCAGTAGGGTTCACAGAGCCTTTGCATCCCTGGATATCCAAATTTGCTTTCTCTTTAATGTCTCCCAAACTACTGAACAGATTTACACCAATTTACAAAAAGGTTTCTTTCTTGAACTATGGCTACCTGACCTCCTGAAAACATGACCAATAGCTGGAACATTACCCACAGAATGCATCTTCTCTATCCCGCCTTTGAGAAAAAGTTAAATATTCCGGTATTAATTCTGCGTTCCACACAAGAGCAGAGACACATCATTGTATTTAGTAATTACACTTGCTGGGCAGCATATTTGGCTTGTTCAGTGATGCTCAGCCCTATTCATTGAGGAATCTGAAAAATGTATTATATTTTCCTGAAATACTTTTATTGGTAAATATTTCCTAAAAGCTTCAAATGTTTGATGGAGCATAGTTTCAAGTACAACCCTGCATAAATTCTGGTTTCTCAAGTGTGCAGAAATACAATTCATTGACTACGCACCCCTGCTAAAATTGTGGCTTTTTCCCTGAGGTTAATCATCATAATTCAAAAACACAGAATGGGTGGAGTTTTGTATTTGACAGCGGCACCAATGTGCATTGTTACAGCAAATTGTAGAATAGTTTTCCTATAGCATAATAATGCGGTACGAGAGCATCAACAGGGGCATGTATGCTCAAAGCATTAGAATGGTGTAAAATAACAAGCATAGGCGTCGGTTGTTCTTAAATGTGAAAGAAATACGTTTTGTTTTGAATCAGCATTACCTCTTCTGTCTGACGTTCCAATTGTGTTACCCATCAGGGCAGAGCTTTAAGTGCGGTGAAAAAACTGGGGGGTCTCTCAAAGGGGCGTGTGTGGCAGCCCGGGATGAGACACTTCCCAGGCCCGCTCACAGCTGCAACCGAGCACTTCACAGGTCTTTAAAAGACCTTGTGCATGTTAATGGGGCTTTGTTGTTGTTTCACCCCTTCTAAGAGCCCCTGCAGCTCGACTCTGCCGATTCCTAAAGATTCAGCCCCCCCCCCCCCGGAAATGTTTTCCTAGCCCCCCCCCCCCCCCCCCCAAATTTGACTCTAGTTGCGCCTCTGCATCATACCTATAACAGGTCAGGACTGGATCTATGACAGAATTTCGACAGACAGAATTTCGACCTACACAAATATCGGCGTAATTATATCGATAGCAAAAATATCGACGCCCTATGTACAACATGGTAAGTACCAAAATATCGAAAATTTAATATCGATGTAAAAAATATCGTTGTTAAATATATCGATTTTTTTTAAATTTAAAATAACATAAAAAAAACTGTAAATAATACATAATAATTACTTAAACATATTTAAATATATGTAATAATTGTTAAAAAAAAATAATAATACATATTTAATTAAAAAAAATGAATCATATATAATATATAATTACTTAACAATAATTACTATTCCCACTCCAGTGGGTGCAACAGTAGGGAAAACTGACCCTGAACACTAAAAATACCCCTTTACCCAAAAACCTAAAACTGACCCTGAACCCTAAAAATACCCCTTTACCCAAAAACCTAAAACTGACCCTGAACCCTAAAAATACCCCTTTACCCAAAAACTGAAAACTGACCCTGAACCCTAAAAATACCCCTTTACCCAAAAACTGAAAACTGACCCTGAACCCTAAAAATACCCCTTTACCCAAAAACTGAAAACTGACCCTGAACCCTAAAAATACCCCTTTACCCATAAACTGAAAACTGACCCTGAACCCTAAAAATACCCCTTTACCAAAGAACTGAAAACTGACCCTGAACCCTAAAAATACCCCTTTACCAAAGAACTGAAAACTGACCCTGAACCCAAAAAATACCCCTTTACCCAAAAATTGAAAACTGACCCTGAACCCTAAAAATACCCCTTTACCCAAAAACTGAAAACTGACCCTGAACCCTAAAAATACCCCTTTACCCAAAAACTGAAAACTGACCCTGAACCCTAAAAATTCCCCTTTACCCAAAAACTGAAAACTGACCCTGAACCCTAAAAATACCCCTTTACCCAAAAACTGAAAACTGACCCTGAACCCTAAAAATACCCCTTTACCCAAAAACTGAAAACTGACCCTGAACCCTAAAAATTCCCCTTTACCCAAAAAATGAAAACTGACCCTGAACCCTAAAAATACCCCTTTACCCAAAAACTGAAAACTGACCCTGAACCCTAAAAATACCCCTTTACCCAAAAACTGAAAACTGACCCTGAACCCTAAAAATACCCCTTTACCCAAAATTAATTAATATTACAAATAAATTACTTCCCACCCTATTCCCCTATAAACCCACAACCCGCTCCAGTAGTAAAACATATAATTTAGTTAAAAATATACATAAATTATCAATTAATTAATCAATTAATCAATTAAAATAAATCATTGCCAATTAATATTTAATTGCAAAATAAATTAATAATTGAAAAATAATTATTTAATTACAAATAAATTACTTCCCACCCTATTCCCCTATAAACCCACAACCCGCTGTGGTAGTAAAACATAATTTAGTTAAAAATATACATAAATTATCAATTAATTAATCAATTAATCAATTTAAATAAATAATTGCCAATTAATATTTAATTGCAAAATAAATTAATCATTGAAAAATTAATTATTTAATTATAAATAAATTACTTCCCACCCTATTCCCCTATAAACCCACAACCCGCTGTGGTAGTAAAACATATTATTTACTCTTATATATTTTTAAATTATAAAAACATATTAAACACATATTATAACAATTAATTTAAATACTTAACTTATATTTCTAACACATATTAGTAAATCGAAATTACTTACATCGATATATATGCTATCGATATTAGTAATTTCGATATTACTTACCTTAGGGTCGATATTCTGGCCATCGATATTCTGGACATCGATATTCTGTCCCATCGATATTAGCAACTCGATATTAGTGTAGGTCGAAATTAAAAACTCGATATTTTGACTGTTTACCGTCAGGACATTGGCTTTGTCAGTGGCTGTTAGTTGCATAAGATAAATAAGCAGCAACTATGGCTTGTATATAATATCGAAAAAGCTTCCACTTAAAACCCTGGTGACACCAGGACAATGTTGCTGCTCCTGAGTTTTAAAAAGAGAAGGGAAATCCAGAGAGAAAATGACTCTCTTTGAAGGATTTCCCTTCCACTACAACACTCACCTGGCATGATGTCATGTCATAACATCTCCACTAGTGAGAAGTGAGCAGTGTGAGCAGCGCACATCGATGTGCCTGCTGTCACTGCATTCCGGGAAAAAACGGACCGCCTGTGCCAGGGCACAAACAGAGCCCCGGAGAGACCCGTTTCGAGGCCCTCTTCAAAAAACTGCCGGTGCTCAGCACCGGTGAGGCCCGGCCCACTTAAAGCCCCGCATCAGGCATTTTTATCATGTCCTGTAAACCGCACACAGACGTTTCATATGATGTAAGGCTTTGTGTTTAAAAGACACGAAAGCCAATCTCGACTGGGGGAGCACGAGGCATTTCACGGACTGCAGATTTCTTGCTAGCAGTGTCAGACAGTGACTAATAACAAATAAGGTATTAGTGAGCAAAATTACAGTGGGGGGTGCCCTACAATCAGTTTGGCTCCTACTAATCCATAAACATGTACACTTACTTTTTTCAGCCCGTTTAAAGCACTGCTACAACACATACGGAAGGTAGGGTTCAGTCCAGTAACTGCACCAGAGAATGAGTACTGCAGGCTTCTCAACTCACTGTCAGCCCTAGACAAAAGTATAGAGTCACCATTTCCAGCCAAATGGTCCTGTGTAATGATTGAGAGCTGAAGCTTGTCTTTACGTTTTATCAGTTTGCATGCTGTGGTTTATTAACCCATCATTTAAAGGTCAAAAATGAAAATACTAGTCCCAAAATGCAACGGGCTGTTGGAAAAAAACTGCAAACAATGGGTAAAGGTGTCACACTTACGAGGGGCCATTTGGTAGCTGTGACGGGCTGTGACTGCACTGTACTCATTCAATAGAAGACACAAGGCTAATATCACACGGGCATCCAGTATGCATGAAGTACTGAAACGACCTCAAACTCAACCTTACTTTGTATCCACTGACAGCAGAAGCCCCTCGTATTCTTGTAATTGAAGTGCTCCTGTGTGCATGCACCAGATGTTTGCTGCAAACTGTGCATAGTTACACAAAGTGGTGTCCTAGCATCATTTCAGGAATTTCAATGTGAGAAGTTGGCCTGGTATATGCTGACCACTAATTATAGTGGGCACCTTATACCAGTCCAAAGAGCCCTTATTGATGATTAGGTTAAAGACAACCTTTATTGAAAGCTATCCTAGTGCTAGCTATGGAGAGCAGCCTTCAGGCTAAGTCTTGAAGAAATGTAAAGTAGCTTGTTTTACCAGATCACAACCTCCTGAATGACCAAATGAAAGGAGAACCACACAAGGAATATATAAAATATATGTATTTATTACTAAACACTCTCTATTAACCTCTTAATGAGATTAGAAAACAAAGCACACAATATTAAATCACTAGAAAGACAGTAAATAGCAACAATACCATTACCATTTCCAATCTTTATTTCGGCCATTTGGCCATAAAAGATACACAATACACATATACAATCACAGATAATCATTTCGTGAACAGATAAAAACCATTGGAATGCATGTGCTAAAAAATGCTATACAAACTATGCATCTAAAACATTTTTAAGAGGGACCCAACACCTTTAAAATGCGGTTACGCGTATGCCAAACATTGGTTAGAAATTTTGTTAAAGCAAAAACAGTTGGGCCAGAAATATCAGATTTTAAAATCCTGTACATAGGTGCGTATTCCCTGCAGCCCATATTCCTTATCAACGGGAGAAGCCAGTATTTTCTTGCTACCTTGTAGGCTGGGCAGAAAAAAGCCACATGCAAGTCGGTTTCCTCCGTTGCATCACAAACCGGACACTGCTTTGTGGTGGGAGCCGATGACCAGGCGCTTGTAAAGGACCGGAAGGGCAGTGTGCCGTATCTCCATTGGAGAAGCAGCTTTCTGGCAATTACAGGGGAAATAGGATCCAGTACCTTCTCAAACCTATACAGATCCTTGCTTTGCAGAAATACGGAGGATAAGGACCCTTCTTCCTGGGTAGCTTGGGCCCTGGCGAATTTGTGTTCGTGATATACGTTAGCCAGGGACCTTTTGGAGATGTTTAGTGCGGCATTCGCCGGCTCAGTCCATAAGTCAGGAAGCCCTAATTCCATGCAAGTGACTTGGATGTTTTTGATCCAGGGGATATTGAGCGCTTTTGGGTGATTCAGAAGTTCGACCAGTTCCGCCCTGTATTCAGCAAGGTCATTGCTGCTCCACAGCCTGCGCCAAAAGGCTATGGGTCTCAGGCTTATTTCATATGCTAACGGTCGTAAACCCAAGTCAAGCCTCAAGGGGAGGAGCGGAGTGCTGGTCGGGAGTGCGGCTATCTGTCTTATAAATTTGTTTTCCGTTAGTGACAGACTCCGGCAAGGTGTGTGACCCCACAGTTCTGCCCCATACATAATCGCTCCCCTAGCCTGGGCCTTATATATCTGGATTAGTGCCCCCAATGGACGGTATGTTGAACCGGTCATCATACGGGCGATACCTCCAGTGGTTTGGATAAGTTTGAGGTTAGCCCTACTCTGGTGGGATCCCCAAGTCATGGTTTCGTTAAGAGTCACACCAAGGTATTCAAAGGTGGCTACTCTCTCGAGCTGTGCAGCTCCCAATTGCGGATTTGGCCGCAGTTTTTGGCTCGGATTCAAGACCATGAATTTGGTTTTTGACGCATTAATTTCCAGCCCCCTATCAGTACAGAAGGCTACAAAGGAATCCAGAATCCTCTGTATACCCATAGGGGTTTTAGATAGCAGCAGGGTGTCGTCCGCAAACATAATTGCGGGCACCCTGCTGCCATTTAATTTTTGGGCGTCAGTATAGTCAGTGGCGTTCAGGTGGGCGATTACCCCGTTGACGAAGAGGCAAAACAGGGTCGGTGCCAGCACACAACCCTGCCTTACCCCCCGGCCAACAGGGAATCTATCGGTCAGTTCCCCCGACCTCCCGCACCTCACTCGGGCGTAATTATTGTGGTGCAGCCTCTGTAAGATCAATAGGATGTCCGGGGGAACGCCCATCTCTGCCAGGACGCTCCAAAGTTTCCCCCTGGGCACCAGGTCGAAGGCGGCCCGTAAGTCCACAAAAATTGTGTACAGACTACCGCCCTCGAATTTTGCTGCCCTGCAATAGATTAGGTTTAATCTGAAAACCTGGTCCACTGTGGATACCCCCTTCCTGAATCCAGCCTGGTAGGGGCTAAGGGCACCCACCTCCTCCATCCAGTCCTGGAGTCGGTTCAGGAGAACCCTACCAAACAGTTTCTGTGCCACGTCTATTAAACTGATTGGTCTGTAGTTGGCTGGGAGGAGAGGCGAGCCCTTTTTGAAGATGGGGACCACCTCTGCCCCCAGCCAAGTACTAGGGATCTCCATGCCGCCAAGAACTCCATTGAAAAGGGCGGCAAGGTAAGGGGCCCAGATAATGGGCTCCTGTTTAAACATATCCCCTGGTAAACCATCCAGTCCTGGCGCCTTTCCGGAGGCCAGACCTGAAATGGCAGCAGTGACCTCGCCCAACGTTATTGGCTCCCCTTCATAACCCGGCCAGCCCACCTCAGTGTCAGCAGGAGATTCTCCCGGCTCAGAGCTGTATAGGGACTGGAAGTGAGCCTGCCACACCCCTGGGGCAATGTTGGGCTCTACTGCCGATTGTAAATTCCCCGATCCCCCGTTCACTATCCTCCAAAACAGGCGTTGGTTTTGGATCGCTAGGGCCTTGGTGAGTTCTTCCCACTGGTTTTCCTCCCATTCGGCCTTAGCGTGGGCAACGAGTTTCTTGTAAGCTCGCCTGCTTTGCTTAAGGCTATCCCCCCCTGAGCCCTCCTTGATTAATCTGAGGAGTTCTGTTTTTGCCCGTCTGCATGCTGGGTTATACCATGATGTTTTGCCTTGCCGCCCCCCTCTTGGCTTCCGTGAACTACAGGTGAAATGAGGTGCCGCAGCTTTTATGAGGTCCTCATGCGCCTTGTACAGTTTGTCCTGGGAGTCTTTGTTATTTGCCTCGGTATCCAAGCTCCCCACAATTTCCAAGATGGGAGTTATCCCATCATAGAACATGGGGAGTTTATTCTTGCTTGTAACCAAGTGCTCCCACCTGATTCTTCTCCTGCTATTGTCTAGGAGAAGCGCAGGATTATTCCCTTCCGCGTTAGTCACGGGAGCTTGGGGGCCAGGGTGGGCAAGGTCAAGCTCAAGTGCATTGTGGTCACTGTCGGTCCTTTCCCTCACCCTAAAGTCCTGGATTGTCGGCCACTTCACCATTTGGGCCAAGACATAGTCCAGACGGGACTCTCTTCCCGGTCTATTGTAGGTGGTTTTACTAGGTATGTCGGATTTCATTCGCCCGTTGCAAGCTCTGATTCAGAACTTTAGGGTGAGGGCTGTAATTTGTAGTGCTAGTGGGGTCCAAGCCTTCGGGGGTGGAGCTTCCACTAGGGGCACTGCCCATCTGGCCTCTTCTTCCGATGATAACCCGTCCAGAAGGCCGGGGAGTGGCTCGAAGTGAGAATTAAAATCCCCTCCCACTACATAGAAAGAATCACTTGGTAAATCAGATATATAGTTGGAGAGTTCATCTATAGTCGGTGATTCCTTGGCAATTCCCGTTGGCCTAGAATAGATGTTGATGAACAAAAGTTTGGCTTGGTTAGGCCATAATAATGAAACCACAAGGATATCTTCAGAGTTAGCCGACAACCGTGTAGCCACGCAGCCCAGGTGAGATGCGACCCAGGTCGTAAGCCCCCCTGACGGACGGCCTTTGCCTTCCCACCTCGCTGGAATGAAGAATGACATGTAGCCTTGGTGACCATAGTCCTCTCTGGCCCAGGTTTCCTGGAACATACATACGTCTCCAGTCTCAATATAATTTGCCCAGTCCGGATCACCCAGTTTATTGGCCAGTCCAGCAACATTCCAGCAGATTAGCTTCAAATGTTCAGGGGTGTCAGTTGCCGCGCCAGGAGGGTTAGAAGAAATGGTTCCAGACTCTACTGCAGTCGGAGGTTTTGACACATTACCAACAGTAGGGGCAGATTGCTCAGAAAGTCTACAGGAGCCGTTCTCCACAAGTATTGACTTATTCAGTATTCCAGAGGCATTGTCAACATTGTGGGCAGATAGATCAAAGAGACTGCTGGTGCCATTATCCAGAAGCACTGGATCATTCAGTGGGCCAAGGGTTTTACCAACAATCGGGGTAGATGGCTCAAAAAGTCTGCAGGAGCCGCAATCCCGGGTCACTGGCTTGTGAGTGGAAAGTCAATCTACCCCATCCAAGCCATTCAGGCAATTGAAACGGTTGAAATGAAAGTAGGGTGTGTCCGGCAAATGAAGACTTGGGCGTTGCACATAATCCTTGTGTCTGCGTCTATGTTCCACCCTTGTCCATTCATCATGCGGTGGAGCATAATGCATGCGAATAGGGGGGAAAAAGAAGGATACTGGAAGGGTCTGAATAGTGGAGTCCAGTGATCTATTTATTCCTTCACAGATATGCAGAACAGTGCCCGGATCTTTAAAAGTTACCAAAATACAATCCCCTATTATTGTTTTTCTGGTCTTCCCTAACCAAGGGACCCTTCTAACCATAATAATCTCATTATTAAAATGCGATGGTAGGGGTCGATTCCAGTTCAGCCATTTAATTACCTTTTTCTTTAGGGATTGATAGTCTTCATTTTCCCCTGATCTTAGATGGGGGGCACCTGCTAGGACCACCGTTAGACTATTAGCTTCTGGCGGCAGATCTGGTCTCCGTGGTCTTTGGGCTGGGCGGCCCGGGGAGAGTAAAGGGGCGCTGCCGGCTACTTGGTGGCCATCGTTAATCCCTATCTGGGAGCTTTGAGGGACAGGGTCTATTGGTTGTGAAGGCCTATTGGTTGAATTACTGCGCGGTGCCTGGACTGAAATGGCCATTAATGGCTGCAGGGGGGAGGCAGTAGGCACACTCTGTGGGGGGACTTTGTCGGCACCCTGTGGGGCTCCTATTTTAGGAGGGTTTCCTGTGGGGAGGTGAGAACCCACATTTTTGGATTGCTTACTAACTAAGGTGTTCAAGGTAGTAAGAGATGTCTCTAGTAGAGTGAGCCTAATCTCAACTTTTTTGAGGCTATCGCTAATAGGCTGCAGAAGGGAACGAAGTAGGAATTCTATACTCCCTATAGATGTAAGAGGGAGAGTTATATTGGATGTATTGGCTACTAGGTCGTTGTTGGTGTCAGCTATGTTGGAACTTGGGGCCTTAGAGGGAAGAGCGATAGTCACAATCTCATTGTTCTTCCCAGATTGGAGTGCGTTTATATGTTTTTTACCAAAATCTAGATGGGATACTTTGGTTTTCCCCCGCTCCCCCCATTGACTTCCTACTCCGTTTGCTAGGTGGGGGCCTATGCAACTCCACCACAACACTTTGTTTTGGCTTGCTTTTCTTGGTTACATGCAAAGGGGGAGTTTGGGTAACCAAATTAACGGGGGTGACACAAGTCGTGGGAGGAGTTGTGTCAATGGACTTTCCGGGCACCAACCCAGGGTAGCTAGGAATTTCCCGAAGTAAGAGGGGGAAATCCTCAAGGGTCGGGGGATTTAAACTATTGGGGGGCGTACCTTCCTCTTGGGAAATAGGATACGGGATGATCTCAGTCAAGGGTCTGCTCTTCATAGATTCAATGGAGCGCCACCGCTCCGCCCTGCGTCTCTCCAGAGAGTTTTCTTTGCCCGTATCTCCCTTGGCGGATTTAAAGTAATTGTCCAGTGTCCCTGTGTTGCTGCCCCCCTCCCTTAATGGAGTTTCGCGTGGTGTCGGCGAGGGCATCGCCTTAATCAGAGTGGTAGTTGGAAGTAAAAGGTAAGGGATATGGCCCAGCCCGGCCTCCTTCGGCCCCTGACGGCCACAGACGGTCCCGCCCTTGTCCCGGGCTTCTCCCGGCGCTCCCGCGCGCTTCCGCGCAGCGGTATAGGCAGTGTCAATTTATTAAGCACAGGAGAAGGGGAGGAGCAGACAAGGAGAGCGGCCCAGGTGTTGAGAGTTGGGTCTGGCAAGCGCTCCTGGGAACTGTAGTCCCGGTCCAGCGCCTGCTCTCGCTCGCAGCCCCGCCTGTCACTCGCCTTCTCAGGGACACCGTCGTGCTTCCCAGCAGTTCCTGGTGGATCGCCCCACGCGAAGCGGGACCCACGCAGCGGGTTCCGCGAGAGGTAGGCAAGTCTTCGCTGAGTTTTCAGATGCTCCGTCCAGCAGGCTCCAACAAATGGCAGATTAAGCGTCCCAAGTGCTTCACAAGCGTCAGAGTCTTTAAGCACAGGGGAAGGGGAGGAGCAGACAAGGAGAGCGGCTCAGGTGTTGAGAGTTGGGTCTGGCAAGCGCTCCTGGGAACTGTAGTCCCGGTCCAGCGCCTGCTCTCGCTCGCAGCCCCGCCTGTCACTCGCCTTCTCAGGGACACCGTCGTGCTTCCCAGCAGTTCCTGGTGGATCGCCCCACGCAAAGCGGGACCATCGCAGCGGGTTCCGCGAGAGGTAGGTAAGTCTTCGCTGGGTTTTCAGATGCACCTTCCAGCAGGCTCCAACAAATGGCAGATTAAGCGTCCCAAGTGCTTCACAAGCGCCAGAGTCTTTAAGCACAGGGGAAGGGGAGGAGCAGACAAGGAGAGCGGCCCAGGTGTTGAGAGTTGGGTCTGGCAAGCGCTCCTGGGAACTGTAGTCCCGGTCCAGCGCCTGCTCTCGCTCGCAGCCCCGCCTGTCACTCGCCTTCTCAGGGACACCGTCGTGCTTCCCAGTAGTTCCTGGTGGATCGCCCCACGCGAAGCGGGACCCGCGCAGCGGGTTCCGTGAGAGGTAGGCAAGTCTTCGCTGGGTTTTCAGATGCTCCTTCCAGCAGGCTCCAACAAATGGCAGATTAAGCGTCCCAAGTGCGTCACAAGCGCCAGAGTCTTTAAGCACAGGGGAAGGGGAGGAGCAGACAAGGAGAGCGGCCCAGGTGTTGAGAGTTGGGTCTGGCAAGCGCTCCTGGGAACTGTAGTCCCGGTCCAGCGCCTGCTCTCGCTCGCAGCCCCGCCTGTCACTCGCCTTCTCAGGGACACCGTCGTGCTTCCCAGCAGTTCCTGGTGGATCGCCCCTGCCGAAGCGGGACCCGCGCAGCGGGTTCCGCGAGAGGTAGGCAAGTCTTCGCTGGGTTTACAGATGCTCCTTCCAGCAGGCTCCAACAAATGGCAGATTAAGCGTCCCAAATGCTTCACAAGCGCCAGATTCTTTAAGCACAGGGGAAGGGGAGGAGCAGACAAGGAGAGCGGCCCAGGTGTTGAGAGTTGGGTCTGGCAAGCGCTCCTGGGAACTGTAGTCCCGGTCCAGCGCCTGCTCTTGCTCGCAGCCCCGCCTGTCACTCGCCTTCTCAGGGACACCGTCGTGCTTCCCAGCAGTTCCTGGTGGATCGCCCCACGCGAAGCGGGACCCGCGCAGCGGGTTCCGCGAGAGGTAGGCAAGTCTTCGCTGGGTTTTCAGATGCTCCTTCCAGCAGGCTCCAACAAATGGCAGATTAAGCGTCCCAAGTGCTTCACAAGCGCCAGAGTCTTTAAGCACAGGGGAAGGGGAGGAGCAGACAAGGAGAGCGGCCCAGGTGTTGAGAGTTGGGTCTGGCAAGCGCTCCTGGGAACTGTAGTCCCGGTCCAGCGCCTGCTCTCGCTCGCAGCCCCGCCTGTCACTCGCCTTCTCAGGGACACCGTCGTGCTTCCCAGCAGTTCCTGGTGGATCGCCCCACGCGAAGCGGGACCCGCGCAGCGGGTTCCGCGAGAGGTAGGCAAGTCTTCGCTGGGTTTTCAGATGCTCCTTCCAGCAGGCTCCAACAAATGGCAGATTAAGCGTCCCAAGTGCTTCACAAGCGCCAGAGTCTTTAAGCACAGGGGAAGGGGAGGAGCAGACAAGGAGAGCGGCCCAGGTGTTGAGAGTTGGGTCTGGCAAGCGCTCCTGGGAACTGTAGTCCTGGTCCAGCGCCTGCTCTCGCTCGCAGCCCCGCCTGTCACTCGCCTTCTCAGGGACACCGTCGTGCTTCCCAGCAGTTCCTGGTGGATCGCCCCACGCGAAGCGGGACCCGCGCAGCGGGTTCCGCGAGAGGTAGGCAAGTCTTCGCTGGGTTTTCAGATGCTCCTTCCAGCAGGCTCCAACAAATGGCAGATTAAGCGTCCCAAGTGTTTCACAAGCGCCAGAGTCTTTAAGCACAGGGGAAGGGGAGGAGCAGACAAGGAGAGCGGCCCAGGTGTTGAGAGTTGGGTCTGGCAAGCGCTCCTGGGAACTGTAGTCCCGGTCCAGCGCCTGCTCTCGCTCGCAGCCCCGCCTGTCACTCGCCTTCTCAGGGACACCGTCGTGCTTCCCAGCAGTTCCTGGTGGATCGCCCCACGCGAAGCGGGACCCGCGCAGCGGGTTCCGCGAGAGGTAGGCAAGTCTTCGCTGGGTTTTCAGATGCTCCTTCCAACAGGCTCCAACAAATGGCAACAATACACAACGGGCTCCAGGGGGGAGACCAAACCATATACTAAGAAAGTGGTATAACAACCACAACTTGACTAGACACAGTGCCTAGAGCACATAGAATCGCTGGGTCCCCAAGGAACCACCAAAAGTAGTGACACAGGGGGCCCACAGAGGACGGGTGCAGTGTGAAAACACAGACGGGAGCTCCGTATAACTCTATGGGAAAGTCGCAGTTGGAATTTTAAAGATTAGGGACACTTCATAGAGGACTTTGAGCAAACTCTTTCAAACATAGAAGGTTCTAAGGCCAGCTACCTTGTGAGCACTGGAGTACTCGTGTTACCTAACCCTGGGGTGCCGGGTGCATAGGGGTCAAGTGATGTCAGGAATCTTTGTCGTTTCCAATGGCGTGATGTGGAAAAGTGCTGCTGCAGTGAAGAGGAAAAGTGTCCGGTGGCATCCAAGCCTGGATTCGAGGTGAGAAGAGCCTGAAAGCAGAGGGGACAGAGTCTAGGTCACTTCTGGGGGGACTTCGGCCAGACAACACACCTACCTGGAAGGGCCAACACAGCAGGGCACCGGACCCTCGCAGCCCCAGCGCTGCCCTGCTGCACCATTTTCTGGGCTCCCTGCTGCCTGCAGCCTGCCGCTTTGGACGGACGCGGCGAGGCGGCAGACCGGGGACTACATCCCCCAACACCTCTTGTGCTTGGGAAGGCGCGCTTCCTGTCCCGCCCCCGGAGGTGCGCTAAAGGACAGCGCGAGCCCCGGGGGAGCGGGGGACTTCGGCCAGACAACACACCTACCTGGAAGGGCCAACACAGCAGGGCACCGGACCCTCGCAGCCCCAGCGCTGCCCTGCTGCACCATTTTCTGGGCTCCCTGCTGCCTGCAGCCTGCCGCTTTGGACGGACGCGGCAAGGCGGCAGACCGGGGGCTACATCCCCCAACACCTCTTGCGCTTGGGAAGGCGCGCCTCCTGTCCCGCCCCCCGGAGGTGCGCTAAAGGACAGCGCGAGCCCCGGGGGAGCGGGGGACTTCGGCCAGACAACACACCTACCTGGAAGGGCCAACACAGCAGGGCACCGGACCCTCGCAGCCCCAGCGCTGCCCTGCTGCACCATTTTCTGGGCTCCCTGCTGCCTGCAGCCTGCCGCTTTGGACGGACGCGGCGAGGCGGCAGACCGGGGACTACATCCCCCAACACCTCTTGCGCTTGGGAAGGCGCGCTTCCTGTCCCGCCCCCGGAGGTGCGCTAAAGGACAGCGCGAATCCCCGCGTCGCGGGAACGCGCGCGGGTCAGCGCCCGGGGCTAAGCCCGGGCAAAGGGCGGGCCCTCTGTGGCCCTCAGAGGCACAAGGAGGCCGGGACGGGCCACCCCTCTTGGCTACTACGAAGGAGTAGGTACTGAGTTGTTATATTGTCCTACCTTCCACTAGATAAAGGAGGTAAATCATATTGACTCATAACCGTGACTGCCTTGATACCCTTTCCGCCTAACAGAATTGGATTTATGACATTGTACACTGGTCCAGTACTGGTGTTTGTCGTTGTTACTATATTGCTGCTATATACGAAAACTACCAACATTATGGCTGACAAAGGGGTCATAAATAATACTAACTCCCGCGGGGGGCTTGGAAACGGGAGTTTGGATAACGTAAATTTCTGCCGTCAATCCCCTTTAGTAACAACTAACTACTGTCAATCACTATCCCTATTGGAAGAACTTAATGCGCTTTGTAAAACCAATTACATCCTGTTTCAAGAGGGTAACAAATCAACTGGTGCCCCACTAAATATAAGTCCTAGTCTTAACAAACTACCTAACCCCCAAGTAACCCACCAGGGAAACCACTCCTCAATTACAGATAAAGATAGCACTCTTATAACAAACCCTCAGACACCCCCCACCAAAAGAAAGCGGCATGCAAGTCCCCCTTCGGTCTGTAGTATTTCCCCGCAATCATTCAGGGCATGCTCTACCTCTGATTCTCCCCTACCTTCCACACCAACTGACCCTTTGACCCTGATTGAACACATCATTAAATCTTTAATATCCCCTTTGGTTAAAAAAATCATGGTTATCGGGGAAAAAGTTACCTATATAGAAGAAACAACGAAGGCGAACGCTATCCTTTTAGAAAGTCTGGTAAGAGCTAACAAAGCTGAACTCACAGCCACTGCCGATCTACCAATAACTATGACACAAAGCAGTACTCCTCCAACCCAGCCATCTGCACCTAATAAATCTAAAAAGTCATTACCATCTAATACCCGGCAGACTACACCAAAAATGGTAATACCATTGAACTCTGATAAAGGAGTAGGGTCATCCAAAGATCCAACACCCTTAGTGGGGACTCTCTCAAAAAATGGTTATAGGCAAAGAAAAACTAATCAAATTGACCTACCGCCGGAGGTAGCTCCATTTGTATGCATTCTATCAGGCGTGCCTGAATTAAGCAATGAAAAAATCGAGGGACAAACCGAGCTGGCAAACAAGGTATCTTTCTGGTTATCAAAGAATAGGCCCCTTCCACCAAACATAGACGGGAAAATACTGAATGTCAGAAGGGTGAAATGGTTGGGTCCTCTAACCAAAGATATAGCGGGAGATCTGATTCTTGTAAACTTTAGGGATCCTCGGGTTGTCCATTATCTTCTGGGCTGGCAGCCCCAAAGGGGGGACGGCCCAATAGTTGTAAGGGAACTGAGAGATTTTTACCCCAGAGCCGCATATATGCCCCATGTAAGATTTAAGACAGGAAATAATCGCTGTAGGGGCAACAATACACTCAGCAACTATAAGCTACCCACTAGGAATCACTTTTCGTATTGATCTGATAATTCGATCCTTGAAAGGTCTGATAACAAAACTCTGATGCCTGGGGCTGCTTAGAATTGCAGAGGAGGCGGCACTAAGTGGGGAAAGATGTTACGTCTAGACCGGTTACATGCTGATTGAGTGAGGGTTGTATCCCCCTTTTTTATATGAATGAAATTCCTTGTTAACGCACTTTGCACTTTTTTCGTATAATCTAAAAACTGTTTGTTATATTTTTGCAAACTTATTGCATGTATGTACATATTTACTCTTTGGCATGGTATTTCCTTTTTAATGTATAGATATGAATGTATTTTAATAATTGTACTGTGCTTTTATGGTTGCTTTGTTTCAACCGAATAAAGCTTATTGATACTGATACTGATACACTTCAGGGTGACCAGGGGCTTGGTAGACAAATGCCCACCGATGTTGGGTGCTTCAGGTGAGTTGACGCAATGCTTGACTCTGCAGCCACGGGGACCGGATGTCCGGAAGTCTGGATGTGAGCTGTCCCACGAAGGATGTCGAGTGCTGGGGGGTCAGTGTCTGGATGGAACACCAAAAAGCCTTGGCAACTGCAACCCAGTTTGGCATTTTTCAATGAGGTATCCCGGTTTACAAAGGCTATTTTTATATATAACCTTGTGTGGAGTTTCCTTTGTGGTGGGCCTTGGGTGTTGTTGCCGGGTTCGCGCGCAAACGCTTAACACATCGCCTGTGGGATAAGCCTGACTGCTCATGCCAAGCTACCAAGGGGGTGAGCAGGTGTTATCTCTGGCGGGTGACTCCCTTGCCCTGACGTAGAATGGTGGTTTCTGCCTGGCTTTGGCGCAAGCCTTAGCCAACCGGAAATCGCCATTTCTAACACTTGCAAACCTTAAACTTTGACAAAAAAATATATTTTCCTCACATTTCATTGCTGGAAATGTTTGACATCTGTGGAGAGCCACAAATTGTCTTCTACCAAGCATTTCCCCAAGTCTCCCAATAAAAATGGTACCTCACTTGCGTGAGTAGGTCTAGTACCCGCAACAAGAAACGTCTCAAAATACAGCATGGATACATCACATTTTGGCACAGCGTTTTTATCTACACAAGTAGGGCATTGCTGGGTGGTAGGAATTTTGTGGATTCCTGCCAATTCTGGAAGTTTCCATCACAGAAATGTAAGTAAAGTTTGAGGTTTGCAGGTAACTGTGGGTACCTAAACCTCATGGGATTCACACAAGACACACCTGGTGAAGGAAGCATACACTATCATAGGAAGCAAAGTTTGCAAATATGAAAATAACTAGCAGCCCGCCCCAGCGTTGCCTGGGGCAGAAGGGGGCTGAGGGCAGCATTTTAGGCTTGCGTGCACTCCCGCCCCGGCCCCCGCCCGCCACGACATTGTCTTTGTGCCGGACAATGTCGTGGCGGGCGGGGTCCGGGGTGGGAGTGCACGCAAGCCTCAAATGCTGCCCCCAGACCCTGAGCCTTACCGCAGTTGTTCCGAGCCAACCTCCCGCACCGGCTCCCTCCCGTCCCGTGTCCCTGAAATGCTACCCCCAGACCCTGAGCCTTACCGCAGTTGTTCTGGGCCAACCTCCCGCACCGGCTCCCTCCCGTCCCATGTCCCAGAGCCTTACCTGAGCCGTCGCTCCTCCCCGAGCTCCTCACTTCACCGCCGCTCCTCCTCGTCATCACGTACGTTGCGGCCAGCGCTACGTCGTGGCAGTCAGCGTCGCGGCGGGCGCTACTTTCAGGGCACTACTTTTTTTAAGTTATATTTTTAAATTTACTTTTTATTTTATTTTCTATAGCCTATGTCCATCTGCACACCGTGAGGATTACAACAATGTATTGGGTGTGTGGATTGGCGCTATGGTTCCCGAGTTTACCTCGCCAAAAGGTCTGTGCTCTCTCTTTATAATAGTAGTATAGGTGGATTGCATATAAACTTACTACTATGCAACCCCTTTTTAGCTCTCTGATACAGACAGCTTTAGTTGCTAGTTGGTCAAACCTCTTGTATCCAGTACACGGGCGTTGAGTCAGCCCTTTGCTCATTGAGTGGGTCGCGTTGTTGTCTGTCATTTTTCTCCTCTTCAGTTTATAGCTTAATCCCGAATCATAATTTGTCTCACCCAGGAGCTATTTGTTTTACAGTATTGTGATTGGTTGTCTTTTATCCTTCTAATGCCGAATTTGCTAGCATTTAGTGAAGCACCTTTTTTAGGTTTCCTATAACCTCTTACCTGCTGGGCCTTTCCCTCACAGTACTGAACCCTTTTTTGGCTATTTGAGGTAGTTCACTCTTAAGGCTCTATAACATTTTTCCACATAAGGTATCCACGACAAATTTTCATCCTTTTTTCCAGACATTGTGGGGATGCTAAAGGAATCCAGGGTTTGAAGATTGCCATGGAGGGGACCGAGAAAATAGGCATATAATAGCTTCATTTTGATTTTTGGAGGTAAAATAGGAAAAAAGCGCCCTGGATAAAAGTGTTGGTTTTATTTCCTAAAAATGGCATCAATTAACTATTTGCCGTGCTAAAGCCACCATCTTCCCAACTTTCAGGAACATGCAGTGCTGAATAAAATAAAAATTGTTACTACAGGTTTGACATTTTTCAATGAGGTATCCCGGTTTACAAAGGCTATTTTTATATAAAACCTTGTGTGGACTTTCCTTTGTGGTGGGCCTTGGGTGTTGTTGCCAGGTGCGCGCGCAAACGCTTAACACATCGCCTCTGGGATAGGCCTGACTGCTCATGCCAAGCTACCAAGGGGGTGAGCAGGTGTTATCTTTTGCGGGTGACTTCCTTGCCCTGACGTAGAATGGTGGTTTTTGCCTGGCTTTGGCGCAAGTTGGTCAAACCTCTTGTATCCAGTACACATACAGTGGGCGTTGACAAAAAATATATTTTCCTCACATTTCATTGCTGGAAATGTTTGAAATCTGTGGAGAGCCACAAATTGTCTTCTACCAAGCATTTCCCCAAGTCTCCCGATAAAAATGGTACCTCACTTGCATGAGTAGGCCTAGTACCAGCAACAAGAAACGTCTCAAAATACAGCATGGATACATCACATTTTGGCACAGCGGTATTATCTACACAAGTAGGGCATTGCTGGGTTGGAGGAATTTTGTGGATTCCTGCCAATTCTGGAAGTTTCCATCACAGAAATGTAAGTAAAGTTTGAGGTTTGCAGAGAACTGTGGGTAACTAAACCTCATGGGATTCACACAAGACACACCACCCTAGAATCCTCCTGTTGTCTTGTTTTAAAAAATGTCTGTGGTTGGTAGGTTTCCAAGGGTGGTGGCCGGGCGCAGACTAAAATCCTGCAGCTACTCCTTTTGCTGATATCTTCACATACAATTTAAGGGCCTTTTGTGTCATTGTTCCTTGGTACACTCACACAAATGAGGTATAATTTTTATTGGGAGACTTGGGAGAATGCTATATGGCAGGAAAATTGTGGCTCCCCACAGATTCCAGAACTTTTCATCACAGAAATGTGAGGACAATGTGTGTTTTTAGTCATAGTTTAAGGTTTGCAGGGCATTGTGGGTAAGAAAATGGTGTGGGATGTAGGCAAAGCACACCACCCTGGACTACTCCGGATGTTTCGCTTTCAGAACTATCTAGGTTTGGTAGGTTTTCCAGGTGTCAGCCATCCAAAGCCCAAAAAGTGCAGCCGTTTACCATTTCAAGTACCACCATATTGGAAGTTAGCAGCACTCTCCTGGCTCATATACAAAAGAAACAACCAAAAGAATCAAATGTCTGCTCACTTGCCATTGGAATGAGATGATATGTTCTGCAGGGGGCAGAAAGGGTGTTGAGGTTTTAGATGTGAGGGTGGGGCCTGATGTTAAGCTGGAGAAGAACCGCCCCATTATTTTATTAAAAATATATATATTCCTGTCATGCAGTGGGCTTACTTCCCCCAGGAGCAAGTTGGGGGCATACCTCCTGTCTCCCCCTGTAGGGGAAATGCAGGTTTATCTATTTCGGGGTGGAGTGTGGCCAAAGCCAGAGTGCAACACCCGCACCACTTTCATTTACACAAAAACCCCAAATCCCTAGTGTCAGGTGGATTTTTACCCCCCCAAAGCCCCCCCCCCAGGCAAGTTTTAGTTTGGGCAACCTCCCCAATTGGGACAAGTCGCCTAAATGCTCCAGGGTGGGCAGGAAGACACTATTGACCTACTGGGGCAGCAGTATGGCTTGATGCCAGGGTAAGTCGCCCCATCCTTTTGTTTATGTTGGTGCCATTTTGAAATTCCTGATGTCCAGTGAGGTTTCTGCCCCCTAGGAGGGGGGTAGCAGATTGGGGATAATTACCCCATCTGCCACTCAGGGGGACAGAAACTCTGTAGCCCCATTTAGTTAGGGTGGGGGCATGGCCATGTCCATGGTGGGCAGCCCAACATCTATATTAAAAAAATATACACTGGTGTCTGGAGCGCTTTCTGCCCCACTGGTGGGGCATATCAGAAGTAGTTAACTCATCTGCCCCTACAAGGGGGAAAGAAAGATTGCTTCCCATTTTAGTTAAAGTGGGGACATGGCCATGCCCATGCTGGGCAGCCCCCCACCCCTATATTTAGGAGGAAAAAAAGGAAAACGCTGATGTCTAGTTGGCTCCCCCGTGGTAGATCAGGGTTATGACCCTGATCTGACCCCCATCCCCGGGGAGGCAGAAAGCCAGTTAATATATGCATTTGTGGTTGGAGAATGACCATACGCTATTGGGCAACCCCCACCCCTATATTATTATAAAAAGAAAAAACCTCTGGTGTCTAGGGCTCTTTCTGACCCCCCAGGAGCTCACATTGGGTATAATCACCCCCATCTGCACCCCAGAGGGGCGGAAAGACTGTTGCCATATGTATTGGGATGGAGGCAGTGCCATGGCTTAGTGGACAGCTCCCACCCCAATATTTCTATTTTAAAATAGAGGCCCCAAGTGTCTGGTGAGCTTTCTGTAATTTTAAAAGGCATTGGGGGTAGCACCAGGCTTGCCTAAGTGGCTGCTCCCTCATTTCCATGGTGTCTAGTTGGTCGATCCCTGCTTGGGTATCGCTTTCCTGTGACGATCCCCAAGCTGCAGACAAAAAGGGAAACACTCTGATGCAAAGCACCCCTCTGATAGCAGTCCTCTGTAGGGGGAAAGGGGTCCTATGAACCACCCAGACATCCCCTTGCAGGTGGATGTAGTCTCTCACTCCACCCGCCTGCAAGGGTATGTCTAATCCCCTTTTGAAAGTGCAGGTGAGTTGCTGCCTGCACAGTGAAGCATGGAGCAGCTTATTAAAAGCAGCGTTTTTTTTTTACTTCTGCCCTGGGGGAAGCACATTCATCCTAATATGGCACATTTTCCTTGATTGCACTGGGCGCACCTTTTAACCCCTTCGATGCTGATGACGAGCTCAGCTCGTCATCAGCCACGGGGGGCGTGTGCAGATGATGAGCTGAGCTCGTCATCTTACGCGGCTTTTAGAAAAAAGCTGCGTAGGGGAAAAATAACCGCCGCAGCGATGCGGTTAAAGTATAATAGGGCTCCTGGTATTTCCGGTTTCATGCAATTATTCTCTATTTCAGGGAGAAAACTGAGGATAGTTGGTTGATGCATGGATACCGTCTGGAATCTATAACCCCACAACAAATGGGCACTTGTACTTAGGCGCTATGAGTTTGGTAAAGCTGGCCAGAAGGATGCCACTTTCTACCAAATAGCATGTAAAGATGCCTGCAGGGAGATTGACTGGAAGTGCCAGTGAGCTTCTATCTGAATCCAGTTTTTTGACAGCTTTGCACAAATCCATTGTTACCTATGAGGTTCTAAACGGGTTTTGTCAAACTCTGTCAAGGGATAATTTGTGTGTTCTGTTCATGTGTTCTGTGTAGTCTAACTAGCTCCCAGAAGGGTTTATTGGTGCTTTTGAATACGGGAACTATAGAGTAACTACGGGGCTGCTAGGATTGTAGTATGCGTAACTGTAGAAATACCAATTGAAATACCAATATCAAGTTGAAAACAGCAAGCACAGAGATAGACCTCGACTACTGATTGAGATGCAATTTATGCAGTAAAGAAGCAACATGAGTGAAAAAGGGCCCTTTTAAGGCTACAAAATAGCTACTCTGCTCTAGTAGAAGGATACTGGCAAGAATGAGCACCTGTGCAGGGGGGCAGGAAAGTGCGGGGTGAATCCTCCACAGATAGAAGAGCGGAGGCTCTCGGTCCTTCATACAACTCGCAAAATTGAAATTACATTTTCCCTCTGAAGCAATGAGGTCCCATAAACTCAATGAAATGCAATGCGTATTTCTGAGTCATAGGATTTATCAAGTCAAAAGAAGGGCCGTTGTCAGTTTAACATATGTGCACCCATGTGGCCCAGCCACTCTGCACGCTTCTTGCCATTTCAGAGGTTGGGATGTACACTGCAGTTGAAATAACTTATCGGTTGCATCACTCCATATATACTCCATCTATGCCAGTTATGGTTTTAAAATATATAGATATTTTTAGGTCTTCTTAACAAATGTATATCTTAGTTATGGTTGAATTTGAATATATATATATTACCTACCGGCGGTCGCCAGTAGGTAGTTATAGTTAGGACCTATTATCCATAGGAAAACCGCAACATTCTATTGCCAATAACTTTAGGGTTGATTGATGAATCTTCTTGAAATTTGGATAAAAGAAAGGTTCCCTTGATCGCGATATTGTCTGATGCGTTCAATGACTATGCAACGCACTAATTCTAAACTACAATCAGCAAGTATCAAGTACTGCAACACATAAAGTTATATTTTCAAAGAAGCATTTATCTTTATTTATATGCCTTTAGCAATTTCAATAGAAGTCCTTTAAAAACAACACATATTGTGCAAGCATGTGCAGAGTACAATTACATCTAAAATTCACTAATATTAATATCAAAACATTCCTAAATCATAAATCAATCATGTACACATTCAATATACATCAATTATGACCTGCAAAATTGAGACAAAAACAACAAAAGACATAACAGTTATCTAATTCTCTTGTACATCGATTTTGAGAGCCCAAAGACCAATACTCTTGATTTGTATTTGCACCCTTCTGTGGCTGTCTTTTTCGATTGTACTCTCCTTTAACGTCGACGCGTTTCAATGGTTTATCTTAACTCAATACCACCTTTTTCAAGACATAAAACTTTTTAGCTGTCCCGATTCAATCTTATAATTTTTCTACCATTGAAGGCTCTTTGGTCCACTACGGAATGGCTTATTTAAGAGACAATGGATTTCTCAGCGGTTTACTGTGAATATCAGCTACGATTGACACCCCTGCTGCTACATGGGGAAGCTCTTAATGGCTATACACTCTTAGGGAAACTTCCGTAATGATGCCCTTGTATGTCTTATTTAATTGGAGCGATATTGTTGCTGTGTTCACGCTACTTCGCTTTATATTCTCAGCGTTGCTGGACACGCTGTAACTTCTTGAAATTTCCCAAACTTTTGGCCAGCTCAGTTCCACTCCTTACCTGAAAGTTTGTGGGTGATTGGTGAAGCGGGGGCCGAGAAAAAAGGGGGGTCTCAAAATGTGTTTTCCCCATGCAATTTCCCATAGGACCTTTAGACACGGCTACAGCCCGAACGGCTGAACGGAATTACACCAAATTTGGCAGAGTGGTAGTCCTCAGTTCCGACTTGTGCTTTTCACCTAACTGGTGTCAATTTGTTCAGTAGTTTTTGGGAAAATTGCGGTTAAAAGTCATTTATATATCTATGGGTGCGGTGGATCCGTGGATTGTGCAAGGATTGGCATTGTAGGATAAGCTCACTGTCCCAATCACGCACTGAATTCTAAGTGGCTGTCAAGCGGTTGTAAACATTCGAAACCAGGAACTGTTGGCAGCCATTTTTTGCCTCGGTAGAAGCGAGGGTGAAGAAGTCTGTGAAATATGTTGGCAAAAGGTGAACAGGGGCAGGTTAGACACACCCTGATCCCCTAGGCCTGCTCAGGGGGTGACATATGGTCCTGTAAAAAGTAAGATAGTATTTTTCTTTTAAAAGTCGAGGGATGCGTGTAGGATCCGTGCATTTCGCCGCCGAAAAAAATAAGTGTGTATTTTTGAGATATAGATCAAGCTTATGTGTTTAGATCTTGGGTGGCTCTAAAAAGAGCCCTTGTGTTTATTGAGAGATTTTAGTACCTACAAGTAAGTACTGATGCAGAGTCTAAAGTTCATGAGGAAGACTCTGTTCCCTTCATCTGTAAAATGTACACCATCTCTCCTATAGATGCCATGCATATTGAAACGCAGATTGTTGTGGTATATGGACCCCATTCTATAGTTTCGGAGAAAAGCAGAAACAGATTTATTCACATGTTTCCTAGCTTTCTCAATCTGTGGACTAAATTGATTGGACCAGTTCCATTCTGCCTTTGGCATATGTTAGAATACACAAAGGCAGTTTAGGGGAAAAGTGACATCAGTTCTGCAAAGGTGTCCTTCATAAGCATTTCCAGACCTACCCCAGTCAAAGTGCCTAGGTCATTGCCACCACAGTGCACAATTATGAGGTCAGGGTGTTGGAGATGTAAAAAGGATTTCACCAATGGCATCAGTTGGTGCCACTTTAACCCTCCTCTGTCCAATCCATTTAATGTGTACGTTTGGTAAACCCAGGTCTTTCTGAATTCCTTTCTGTTCTGCGTACCTTTGGCTCCAGAAAATATAGCTGTGTCCGACAATCCACACTTTAAGGGCCATATTATCAAGAAAGGGCAATACATTATCGCCGCTTTTATCGGCAGGAAACTGCCGGTAAAGCGGCAATATTGGGCTTGATAATATGCCCTTGTAAATTCCCATAGAAGCCCAGCTTAACACCAGAACCTGGGCTTCTATGGGAATTCACAAGGGCATATTATCAAGCCCATTTTCGCCGCTTTAGCAGCAGTTTCCTGTCGATAAAAGCAGCAATAATGTATCGCCCTTTCTTTGTAACATGGCCCTAAGCATGTTGAAGGGAGGTCTCGATGCACTCAGATGGTCTCTGTAAATGAAGTGTCAGTTTGAAAAGTAATATTTTTCTAAAATGTTGGATAATATGCAATTTAGAAAAAAGACGAGAAATGATTGGTTGTTTGACAACATTCTACATTGAAAACTAGGGTGCATGTTTCTGTTTTTTAAAAGCCTGATTCTTATTGGTTAACAACAATTGATAGAGAGGAACATTACATAAGATAAGCTGATATATTGAGAAGTCAAGCACACTTGCTGTTTTGATTAGTAACATTGTGTGATGAACTTTTGACCTGTGTGCTTAGTTTAGTGTTCCATGAACTGTTTCTACGGTAACAGGCAGAAGGCAGAATGGGGGTAGGGTTAAAATGTATGTCGTTTGGAAAGGATTGAAATGTCTAACCAATAGAAATGTGTGTTTGGTTATGAATTAATGTGGTAAGCAAGGTGATTTGATGTTCAGGTGTATATGTGTTGAAAATGAGAGGGAAACTCTGCCATTCTATGGTTCTGGTGAGAGGTGTTGAAAACAGAGATTCTGAATAGGAAAATCTGCTGTGTGACTGACATACTTCTTATTCTACAAAACAATTGGAAAGGTTAGTTATTAATTTGTGAGGGAATGTATGTGGCGTATTTTGGTTTTAACCAGAGTAATGTGTTTGTCCTGCTAAAGTGAAGGGAATACTTTTTTTTCTAGAATTTTATTGTGAGTGTGTGTGCATTTAGAAAGCATTCTGAGATAAGCATTTGTTTATTTTATGTTTATTTTATTTTGCACACAGATAACTATGCTGTTCTTATGTTTTGGTAGAATTAGAAACCAGTTTTTTATATTTATTTGCAAAAATGAGTGAAGTTTGTACATTAAAATTCAGTACTCCTGCTAGACTACGAAATGTGTTTTGGTAAAATGTAAGGGATAGTGTTGCTTGTCTAGAATCACTCAGTGTGTCTGTGCATTTAGGAATCACTCTGAGAGAAGCATTTTGGTACTTCGGGGAATATTATCAAGCAGGACGTTAAAAATTATCGTTGTTTTTGCGGTAGAAAACTGCTGCAAAAGTGGCGATAATGGGCTTTATAATATTGGGCCATATTATCAAGAAAGGGAGATACATTATCGCCGCTTTTATCGGCAGGAAACTGCCGCTAAAGCGGCGATAATGGACTTGATAATACACCCTTGTGAATTCCCATAGAAGTCCATGTTCTGGTGTGAACATGGGCTTCTATGGGAATTCTCTACGGCGTATTATCAAGCCCAATATTGCCGCTTAAGCAGCATTTTTCTGCCGCTAAAGCAGCAATAATGTTACCGCCGTGCTTGATAATATGCCCCATTGTTATTTATCTAGAATCACACAGTGAGACTGGGCATTTAGTATTCTCTCTTAGTATTTTGGTAGTTCATGTGTTTTCCTGACCAGGACCGGACTGGGAATCACCAACGTCCCTGTCATAGTGCTCGGCCGGCACCCTCTTCCCCCCCCCGCACCCCCCTGGGAGTTGTGGGTGCTGCTCAGGTCTTTGACTGGTTTGTTTTTTAGACGGTTTTGTTATAGGGTTGATTTTGAAGCTATGCTGCAAAAACGTCCCTGTAACAAAAACGGCACTCAGGGGCTCAAAATCGGACCCCACCCATGCGGCGCATCAGAGGATTGTCTGGTGCCCGCTATGGCCAGTCCGGCCCTGTTCCTGACATGTAAATGGTTAAAAACTTATTTTTTATCACATTTTGGTAGAATTAGAAAATAGTCATTGGTTTTGTGTTTCCAAAATGAGTTTAGTATTAATAGTAAAATGCAGTTCTGAAATGTATGGAATGCATGCTTGATGTTTTTGCAGACAAATAAGTACATGTAGTCTTGCAGTGACACTAACCCCAGTATGATTTCCTGCACTACCCAAACACCACTGCACTACTGTAAACTCTTAATTTACCTCCAGCATGACTACTTACACTACCTATTCACCACTTTATTACCCTAAACCTTAAATCTACCCTAGCAGAACCTCCTACACTACCCAAACACCAGTTTATTTTCTAGAACTCTGCCCTACCACGATCCCCTGCACTACACAAACAGAACTGCACTACCTTAAAGCCTAAAATGCTATCCCTAGCATGATCTCCTATGGTACATAAACACCACTGTACTATGCTGGAACACTACCCCAGTATGACTCCCTATACTACCTAATCACCATTTCACTACTCTAAAGCTTAAATCTATCACAGCAGGACCCTTTACACTACCCAAACACCACTATACTATCATACTACTGTATTTATAGGAAATATTGTTATTTGTTTAGAATCACACAGTGAGTTTGTGCATTTAGGAATCACTCTGAGAGAAGCATTTTAAAACTTCATGTCTTTCCCGACATGTAATTGGTTAAAAACATATTGTGTTCTCACATTTTTGTAAAATTAGAAAATAGTCGTTGGTTATGTGTTTCCAAAATGAGTTTAGTATTAATAGTAAAATGCAGTTCTGAAATATATAGAATGTATGCTTGATGTTTTTGTAGAGAAATAAGTACATGTAGTCTTGCAGTGATACTTCCACTAGTATGATTTCCTACACTACCCAAATACTACTTCACTACTGTAAACCCGTAGTCTACCTCCAGCATAATTAACTACACTAACTATTCACCACTTTACTACTTTTAACCTAAAATCTATCCTAGTACAAGCTCGTACACTACCCAAACACCATTTTACTTCCTAGAACACTACCATACCACGACCCCTTACACTATACAAACACCACTGCACTACCTTAAAGCCTGAAACGCTATCCCTACCATGACCATATACACTACATAAACACCACTGCACTACCCTAAAACACTTCCCCAGCATGACCTCCTACTCTACCCATTTACCAATGCACTACCCTAAACTGTAAAACACTATAACAGCACGCCCCTCTACAGTACCCAAGCATCATTGCACTACCCTAAATCTTAAATGTACACTAGCATGTTCCCCTACAGTACCGAAACAGTACTGCACTACCCTAAAAACACTGCCACAGCACGACCCTCTATAATACAGAAGGACCAGTGCAGTACTCTAAGCTGTAAATCTACCCCTAGTATGACCCCCTACACTGTATAAACACCGCTGTACTACCCTAAACAATAACACACTATGTAGCACGACTCCGGACACTACTGAAATACCGTTGGACTACACTAAACATTAAATCTATCTCACCAACACCTCCTACACTACCCAGTCACTATGGCACTATCGTAGAACACTACTTCAGCATGACCCCGTACACTACCGAAACAATACTGTACTAACGTAAAACACTACTGCAGTACGACTCCATATACTACACAAACACGACTACAGAACCTTAAACTCTAACACACTATCCCTATTATGACCCCATACACTACATAAACACCACTGCACTACCCTAGAACAGTACCTCAGCACGACCTCCTACAGTAGTTAGTCAAACACCATTGCACTACCCAGCATGACCACCTACAGTATACAAACACCACTGCGCTATCTTAAATCCTAAAACACTATCCTTATCATGACCCTGTACACTATATAAATACCACTGCACTATTCTAGAACAGTGTCCAGCAGGATCCCCTACACTACACAAAGACCACTGCACTACCCTAAACACTAAATGTACCCCCAGTACAACTCCATACACTATCCAAACACCATTGCACTACTGTAAACATTAAATCAATCTTAGCACGACCTCCTACACTACCCAATCATGACTGCAGTATCTTAGAACACTACCCCAGCAGGACCCCCCAACACTATACAAAGACCACTGCACTACTCTAAACCCTAAATCTACCCCTATACTACCCAATCCCCAGGGCAGTACTCTAAACTGTAAAACATTACTCCAGCACGACCCCCTACACTAGTCAAACACCATTACACTACCCTAAACCTTAAATCTAACCCAGCACGACCTCCTACACTACCCAAATAACACTGCACTACCCTAGAACAGTACCCCAGCACGAGTCCCTACAGTAGACAAATAACACGGCACTACTGTAAATTCTAAATCTGTACTGTTACAAAACCATAGTGACTGTTTATGTACCATGTAGTAATGTATTTACTAAAGTAAAAGTGAATCAATTATGAATTCATTCAGTGTCTTTTTTTCTTATAGTATTGTGATCATTTAGAAAATATGCATGTATTCATTCAGTGCTTCAGGTTTTAGTGCTATGGAGTGCTTCAATCTGGTATGCGCTATGGGGCAGATTTATGTTAACTGGCGCATCCCCAGGGATGCACCAGTTAACGTGCGCCACAGTGCGCCACAGCTCCGCCACCCATGGTGCGCCGCATTTATAATGCGGCGCACCATGGTGCAAAAACGGCACAGATGCGTGAGGCATCTGTGCCGGAAATGTGGCGCATTGCTGGAGTTGCGTCGCAAGCGCAACGCAGATCCAGCAAGGCTCGGGGGTACACCATGTGTACAATGCTTCGTCAATACCTACGCCTGCTTCAAGCAGGCGCAGGGTTTTGACGCAGCATTGCCCTGAAAGTGACTGAGTGAAATCTCATAGATTTCACTCAGCCACTTTCAGGAGGCGTTCCTGTGCAGGAACGGCCCCCCCCCTGCGCAGGAACGCCTCCTTATGGCGCAGTGCTTTACAACGTGACGCATCTCCTAGATATACATACAACACTGAATCCAAACAAATACAGAAAATCATATCCCAGAATTGGAACATCCTCACTGCTGATAGTATGATCGGTAATGACATTTCCAATAGACCCCTGATAACCTACAGGAAGGGTAGATCTATACGGGATATGGTAGTGAAAAGTGATATCATGAACTACCGCAAAGCACAGAATTTGGGATTGTTTGGTTTCTTTCCCTGTGGTCACTGCAAAGCGTGCAGATATAGTACTCACAAGAAAACGGTCGAGTACAATGGGGTAAGAAAGGAACTCAAACAATTCTTGACTTGTAGTACAACATTCGTTGTCTATGTCATTGAATGTCCGTGTGGCCTTTGGTACATAGGCAGCAGTACCAAACAGGCCAAAAACCGTGTCCTTGAACACTACCGGGCTATTGTCAACATAAATGAGAAATACCCGGTAGCTAGACATTTTGCTGAGAAACACTTCTCTAACCCAGCCCAGATGAGTTTCCATGTCCTAGAGCAACTTGAAAGAAATCCCCGGGGAGGAGACAGGACTTTGAAACTAAGACAAAAAGAGTCCAAGTACATCATAGAGTTTCAGAGTAAGGCCCCAGGAGGATTGAACCAAGATGAGGAGTTGGCGGTACATCTTAGGGAATAACCCCTTTCTGTCAAGTTCTTATCTTCATGTGCTCTGCCGGTACAATATGTTAGATGTCATAACACACATATTCTCTGTATATGTTCTCTTCCATTTATTATTGCACTGTTTATTCTCGTTTTGATGCTCGCAGTGAGTTTTTAACCAACATGTTGAGTCCTGATTCTGTTCTCTCATGTTTTTTATAGATTGGCACCCAGTACCGGATCTCGTCACCACTTCACTTATTTGAGGTTTCCAGTCACACGGAAATCATTTGACTTCATTCACGAGCACGGCCACTTATTCCTCTGTCAGCACGTCAGTTTCTTAAGAGCACAGTAAGCCCTGGATTGGGGGCTTTTTCTTCCTTTTGTGTTTTGGACTTCTTACTCCAGCATTAGGATTTGTCCACTTGCAGACCCACCTTGTGTCACTTAGACGACATTTGCGACACAAGCCTTCCCTATGAATTATGTCTCACAAAGTAATGTTAGTGTATTTAACATGTACCATGTTGCACATTCGCTCCACACGCTACCGCATCCCTTTAAGGAAACATGAGAATGTCCTTTACCTGGGTTCTCATGTGTATTTTACAGACATAGCAAGGTGGACTTGTCAGGGCTACAACTTGCACCATCAATTTTGTCTGGGCACGCTTTGATCTGGATGCTGCCCGTTTTGATGCGCATTATCATGTGTTGAGTTGTTTTGACTTGCAATGTATTCTATTGCCAGCACGCATGTTTGCACCGTTCCTGCTGCATGGGCACCCTTCGAACCATGGATGCCCCCTTTGTTGACGCGCATTAATTATGTGTTTTGCTGCTTTTATTTGCAATGAATCTAATTGCCAGCGCGTAAGTTTGCACTGCATTTGTTGGATGGGCATTTTTTGAATTGAATGCTACCATCATGGACGCGCACCAAGTATGCCTTGTGCTGTCTTCATTGGCCAGCGCGTCTTTTTGTTTCCTCGTTGATATATAAACTACAATCATGGCGTCCTCAATGCCACAGTTATGTTATTATGTCCAACTGCGTCGCCCGCTGTACCCAGTAATGCGGGGTTATTGGAAACCATGGTGTGCCTAGTTTAAACACCATTTGGGAGCATATATATTCTTTATTTTGAAAATGTATGTAAATTTGTGCCACGACGTTTTTCAACTTTATTAATTTGAATATTGTGCTGGGATGGTCTGCTGGACTTCAACAATGTAATTTAAATTCATTTTACGTGTGTTTCATAGCTTGTATGTTTAGCGATGTAACTGAGTTTGGAAGTCCCATTTCTATGTCTTTCTCACAAACTCTTTATCAATGGTTGAAACTGACAAACAACCTAATGTGAACAAGGCTGTCCGCAGCCGAAACATGTTGTTAGGTGAATAAACACCCTTGGAGTTGCAGTGGAGTCGCGTTTGTTTTGTGATCTGAGAGTACTACTACTTTGGGACTTTTGATATTGTGGTTACCGGCGTGCTCGGCCGGCATTGGTGCCACCTCCCTCGGGGCCGCAGGCAGCACGTCAGAGCGGACTTTGTAAGTATATATATATATATATATATATATATATATATATATATATATATATATATATATATATATATATATATATATATATATATATATATATATTACCTACTGGCGGTCGCCAGTAGGTATATCTAGTTAGGATTTTTTCTCTATGGGATTTTTGAAAATTCTATGTCTAATAACTTTGGCGTTTGTGGACGGAATTGGCTGAAATTTTCAGGAAAATGGAACATTTTGTTTCTGAGCAGCCCCTGACAATTTGGGGGGGTTTCATAAAGGGGGGGCCGAGAAAAAAGGGGGGTCCCAAAACGCGTTTTTCCCATGTTAATTTCCATAGGGCGGTTGGCCTCACTTTTAGCTCGAACGGCTGAATGGATTTGCACGAAACTTGGCAAAATTGTAGGGACTGTTAGCCCGATGTGCCTTTGCTAGGTCTCAATATATGTGCTCCAGTGGATTTTGAGTAATTTAGGTTCAAAAAAAGATATATATCTGGGCGGAGCCTAACCACACATCTGATCTGATTGGCTGTCAGCACTTCATCCAAGAAGTGTTGGCAGCCATCTTGGGACCAATATACATGATAGCACCTCATTAAACAGCATTGTAGTTAATAGAGGGTTTTAGGACTTTAGTTACATTATAAATCATTTGTTGATGGTACCATACTCGTTTTAGGAATTGTGGTGGGTTCTAAGGTGATTTTACCATGTGAAAAAACCTTCTGCTGTGATATCATGAATATTGTTTGAAAGAAAACTAATATCTCATGATTTTCCCACAGTGGTTTGGAAGGGGATCTATAAGCTAAACTGAAAGCATATTTTCTGTAAATTCACATTATCTTTCTCAGTCATGTGAAAATGAAGTCTGACATTCTCAGTAAAACATGTACATCAAACAAGGACAGAGACTGTCAGTTGATTCCTTTGTGTTCTACTGCAGCCTCCTAGAGTGTTCTAAAGAACAACTACAGCGCTACCAGTCCTACTTATTACAAAGGTATGGCACACCTGAAGCCATCTTGATTGGAATAAAGTGGTAACTCTTAAAACATTTAATTTAAAAAGAAACAACATGAGGGGGTATATTTTGCCACAGAAAGTATGATTAGTGCTGCAGAATGAAAAATTAGGGCACATTTTGAGTGACTTCTCAAATCCTTTTCTATTTCATTAAAACATTCTGACATGCAGTCTCCCAAAATGGCCACCAGAGACAAAAGAGCCCAAATGTAGCCCAAATATCACCCAGATGTAGCCCAAGTATAGCCCAATGACAGAATGTCCCAGAGTGTTCTAAAGAACAACTAGAGCGCTAACAGTCCTACTTATTACAAAGGTATGGCACACCTGAAGCCATCTTGATTGGAATAAAGTGGTAACTCTTAAAACATTTAATTTAAAAAGAAACAACATGAGGGGGTATATTTTGCCATAGAAAGTATGATTAGTGCTGCAGAATGAAAAATTAGGGCACATTTTGAGTGACTTCTCAAATCCTTTTCTATTTCATTAAAACATTCTGACATGCAGTCTCCCAAAATGGCCACCAGAGACAAAAGAGCCCAAATGTAGCCCAAATATCACCCAGATGTAGCCCAAGTATAGCCCAATGACAGAATGTCCCAGAGTGTTCTAAAGAACAACTAGAGCGCTAACAGTCCTACTTATTACAAAGGTATAGCACACCTGGAGCCATCGTGATGGGAATAAAGTGGTAACTCTTAAAACATTTAATTTAAAAAGGAACAAAATGAGAGGGTATATTATGCAATAGAAGGTATTATTAGTGCTGCAGAAAGAAAAATGAGGGCACATTTTGAGTGACTTTTCAAATCCTCTTCTATTTCATTAAAAAATTCTGACATGCAGTCTCCCAAAATGGCCACCAGAGACAAAAGAGCCCAAATGTAGCCCAAATATCACCCAGATGTAGCCCAAGTATAGCCCAATGACAGAATGTCTCAGAGTGTTCTAAAGAACAACTAGAGCGCTAACAGTCCTACTTATTACAAAGGTATGGCACACCTGAAGCCATCTTGATTGGAATAAAGTGGTAACTCTTAAAACATTTAATTTAAAAAGGAACAAAATGAGGGGGTATATTTTGCCATATGAATTATGATTAGTGCTGCAGAAAGAAAAATTAGGGCACATTTTGAGTGACTTCTCAAACCCTCTTCAATTTCATTAAAAAATTCTGACATACAGTCTCCCAAGATGGCCACCAGAGACAAAAGAGCCTAAATGTAGCCCAAATATCACCCAGATGTACCCCAAGTATAGCCCAATGACAGAATGTCCCAGAGTGTTCTAAAGAACAACTAGAGCGCTAACAGTCTTACTTATGACAAAAGTATGGCACACCAGAAGCCATCTTGATTGGAATGAAGTGGTAAGTCTGAAAACACTCAATTTAAAAAGGAACAACATGAGGGGGTTAATTTTGCCATAGAAAGTATGATTAGTGCTTCAGAAAGAAAAATTAGGGATCATTTTGAGTGACTTCTCAAATCCTCTTCTATTTCATTAAAAAAATTCTGACATGCAGACTGAAACATGCACTTTGAATACCAGCAGCAGACGTCCCTGGTGAGCAGTAGCTTTACTACAGTGATCTAATGTGCAACTAGAGTGCTAACATTCAGAATTTATGGCAAATGTGTGACACATCTGAATGCCTTCTTGATGGAACCAAAGTAAACAAGCATTGAAAATGCAATAGATCTCGCCCTCGTTTAAGTTAAAGCCATTCTGTTTGTAATGAGGTGGCTTTTTAGCTTTGCTTTTATTAGTGTTTTTTCAACTTTCATGTAAATAACATCCATCTGTATGCATATAAGTATATGTATGCATGCATTTATGTTTGTATTTATATAGATATACAGATGATATATGTTTATATATGTATGTATATATATATATATATTCACTGAAAAAACCATAGGCTATAGACCATATATAGTTAGGAATTAGCATTTACAAAACCTTGAAAATTCACTGAAAAAACCATAGGTTATAGACCATATATAGTTAGGAATTAGCATTTACAAAACCTTGAAAATTCACTGAAAAAACCATAGGTTATAGACCATATATAGTTAGGAATTCGCATTTACAAAACCTTATTTTACTCACACAAAACCATTGAAATTCCATATATAGTTAGTTGCACTAACTATATATCGCGCACCCGCAATCCACTGCTGATGATGTCACATATTACATCATTCATGACATGGTCAGTGACATCACTGATGACATCACTGATGACAACTCAAATGACATCACTGATGACAACATCCAGTGACTGTATGTTTCTGTAAAGTTAAAATATGTCTTACATATTGAAGAATGAGTGGATGTATAAGTGTCTGGATGAAGGATTTAGTAGGTGCATGACTGACTGTATGAGTGAGTGATTAAATGTGTCTCACTGAGTGCATGGGTTAGTGACTAAACTGTCTTAATTTGTGCATCATTATGTCTGTTGTTCTGTAAACTGTTGCATGTTTTTATAAGTAGCTATATGAGTAACTATATGGGTTATTGATTGGTTGCCCAAGTATTTGTATGGGAGACTGAGTGTGTGTGGGGGTGGCTGGGAGGTGTATGACTCTGTGCATAGATGTGTGAGCAGTTGATTCACTAGATGTATGGTTTCAAAAGTGCATGTGGAAACAGCTGTATGGGCGGTTGACTGTGTGCATGAGTGTATTGGTGAGTGAATGGATATCTCAGTGCTACATGTCAAAGTAAGTACATATGTAAAACACAGTACATGTGAGAGTTGACATATATAAATAACTGTGCATAAGAGCCAGTGAATGTGTGAGTGGCTGTATGGATCATTGTGAACTTGTATCAGGGATTGTATAAGAGAGTAAATATGTGTTAGTATATGTTTGAATAAGTAAAGTTTGTATAACTGTATAGTTGAGGAAATGGAGGTGTGATTGATTCTTTGCATGACTGACTAGGTGTGTGAGTAACTCCATGGATGAGTGACAGTCTGTGAGTGTCTGTTTACACTGATTGTATCTAAGGTTATATTAGAGTCTGAAGAGGTTAATCGTATTATCACATGAATGATATCATCAGTGATGTGATCAGTAATGTCAAATGAGATGTCATCAGTGATGTCATCAGTGATGTCATTTGAGATGTCATCAGTGATGTCATTTGAGATGTCATCAGTGATGTCATCAGTGATGTCACTGACCATGTCATGAATGATGTAATATGTGACATCATCAGCAGTGGATTGCGGGTGCGCAATATATAGTTAGTGCAACTAACTATATATGGAATTTCAATGGTTTTGTGTGAGTAAAATAAGGTTTTGTAAATGCGAATTCCTAACTATATATGGTCTATAACCTATGGTTTTTTCAGTGAATATATATATATATATATATTTTTATTTTTTTATTTTATTTGATGCTTATGGGGCTCTGTATATCACAATATGTAAATATTATCTTAACAATATCTATAAGTGCTTCACTATTGAAAATATTGAGGAAAAAATAAAAGAACAAAAAAGGAATATATAAAAATACACAAATAAATTAGCTTTTACGTACAGCAACACCTGCAAGTCTGAATTTCTAAGTATTTATCCATACTTGCACATATGGAACTTTATGCAGTGCAATTTTGTATCTCTTTATTATTTTCCATATACATGTACACCCTTTCTATGTAGTTATGTATCCATGTATTTATTACTTTACTCCTACTGTAGAAAGAAAGAAAAAAAACTTCAATTCCTTATAATGCACTGCTCCAGGTCTCATACTATACCTCTCTCAATATATACTTTACCTCCACTCTCTGACTCACCCCAAACCTCATTCTACTACTGTGATCTCCCTACGATCCTTTCTTGACTCTTCCCTCCTCTATCCCTTCCTTGACTCACCCCAAACCTCATTCTGCTACTATGATCTCCCATATAACCCTTTCTAGACTCTCCCCTCGTTGACCCATCCAAACCTTATTTTACTACTGTGAACTCCCTAAAAAAAGTTTTAGACTCTTCCCTCCTATATCTCTCTTTTGATTCATCATTTTACTTATTTGATCTCTCTAAAAACCCTTTCTAGACTCTTCCCCCCTGTCCCTCCTTTGAGTCATCCCAAACCTTATCTAGCTAACATCATCTCCCAAATAACGCTATCTAGATTCTTCCCTCCATTATCCTACCTTTATCCTGTACAATCAAGCGAACAGTTACATATCCACCGCTCAAATTAGCAATTTATATTTCCCTATTCTAATACACCACTAATCCATCACTAATCCTTTAGATTCTGGAGTGACGTGCTTCTCACTGAAAAGTGCTTCGACGCCTGTTCAGGGCTAGTAAGCGCTATATAAATATAATTACAATTAAAAGGTCTCATTAATGGCCCTCTGGTAGGACAGTGATGTTCGGTCATTTTTCAGTTATTCCACTGTGGACTGCTTGGTGGCACTAATGATCCACTTAAGCCATTAATTATTTCATACTAAGGAGTGTTTCTGATTTTGAATATTTGATCAAAGGGTGAACGAATGCAATTGACTTTTTGTGTTGCTTAGAGCAATATTTTGGTAGGGAGAGAGCTGCAACATAAATGGCTTTCTTCACCCTTTTGTACCTTTGTGTTATGATGTGTAAGATATATCTTGGATTTCACAGGCTGCTCCAAATCTAGATTGCTGCTATTACTGTATCAGTCCAAGAAATAAGTCTGTAGGATGTAACAACATATTTTTAACTCCTGCTAATAGCTGGAGATGGTAAAAGGCAGGGAGTTGTTTACTGGATTAGAGCTGGTAACTGTGCACCAAGGGCCAGATTTATCATAGTGTTGCCTTTGCGTCATGCAAGGTAACACAAGGGCAACACAACACTAATGCCAGATTTACCAAGCAACACAAAGTCACCTTGATTGGCATTGCAGTGCTTGGTAAATCTGTAGTAATGCAAGGCAGCTCAAGTTGCTGCCTTGCATTACTCTGCCCCGGAGAGGTGTTCCATGGTTGGATCCTGGGTGTTCCCAAGCACCCAACCGTGGATTTTTGGCACATTCCCAAATTTACCATTAGTGGTAGACCTGGGAATTTGTCAAAATGCTACGCCTTTCCAAGGTAGGCGTAACGAGGAGAAATATCTTTATTTGTCACTGTTTTTCCTCTTTCTATATGTACTGCAGTCTGCAGCAGACTTAGATAGAATAAAAAGTCTCATAGGATTGCATTTGTGCTGGACGGTATACCTTTCTGCACAAAACCAATCCTGCCTGCAACGCAAACACCCTTGCATGATGGTATATGGGTGCCTGTGTTGGCGCAAAGCAGCACGTTGTGCGACAGTAAAAGGAAAGGGCAGGTATGCACCCTATATTGTTAATTTTTATACATTCTTGCCCTTTCCCTTTCACACAGCTCAGAAGTTTCATAACTCTGGCCCCTAATCTCTTAACACTGTTTTAACCCATTAGATATTCTGATTAGGGTATCAATTTGCCCTTATTTTGTTTACCCCATAAAATGTGTCACTGGTTAAATGATAGAGAAACATACTGGGCAAAAGTTGATTTCCAACTCCCTTTTAACATGTTCTTTTGAAATGTAAATGTTTTTTGACTAATATGTTTCCATTCTAAGATTGGTGTCCACCATCTTGGAATGGTAATTTGAAAGTAAAGAAAATGTCTGCTGCAGCCTCATGAGGCGTACATTGGCACACATGTGTCATAAGATTGTGGACGGCACTTTTGTTTCTTTCTTTCTTTTTCGTTGTTGATTCTCTTCAGTATTGACAATAAACATTAGTAAAGCCAATAATTCGGACGATGCCTTTCAAAGGCACGACCTATTGGCTTTGCCCATGCTTGTTGTGACCATCCCTCCTTTCTCCCGTTCTCAATGACCAACCTGCACTCCACACATTTTCACAGCATGTTTCCTCACCAAGTGATCCTATCATTTTCTTGAGCACTCACTACCACAAGCATCTCTAAATTAGCCTTCTCACTGCCTTGCTTAGATCACATCTTCCATACCAGCAAGATGTGGGTAGTTTGAACTCTTCCACTCATCAAATTAAATGGGAAAAGCTCAAGAGATTACTTATATTTGTTTGACATGCCCATAAAATGCTCTTCCAATTCTATTGGTTTCTTTATGCAGCTTGTAGTACGGCCATCTCGAAATGAGCCACTAAGCAATTTCCACAAGAATGATAAACTGATATGTATTGTGATAGTGCTTGTTAGACCTGACATCATTGGCTTGAGTCTCTCCTCCATTTTTTCTGTTTGCCTCCACTGTTTTACGATGTTTTGCTGGTATATGCTTTGGGCGCTCTGCCACTGCTGATCAGTGCCACAGCGCAAGTGCTCCCGATGTTAAATTGATGTATCGATTGTATCCATGTTTGGCTTATTTGGTTTACTGTCAGTCCCTAGTCTAGTGCACCAGGAGTGCCGGGGCTTGTAAATACAAATGTCGCTCGTGGGCTTGCAGCACGTGTTGTGCCACCCACAAGAACGGCCTCGTAAAAGAATGTCTACGGGTCGGTCATTGCGAGACCCACGTGCAGTCTGGTACTGTCACGCGGGCTGCGCAAGTATACCTACTTGCCAGTCCCTCAAACCTCCCCTTAACTTCATGTTAGCCACCCCTATGGTAGGCCCAAGGGCAGGGTGCATTGTAAGTATAAGGTAGGACACGCCTGACCAAGTTGGCATGTCCTGACAGTGAACAACAGCCATCTTCGTTCTTCACTATCGCGAGGTAGCCCGCTCTCCATTAGTTAGAATGGGTCGCCGGGATTATTAATGCTATGATCCTAGCTGGCTCGGGGAGCATGGTGCAATGTCGAGTTTGGTATCCCTGAACTCGGGGTTTAATTACGCATCCGTTGGTATGGATGGTTTTTGGACTCTGGGTTTGAAAATAGCACTTTTAGAAAGTGTCTATTTTCTTGTCTAACCATTTCTGGTTTCTGCTGGTTTTGCGTGTGGGTGACAGGAGCTGGGTGTCTCCAGAGGTCTGGATGAGTCAGTGTGGGATGAGTGGGACATTTGCGTTGAGAGTAGGGGGAGAGTAGTTGATGATAGCCTGCCCTGCCGGATACAATGCTGGCTCCACCTCCTGCCAAGCGACTGATAGCTCTGCTCCTGCCAGTGACAATACTGGCTCCACCTCCTGCTGGGAGTCTGAGGACCCAGCCCCGCTCAGTGAATAAGCCAGGTGCTTCTGCCTGGCTCCACCCACAACAGACCCAGGATGTTGGGAAAGTCCCCTGCATGGACAAAGGGATCAAAGCCGGAAAGGGGTATAAGAGAAGGACCCCTGAACCAGGAAATCAGATCACTTCTGACAAGGAACCCTGTAACCAAGGACAAGAGGCCTGCTGATCTAAGGACTTGCCTACCCCTTCTGCCAGTGTGCTGTTTGCTGGGGGGAATCCTGCAGTGCTTCTTTATTTTTGCCTAGGAACCAGGAGAGAGGAACTGTGTGTGTACTCTCACGCTTGCTAAGAAAATCTCCAAGGACTGGAAGAGTGCCAGTCTCCTGCTGAAGTCCCAGGGCTAAAGGACTTCATCTGCTTAAAGTGCTATTTGCTGGAACCTGTGAATCCAGCACCTCTGAAAGAACCAGCAATCTCGACGCCGACGGACGTCGCCGAATCCAGCTCGACATAGTGAGTACGGCTCCAGTGTCCCGCTTCCTCGACGCCGGCCGCCGGGCCCGATCGATGCCAGCAGCAACGCCAGTGAGTAGTGAGTTCGGCTCCAGCTCCAAGGGACCTCGTGTCTGCACCGCTGCTGATCGCATCGCCCTCGTGCCCTCTCGACGCCGTGAGCGCTGCTCACACTTGCAACAGAATCATCGACGACTGCTGAGGCCTGATCGACACCGAAGACAAGACGCCGGATTGCTCGACGCCGCTGATCATCGTGTGCTTCATTTTCCAAGGTTCTGTTTTGTTGGGGGTCCGTGTGACTCCGGGCTCGACGTAGCGCTCCTCGCGGTCGACGCCGAACTTTTGGATTAACTTTGCCTCAACGTCGTGTAGCTCCCGTGTGGGTTACATTGTTGCTAAAAACTGTGTTTCCAAGAAGAAGAGTTGCTTTGATACGAAAAGACTTTGTGCTAAAGAAGAAACTACCTTTGAACTATTATTTTCCCTTCCAAGAGTATTTATTAGGATTGTGTATATTTTTGTCGTTATTTGGTCTTGTGCTAAGCCTCATATAAAAATCCTTATTTTTATAATACTACTGTGTCGTGTCCATTTGTAGTGTATTCACTTGGTTACTGTAGGTGGTCATAAATGCTTAACACACAGCCTCTGAGATAAGCCTGTTCTGCTCTGCCAAGCTACCAAGGGGGTGAGCAGGGGTTATCAAAGGGTGATCCCCTTGCCCTGACTAGAAAAGGTGTGTCCCTATTTGTCAGAAGTCCATACCTCTGCCAACTAGAGACAGCCGGTTCTAACATTGGACGCAGCGGTGAGGATTTGAACCTTGCATTTATGACCCATGTGCAGTGATTAGTGTACGCTACATAGTGAAAGCAGACCATAGCGCAGCCACAATCTAATTTGGAAGGATCCTATTTTTGGTTCTCCGCTTTTCTGAAGCTTAATTTTTTTTTAACACTGCCAGTTTTGACCATGAGTGACACCGGAGTCACTACCCCTGTTGTTGTTGTGGAGGAATTCGACAGAGCGAAGATAAACGTCTACAAACTGGAGGAGCTGAAACCCTTTTGCAAACAGTTTAAAGTTCCTACCAAAGGCCTCAAGATTAAAGAAGAATATCTCAAAGCATTGCAGGCCTGGTTGGAGGCCAGAGATCCCACTGATCCGGTGGTGGTACCGCCAGTGGAAGGGGAAGAGGAGGCGCCAGCGAATGGGCCTGAGTCCTCTCCCGGAAGCAGTGTTTCCTCCAAAGGTCTTTCTCCTGAAGAAAGAGAAGAAAGGGCGAAGGAGCGTGCATACAACATGGAGATGGCAAGGCTAAAGATAAATGGGCAGTTGGAGTTAGAAAATGCAAGAGGTAGAAGAGAAGCTGATTTGGAGACCAAAAGGTTGGATTTCGAGAGAGAGAAGTTAGCTTTGGAGCGTGATACCAAGTTGAGGGAGTTGGACATCCAAGCTAAGAAGTTAGAATTGAATCCCTCTGGTGGCAGCATCCCATCTGGGCCTGCAGAAAGTAGGTTTTATTTTCCCAAAGATGTGATAAAAGATTATCATAGGAACGAAGATATTGGTCAGTGGTTTAAAGCATATGAGTTAGCATTGTTGGCCCACCAGGTCCCTGAGAAGAATTGGGGAGCGGGGTTGTGTGGTCGCTTTGTGAATGAGGGGAGAGATACCCTGTTAGACATGCCTGTTGAGGATGGGATGTCGTATGCTCATATGAAAGATGCTTTAATGTTGCGGTATGGCCTAACCCCCGAGAAGTACAGACAAACTTTTAGAGAATGTAAGAAGTTGCCTGGTACGACGTGGATTGAATATGTGTCTTATTTTTGCAGAGCCATGGATGGTTGGGTAAAGGGCAGCAAAGTGGAAAGTTATGAAGCTCTTTATGATTTGTTTGCTTGGGAGCATTTGTCTAATAACTGTTTTCCAGAGCTGCGCCAGCACCTTATTGATAGCAAGATATCTAACCCTAGAAAACTTGCTGAGGAGGCGGACCGCTGGGTCAGTACCAGGGTCCACAAGGGTCCAGTGGGAGACTCAGCCAAAGGTGGGCAGGTTCCCCAGCAGAAAAGTGGGGGGGACAAGGGTAAACAGAAGGCGTCCCAGAAAGGGCCCCAAAGTAATCCCCAAGGGAACCAAGGGAAAGGTTCCCAGCCTCCCCCTGAGAAGAAGCCAGGGGCCCGACGGGTAAACCTGTTCATAGGGGCCCCCTAACCTGCTACGTTTGTGGGCAGGTGGGACACCGGTATTATGACCCCCAGTGTCCCATGAAGAATTCAAATGCACCGCCGCGTGCACCCCCCGTCAGTTGGCGAGTGTAGCCCTGGGAGGGGAGGAGATGGTTGTCCCTGGTGGGAGGGGTCCCGCAGAAATGTCACTGGTCTCGCTAGGAGACATGCAAATGGTCCCTCCACCCCCTCTGCCTAGTAACATTAGCAAATATAGGCAGTGGGTGACCATTAATGGCCATAGAGTGGAAGCTCTCAGAGACACCGGAGCGAGTGTGACAGCTGTCAAGTGTCACTTAGTGTCCAGAGAGCAGGTGGTTCCCCACGCATTCTACCCTGTGATAGCTGCTGACAACTCCCAGAAAGAGTGTGAGGTAGCTCAGGTTTCCTTTGAATGGGGGGGAGTTTCAGGTACTCTTCAGGTTGCTGTGAGGTCCGCCATGCCTGTCGATTGTCTCCTGGGCAATGATTTAGAAGACTCCCCTTGGGCTAAGGTGGAGAGGGAGACGCACTTGAAAATGTTGGGTGTGCCAGAGTGGGTGTGTGCAACCACTCGATCGATGACAGCGAGTAAGGGTGTTGTTGGGGTCCCGGAGCCTAAAAGTACGGCCCAGGACCCAGCTGTGAAGAGAAGAGGCAGGAGGCGCGGGAAACCGGCCCCCGTAGTTCCCGTGGTCCAGGAGGAGGTAGACCCTGAGGGGGATGCCCTGGAGCCCACCGGGGAACAAATTGCCAAACTGGGAGACCTGCCCGAGCTGACCCATTGGCAGCAGGATGGTGGTCCCTCCAGGGAAGAATTCTGTGCCGAACAGAAAGTGTGCCCTTCTCTTGTGGGCATGAGGCAACAGGCCTCAGCCCAATCCTCAGGTGATCAGTCAGGGTCACATTTTGTGTACTGGGAGAACGACCTCCTGTATAGCGAGCCTAAGGCTGCTGAGCCTGGGTCAGCCCGTGTGCTGGTGGTACCCCAGCGCTTCAGAGCCTTCCTACTGGGTTTGGCTCATGACGTTCCGTTAGCTGGACATCTGGGGCAGGACAAGACCTATGACAGGCTTGTCACCCATTTTTATTGGCCTCAGATGCGAAGGGATGTAGACATCCATTGTAAGACTTGTCACACTTGCCAGGCAAGTGGGAAAAGCGGAAGGAAGCAGAAGGCTCCCCTCTAACCTTTACCAGTGGTCAGTACCCCCTTTGACCGGGTGGGTATTGACATTGTTGGGCCCCTGGACCCCTAGACAGCCCTGGGCAACAGGTTCATCCTGGTCTTGGTGGACCATGCCACACGGTACCCGAAAGCCATCCCTCTCCGAACAGTGATGGCCCCCGTGGTGGGACGGGCACTGATGGGTGTTTTCTCCCGGATGGGGTTCCCCAGAGAGGTGGTGTCAGACCGGGGCACCAACTTCCTTTCCAACTATATGAAGTCTCTGTGGAAGGAGTGTGGGGTAAGGAAACGGGCTGGTTGAGAGATTCAACCGGACCCTTAAAGGCATGATTATGGGTCTTGAAGAACCAATGAGGCGGAAATGGGACGTCCTCTTGCCATGCCTGTTGTTTGCTTACCGTGAGGTGCCGCAAAAGTCTCTATGGTTCAGCCCCTTTGAGCTCTTGTACGGTCACCCGGTAAGAGGGCCTTTGAGTCTGGTCAAGGAAGGCTGGGAGCAATCTCCCAGGAAACCTCCCCAGGATGTATACAGCTACATGCTGGCCTTTCGGAACCAGACTCGGCGCTTCAGAGAACTTGCTCAGGCAAATCTGGAGGCCAGCCAGGAGGAGATGAAGCGTTGGTACGACCGGAATGCCACTCTGGTAGAGCTTCAGCCTGGTCAAGAAGTGTGGGTCATGTCCCCGGTGGAACCTTGTGCGCTCAAGGACCGGTGGACTGGACCGTTTAAGGTTGTGGAGAAGAAGAGCGATGTCACCTACTTGGTGGACTTGAAATCTCCCAGGAACCCCTTGCGGGTCCTGCATGTCAACCGCTTGAAGCCCCACTTAGAAAGGTCCGAAGTGGGCATGCTCCTAGCTACAGATGCTGGAATGGAAGAGGAGAGCGAGCCTCTTCCTGACCTCCTGTGTGCTAAAGAGCAAGACGGGTCAGTGGATGGTGTGGTCCTCTCTGACACACTGACCCTTGAGCAGAAACAGGATTGTCGCCACCTGTTGGGACAATTCCCGGATCTGTTTTCCTTGGTTCCGGGTGTCACTCACTGGTGTGTCCATGACGTTGACACCGGAGACAGCCCTCCTGTGAAGCACAAGGCTTACAGGGTGACTGACAAGGTTCGAGCATACATTAAGGAGGAGGTCTCCAAAATGTTTGCGTTAGGGGTGGTTGAGTCCTCTAGCAGTCCTTGGGCCAGCCCAGTGGTCTTGGTCCCGAAGGCTGCAGCGCCTGGTGCTTCACCGGAACTTCGGTTCTGTGTGGACTACCGAGGACTCAATTCAGTCACGAAGACTGACGCGCACCCCATCCCCAGAGCTGATGAGCTCATCGATCGGTTGGGGGCTGCCCGGTACCTTAGTACGTTTGATTTAACGTCTGGGTACTGGCAGATCGCCTTAACCGATGGGGCAAAGGAGAGGTCAGCATTCTCCACACCAGATGGGCTATACCAGTTCCGGGTGATGCCCTTCGGGATGAAGAATGCCCCTGCCACCTTCCAGAGGTTGGTCAACCAGGTCTTGGCTGGACTGGAGGATTTCAGTGCCGCCTACCTGGACGACATCGCAGTGTTCAGCGCCAGCTGGGAGGAACACTTGCGCCACCTCCAGGAAGTGTTGTTGGCCCTGCGCAGAGCAGGCCTCACAATCAAAGCCAGTAAGTGCCAGATTGGGCAGGGTTCTGTGGTGTACTTGGGGCACCAAGTAGGGAGCGGCAAGGTTGCCCCCCTGCAACCCAAGATTGATACCATCCTGGCTTGGGCGCCGCCCAAAACCCAAACTCAGGTGAGAGCCTTCTTAGGACTCACGGGTTACTACAGGAGGTTTGTCAAGGATTACGGGAACATTGTGCACCCCTTGACTTCGCTGACTTCCAGGAAGCAGCCACGAAATTTGATTTGGACTGATGCCTGTCAAACGGCCTTCGACACCCTGAAAACTGCAATGTGCACAGCACCTATACTCCAGGCACCCGACTTTTCGAAAGAATTTATTGTCCAGACGGACGCTTCAGAGCATGGCGTGGGGGCTGTTCTAGCTCAGGTGAATGAAGAGGGCCGAGACCTGCCTGTAGCCTTCATCAGTCGGAGGTTACTTCCCAGGGAAACGAGGTGGAATGCGATAGAGAGAGAAGCATTTGCTGTTGTCTGGGCGCTGAAGAAGCTGAGACCCTACCTGTTTGGGACTCACTTCCGGGTTCAGACAGACCACAGGCCCCTCAGATGTTTGATGCAAATGAGGGGTGAGAATCCGAAACTGTTGAGGTGGTCCATTTCTCTACAGGGGATGGACTTTACGGTGGAACACCGCCCTGGTACAGATCACGCCAATGCTGATGGTCTGTCCAGATTTTTCCGCCTTAGTGATGAGGACTCCCTCGGTCAAGATTAGTTCTCCCCACATTTCAGCTGGAGGGGACACGTGTTAGACCTGACATCATTGGCTTGAGTCTCTCCTCCATTTTTTCTGTTTGCCTCTGCTGTTTTACGATGTTTTGCGGTTATATATTTTGGCAATGTGCCACTGCTGATCGGTGCCACAGCGCAAGTGCTCCCGATGTTAAATTGATGTATCGATTGTATCCATGTTTGGCTTATTTGGTTTACTGTCAGTCCCTAGTCTAGTGCACCAGGAGTGCCGGGGCTTGTAAATACAAATGCCGCTCGTGGGCTTGCAGCACGTGTTGTGCCACCCACAAGAGCGGCCTCGTAAAAGAATGTCTACGGGTCGGTCATTGCGAGACCCACGTGCAGTCTGGTACTGTCACACGGGCTGCGCAAGTATACCTACTTGCTGAAGTCCCAGGGCTAAAGGACTTCATCTGCTTTAAGTGCTATTTGCTGGAACCTGTGAATCCAGCACCTCTGAAAGAACCAGCAATCTCGACGCCGACGGACGTCGCCGAATCCAGCTCGACATAGTGAGTACGGCTCCAGTGTCCCGCTTCCTCGACGCCGGCCGCGGGCCCGATCGACGCCAGCAGCAACACCAGTGAGTAGTGAGTTCGGCTCCAGCTCCAAGGGACCTCGTGTCTGCACCGCTGCTGATCGCATCGCCCTCGTGCCCTCTCGGCGCCGTGAGCGCTGCTCACACTTGCAACAGAATCATCGACATCGACGACTGCTGAGGCCTGATCAACACCGAAGACGCGACGCCGGATTGCTCGGCGCCGCTGATCATCGTGTGCTTCATTTTCCAAGGTACTGTGTTGTTGGGGGTCCGTGTGACTCCGGGCTCGACGTAGCGCTCCTCGCGGTCGACGCCGAACCTTTGGATTAACTTTGCCTCGACGTCGTGTAGCTCCCGTGTGGGTTACATTGTTGCTAAAAACTGTGTTTCCAAGAAGAAGAGTTGCTTTGATACGAAAAGACTTTGTGCTAAAGAAGAAACTACCTTTGAACTATTATTTTCCCTTCCAAGAGTATTTATTAAGATTGTGTATATTTTTGTAGTTATTTGGTATTGTGCTAAGCCTTATATAAAAATCCCTATTTTTATAATACTACTGTGTCGTGTCCATTTGTAGTGTATTCACTTGGTTACTGTAGGTGGTCATAAATGCTTAACACACAGCCTCTGAGATAAGCCTGTTCTGCTCTGCCAAGCTACCAAGGGGGTGAGCAGGGGTTATCAAAGGGTGATCCCCTTGCCCTGACTAGAAAAGGTGTGTCCCTATTTGTCAGAAGTGCATACCTCTGTCAACTAGAGACAGCCGGTTATAACAGTGCTCATTCCCAACTCTTCAAAAAACTCTTTCCTTGTTTTTACCCTGACCTAGGACAGCCGGCCAAACCGTCATGCGCACTTAAGGGCCCCAACCACTCATCCCCTGCTGGCTGTGACGACAGCAAAGCCTCGTCCCGAAATCCTTCCGAAAACGGAAAAACAAAAGGACAATAACATAGTGTTATTATCATTTTATTTTTCCTTTTTCTACTGGGGCGGCGCTCCCCCGCCTTAGCGGACCAGCCACCACAGCAGTATTTTAAAGTTAACCTAGAGGATGTACCGCAACTTCTTCAAGGGCACAACATCAGGAGTCACTACATTGTAGCCACTATATTAGCTGTCACTACCTCACAAGTGAGTATTTATATAATTGCATTCGGAGGACCTGACTCACAAAGGGCCTCTGGACTCGTTTCGGAGGCCCCGCAGTGGTGGGGGAGTCTCTTCACTCGGGGCGAATCTCCTCCATGAGAATTCTCACTGCGGAAATGCCGCCCGAGTGTGGAGACTCCCTCACAACTACGAGGCCTCCGCCACAAGTGTGGAGACCCTTTGTGAATGAGGTACGACGTTTCTACACCACACAAAACATTACATCAGAGGAAAGCACATGTAAGTATTCACTTACAATTTTGGGGGGAATTTGCCAGTTGTAGGTCAGATAACTAACAATAATATTCACTGCTTATGGTCTCACATGGTACATCACTCATGATATGTTAAATGACATCAATGGTGACATTTCAGATAACATAATTGATGACATTATTGATGAAATCATTGATGACATCATCCATTAATTGTGACAGAATCCTGTAGGATTTGTGGAGTTGAAATAGTTCAACAAGCTACACCTGTACCCAATTTTCTAACACAAGTCAAGTGATAATGGACATAACCTTTGGCCAAACGCTGGAAACATAGCATATCTATCAAGACACTGATATTTGGTGGGTGTTTCCCTCTTTTTTAGGTCTAATTTCACAGCGTGATCAACCTAAAAAAGGTCTTGAAAAAGCACTAACAGGAGAGAGCCTTTGGCTCAGCTCTCATTTTGGTACCCAGGAGTACATGTTCAGCCTGATTCATCATAGTGCCGTTTTGCGAGTTTGAAATAGCGAATCATAAGGAATCGCTATTTCAGACTCGCAAAACGGCATTCATGTAGGAATCGCAAAAACAAAAGCGATTCCTACATATTCCTTATTTGCGATTAGCAAATTGCTAATCGCAAATAAGGAATAACTCCCCATTTATTCCTATGGGCCGAAAGGCCCATAGGAATGAATGGGGAGTATTCCTTATTTGCGATTAGCAATTTGCTAATCGCAAATAAGATTGCGATTTAAAGGGTGCCAGGGGTGTCCAAAGGACACCCTGTAGCACCCCTTAACAGTAAATACGAACAGGTGTTGCGCACACACATGTCCAAAGGAGGGTAAACACCAGGACCCCAGGCACCTGTATGCCATTCCCTCTATTGAAGGGTTTACAGGTATTAAATGCCGAACTTTCAGGATTCGAGGACGCTGCAAATGTCCGGAGTCCCTTTGAGAGTATAGAGATCAATGGGGCTCTTTCCATACCTTAAGATTTCTGGTTGTGCTTCAGTTTTTCTATAGTGAGAAGTTCCCAAACTTTAGACAACATACTAGTCAGCGTGTGCAGTGGAGAAGTGTGGCTCAATGATTAGAGCGGCAGACCCTGATGCAGAGGTCTAGCCCGGGACTAGGGTTCAATTCCCCGCCTCGGCGGGTCTTGGGCTCAAAAATTCCACGGACCTGATAATTCTCGCCTCGGTGCCTATTCCAATCATGGAGTCCCACGCTGCAACTCTGGGCAATAGCTTGCTTAATCTCCACAACAGACCCACACAACGCTAAGGATGCCTGGACTCCACCTTGGGGGTGCCCAGGAGTGGACGCCATACAGCAAAATCCAGGATGGGTTCCACAGCGGTATTCGTACAAGTGCCTTGAGACCCTTGCAGGTGAGTAGTGTGCTATGCAAGTATCAATTTACATTTACACCTTCTGTTATCTCCACATGGCGAGAATCCTTCTCATTGCCGTGATAGTTCACATCAATAATTGTTTGCCACTTTAGGATATGTTAGACCGACCGCCCTTGTATTGCAGGCCCAGAACCACTTAGACCCGGGTCCCTGTGTATTTGAATGTCATATGCTCTATCAATCTCCCCCGTTATGTGTCTTAGATCTATATCCTAAGGTCCATATTTATTCAAAAGTAACTCAGCGCATCCGTTCGTCTTGTTGTGATTAGCCGCGTTACAGAAAAAGGGCAGGAATGTGCTGGATTTATCACAATACAGCACATTCCTGTCCTTTGCCTACCGCTGGGGCACAATAGGCTGCCATGCGCCATTGCAGGCACCCTTGCACTATGGTGCTAGTGTCCCTGCGTTGCGTGCAGGATTGTTTTGTGCAGAAAGGGGCACCTTCCTGCACAAAAACAATCACATGAAGCATATCCTCTATCTACGTGTGTTGAAGAATGCAGCACACATAGAAAGAGGAAGTATCGAGGAAAGATAAAGATATTTCTCCTCCCCTGGGAAGGTGTAGCATTTTGGCGCATTCCCAGGCCTACAATAATGGTAAATATGGAAATGCTTAAAATCCTTGGGAGTTGCATGGTAACACCTACTCAACGCCCATGGAATGACTTCCAAGGGCAGAATAATGCTACACTGCGATTTACTCTGTATTGCATTACTCCTAATTTATCAAGCCACTAACGGCCACGCAAAGTGACCTTGTGTGGCTTGATAAATCACATTTGGGGGTTGCTTCGCAGATGCACCACTTTGCATTGCGCAAAAGCGACACAACTCCCTTAATAAACAGGGGCCTAAGTCTACAAATGTAAACCATCCAACCCAATACCACGAGCATTGAGTTCAATGTTCTATGTATGAAGAAGATGATATGTTTCTATTTTTACTGGGAAAAATGTGCATTCCGGTAAACAAAACAGTCCCTCTCTCAGGGATGCAGTAGTGTTCAGGAAAATACACCTTTCATATTTAAAATGTCACACTCAAGCAACTCTACTAATAATGAAGCAATGTATGTTTAAAAACATTTATTGTAGTATTCTACGAATTAGTACATGAGCTATAACCATAAAACATATGGAGCAGATTGTCATTATTAGGGTGAATATAAGAGTGAACACAACACATGTTTCTATCATGGTTCACAGCACCAGGTTCCCTATTTGCTACACCCACTGCTTTCACTCTCTACTCACTACTCTGAGAACAAGTAAATAGGCCAACATTTCCTACAGGAAAAGTCTTACAATAGTCCCTCTGCATACCTGCCATACAGAGGGCCCCTGAGTTGTCGCACTTTCAAACAATGTGGGTTCCTGAAGGGATTTACTACGTTCAAGTACACTATATAGGCGTCAAAGGTTAAGTTTTGTGGCTCTGTGTCGCATAAACCCCCATTGAGCTGCCCTAATCAAGTGGTCTGTGACTTCTGGGAGATGGTCTTCCTAGACTTTTGACAGTATTTTTACCTCTAGGTTGAGCAGCAACATGGGTCTGTAGGAAACACCGTCATCGGTTGCTTTCCTTGTTTATAGATCATGACTATAGTGGCTGTGTGAATGTTCCTGGGGAGGCACCTCTCTGTCAGGGGCAGACCTTAAGATCCAAAGAAGAGGTTCGCCAGGTGCCCCCCCCAAGACATTCCACAGGGAAGCCGTTCAACCCCTGGGTTCTCCCACTCTTCCGTTGCCGCATGGGTTGCCCAATCTCCGCTACTTCTAGTTTGCAGTCCAGGCTCTCCCTATTTGCAACTAGGAGCTTCTGGGTCATAAAACCCTGCAGGTCCGACTCAGTACACTGTTAGCTGGGCAATAGAGTTCTTCCAAGTAATCGCACAGCTAGCTACTATCTCGGGGGCATGTTTACCTTCCTACCAGTCTCATCTCCAATCTCACTTACATACCTGCTGTCCTCCTCTTGGTGGGTCAGCCAGGGTAGCAATTTTCTGGCTTTATTGCCCACCCCATATAGTCTGTGCTTTGAGCCCCTAAGCAATTTCCATGCCTGTCTTCCTCCAGCTGCCTAAATTCTTCGTATTTCAACATTATGCGATGCACCAGTTCTGTTGTAGAGTTACCCTGGTGGTCCCTTTCTTCCTGCATCAGGTGCCTTTCTCTGTCTCCTAATATGTTGCTGGCTCCTTTGCGCATCCCTGAAATCTTTTATATCAATCGGCCACTTATTACCATTTTGTATGCCACCTATAACGTTATAGCAGAGTCTACCACCCCTATTTTCTACAAAGTATTCCTCCGTGGCCTGCTTGAGGTATATTTTAATTACTCAGTCCCTGATATCCATGGGGTCAAGGCACCATGGTGGCCTTGTTATCTAAACAGTGGCGGTCAATCTTGTACTTAGCGGGAGTGATATGATATCGCCTGAGGTAGGAAGTTGATCTCTCTGTACGCTTGTGATAGTGGTGTTAAGATATAGTCCAACCATGCCCCTGCCTTCATAGAAGATAATGTGTGGGAGAACTGTTTCGAATCAGGATGCTCTGCCTTCCACAGGTCATGGAGACCCATCACTCGTGTGAAATCTCGTAGTCTAAAATCCATCCTCCCCATAGTCTCTTCCTGAGTTTGCCTATCTAGTTCTTGGCACATCACTAAGTTGAGCTCACCCCAATACGCACTTCGGGGGCCTGTGTTAGCCACTCCCCCATGCGTTCTTGGGGCTAGTGACTTCAATCCCGGTGGTATGTACCATAAGCTAGCAATAACCTTTCCCCGTTCTATGCCTCCAGCGCTGCCAAGTAGCAGCCCTTCTTGTCTGTCCGCACCTGAGTAATTGCTCGGGGCAGGAATTTCTTCAAAAATATACCAAATCCTGTAGAAACACTGAGTGAATGATTGCTTTATATCTGCCCTGACCCAATATTCCACAGGTGTTGTTTGTGTGTTTCCGGGAAATAGCTTCATATATTGAAGATTACTTTTCCTGAGTTCAACTTTCATCTTGTCGAATGATCGACGCAGAGCTTGCACTTTTTGTGTGTAATCAGGGAAGATCAGTATATCTTAGTTTTCAAGTCTGATTGGACCCTGTTGTTTCTTTGCTTTCAGTAGTGCCACACGATCCTTATAATTAGGAACCCTCACAATCATTGGTCAAGGCCATTGCTCTCGTATGGGTGGGACCCCGGGCACACAGTGAGCTCTCTCTACTACAAAATGTGCTGAGATTTGCTGAGGTTGCAAGAATGGTTTTAGCAGATCTTTGACAAATTGTTAGAAATTACCTCCTTCCAGTTTCTCTGGGATGCCCACCAGGTGGACGTTGTTTCTCCAGGATCACCCTTCTGCATCCTTCGCTCTTGCGTGCAGTCAAGTTGTAACCTCCCTAATGTGAAGCATCTTTATTTGAAGATGCTTAATGGCCCCTTGTGCTCTTCAAGTGTGTATTTCACAGTTCCCTCTCTGGCTGAGATATTTTGCAGGTCAGTGCGCAGTAAGTTAACATCAAGGACGACCGTGTCTATTTTCTGTTCTAGTGTATTCTTCGCATCTTGCACTGCTTTCAGTAACTCTCTCATGGAATGCTCAGGCTTGGCCGCTGGAGGTGCTTACTCTCAACCCACTGGGCCAGTGCCTTGTCCCTGGCGCAGAACGCATATTTTTCCAAACCATGGATCATTGTAGCACCCCTGAGTTTGTTCTTAATATAGTTCGCAAGATGTAGTGTTCTGTTGTTGAATCTGTTGGGGTCCCTACCCTTGGTCGTCTGGATCACCGGGGCATTGTTTCATCCTTGATTCGCTCAAGGATCACAAACCTGGGGCCTACCTCCGCCTGGGCTCTCCGCCTCTCTATCACAGTGGTCGTGGCAGTGCCCTGGGCGAATAGCTCTGCCTGTTCAGCAGTGAGTTGCTAGTACTTGTGCCTCTCTGTGAGGCGTATTTTGTTCTCCTCCGGTGACCATGGGGCCAGTCCCTGTCTTACCTGCGTTGAGCTGCGCTTAGGAGTCACAGCCTGTCCTGGTTGTGCGGTATCCGCTGCCTTAATGGCTGATCACATATATGGGGCCCTGTTTCCCTCACCGCAGGCTGGAGCTTACCAAAATATCCATCGATTGGGGGCCTCCATACAATCCCGGTCAGTCCGGCCACACTCCTGCTTTCAGGTAGTTGTCTTTAAGAGCAGGAAGGCCCTCCCTGGGTCGGTAGTGGACTGTAGGTCATCTCTCCAGACCCTGAGGTTCCCCCACAGATTGTGCCTTCCACCGCCTAGTCTTCTCTCCTACCACGGATACTGGTGTGGGCTGTACGTGTCTCAGGGCAGCTCCGCTTACTTCCAGGTCATCAGGCCTGCTCAGTGTCGGTGTCAGCGTCTCACGTGGGCAGCCCTTCACACCAGAGATACTGCATCGGCCCGTCACGCGGCAAGAGTGCCAGTATTTTCTCATCGCTAATTAGTTAGGATTTCTGAGGTTTTTTGCCTTCTTCTGTGAGAGCTCTGCTCTAGTGTGCCATGCAGTATCGTTGAGTAGCCCCCGCTCTCAATATCTATGTAATCTGGGGTCTGACCATAAGAGATGAATGAGTGAACCCACAGTCCTAGAACCCCTCCTACTGCCCTCTCATGTGTCTACGCCATCTTTCCAGCTTACCTGGGGGCATTACCAATGTGTTAAAATCTTATATTGTGTTGCCCTGCCAGTGGGAGCCCTGGTGCTCGCACTATGCACCACGACCCTGTCTCTATCAAATATCCGCTCCCACTATTTCACGAGCATGTGCATTCCAAATCTGCTTCCCGCTGTTTTTGGCACCAGAGTTTTCCTTGAGGAGCGGGTCCCATTCAATGCTTGTAAATAGTAGAGATTAGATGGTGCTCATGCAATATGGTGATGGAGGGCCTAGTGAGCACCTGCATACGCACACTGCTCGCTCTCGAATAGCTGATATTGGTTTAACAGGTCGTCAAAGGACTTTTTTTTTACCATTATTAATTAAACAGAGGTCCAAACATGATGCACCTTTTGGCTTGCCAATTACGAAATGCATATGTTTAAGAAGCTGGCGTAAAAACCACGGTAAAACAAACAGATGTATTAGGGGAAGGGCATGATGACACCCCGTTGTTCCCACCACCCTGTCTCGTATCACCAACATTACCCTCGTTACCAGGGAAGACTACAGGCCACACTACCTTTGGTGAAGGGACCTGCCATAGGGAAGTCACCGCAATTCGGTAGTCTATATAGCACCATTGTTTAGCCGACTTCCCATTTGCCCATTCAACCGCATATCTCAAATGAGCAGCCAGGTAATAGGAGAGAAAAAGGTGTATAATCAGACCGCCGTCAGTTTGCATTTTAATTGCGATCCTCTGGACTATACCATGCCAGAAGAGTGATTAATCCCTGATGATGATAGTTGCTTCAAGATCATGGCTTGGACAGCCAATGGGATGGTTTGAAACACATACAAAGGTTTTCAGAAGTGTGTTCATCTTGATAGTCACAATTTTACCTAACCATGAAAAGTATTGGGTCGGCCAGGACCTTAGATCTTGTTTGATGTTGCTCAGTAACTGTAAGTAAATAAGGTTCACTATTTAGGAGTGGTATGTGCTAATTTAATGCCCAAATCGGTCACCGGCTGGGCCTTCCAGTCTAGTGGAATAATGTCACACAATCAGGCCTGCTTTTGGGGCAGCACATTCAAAAGAGAGTGTTAGAAATAGGATTCTCACCCCTCATTTGCATAAGTTACATGAGGGGTGTTGTGCACATCCCTCCAGGACACACAGTTACTGGCATATGATAAGGTTAAGAGCTGCAACACAGCTAAGTAGGTGTGGATAAGGGCAGTGCTTGAAATGGAAAAATAAAAGTGCAGGTACTCTGTACCGGAGTACCAGATTGCCTCTAAGAAGTGCCGGTACTGTCCAATTTAAAGTATTACATTTCTCTTGAGAAGTGTCGGTACTCTCCCACACAAAATAAAAAAGTGCCGGCCTCATTACAGGACAGTACCGGCCCATTTAAAGCACTGGATAAAGGTATTCTTTCATATCAGTGCACTTCCTGCCCCTTCTCATTCGTGGGCACACACTCTCCCTCCACCATTTTAGTCCCCAACCCTCGGATGAGGGATAACAACGCACCAGGCTGAGGTTCCGTGACGATTCGAACCCGTGTTTTCGACATTGTCGTAAATCCATAATTTCGGTACCAGTGAACCGTAAATGATCTATATAGCATATCCTGGTGTTTTCGCTATGCTACGAGCAAGAGCACTCCTGTTACGAGCACATTTCCGCAGCAGCGGTGCGTCCATTGGGGCGTAGGGGCGTAGCCCCACCAGCCCTGCTTGGACCCGCGGCTGCAGTAAATAATTAAAATAATTGTTTTGACTCACTGTGTATTTTAAATAAATTGTCACGATAATTATCTGGCGCCGCCGGGCAGCACCCGACTGAAACGGGAGTGCGCAGGGGGGGGGGGCTGGTGTGATGATTGACAGTCGACGACGAGGCTCCAAGAAGTATTGTTTTCTTTTCTCGCATGTATGCTTCGGGCAGCAACTTGCCCGAGCATGCGCACGAAAGTCCCCAGGGCCCTCACATAATCCCATTAGCTAGTAGGGGGGGTGCAGGTTTATTCGTGCGGAGGGCCCTGGCGTTAAAAGGGCGACAGGGCGAGCAGTTAGTGTGCCCTGGCCTCCAAGCCAATCACCGGTCACCGCGCAGCACAGCAGGGGCAATCCATATTGGATGCCTAGCGTGGGTGGCTCAGCCGCCCTGCACAATGGCCAATCACTGTCTCTGACTTAATGTAGTCATGCAGTGATTGGCCATTTTGTGGCGCGCTGCGCTGCTGTCGTTGGATCCGGTGGTTCACTCGCCTCGTGGTGTGTGGAGTAGACAGAGTGCCTTTGCAAATTGCTTGCCTGACGCCTTTCTTTCTGGACCCGTCGTCGTGACAGTCACCAACCAAGAGTACTTCAAGTTCTTCTTTTATAGTGTGTGGTGAGTAGTACTACTAGTAGAGTATCATTCAATTCAGACAGTACCTAGTAGTATCTATGATGGATCGGATGACGTTACGGAGAGGAGACTGTGCGTGCGACTGTGCAAAAGAAAGAAGCAGTCACTAATATATTTTATTTGCTTAGATAAGCGCCTCGCGCGCAGCAATATCCCACTTATATATTAACACTGTCATTTACGCACACAGCTCCTTTGTCAAGACCTGAGCCGTCACGGCGCAAATATTTCAGGTTCCTGATTTGTCCAACTTTATTCGCGAATAGCAGAAAGGCTCATTTATTGGGTGAGGGGGATTTGTCACAGGAGGAGACATTTTATGACCAATGTGTAGGGAATGGAGGTTCAAACACAGTTCTTTTAATTTTAGCATGAGTTTTGTGAACATTCCAAACGTGCAAGCAGAAACGAGCTAGTGTGTTTCTCACACACCAGCAAAACAACATAACGGGGTAAACAGTTTTTAAATACAAGTTGCTCGTGTTTATTATAAGTGTATACCAAAGATCGGCAACACAGTCTGGAATAAACACAGCTCGTTTCATCATGGTAAGCCAAAAGACAAGGTAGAAGAACCCCCAGTGTCTTATTTTGCACGTGATGTGCATGGCGTCGCTCTGGTGTGTTGTTTTCTCAGCAATCCTAAGTGAGACAGTGAGTTGTGAAAATAAACACAACCACACGCTTCCAAGACACGGGCTGCTTAATCATCACGTTAGGAAGGAACCTGACCCCGCCCTCCCCCTTTTCTCCATATCCGTTCTCCTGTAATGCCCCTTCCAGAGTCCCGAGTTTTACACCTATCCCAGGTGACAACGGAAAAAAATGGTGGAGTCTGAGTCGAGAGAAGGCTGGCGTTTGAATAGGGGGGGGGGGGGCAATTCTAAGGAGAATGGGTGAGCGATATTTACAAGAGAGGAAAACAAAATGGAGAGCATGAGGGTTTTTTTTTAAAAAAAAAAACGAGGGTCATGGAGATGCGTCGGAGGAGGCGATAGAGAAGATGAGATTGGATGAGTAACAAAAGAGGTAAGACAGGGACTGGAAGGAATGAGAGGAAGTTAATAGAGGGAGAGTGTGGCATAATGGCCAGAGCTCTGACTTTGGAGATGGAGAACCTGGTTTGAGTCTCGGTGTGAGCTTAACATCGTATGACTCTGGGCAAATGACGTGATCTCCTAGTGTGAAAGAGTCCTTGTGTAATGTATTTGGTGCTCCTGTACCCGATACCGTCTGGTCGAGTTTGCCCTATATAAAACTATGTAAATAATGATAATAATAACTTGGCAATATTCTCATGGATCTACTCCTTGTTTCACTGTCATGAGGGGGAATAAGGTGAGAACATCAGGAAGGATCGTATTGGGTCTAGAGATGCAGAAGAGCTTTAAGGGTTGAGGGAGGGGTGAGAATGTGACTGGGGAAGTGATGATGCATGGATGGCAGTAAGAGAAGAGACGAGGATGAGAAATAGAGTAGGACAGAGTGAGTGATAGGAGAGTGTAGGAGTTGAAAAGCAAAGGTAATGGATAAGGATAAAGTGCTGTGGGCAGAGGTAAAGGAGAGAAGTGATGAATGTGGCAAAGGAAGAGTAGGGTTGAAATTTGTCATCTAAATCCAGGATTAGAAAAAAACGTAGGGAACTTTCATCTATTGTGTTAGGATGGCATTAACTGAATTTCAGGTGCAATCATATGTGAAATGATTTTGCGAAGAGTGCATAAGTGATGTAGAAGAGAGCTGCATCTTCAGGTTTTTTTTTAAACTGCGCTCTCTCTGGTCCACATGTACTTTATTGCACAAATTTAACAAGACTTTGTGTCAGCACAAAGTGTTGAAATTCAGAGCATGGTATTTACTATCCAGGGCGGAAGGTGTTCTGTGTTGGTAAAGTTCCCTTTCTTCAGTGTGAAAACCGATGTGCTGTGCCTTGTGCTGCTTTGCACTAAGTGAGCGTAAACGGGGCAGACGAGCACAGAGTTGGTCACTGGGAAGTATCATAAACAAACAGAGGTTCCCACACCTTCAGCTCGCTGCGGCTTTAGCAGTTACTGCTGTTTCACTGGCACTTTAATCAAACCACGCCATCAATAATGTATGCTTCTCTTGCAGAGCATGAAATATTTATGTGCCCTGCCAAGCCACTTATTTGAAAGGCTGATTTATGGGGGTTCCCCCACCTCACTTTGGAGCCCAAAATAACATTTGCTAGGGCCACTGTGCGCTGAGTGATGCACATTTCAAGCTGGAAGGGCCCAGGGCTGCTGCTGTCTTGCTGTTGACGGGGTGCAAAGTCCCCGGCTCGAGGCCTTCGAGCGCTGCCTAATTGGAGCCACGCTCCATGCCAGTCTCAGCATGCGAACTTTGACCCCCCCAGAAATGACACCACAAGAAGGAGCAATATATGGTCCTTGCTCCGTTGACTTTATATGAAAGTATGTCAGCTGACTCGGGCTCCCATTGCCACTTACGCAAGTGGCAGAACTTAAGTTAAATGTATCTACAATAAGCACAAGGTTAGTTAGAAAATTAAAGTATACTATACCATATATAATGGTGTTTGAATGATCCACCATATCCTAGCTAAGGTGCTGCATGACTTGTCAAGGTGCAGCCGTGATACGTGAAGGGTGATTCCATGATATATATTAGGTCATGTCTGTCAAATGTCCAGGTGCATTAGGTTTACACAGTAATCATATGCACTCTAACGTCCCCAGATTTACAGCCCAGGCATAGCCCAATACTAGTCCACTCATAACCACCATGTCTAATATAGTTGCAGCCACATGAGCTCTGATGCCACCGTAAAAGTCCAACGCAGCTCCATAATGCACCTGGCTGCGAAATAATCTATCTTGCAACCCTAAAGTGGCATTAATGGGTAAGAAAGAAATATCGGAAATAAAGTCAATGTTTGACACTTCGAAACGTATGTTTCTTCAAGTAACCAGCTGCTGTCCACTCAACAGGGACGCATGACCTGATCTTTGTGGTGAGGTATTTCGTCCTAATGGTTCTTCCGTGCTCCAAGAGAGGAAGACCAAAGGGGTGAAAGAACGCGAGAAAGGGAGAGAGTAGGAGGAAATATGACAGATTCTGCGTGGTAATTTTCCAGACAAAAAAAATATAAGGACTGGAGCTGTGTTTGGAATGTGCACAATGTTATATTAATATGGTGTTTTTATGAGGCACACGAACCCCAGTTTCTAGCGCGTTATTGTTGCTTCCATGGCTTTAAGTGGAATGAAAAAACAGGGGGTCTTTCAAAGGGGCGTGGTCTGTGTAATTAATGGTGGACTTATAGACACCTAAGCTAAAAACCTGTGCTTAGAATAGTGTAATAGACTGGTATTTTGCTGATTCTGTCATTGCATCCAGATATATAATTCAGCATGTAACACGTGGAGAAGTGTGGCTCAGGGGTTAGAGGCGGCAGACCCGGAAGCTGAGATCGGTCCTGGACCAGGGTTCAATTCCCCGCCTTGGCGGGTCTTGGGCTAAAAATTCCACGGACTCGATAATTCTCGATCCGGTGCCTTCTCGACTCACGGGTTCACACTCTGCGACTCTGGGCAATAGCTTGCTTAATCTCCACAACGGCCCCTCGCGGCGGGATGCCTGACTTTCACCTTGTGGATACCCTGCTGGGGCTATCACACAGGGGAATATCAGGACAGGTTCCCTAAGCAAGCGCCGGGAAACCCACTGTGGGTAGCTGTGCGCTATACAAGCTCAACTACATTTACATAACACTATACCTACAACAAGCCAGGACCATTGGCTTTGTCAATAATTGTTAGTTGCATGAGCTAAATAAGCAACAACTATGGTTTTGTTGTATATAATATTGAAAATACTTCACTGCTGAAATGATGAGACTATGAAAGGCGAGGTGCTTCGAAGTTACATCAAAGGCAGGAAAGGGTGGTGCTGCAGAGTTTTTTCTTTTCACCTGGAGGGTGAGAGCAAAAATGGAGAGCCGTATAGTGGCCCGACTCAGCATCTACTATTTTAGAACTGTCGGTGTGAGAACCGGCAGGACCCTGCCCACTAAAGGCCTGGTTGCTTTGCTGTTTGCAGACCCAATGATGAAACCTTGGCAGTGGCACACTTGGAAGTCGCCTCTAAGTGTCGGAGAAATTGTATGTGCGTGTGTGTGCCTGAGAACTAGATGGTTACACGACCTAGTGTGTAAGATACCAAGCACATTACAGTTACACAACAACATTACATAAGGTGTAGCAGATGCATAGCACTATGGGGCGCGAGGTGCTACGTGGAAGGTATATTGGCGGTTGTGCACAAATGGCGGGGATGCAGGTGTTTCTGTCCACACCATGACTGGTGTGGGGTGTCATTTTACTCTAAGCCACTAAAATATAGCAGGGAGGTGCAGTATAATGTGTGACTAATGACTAATACACAGCCGAGCTTGTGAGAAACAGGGTGCCCACGATATTAAAGATGTATACATTGTGTACTGTGAGAGCTAAGCCGCCCGTTGTGTGACAGGTACACAGCGCAGTTTTGTGATGAATTAACAAGTGTGTCAGTGGGTTACACGGTCTCCATGTGACAAATGTTCAGCTCGCTGAAAAGCAGCCCATAGTGTCGGTGCGTTTGACACTTCACTCCCTGTGCGACTGATATATCCATTCGTAAGTTTGTGACATGCACGGTCCAGGGTAACAGATATTTAGCCCACTGTTTACTGGAGATCAGTGCTTAATGTGAGCCGGTGCTTGCAGGTGGGGGCCCACCAGCACTCATTTTTAGACTCCCGGGACTTATTTTTTTATCATCAATCATTGACCCACGTCAAGAGCAAGAAAGGCAGGAAAGGGGGAGGGAGTGTGTGGCAGAAGAGGGAGAAAGGAGGGGTGAAAAAGAACCTGCAGGGGTGAGATAAAGGGGCAAGTGTGTATGGCGGGGGATGAACTCAGCAAAAGATTGAATTAAGTTTAGCCGTCCTTGGTCTTGGGGAACATCTAAAAGCGTTGATGGCATGCTTCCTTAGGCACAGATGCTAATTCGTTTTACAAATTAAGCAGCGCTATAGATTCATGTGAGGTAAACGGGTGCGTGTGGGAAGGATAGACGAACCTGGCAACCATTACACTGCTGTGTAACTTCTTCTACTCTTAGAGCTGAGATTTCCATGAAAGTCTTATAGTCTGAATTCAGCACCTGAGCATAATAGGACAGAATGTATGAAGCTCTGCGGTAATACTGAATAAGCACCTACCTATGTTATGCCATCTATTAATGTAATAACTGCACTTTCACAATTGCTTTATTAACCTTCCTGCCATCTCAAATTTGCTTGAAAATGCTCGATTTTTCTTCTTTTTTTTCAAAATTTTCTTGGTGGGGGTTATCCCCCCAAACCCCCCTTTTGGGCTTCGGGCTCGCTCGCTGCACTCGCTCGCTACGGTGCTGTATGCTAATTAGTTTGCGCCCCACCACTTTAAAATCTCACCCACCGCCCCTGCATTTCCGGTGCACCGATGGCATCCATTTTAGATTATGGCATCCATCTTGTATTCTTGCCCTCACATAGTCAATGGACACACAGTGACCTCTGATCAACTCATTTCACTTAAGGACACGTAGGCTTTAGCCGGCGATTCACCTTGCTAGTGACACGTACACCTTAAGGGTCAGAAACGCTGTGGCCGCATGACTCGGCAGAAGCTGCCTCCTCTGCCTGAGGCCAGTCCTGCTATACTGGTTCTCGTGCTCGTTGGCCTGATCATGATTAGGCGGCCGAAGTTGGTAGCCTTGCCCATTTACGACCCACAAGCATCTCTTATCCTGCTTTTCTATCTTCTGCACCTGGCTCTGCTCCTTTCCTTCTGGGCCTTTATTAGGGGGAGGTAACGAAATTTACGATGAGGCGGTCCAGCTCTTGAATGAAAAGATGACACGGGATTATGATCGAACAGTGGGAACCTCTCATTCGTAATGTTTTGACATCGGAAATTTGTTGACGATTCCTGTTTAACGCCAAATATTTATTGTTTAGGACATAAAGTTTAAGAAACGTACTAGTATGTGGAGAATGTTGCCCCCAGCTAAAAAACTTGTATTTAAGGAGCAACCAACTTAGTGCAAATTGAACAGGCTCCTAGAATCTGCCCGTGTGTAGTTTCTGTGACTTCTGTGTCCCTGCAGTAATAAACCTTTGGTCTTTGACGCCACCATCGAGAAGCCCGTGTTTCTGTTTATTTATGCACCAAGACAGGTAGAACTCAGGGGTCTTCGGGTGTTGTCCCTGACACCTCTGGACCTTAATAAAAGTCCAGAACTCCAAGGCATATTTAGTGAAGTATGTCCAGCCACTTCATCTTTTCCTCATCCACACAATCCCATAAAATGGAAAAATAATCATTATGAATCGGATGGGAGATTTGTTTTGGCGTTGGAGCCGCTCGCCATAGCCACGAGACAGTCATCCGAACTCCTAGGGATCAGAATAGATGACACCACACACTAAATCTCCATATACGCGGATGACATCTTAATATACCTGCGAGACCTGACGGCTGGGGCAGACCCCCTTCCTGATGTTTTCTCCTACTTCGAGAGAATATTGGATTTAGCTATCAAGGCAGGGAAATCTAATGCCTTTTATTTCCGGGATGGACCGCGCCCGATGCGTTCCAATTCAGCCCATACCAGCTATCCGTGGCACATAATACATTGAAATATTTCGGAATTCACATATAGGACACAGGTGGATCAATTGGAGGGTGATCTAATGAAGGCCATTTCAAATATACGCTCCAGCATTGGTTTCTGGACATGGTTTGCAACACAGAAAGGGTGGCAGGTACTATCGCTGCACTAACCAACAGTTATTATAACAGTTTTTTGGTTTACGCTATTATTTCCACTTCTGCCCGCCTCCTAAGACCAGCCACCAGAAATGGTTTTAACATATAAACTTGTTCAACACAACAGTGGAGAGGCAAAGCGTATCAGTACTACTTTGTGGCTTCAGATGCCATGCAATTTAGTCAACATAGATGACAGGAGTAATGGTTGTCCAGACGATGACGTGATTTTCAAGTGCCTTTATTGTATTCATAAAATCCACAGCCAAAATCCACAGCCTACGCGTTTCGCCCAAACACGGGCTTCTTCAGGGCTTAGTGTCATATCCTGGTGCTACACTGGTGTCGAGACTTTGTTTGGTCCAAATGAAGCTCCCATAAATGGCAGTTGTATCCCACTTGTGTTTGTTAAAGGTATATTTTTTTGTGATCCCCTGTATGCTGCCAAACTCCTTAATTCAGAGAATGGAAGAAGAACTTCAAGCTTGGCCGTGCCGCTATCACGTGCCAATTAAGGCATGGTGTAGTGTCTCCTATGTCGGAGCCCGTCCCTTTTGAGATTCGTTCCGGAAGCGCGGGAGACCCCCTTCCTGATGTTTTCTCCTACTTCGAGAGAATATTGGATTTAGCTATCAAGGCAGGGAAATCTAATGCCTTTTATTTCCGGGATGGACCGCGCCCCGATGCGTTCCAATTCAGCCCATACCAGCTATCCGTGGCACATAATACATTGAAATATTTCGGAATTCACATATAGGACACAGGTGGATCAATTGGAGGGTAATCTAATAAAGGACATTTCAAATATACGCTCCAGCATTGGTTTCTGGACATCTTTGCCTCTATCAGTAATGGGGCAGATCGCCATATCTAAAATGGTAATGTTACCTCGCCTGCTATACTTCTTTGTAAATCTGCCTCTGCTGGTGCCACAATCAACCTTCCTTACTATAGACACACTCCTGTTGGAACTTATTTGGGGGAAGGGAAGAAGGAGGGTCAGCCTTAGAAAGATGCAACTAGCATCACATGGCACACTACATTAGGATGACGTGGGTGTCTCAGAGAACTGATTCCCAGCGACACAAATTAGTCTACCTACTTTATTAAATGGGGCGGGGTGGCCACCTTGTCAAATGGCTGTACACAGGTATTCGAGCACATGCTTCCATAACTCTTATAGACCTCCGCACGAAATGGGCAGAGACCATTGACATGGAACTCACGGATAAAACATGGGAGAAAATATTAGAGCACCTTAAACGGGTCTCCCGTAATGTCAAAATCAAATTCATTCAAAACATGGTTCTACATAGAGCTTATTTAACCCCGAAAAGAATACAGCGCATGTTCCCTGAAGCACAAACCTACTGTGCTAGATGTAAGGCGGAGGAGGGAGGCTTTATACGTATGATATGGTCATGCTCCCACCTTCGGGATTATTGAAGAAAGATTCAGACTATACAGGGGGGAGATCACACACCTCACAATCACAGATAACATATTGGAATATCTATTGGGATTGCAAAAACTTACTAAGACCCTGAAGGTTCAATTACGTTTTTTTGGACCTTGCATTTATTTTGGCCATTAGAGCAATTACCATGCGATGGAAATCCCCTAAAAGCCCTACACCACAAACATGGCAGGAGGCGGTAGCTCAGTGGGACAGTGCAGAAAGTGCGGTACTGAGGATCGAAGAAGCACGAGGATTATTGAAACACTCCATTGCTATGGAATGGGACATCATGCTAGAAGAACTCAAATGGCTAGATCTCCAACCCATACCAGTTAATCCTACCCCATGAACAACCCTGACATACAGAGTACACAGGCATCGGAAACCTGAACAGCCCCTATCGATTTGGTTACTGCGCAACAACTACAAGGGACGCATAGAGACAATAGTCTAGATATATTAGGATGGACAGTTGGTGTCAGGAAGGCAGACCCGGAAGTGGGTGGAGGGAGGGGGGAAGAGTTGGTTCAGTTTGCAACATAATTCAAAAGAACACAATGCAATTGCAACCTGTGGTTCTATTACATGTTATATATTAAGGATGCGTCCAATATCTACCATCTGAACTGATTGTTTCTGTTATATTAACTGATGTGTTGTGATTTAAATATGTATCAAATTGATATTGATAAAAACTGGATAACAAGCAGCAAAAACAAAAATACCTTGAGTACTTGCTATGATACATGTACTACAAACTGTGGTTTTCAATAAAGTTTGTTATAAAAAAAATGAATCAGGTGGGAGCTCGTTAAATGCTATTCTGCTAAACAAGAGATCAATGATCAAGCATAAATACGAATTTGAATATTTGTTGCAGACATCAAACCCAGATATGGTTTTCCTAATCCTAACGGAAACTTGGGCAACTGACACCTCTGAGCCAGACTGGGTTATAGCATTACCGGCTGGATAAGTACTGGCCAGTGTAGAAAGGACAGAGCAAAAGGGGGGGTGGCATAGCAATCATTTATCACTCTATCTTCAAAGCCACCTTTGAGACTATTCAGTTGCCAGATGCTGAAGCAATGACCTTTAACATTAACATTTCTAGTACCTCCTCCTTCCCTGATCTACTCTTTTATCAGCCACCAGGGCCGAAAACTTGATTCACTCAAGGTCGACAGACATTCATGGAATGCTGTATGGACTCCCTGACTTTTACGATACAGGGAGATTTCAATTATCATCTAGATTCTGAGAAGAATGCAGACACCTTCACTCTATTAGATCATTTGGAAAGTTTCGGTCTTACACAGCTAGTTTCCGAGCCCACACATAAGGCCCAGCATATTCATGACAGAATCTTCACCAACAATTCTAATATTATAGTGGACAAAGTACTACCCCTAACATGGACGGACCATCAAGCCATTCTCTTTAAACGTTCTAATCTGGAGAGTCATAGGTCTCAGATGAAGAACTTGCCTCCTGCCAAATATAGACCATGGTACAAAACAAATAGAGAGGATCTAGTAGAGTTGCTTGATAAAAGCCCAACCTTGGCAATGCCATTTCACAAGAAGGCAGCCAATAGCTTTGATGGCTGGATTAGATCAGCCATGGATTGATTGGCCCCTGAAAGAATAAACAAACAACGCAGAAAGAATGCTCCAGCCCCCTGGTGCAACCTAGATCTCAAAACTATAAAATCTAAGTGTAAACACCTAGAGAGGGCTTGGAGGGTAGATTATAGTGAGCAGGGTGAACTTACCTACAAACTTGCACCAGCTGAGTATAAGGAAGCCATAAAAAGCTCTAAAATGAAATACTTTACAAGCAAAATCGTGGGGGCAACAAACTCCTCGAGGGAGCTTTTTAAGACCGTCACTGCTTCAGCTAAATTGAACCAGGATAATCAATTTGTACCAGACCAAGCTCTCTGCAATAAGGTGGCCAGATTCCTTCATACCAAAGTGCAATTGGTTTATGATGAACTCGCAGGGAAGGTCCCCACCTCTATCAGCTTCATATTACCCTTGTCAGAGGACTCTACCTTGGATATCATAGCTTGCCAACTGACCAGTTTCAATCCTCTATCAGTGGACACAGTAAACAATATGCTATTATCTGCTAAATCCGGGTACTCAACAGACCCTTGCCCCTGCTTTAATACATCTGGCTTCAGATAAGATTAGTATTCAACTTGCCCCACTTTTGAATAATGTCATTAGGTCAGGAATCTGTCCCACTTCCTGGAAGCAAGCTTGTATTAGGCCGATCCTAAAGAAACCATCCTTGGATCCTTCCTAAGTGAAAAAGTACTACCCTCAACATGGACGGATCATAAAGCCATTCTCTTTAAACTCTCTCATCTGGGGAGTCATAGATCTCAGATGAAGAACTTGCACCCTGCCAAATCTAGACCATGGCACAAAATAAAGAGAGAGGATCTAGTAGAGTTGCTTGAGAAAAGCCCACCCTTGTTAGTGCAAGATCACAATAAGGCCGCTGATAACATTGTTGGCGGATTAGATCAGCTATAAATCGATTTTGCCCCTGAAAAAATAAAAAAAAATGGAGAAAGAATGCTCCAGCCCCCTAGTATATCCTAGATCTCAAATCTATAAAATCTAAGTGTACATTCCTAGAGAGGGCTTGGAGGGTTGATTATAGTGAGCAGGGTAAACATACCTACAAACTTGCTCTAGCCGAGCATAAGGAAGCCATAAAAAGCTCTAAAATGAAATGCTTTATAAGCAAAATCGAGGGGGGCAAAAAACTCCTCAAGAGAGCTTTGTAAGACCGTCACTGCTTTGTCCAAATTGAAACAGGAAAATCAATTTGCACCAAACCTAGCTCTCTGCGATAAGGTGGGCAGGTTATTTCAGACCAAAGTGCAATTGGTTTATTTTTATTTATTTATTTATTTTTTTAATAAACTTTATTGTGCAAAACAACGTCATTACAGATATGGGCCTACAACCACACGGGGCGGCCGCTAGTGGATGTAGATCAATTACATAGCGTCAAAAAGCAGCGACTGATCCCTAGAAGTCCAGCAGAAGTACAGGATACATGTTCGGCAACTCAGGAGGCATACAGGATACAAGATATTTTTACATTTTTAGAAAGGAACATAGAGAAAAACAAAAGAACAAAACTCAAGGCGAGAAACATTGTAAAAGATGTCGAGCTCAGGTGGGGTAGACCTACCATACCGGATAGAGAATCAGGAGGATAATAGAAATGACCGGTGGGGGGAGGCAGTGGGGAAGTCAGGACAATCAGCAAAAGAATACAGTAGTCAAGGAACCTCAGAGGTCAGGGAGACAGGGAAATGTCCGGTATGTCTTCGAAGGGGGGCGTACAGATGTTCCCTCGGTATGCGTTCCACTGGCCCCAAATTTTACTCCGCGCCCTAGGCTTGCCCCTAGCCAGATATACCGTCTTCTCTCTAAACATGCACCAATCCATGTTCTCCTTCCATACTGACACGGTGGGAGGCCGTTGGGAACCCCAAAGCTGTGCAATATCCCTTTTGGCAATCATGTTCCCAAGTGCCGCCCACCGGGCCTGGGCAACGTTGTAGTCATTCGGCTCCCACACATTCAACAAACCTCTCCGAGCCTCAGGCAACAGAGCGACCCCAGTGACACACTCCATTACAGCATGCACGCGGTGCCAATACGCCGCGACGTCACGGCACTCCCAAAGGATATGAAGGAAGGTGGCACTCATTCCACAACCGCGCCTACACAAACCATCCAAAGAAAAACCCATAGCAACCAAACGAGGACCCGTCACATACACGCGGTGAAGAATTTTGAGCTGGACGAGACGGAGACGGGCCGGAATGGTGACCTCTTTCGGGGAGAATAGTGCGGACTGCCAGTCCTCGTCGTCCAATTCCAACCCGTCTCCAGTCCAGGCCTCCCTAAGACGCACAATGAGATACGCCCGATTGTTGATTAATTTCTTGTAGATCAAGGAAATCGTACTATCTGGCAGATGGCCATCGAGTATACGGTCCTCAATCGGGAAAGATTCAGGGACCGTGGTACCGGCCGTAAAGACCAACAGCAAAGCGTGACGCACCTGTGCATATCTGAAGAACTCCCGCTCACTTAACTCATACTCACTCTGAAGCACCGCGAAGGATTTGACCGCACTTTGCACCCAAAGATCACCCACTCTACTAATGCCAATCGTGTCCCAGTTCTCAAAGCCTTTCGTTGTCCATAGACATCCCAGTCGTTCCGAAGCAATCAAAGGGGTTGCTCTTGTCAGTCGATCATTCCACCCTATAACCACATTGGCATCCTTCCACACATGCACTGCAATCTTAGTGGGTCCCGTTAGGTTCCTTCCCGCCGTCCGAGAGTGGAGTGCTCTGTTGAAGTCGTCACCAGGCAACAGGTGTTTATCCATCGCAAACGCCGGATTCGGGCCGGGTGCGTACGTAGCATGGTTGATGGCGGAAAACTGGGAGGCCCAATAATACCTCCTGATGTCCGGGAGTGCAATGCCCCAGTCGTACCAGGGGAGAGTTAGTTTTGAGAGAGCGATGCATGAGCGACCGTCCCAAACAAGTCTCCTCTGTAAACCTTCCACCTCTCGAAAATAGGTTGCCGGAATAATATCGAAGGAGTTCTGAAGTGCGTAGAGGAATCGGGGCAGGGACGTCATTTTAAACAGTGCCGCTTGACCAAGTGGTGACAACGGCAATCTACGCCAACGAGCCACGTCAAGCTTCAAGCGACGGAGAGGAGGAAGGAGATTATGCTCGTAGCGGACAGCCGAGTCCAACGATACGTAAACCCCCAAGTACTTGAAGCCAGAGTGTGAAATTTGAATGGGGAACCTAGTAGGCAAGGGAGGAAGGCCACCAGAAATGACATAGACACACGATTTAGACCAGTTAATAACCAAACCGGGGTTTTTGCCAAAAGAAGTGAGGACGTCAAAGAGGACGTTGAGGGATTTGCGAGGGGAAGTGAGATACAAGAGAATATCGTCAGCATACAATGAAACCCGGTCTTCTAAATCGGGGGTCCACTGAATGCCCTTTATCGACAGTTCCCATCTGAGCCAGGCCGCGAGCGGTTCTAGGGCAAGAGCAAAGAGCAGGGGGGACAGCGGACACCCCTGCCTAGTATCCCTCCCAAGAGCGAAGGATTGGGAGACCCTACCATTGACAACAACCCGAGCCAGTGGATCCGTATATAAAAGCCTCACCCAACTGATAAATCCCGCACCGAAACCAAACTTCTCAAGAGTGGCCCAGAGGCATGGCCACTCTATCGCGTCAAAGGCCATTGTGGCGTCCAATGAGGCCAAGATGGCCGGTTCGGACAGAAGATCCGCCCTGGCGAGAACGCCATGAAGGCGCCGCAAATTAAGAGCAGTGTTCCGGTGCGGAATGAAACCAGACTGATCCGGATGGATCAGGTCACAGACAACAGTGAGGAGGCGGTTAACAAGGACCTTAGCGAGAATCTTCAGCTCAGCATTCAATAGGGAGATAGGCCTGTATGAGGCACAATGGTCACGAGGTTTGCCCTCCTTGGGAATTACCACTATAGTAGCCAGACGCTGGTCACTAGGGAGGGAGCCAAGATCACGCGACTCCGTAAACATGTCACGAAGATATGGTGCAACCTTGTCCGGGCGTAATTTGTATAATTCAATGGGCAGGCCATTCGGTCCCATGGCTTTGCCAGAACGGAGGGAACGGATGGCAGTCGCAATCTCGTCGACCGACAACGATGCCTCCATACTCTCCCGATCCTCTTCGGACAGGCAGGGCAGCGCAATGTCTCTCAACAATAAGCGAGAGTCATCCTCATCTCTGTCGGACACCGGGGAGTAGACCACACGAAAATAATCAGCAAAACATTCCACAATCTCGCCAGGTTCAGTCACATCCACACCATCAGAATTTTGAATTGCAGGGACAACACGATTCGCTCTCTCCTTCTTATCCAGCCAGGCAATCAGTTTACCCGCCTTATCCCCAACATCATACAATCTACCTTGCTGTTCCCTGTACATCGTTTTGGCAGCATCTGTTACAAGGGATTTATAATCAAATTGTTTCAAGCTAAGGGCGTGGAGTTTGTCCCGGGTAACACCTGAGTCCAGGTCAGCCTCCAAATCCAATATTTCAGCCTCCAGACTCTCGACCTCCCCAGTCCTAGCTTTCTTAGTCTCAGCTATTAAAGATAGGGCGTGCCCGCAAATAACAGTCTTGAAGGCTTCCCACAGGGTCACTGAGGACGAGACAGACACCTCATTCTCCAGGAAGTAGTGGTCAAGCGACTTCATGAGGCTGGTGCGGGTCTTGGGGTTATGCAAATGCCAGGGATTGATAGGGGCGACCCGCCCGCAGCGTGCAGGCCCGTATCAAAAAGAAGCCACACAGGAGAATGATTCGAAATACCCCGGGCCAAGTGGCGAACTTCCCATACGTAGGAGGACTGGACAGCGGGCATAAGGAAGTAATCTAGCCTGGAGAGACTCCCATGAGCACCAGAGTGATAGGTGTAGTGACGTAGCGTCGGATGCATTAACCTCCAGCAATCCACCAGACCAAAGGTGTCCAGGAACCCACCAAGCCAGGATTGGGAAGCGGGAAGGTTCCTGGGAGGGTGACCATCCAAATTGCCGGAAAGTACAGAATTGAAGTCCCCACCCATAAGGAGAAGACCATCAGGGAGCCCTAGCACCATCCGACCAACATCCGAGAAAGTAGAGGTCTGGAGGCCTGGGGGAACATATACTGTAACCAAGGAGAGAGTCTTGCCCTCCCACCTACCAGTGAGGGCGGCGTAACGCCCCCTGTCATCAAGAGTGACATTATCAATCTCAAGAGGGAGGGAAGACCGGACCAGAATACCAACCCCTCTAGAACCAGTGGTGAACCCGGAGTGTGCAACCAATCGGTAACCCCACCTATTCATAGCGTGACACACATTGCCAATTAAATGCGTCTCCTGCAGGGGTACCACATCAGGGGACAAACTACGTAAATATTGCAGTACAACACCCCGTTTTATACGATCTCCCAAACCATTGACATTCCAAGATATGAGCTTCAACCCACTACCCCCCATTCCCAAACATGTTGCATGAGGCTCCCCACAAAGAGCAGGACACCAGAAGCAGAGAAAGAACCAATACGCTGCCTTGAGAAAGGAAAACACAAACACAAACACCCCCTCCCACCCCCCAACTAAAACCCGTTACAACTCCCCCCTCCCTGCACCCCTGCAGTAGACTAAAGAGCCACCCCAAAATGCAGTGTGCCTGTCGCCCTAACAATCCCATTCTACAAAAAGACCCCGGAGGAGAAAAGAGGCCCATCCCCACCCGCCACCCAAAAGTGGACTACCACAGGGCAAAATATACAAAAGAAGTAGCACCCAGCTGAGCAATGTTCAGAGATCAGTGACCGAAAAGTCACTTTTGTGCAGGCTCACCACCCTCGGCACCGCCAGGGTGCTCCGTCCGATCGCCTCGGCCCGGCAGGGAATCCAACCAGTCACTCACACTGTCCGGTCGATCGAAAAAGAAGGTCCGCTCCTCATATTCCACTCGAAACCTGATAGGAAAAAGCATAGCGTACTTCAAGCCCAGGTCCCGGAAACGTCGCTTAACCCCCTGAAAATCCATCCTTTGTCTTTGAACAAGTTGAGTGAAGTCCGGGAAAAAATTAACCGAGGAGTTTTCAAATTTCACCGGGCCATGCACTCTTGATGCCTGCAAGATCACATCACGGTCTCTGAAATGAAAACATTTTGCAATGATAGGCCTCGGAGGGGCGCCCGGCTTAGGCTTCCGCCCGGGACACGATGTGCACGCTCCACAGCGAAGAATTTACTCAGTCCAGAAGGGGCAAGATGGGTGAGGATCAGATCTTCGACCAGGAGGTCCACCGAGTGAGTCTCAGGGTTTTCTGGAACACCTATGACGCGAATGTTGTTGCGTCTTGCCCTGTTCTCAAAATCCTCCAGCCGATGGGACATTAGGTCATTAGCCGATTTCAAATTCCCAAGTTTGGTTTGGAGTTCAGACACATCGGCCGTGAGGCTGGAAGTCTTCAAATCCAATGACTTTACTTTTTCGTTTGTTTTAGACAGGTCGGCCCTGAGCAGAGTGACATCAATGGCAACCGTGTCGATTTTATTAGCCAGAGCCTCATACTGCTGACCGATGGTTTCCCTCATGCCAGCGATGGCGTCCATGATATCCTGCAGGGACAATTCAACAGGAACAGAAGGGTCGTCTCTGACGTCCTCCTGGGTACGGCTGGAAAGACCGGGGGATCCTTTGGCTTGAGTGTACCGGTCCATAACATTTGTCTGGACCGGTCCCCCATGAAGAGACGTCTTGGTCTTCCGCTTCTCGGCGTCACCCCTGCCCGCCATACTGGAAAAGGCTCCCCGGAGGGGCCCACGCGACCTGTTGAAAATGGCCACCGGCAGTCCGGGCGCCAACAAACCACAAGGGCTGGCTCGTATGGCCAAGAAAAAGTCACAGTTTGACCCAAAAGAGATTAAATGAGGAGGCAGTGCTGACACTAAGTGGAGGCTGGAGTGGTCCCCAGCCGGGCGAAACGGTCTCTCAATCAGACCCTGCGAGGTTCCGTAAACGAAACCGAAAGTGGAAATACGGCCACCTAGGAGGCCCCACTGCCGTTGTTGTTCAACTCCGTCCCGGATCCCCAAGTCGCCAAGTCCCCGGCACAGCCTCCAGGTGGGCCTCGAAAGTTCAAAGTGCCGCAATTTCGGTTACCCAAGTCCAATTTCAATTCTGAAAAGAGTTATGGACTCAGTCGAGGTTCATCTCCGAAGATCCGTCCAAGAAATCAGGATATCATCAGGATAAATTGCGAGGAGTGGCGAGGGTCCGGGGAGCCCTGTGCTCACGCGACCATCCTAGATGCTCGCTAAGCTCCTCCCCGTGCAATTGGTTTATGATGAACTTGAAGCCTCTATCAGCTTCATATTATCCTTGTCAGTGGACTCTGCCTTGGATATTGTAGCTTGCCAACTAACCAGTTTCACTTCTCTATCAGTGGAAAAAATACCAATCTGCTATTATCTGCAAAATCCGGGCCTCCAACAGACCCTTGCCCCGCTATAATACATCCGGCTTTGCATAGGAATAGTACTCAACTTGCCTCACTTTTGAATAATGTCATTAGGTCAGGAAACTTCCCCGCCTCCTGGAAGAAAGCTTGTATTAGGCCCATCTTAAAGAAACCATCATTGGATACTTCAGAGGTGGAAAACTATCTGCCTATATCCTGCTTACCGCTTGCGGCTCTGAGAGCAATATGAGGTCCAGCATCAGCTTCTTTGTCAACTCCGCGTTGGGACCAGGTGAGTGCATTACACACTCCTTCCACATTGACTGCATATAAGTAGACATGAAGTTTGAGTCCCTGTCAGACACAACTTTCTCGGGGAAACCCACTCGGGTAAAAATCCCCATCAGAGCAACTGCCACTGCAGGTACAGTCATGGTTCTCAGAGGGATTGCCTTTGGATACCTAGTGGCATGATCTGCCAGAACCAGGATAAACCTTTTGCCTGAGGCAGTCTGTGGATCCTTAGGCCCTACAATATCAATTCCCACCCTGTCAAAGGGTCTGCCAATGACAGATAATGGGCTAAGGGGGGCATTAGGACTCTGCCTGTCTACCCACTGGCCAGGCAGGCCACACAAGTCCCACAGAATACATCTGAAGAATTCCTGATCCTAGGACATTAGAAGTGGAGGACAAGCCTTGCAAAGGTCTTGTCTTGGTCGACGTGTCCTGCCAGATCCAGTAGGAAGGCTCTGTAGCATTGGTGGACCACTAGGGCCCTTGTTGTCCGATGCTCAGTAGCCCTAGGCTCACTGTAAAGGAGGTTGTCCTCCCAGTAAATATGGTGACTACGAGAGGCATCACCTGCTGTTTGGGCTTCAGCCTGTTGCTTCATGTCCACAAGGGTTGGGCACTCCCTTTGTGCACTACAGAACACCTTTTTGGTGGGTCCTCCTTCCGCATGCCATCCATCAAGCCCAGGCAGGTCACCAAGTGCAGCAATGTCCTCCTCAGTGGACTTGGGGGCGGCCACCACAGGTACCCCATCCATCTCGCTGAAGGTACATTCAGGAGGTGGTTTCCCCTGTCCTGTGTCTCTCCTCTTCCTAGCAGCTGGCTGGGCTATTGCTCCAGGCTCAAGCCCTTTATGACACCCATCCTGTGCAGCCATGGACCGTGTGGCAGCACAGGATCCAGTCAGGTAACTTTAACATCTCTACATGGGCCTTGAAGTCTACTTTCTTACAGGTAGTGTGCTCCAGGTCATTACCCAACAAACAGTCCACAAGCATGGCAGGACTCACTGCAACTTTTGGTAGACCTAACCCCACACACTCAAATGGAACAAGGGCTACAGGATGGTGACTCTCTTTGTTGTCAGTCGCCACAACCTGGTGGGATGCCTGGTGAATTACTGGCTCTGGGAAAATAAACTGACTCCTTACCATAGTCATACTGGCTCCTGTATCCCTCAGAACCTTAACCCCTTTCCTATTGACGGTGACCTATTGCCTATACTTTGTAGTATTTGAGGGCACATGGATCTTTGGAACCATCTGATTGTGACCGAAGGGCACTAGGGTAACCCCCATTAACTGGGGGAAAACTGCTTCCCCAGCACTACAACAGCCTACCCTTGGAACTTTTCCTCCAGTGGGAGGCAGAGCTTTTTTGGACACTTGCAATCCCCCTCATAGTGTCCATACTCGTAGCACTAATAGCACTTAACTGCCTTGGGATGCTGTTCTTTGTCAGGGTAACTTTTCTTCTGGTAGCCAGATTGGGACTGTGAACCAGATCCTTTGCCCTGTGAGTAGTTTTGGAGGCCATAGGGCTCTGAGCACTTTACCACTGTTAACCAGTACTAAAGTGTATGTGCTTCTCCCTTAGACATGGTGAGATTGGTGTATACCTGACTGGCCTATTTGATATACAGGTAAGTCCCTTAAGTGGTATTACATATACACAAGGCCTGTAAGTCAAATGCTACTAGTGGGCTTGCAGCACTGATTGTGTCACCCACATAAGTAGCCTTTGAAACCTGTCTCAGGCCTGCCATTCCAGGGTCTGTGTGTGCAATTTACTGCCACTTTGATTTGGCATTTAAAACTTCTTGCCAAGCCTTACACTCCCCTTTTATTACATATAAGTCACCCCTAGGTTAGGCCCTAGATACCTAAAGGCAGGGTGCTATGTAAGTAAAAGGTAGGACATGCCCTGTTATATTTTACATGTCCTGGTAGTGACAAACAGCCTATGTTGTTTTTCACTTCTGTGAGGTCTACCTCTGATTGGCTAGCATTGGGAATCCCTAATACACTTTTAAGTTGTAATTCCTTATCAGAGAGGAGTAGCTTTTTCATGTTTCATATCATTGAAATGGTAATGATAAATCCTCCTCACTGATGAAGTTGGATTTTAACATTACTGTTTTAGAAATGCCACTTTTAGAGAGTAGACAATTCTCTGCACTTACTATTCTGTGTGCCTGACAGCCTGTTTCCAATACACATCAGGGCTGGGTGACAGCTCCACTTTGTGCATTCCCTCTATACAGCCACAACACAGGAAGGATAGGTGTGTATGAGTACCCATTTACATACATCTGTATTCTAATGGCCTTGCCTGGGCTTGATGGAAGGGAGGGGCTAACATTTCACTTGAATTGGCAGTGTCCGGTCCCCACAGACTAAGGGATACTAGTGCACTTCAGAGAGCTACTGTGAAGTCACCTCCACATCAAAGGCACTTTTTGGTATGAGTACTGCGTCTCTGATCCCCTAAAATCAGACACTACTGGACTTGTAACTAAAGCTCATCCAGAAGATCTGCTGTGCTGCTTAAAGGTCTCAACTGGACTGCTGATCTGGGAGGCCTGCTTTTCTGTTTGTTGCCCTGCTGCTTGCTGCTCTCTGACTCTGCTGAAGGACAGCTAGACTCTTCCTTCACTCCAAGTTATCCCCAAAGGCTTGTTGTCTTGCCTCCTTTTGCTTGAAACTCCGGGATATCAAAGTCTCTAACCCTGCTTCTGTGCCTGGCTCACTGGAAGTGGACCAGATACTTGAAAAATGGATTTCGACACATCTCTTGTCTGCGAGTAGCAGAACTGGTGCCTCGACCGGGTTGAGGGAGTAAAATCGACGCATAGCTTGGAACCATCGGATACAGTATACCGCTGCTGCAGCTTTGTGAGATCAACTCATCCCCTTGACTGCGTGGCAGAATCCAGCACATCACTCGATGCCTCTCCACTCTGGCACCCGTCTTCAGACCTGACGCATCAACCTCACTGCATGGAGAAGATCATTACCTCTTGCACCTGTGAGCCTCGATATCGACACATCTTGCTGGTTGCGACCAGGAAAGGTACTTTGTTCACCAGGGCCTGCGTAGGTCTTGTAGCCAGCCAGGGCTCCATCAGGGGCAACCAAAACTTTAACTTTGTCCCGGTCGAGCACCACCTAATGCAACCTTTTTAGTGCTACTTGCTTCTAAGCGTTTTACTGCACTTATTCATTAAAAATTCAATATCTCAGCTTCTACTTATTGGATTCATGTCGTTTCGGTCTTGTTTTGTTCAGAACACAATAATCAATTTTTCCAATCCTGTGTGGATTCTTTTTGTGGTGTATTCATTGTGTTACTGTGTGTCTGACTGCTCTATCCCAAGCTACCAGAGGGTGAGCAGAGGCTATCTTGTAGTGTCTATCTAGCTTATCCTGACTGGAGTGGTGGTTCCTGCCTGGCCTGGGTTTATACTTCAAGTCAAGCAGGAATCCCATTTCTAAGAGAGACCTTCCTATTTAGTGATACTAATCTTTATTCTGGAGACCTGTCTATATTTGTCAAGCATCTCCAGCAGAAGAGGTAATGAGTGCACCAGGTCTTTGAGTGTCACCGTAATGTCATCGGCGACCATTGTAAGCTAGTAGCTGTCTTCTTCCCAGTCAATTCCTTTAATGACCACTCTCTTCTGTATAGCATTAGCCAACGGCTCCGGAGTTAGAGCAAACAGAAGTGGCAATAGGGGGCAAACCAATCTGGTGCTCCTGCTACAGCGGGACTCCAGAAATAAACTCTAAATTGCCATGGCCATTTCTCCAAAACCTGTGGAGCCCATTACACTGCATACTTACTCTGTTCATATAATTCAGCTTCAAAAATCTGGCCAACAACCCAGGAGTCCTACTATAACATTGGCGGAGTGTCTAAACTCATTTAACTATTTATTATTTACACATGCAGTTTTAAAACATATTACCATGATTTCATTTAAACACCTTTTTATTCAGACACACCACCATAATGGCAATGGATCTGCTAGAACGAAAATTAGGCGTAGGAAGAATCAAAGACCAGCTTTTACTTCTTCATTTATCTAATTTTCATTCAAAAGATTTTATGTAATTAATTTGCATAAAAGATAATTAACATTTATTCTATCATTGTTAATTCTCACTGAGCATTGCTATTTATTCAGGCAATAAATCAAGTAAAACTGTTTAATCATAAAGAGAAAATTCAGCTTCATCTTAATTGCAGTATTCTCTAAAATAAAACATCAAACCTTGGTCAATGCAACTGAAAGTGAAATTCTGAATGAAAAGATCAGAGAACCATAGTTAAAACATGCATTGAATTCTAAAGATTTCTACACTAAAAAAACCTGCCTACCCAGCACTAAACCTAAAGCTATAATTACTAATCCAAAGTCTCCTCGGACGCAGTCCCTCACCCAGGCTCTCAGTGATCCGCAATGAATCTCCAACCTACAGGGGTTATCAGCAAGCAAGTCTGGCATAGTTTCAGGCTTCCAGCATCTCTGCAAACAGCTGCAGTGCAAACAGCATCTCCCTCTGCGATCAGCTCCAATGACCACAAACCTCAATTTTGCTCTAATATGTATACTGAATTTTCTGGCTCACTACCCTCAAATGTTTCAATACTTTCCGGTTTCCATTCTCTGATTAGTCATGATATTGCAATTATTAGCTCTCAGGATGTTCGTTAATCAACAATGTATTGCTTAAATTTCAGGATGTTCATGAATAACCTTCTGATTAAAAGTTGACAGATACAAATTCGACTTGTCCATGCATTTCTCAACTTCCAGGATGTGTGTAAATAACTCTGTTTGACAAACTGATCAATACACGTTCGACAGTTCCTGTTCGTCATTAGGCCTTTCTGTTTAAATGTTCATTTTCAATGATTCAGCTGTTTTCCACGTGGTCATTTTTGAAAAACACTCTGCTTTTGTCCTTGGCAGACATTCAACTGTTCTCCTGCTTATCACTTTGGCCTTCAGCCACTTCACCAGCTTTCATTATCAAGTGGCTTTGAATCATAGTTAGCTAAGGTTGCGAAGTTGTCAGTGTGGCACAGAGCACGGACGAGTTTCTTTCAGCAAAATGATTTTAAGGTTGCTCAACTGCGCAGAACCGGGAAAAGCTAAGCCAATTTGGAATTGGCAACCCACCAAAACTACGATAAACAGAAAAAGAAAATGTGAATACACAGAATATATGTGTTTTCTGTCCCCCCAACCACCAATGCTAATATTTACCCTTTAAAGCTGTTACCTAGCAGAAAAGCATCACACTGCAAGCCATTAAAAATAAAGCAGAAAGCAACATGCAAATGCACAATGCACATTATGACACAGACATGCATTATTACACCACTTAAATGCCCAAAATAGATTAAACATGCGTTTTACATTACTAATTAATATGTTAATAAAACCTGTTAGTGCAAAGCATTTCCCACATGTAATATGTGTGTTTTTGGTTAATACACAGCAATTGAAATTAATATATTACTTTATTATGGAGGTGATTGATCTGAATGAGGTACATACAAAATCTTCCTCCATCACTCCCTCCCAGGAGGCGGTAGCTCAGTGGGGCAGTGCAGAAAGTGCGGTACTGAGGCGCGAAGAAGCACGAGGATTATTGAAACACTCCATTGCTATGGAATGGGACATCATGCTAGAAGAACTCAAATGGCTAGATCTCCAACCCATACCAGTTAATCCTACCCCATGAACAACCCTGACATACAGAGTACACAGGCATCGGAAACCTGAACAGCCCCTATCGATTTGGTTACTGCGCAACAACTACAAGGGACGCATAGAGACAATAGTCTAGATATATTAGGATGGACAGTTGGTGTCAGGAAGGCAGACCCGGAAGTGGGTGGAGGGAGGGGGGAAGAGTTGGTTCAGTTTGCAACATAATTCAAAAGAACACAATGCAATTGCGACCTGTGGTTCTATTACATGTTATATATTAAGGATGCGTCCAATATCTACCATCTGAACTGATTGTTTCTGTTATATTAACTGATGTGTTGTGATTTAAATATGTATCAAATTGATATTGGTAAAAACTGGATAACAAGCAGCAAAAACAAAAATACCTTGAGTACTTGCTATGATACATGTACTACAAACTGTGGTTTTCAATAAAGTTTGTTATAAAAAAAATGAATCAGGTGGGAGCTCGTTAAATGCTATTCTGCTAAACAAGAGATCAATGATCAAGCATAAATACGAATTTGAATATTTGTTGCAGACATCAAACCCAGATATGGTTTTCCTAATCCTAACGGAAACTTGGGCAACTGACACCTCTGAGCCAGACTGGGTTATAGCATTACCGGCTGGATAAGTACTGGCCAGTGTAGAAAGGACAGAGCAAAAGGGGGGGTGGCATAGCAATCATTTATCACTCTATCTTCAAAGCCACCTTTGAGACTATTCAGTTGCCAGATGCTGAAGCAATGACCTTTAACATTAACATTTCTAGTACCTCCTCCTTCCCTGATCTACTCTTTTATCAGCCACCAGGGCCGAAAACTTGATTCACTCAAGGTCGACAGACATTCATGGAATGTTGTATGGACTCCCTGACTTTTACGATACAGGGAGATTTCAATTATCATCTAGATTCTGAGAAGAATGCAGACACCTTCACTCTATTAGATCATTTGGAAAGTTTCGGTCTTACACAGCTAGTTTCCGAGCCCACACATAAGGCCCAGCATATTCATGACAGAATCTTCACCAACAATTCTAATATTATAGTGGACAAAGTACTACCCCTAACATGGACGGACCATCAAGCCATTCTCTTTAAACGTTCTAATCTGGAGAGTCATAGGTCTCAGATGAAGAACTTGCCTCCTGCCAAATATAGACCATGGTACAAAACAAATAGAGAGGATCTAGTAGAGTTGCTTGATAAAAGCCCAACCTTGGCAATGCCATTTCACAAGAAGGCAGCCAATAGCTTTGATGGCTGGATTAGATCAGCCATGGATTGATTGGCCCCTGAAAGAATAAACAAACAACGCAGAAAGAATGCTTCAGCCCCCTGGTTCAACCTAGATCTCAAAACTATAAAATCTAAGTGTAAACACCTAGAGAGGGCTTGGAGGGTAGATTATAGTGAGCAGGGTGAACTTACCTACAAACTTGCACCAGCTGAGTATAAGGAAGCCATAAAAAGCTCTAAAATGAAATACTTTACAAGCAAAATCGTGGGGGCAACAAACTCCTCGAGGGAGCTTTTTAAGACCGTCACTGCTTCAGCTAAATTGAACCAGGATAATCAATTTGTACCAGACCAAGCTCTCTGCAATAAGGTGGCCAGATTCCTTCATACCAAAGTGCAATTGGTTTATGATGAACTCGCAGGGAAGGTCCCCACCTCTATCAGCTTCATATTACCCTTGTCAGAGGACTCTACCTTGGATATCATAGCTTGCCAACTGACCAGTTTCAATCCTCTATCAGTGGACACAGTAAACAATATGCTATTATCTGCTAAATCCGGGTACTCAACAGACCCTTGCCCCTGCTTTAATACATCTGGCTTCAGATAAGATTAGTATTCAACTTGCCCCACTTTTGAATAATGTCATTAGGTCAGGAATCTTTCCCACTTCCTGGAAGCAAGCTTGTATTAGGCCGATCCTAAAGAAACCATCCTTGGATCCTTCCTAAGTGAAAAAGTACTACCCTCAACATGGACGGATCATAAAGCCATTCTCTTTAAACTCTCTCATCTGGGGAGTCATAGATCTCAGATGAAGAACTTGCACCCTGCCAAATCTAGACCATGGCACAAAATAAAGAGAGAGGATCTAGTAGAGTTGCTTGAGAAAAGCCCACTCTTGTTAGTGCAAGATCACAATAAGGCCGCTGATAACGTTGTTGGCGGATTAGATCAGCTATAAATCGATTTTGCCCCTGAAAAAATAAAAAAAAATGGAGAAAGAATGCTCCAGCCCCCTAGTATATCCTAGATCTCAAATCTATAAAATCTAAGTGTACATTCCTAGAGAGGGCTTGGAGGGTTGATTATAGTGAGCAGGGTAAACATACCTACAAACTTGCTCTAGCCGAGCATAAGGAAGCCATAAAAAGCTCTAAAATGAAATGCTTTATAAGCAAAATCGAGGGGGGCAAAAAACTCCTCAAGAGAGCTTTGTAAGACCGTCACTGCTTTGTCCAAATTGAAACAGGAAAATCAATTTGCACCAAACCTAGCTCTCTGCGATAAGGTGGGCAGGTTATTTCAGACCAAAGTGCAATTGGTTTATTTTTATTTATTTATTTATTTTTTTAATAAACTTTATTGTGCAAAACAACGTCATTACAGATATGGGCCTACAACCACAGGGGGCGGCCGCTAGTGGATGTAGATCAATTACATAGCGTCAAAAAGCAGCGACTGATCCCTAGAAGTCCAGCAGAAGTACAGGATACATGTTCGGCAACTCAGGAGGCATACAGGATACAAGATATTTTTACATTTTTAGAAAGGAACATAGAGAAAAACAAAAGAACAAAACTCAAGGCGAGAAACATTGTAAAAGATGTCGAGCTCAGGTGGGGTAGACCTACCATACCGGATAGAGAATCAGGAGGATAATAGAAATGACCGGTGGGGGGAGGCAGTGGGGAAGTCAGGACAATCAGCAAAAGAATACAGTAGTCAAGGAACCTCAGAGGTCAGGGAGACAGGGAAATGTCCGGTATGTCTTCGAAGGGGGGCGTACAGATGTTCCCTCTGTATGCGTTCCACTGGCCCCAAATTTTACTCCGCGCCCTAGGCTTGCCCCTAGCCAGATATACCGTCTTCTCTCTAAACATGCACCAATCCATGTTTTCCTTCCATACTGACACGGTGGGAGGCCGTTGGGAGCCCCAAAGCTGTGCAATATCCCTTTTGGCAATCATGTTCCCAAGTGCCGCCCACCGGGCCTGGGCAACGTTGTAGTCATTCGGCTCCCACACATTCAACAAACATCTCCGAGCCTCAGGCAACAGAGTGACCCCAGTGACACACTCCATTACAGCATGCACGCGGTGCCAATACGCCGCGACGTCACGGCACTCCATAAGGATATGAAGGAAGGTGGCACTCATTCCACAACCGCGCCTACACAAACCATCCACAGAAAAACCCATAGCAACCAAACGAGGACCCGTCACATACACGCGGTGAAGAATTTTGAGCTGGAGACGGGCCGGAATGGTGACCTCTTTCGGGGAGAATAGTGCGGACTGCCAGTCCTCGTCGTCCAATTCCAACCCGTCTCCAGTCCAGGCCTCCCTAGGACGCACAATGAGATACGCCCGATTGTTGATTAATTTCTTGTAGATCAAGGAAATCGTACTATCTGGCAGATGGCCATCGAGTATACGGTCCTCAATCGGGAAAGATTCAGGGACCGTGGTACCGGCCGTAAAGACCAACAGCAAAGCGTGACGCACCTGTGCATATCTGAAGAACTCCCGCTCACTTAACTCATACTCACTCTGAAGCACCGCGAAGGATTTGACCGCACTTTGCACCCAAAGATCACCCACTCTACTAATGCCAATCGTGTCCCAGTTCTCAAAGCCTTTCGTTGTCCATAGACATCCCAGTCGTTCCGAAGCAATCAAAGGGGTTGCTCTTGTCAGTCGATCATTCCACCCTATAACCACATTGGCATCCTTCCACACACGCACTGCAATCTTAGTGGGTCCCGTTAGGTTCCTTCCCGCCGTCCCAGAGTGGAGTGCTCTGTTGAAGTCGTCACCAGGCAACAGGTGTTTATCCATCGCAAACGCCGGATTCGGGCCGGGTGCGTACGTAGCATGGTTGATGGCGGAAAACTGGGAGGCCCAATAATACCTCCTGATGTCCGGGAGTGCAATGCCCCAGTCGTACCAGGGGAGAGTTAGTTTTGAGAGAGCGATGCATGAGCGACCGTCCCAAACAAGTCTCCTCTGTAAACCTTCCACCTCTCGAAAATAGGTTGCCGGAATAATATCGAAGGAGTTCTGAAGTGCGTAGAGGAATCGGGGCAGGGACATCATTTTAAACAGTGCCGCTCGACCAAGTGGTGACAACGGCAATCTACGCCAACGAGCCACGTCAAGCTTCAAGCGACGGAGAGGAGGAAGGAGATTATGCTCGTAGCGGACAGCCGAGTCCAACGATACGTAAACCCCCAAGTACTTGAAGCCAGAGTGTGAAATTTGAATGGGGAACCTAGTAGGCAAGGGAGGAAGGCCACCAGAAATGACATAGACACACGATTTAGACCAGTTAATAACCAAACCGGGGTTTTTGCCAAAAGAAGTGAGGACGTCAAAGAGGACGTTGAGGGATTTGCGAGGGGAAGTGAGATACAAGAGAATATCGTCAGCATACAATGAAACCCGGTCTTCTAAATCGGGGGTCCACTGAATGCCCTTTATCGACAGTTCCCATCTGAGCCAGGCCGCGAGCGGTTCTAGGGCAAGAGCAAAGAGCAGGGGGGACAGCGGACACCCCTGCCTAGTACCCCTCCCAAGAGCGAAGGATTGGGAGACCCTACCATTGACAACAACCCGAGCCAGTGGATCCGTATATAAAAGCCTCACCCAACTGATAAATCCCGCACCGAAACCAAACTTCTCGAGAGTGGCCCAGAGGCATGGCCACTCTATCGCGTCAAAGGCCATTGTGGCGTCCAATGAGGCCAAGATGGCCGGTTCGGACAGAAGATCCGCCCTGGCGAGAACGCCATGAAGGCGCCGCAAATTAAGAGCAGTGTTCCGGTGCGGAATGAAACCAGACTGATCCGGATGGATCAGGTCACAGACAACAGTGAGGAGGCGGTTAACAAGGACCTTAGCGAGAATCTTCAGCTCAGCATTCAATAGGGAGATAGGCCTGTATGAGGCACAATGGTCACGAGGTTTGCCCTCCTTGGGAATTACCACTATAGTAGCCAGACGCTGGTCACTAGGGAGGGAGCCAAGATCACGCGACTCCGTAAACATGTCACGAAGATATGGTGCAACCTTGTCCGGGCGTAATTTGTATAATTCAATGGGCAGGCCATTCGGCCCCATGGCTTTGCCAGAACGGAGGGAACGGATGGCAGTCGCAATCTCGTCGACCGACAACGATGCCTCCATACTCTCCCGATCCTCTTCGGACAGGCAGGGCAGCGCAATGTCTCTCAACAATAAGCGAGAGTCATCCTCATCTCTGTCGGACACCGGGGAGTAGACCACACGAAAATAATCAGCAAAACATTCCACAATCTCGCCAGGTTCAGTCACATCCACACCATCAGAATTTTGAATTGCAGGGACAACACGATTCGCTCTCTCCTTCTTATCCAGCCAGGCAATCAGTTTACCCGCCTTATCCCCAACATCATACAATCTACCTTGCTGTTCCCTGTACATCGTTTTGGCAGCATCTGTTACAAGGGATTTATAATCAAATTGTTTCAAGCTAAGGGCGTGGAGTTTGTCCCGGGTAACACCTGAGTCCAGGTCAGCCTCCAAATCCAATATTTCAGCCTCCAGACTCTCGACCTCCCCAGTCCTAGCTTTCTTAGTCTCAGCTATTAAAGATAGGGCGTGCCCGCAAATAACAGTCTTGAAGGCTTCCCACAGGGTCACTGAGGACGAGACAGACACCTCATTCTCCAGGAAGTAGTGGTCAAGCGACTTCATGAGGCTGGTGCGGGTCTTGGGGTTATGCAAATGCCAGGGATTGATAGGGGCGACCCGCCCGCAGCGTGCAGACCCGTATCAAAAAGAAGCCACACAGGAGAATGATTCGAAATACCCCGGGCCAAGTGGCGAACTTCCCATACGTAGGAGGACTGGACAGCGGGCATAAGGAAGTAATCTAGCCTGGAGAGACTCCCATGAGCACCAGAGTGATAGGTGTAGTGACGTAGCGTCGGATGCATTAACCTCCAGCAATCCACCAGACCAAAGGTGTCCAGGAACCCACCAAGCCAGGATTGGGAAGCGGGAAGGTTCCTGGGAGGGTGACCATCCAAATTGCCGGAAAGTACAGAATTGAAGTCCCCACCCATAAGGAGAAGACCATCAGGGAGCCCTAGCACCATCCGACCAACCTCCGAGAAAGTAGAGGTCTGGAGGCCTGGGGGAACATATACTGTAACCAAGGAGAGAGTCTTGCCCTCCCACCTACCAGTGAGGGCGGCGTAACGCCCCCTGTTATCAAGAGTGACATTATCAATCTCAAGAGGGAGGGAAGACCGGACCAGAATACCAACCCCTCTAGAACCAGTGGTGAACCCGGAGTGTGCAACCAATCGGTAACCCCACCTATTCATAGCGTGACACACATTGCCAATTAAATGCGTCTCCTGCAGGGGTACCACATCAGGGGACAAACTACGTAAATATTGCAGTACAACACCCCGTTTTATACGATCTCCCAAACCATTGACATTCCAAGATATGAGCTTCAACCCACTACCCCCCATTCCCAAACATGTTGCATGAGGCTCCCCACAAAGAGCAGGACACCAGAAGCAGAGAAAGAACCAATACGCTGCCTTGAGAAAGGAAAACACAAACACAAACACCCCCTCCCACCCCCCAACTAAAACCCGTTACAACTCCCCCCTCCCTGCACCCCTGCAGTAGACTAAAGAGCCACCCCAAAATGCAGTGTGCCTGTCGCCCTAACAATCCCATTCTACAAAAAGACCCCGGAGGAGAAAAGAGGCCCATCCCCACCCGCCACCCAAAAGTGGACTACCACAGGGCAACATATACAAAAGAAGTAGCACCCAGCTGAGCAATGTTCAGAGATCAGTGACCGAAAAGTCACTTTTGTGCAGGCTCACCACCCTCGGCACCGCCAGGGTGCTCCGTCCGATCGCCTCGGCCCGGCAGGGAATCCAACCAGTCACTCACACTGTCCGGTCGATCGAAAAAGAAGGTCCGCTCCTCATATTCCACTCGAAACCTGATAGGAAAAAGCATAGCGTACTTCAAGCCCAGGTCCCGGAAACGTCGCTTAACCCCCTGAAAATCCATCCTTTGTCTTTGAACAAGTTGAGTGAAGTCCGGGAAAAAATTAACCGAGGAGTTTTCAAATTTCACCGGGCCATGCACTCTTGATGCCTGCAAGATCACATCACGGTCTCTGAAATGAAAACATTTTGCAATGATAGGCCTCGGAGGGGCGCCCGGCTTAGGCTTCCGCCCGGGACACGATGTGCACGCTCCACAGCGAAGAATTTACTCAGTCCAGAAGGGGCAAGATGGGTGAGGATCAGATCTTCGACCAGGAGGTCCACCGAGTGAGTCTCAGGGTTTTCTGGAACACCTATGACGCGAATGTTGTTGCGTCTTGCCCTGTTCTCAAAATCCTCCAGCCGATGGGACATTAGGTCATTAGCCGATTTCAAATTCCCAAGTTTGGTTTGGAGTTCAGACACATCGGCCGTGAGGCTGGAAGTCTTCAAATCCAATGACTTGACTTTTTCGTTTGTTTTAGACAGGTCGGCCCTGAGCAGAGTGACATCAATGGCAACCGTGTCGATTTTATTAGCCAGAGCCTCATACTGCTGACCGATGGTTTCCCTCATGCCAGCGATGGCGTCCATGATATCCTGCAGGGACAATTCAACAGGAACAGAAGGGTCGTCTCTGACGTCCTCCTGGGTACGGCTGGAAAGACCGGGGGATCCTTTGGCTTGAGTGTACCGGTCCATAACATTTGTCTGGACCGGTCCCCCATGAAGAGACGTCTTGGTCTTCCGCTTCTCGGCGTCACCCCTGCCCGCCATACTGGAAAATGCTCCCCGGAGGGGCCCACGCGACCTGTTGAAAATGGCCACCGGCAGTCCGGGCGCCAACAAACCACAAGGGCTGGCTCGTATGGCCAAGAAAAAGTCACAGTTTGACCCAAAAGAGATTAAATGAGGAGGCAGTGCTGACACTAAGTGGAGGCTGGAGTGGTCCCCAGTCGGGCGAAACGGTCTCTCAATCAGACCCTGCGAGGTTCCGTAAACAAAACCGAAAGTGGAAATACGGCCACCTAGGAGGCCCCACTGCCGTTGTTGTTCAACTCTGTCCCGGATCCCCAAGTCGCCAAGTCCCCGGCACAGCCTCCAGGTGGGCCTCGAAAGTTCAAAGTGCCGCAATTTCGGTTACCCAAGTCCAATTTCAATTCTGAAAAGAGTTATGGACTCAGTCGAGGTTCATCTCCGAAGATCCGTCCAAGAAATCAGGATATCATCAGGATAAATTGCGAGGAGTGGCGAGGGTCAGGGGAGCCCTGTGCTCACGCGACCATCTTAGATGCTCGCTAAGCTCCTCCCCGTGCAATTGGTTTATGATGAACTTGAAGCCTCTATCAGCTTCATATTATCCTTGTCAGTGGACTCTGCCTTGGATATTGTAGCTTGCCAACTAACCAGTTTCACTTCTCTATCAGTGGAAAAAATACCAATCTGCTATTATCTGCAAAATCCGGGCCTCCAACAGACCCTTGCCCCGCTATAATACATCCGGCTTTGCATAGGAATAGTACTCAACTTGCCTCACTTTTGAATAATGTCATTAGGTCAGGAAACTTCCCCGCCTCCTGGAAGAAAGCTTGTATTAGGCCCATCTTAAAGAAACCATCATTGGATACTTCAGAGGTGGAAAACTATGTGCCTATATCCTGCTTACCGCTTGCGGCTCTGAGAGCAATATGAGGTCCAGCATCAGCTTCTTTGTCAACTCCGCGTTGGGACCAGGTGAGTGCATTACACACTCCTTCCACATTGACTGCATATAAGTAGACATGAAGTTTGAGTCCCTGTCAGACACAACTTTCTCGGGGAAACCCACTCGGGTAAAAATCCCCATCAGAGCAACTGCCACTGCAGGTACAGTCATGGTTCTCAGAGGGATTGCCTTTGGATACCTAGTGGCATGATCTGCCAGAACCAGGATAAACCTTTTGCCTGAGGCAGTCTGTGGATCCTTAGGCCCTACAATATCAATTCCCACCCTGTCAAAGGGTCTGCCAATGACAGATAATGGGCTAAGGGGGGAATTAGGACTCTGCCTGTCTACCCACTGGCCAGGCAGGCCACACAAGTCCCACAGAATACATCTGAAGAATTCCTGATCCTAGGACATTAGAAGTGGAGGACAAGCCTTGCAAAGGTCTTGTCTTGGTCGACGTGTCCTGCCAGATCCAGTAGGAAGGCTCTGTAGCATTGGTGGACCACTAGGGCCCTTGTTGTCCGATGCTCAGTAGCCCTAGGCTCACTGTAAAGGAGGTTGTCCTCCCAGTAAATATGGTGACTACGAGAGGCATCACCTGCTGTTTGGGCTTCAGCCTGTTGCTTCATGTCCACAAGGGTTGGGCACTCCCTTTGTGCACTACAGAACACCTTTTTGGTGGGTCCTCCTTCCGCATGCCATCCATCAAGCCCAGGCAGGTCACCAAGCAGCAATGTCCTCCTCAGTGGACTTGGGGGCGGCCACCAAAGGTGCCCCATCCATCTCGCTGAAGGTACATTCAGGAGGTGGTTTCCCCTGTCCTGTGTCTCTCCTCTTCCTAGCAGCTGGCTGGGCTATTGCTCCAGGCTCAAGCCCTTTATGACACCCATCCTGTGCAGCCATGGACCGTGTGGCAGCACAGGATCCAGTCAGGTAACTTTAACATCTCTACATGGGCCTTGAAGTCTACTTTCTTACAGGTAGTGTGCTCCAGGTCATTACCCAACAAACAGTCCACAAGCATGGCAGGACTCACTGCAACTTTTGGTAGACCTAACCCCACACACTCAAATGGAACAAGGGCTACAGGATGGTGACTCTCTTTGTTGTCAGTCGCCACAACCTGGTGGGATGCCTGGTGAATTACTGGCTCTGGGAAAATAAACTGACTCCTTACCATAGTCATACTGGCTCCTGTATCCCTCAGAACCTTAACCCCTTTCCTATTGACGGTGACCTATTGCCTATACTTTGTAGTATTTGAGGGCACATGGATCTTTGGAACCATCTGATTGTGACCGAAGGGCACTAGGGTAACCCCCATTAACTGGGGGAAAACTGCTTCCCCAGCACTACAACAGCCTACCCTTGGAACTTTTCCTCCAGTGGGAGGCAGAGCTTTTTTGGACACTTGCAATCCCCCTCATAGTGTCCATACTCGTAGCACTAATAGCACTTAACTGCCTTGGGATGCTGTTCTTTGTCAGGGTAACTTTTCTTCTGGTAGCCAGATTGGGACTGTGAACCAGATCCTTTGCCCTGTGAGTAGTTTTGGAGGCCATAGGGCTCTGAGCACTTTACCACTGTTAACCAGTACTAAAGTGTATGTGCTTCTCCCTTAGACATGGTGAGATTGGTGTATACCTGACTGGCCTATTTGATATACAGGTAAGTCCCTTAAGTGGTATTACATATACACAAGGCCTGTAAGTCAAATGCTACTAGTGGGCTTGCAGCACTGATTGTGTCACCCACATAAGTAGCCTTTGAAACCTGTCGCAGGCCTGCCATTCCAGGGTCTGTGTGTGCAATTTACTGCCACTTTGATTTGGCATTTAAAACTTCTTGCCAAGCCTTACACTCCCCTTTTATTACATATAAGTCACCCCTAGGTTAGGCCCTAGATACCTAAAGGCAGGGTGCTATGTAAGTAAAAGGTAGGACATGCCCTGTTATATTTTACATGTCCTGGTAGTGACAAACAGCCTATGTTGTTTTTCACTTCTGTGAGGTCTACCTCTGATTGGCTAGCATTGGGAATCCCTAATACACTTTTAAGTTGTAATTCCTTATCAGAGAGGAGTAGCTTTTTCATGTTTCATATCATTGAAATGGTAATGATAAATCCTCCTCACTGATGAAGTTGGATTTTAACATTACTGTTTTAGAAATGCCACTTTTAGAGAGTAGACAATTCTCTGCACTTACTATTCTGTGTGCCTGACAGCCTGTTTCCAATACACATCAGGGCTGGGTGACAGCTCCACTTTGTGCATTCCCTCTATACAGCCACAACACAGGAAGGATAGGTGTGTATGAGTACCCATTTACATACATCTGTATTCTAATGGCCTTGCCTGGGCTTGATGGAAGGGAGGGGCTAACATTTCACTTGAATTGGCAGTGTCCGGTCCCCACAGACTAAGGGATACTAGTGCACTTCAGAGAGCTACTGTGAAGTCACCTCCACATCAAAGGCACTTTTTGGTATGAGTACTGCGTCTCTGATCCCCTAAAATCAGACACTACTGGACTTGTAACTAAAGCTCATCCAGAAGATCTGCTGTGCTGCTTAAAGGTCTCAACTGGACTGCTGATCTGGGAGGCCTGCTTTTCTGTTTGTTGCCCTGCTGCTTGCTGCTCTCTGACTCTGCTGAAGGACAGCTAGACTCTTCCTTCACTCCAAGTTATCCCCAAAGGCTTGTTGTCTTGCCTCCTTTTGCTTGAAACTCCGGGATATCAAAGTCTCTAACCCTGCTTCTGTGCCTGGCTCACTGGAAGTGGACCAGATACTTGAAAAATGGATTTCGACACATCTCTTGTCTGCGAGTAGCAGAACTGGTGCCTCGACCGGGTTGAGGGAGTAAAATCGACGCATAGCTTGGAACCATCGGATACAGTATACCGCTGCTGCAGCTTTGTGAGATCAACTCATCCCCTTAACTGCGTGGCAGAATCCAGCACATCACTCGACGCCTCTCCACTCTGGCACCCGTCTTCAGACCTGACGCATCAACCTCACTGCATGGAGAAGATCATTACCTCTTGCACCTGTGAGCCTCGATATCGACACATCTTGCTGGTTGCGACCAGGAAAGGTACTTTGTTCACCAGGGCCTGCGTAGGTCTTGTAGCCAGCCAGGGCTCCATCAGGGGCAACCAAAACTTTAACTTTGTCCCGGTCGAGCACCACCTAATGCAACCTTTTTAGTGCTACTTGCTTCTAAGCGTTTTACTGCACTTATTCATTAAAAATTCAATTTCTCAGCTTCTACTTATTGGATTCATGTCGTTTCGGTCTTGTTTTGTTCAGAACACAATAATCAATTTTTCCAATCCTGTGTGGATTCTTTTTGTGGTGTATTCATTGTGTTACTGTGTGTCTGACTGCTCTATCCCAAGCTACCAGAGGGTGAGCAGAGGCTATCTTGTAGTGTCTATCTAGCTTATCCTGACTGGAGTGGTGGTTCCTGCCTGGCCTGGGTTTATACTTCAAGTCAAGCAGGAATCCCAGTTCTAAGAGAGACCTTCCTATTTAGTGATACTAATCTTTATTCTGGAGACCTGTCTATATTTGTCAAGCATCTCCAGCAGAAGAGGTAATGAGTGCACCAGGTCTTTGAGTGTCACCGTAATGTCATCGGCGACCATTGTAAGCTAGTAGCTGTCTTCTTCCCAGTCAATTCCTTTAATGACCACTCTCTTCTGTATAGCATTAGCCAACGGCTCCGGAGTTAGAGCAAACAGAAGTGGCAATAGGGGGCAAACCAATCTGGTGCTCCTGCTACAGCGGGACTCCAGAAATAAACTCTAAATTGCCATGGCCATTTCTCCAAAACCTGTGGAGCCCATTACACTGCATACTTACTCTGTTCATATAATTCAGCTTCAAAAATCTGGCCAACAACCCAGGAGTCCTACTATAACATTGGCGGAGTGTCTAAACTCATTTAACTATTTATTATTTACACATGCAGTTTTAAAACATATTACCATGATTTCATTTAAACACCTTTTTATTCAGACACACCACCATAATGGCAATGGATCTGCTAGAACGAAAATTAGGCGTAGGAAGAATCAAAGACCAGCTTTTACTTCTTCATTTATCTAATTTTCATTCAAAAGATTTTATGTAATTAATTTGCATAAAAGATAATTAACATTTATTCTATCATTGTTAATTCTCACTGAGCATTGCTATTTATTCAGGCAATAAATCAAGTAAAACTGTTTAATCATAAAGAGAAAATTCAGCTTCATCTTAATTGCAGTATTCTCTAAAATAAAACATCAAACCTTGGTCAATGCAACTGAAAGTGAAATTCTGAATGAAAAGATCAGAGAACCATAGTTAAAACATGCATTGAATTCTAAAGATTTCTACACTAAAAAAACCTGCCTACCCAGCACTCAACCTAAAGCTATACTTACTAATCCAAAGTCTCCTCGGACGCAGGCTCTCAGTGACCCGCAACGAATCTCCAACCTACAGGGGTTATCAGCATGCAAGTCTGGCATAGTTTCAGGCTTCCAGCATCTCTGCAAACAGCTGCAGTGCAAACAGCATCTCCCTCTGCGATCAGCTCCAATGACCACAAACCTCAATTTTGTTCTAATATGTATACTGAATTTTCTGGCTCACTACCCTCAAATGTTTCAACACTTTCCGGTTTCCATTCTCTGATTAGTCATGATATTGCAATTATTAGCTCTCAGGATGTTCGTTAATCAACAATGTATTGCTTAAATTTCAGGATGTTCATGAATAACCTTCTGATTAAAAGTTGACAGATACAAATATGACTTGTCCATGCATTTCTCAACTTCCAGGATCTGTGTAAATAACTCTGCTTGACAAACTGATCAATACACGTTCGACAGTTCCTGTTCGTCATTAGGCCTTTTTGTTTAAATGTTCATTTTCAATGATTCAGCTGTTTTCCACGTGGTCATTTTTGAAAAACACTCTGCTTTTGTCCTTGGCAGACATTCAACTGTTCTCATGCTTATCACTTTGGCCTGCAGCCACTTCACCAGCTTTCATTATCAAGTGGCCTCAAATCATAGTTAGCTGAGGTTGTGAAGTTGTCAGTGTGGCACAGAGCATCAACGAGTTTCTTTCAGCAAAATGATTTTAAAGTTGCTCAACTGCGCAGAACCGGGAAAAGCTAAGCCAATTTGGAATTGGCAACCCACCAAAACTACGATAAACAGAAAAAGAAAATGTGAATACACAGAATAAATGTGTTTTATGTCCCCCCAACCACCAATGCTGATATTTACCCTTTAAAACTGTTACCTAGCAGAAAAGCATCACACTGCAAGCCATTAAAAATAAAGCAGAAAGCAACATGCAAATGCACAATGCACATTATGACACAGACATGCATTATTACACCACTTAAATGCCCAAAATAGATTAAACATGCGTTTTACATTACTAATTAATATGTTAATCAAACCTGTTAGTGCAAAGCATTTCCCACATGTAATATGTGTGTTTTTGGTTAATACACAGCAATCAAAATTAATATATTACTTTATTATGGAGGTGATTGATCCGAATGAGGTACATACAAAATCTTCCTCCATCACTCCCACCCAATTTCCACCAGGTCTCGCTGACTCTATTCCCCCTAATGTGAGCTGTTCATGAGCGGTAACTCGCCACAACCCACCACTTGAATCTCCATCTAAAACCTGCCTGTTGTAGAACTAATTGAATCCATGTCCAATCCACACTATTGAATGATTTTTCAGCGTCTAACAATAGCAAAAGAGTGTTGCCATGGGCTCTCACAAATGTGGATCAGCATTTTAATATTGTCTCCACATTTACTGACCACAGTGTAGCCAGATTGATCAGGTGCAACCAAAGACGACATCAGGGGATTGAAGTGTTTACCAAGTATGCTGGTACAGATTTTAACATTCAAGTTTAAAAGTGAAATGGGTTTACAGAAAGGGCAGAGTTTTGGGTCTTTACCTGGTTTTGGCAGGACCACTGTTGTTGCCTCTCTCAGTGTGGCTCTCACGTACCCTAGGCCCTGAAAGCTATTAAACAATCTTGCCAGTAGATGATGCAGCTTAGGGCAGCATTCTTTAAAAGGCAACAGGGGAGCCGCCTGGGGCCTATCCCAATTTGGGCTTGGCATTGGGTGATACAACTTCCTCCAGCGATATAGGCTCATCCAGCAAGTCTACTTGTTCCTTATGCAAAATCAATGAGAGAGTAGAATGGACAAATGCCTGTACCTGCACATGTGAGACCGCCTTTTCAGTATATAGGTTTTGATAGAACTGGCTAAAGACCTTTGCAATGTTCCCATCGTCCATGGTGTGTTCGCCCTCAGGTGAAAAAAATCACTGACACGTTCTCTATTGTGTAATGTAGCCATCACCAGAGAGGAAAATTGTTTACCGCTTTATTATTCATGGATAAATAATTCTGTCTTGTACTGAGGAGTACCCATTCTGCTCTATCCTAATCTGGGAACTAGCAGCAAGAATTTTTCACTACCATATATTGGAAGAGGAGCATTTACGTTTCTGATTTAAGATTCAAAGGTGGGATTCCAAATGCTCCCGCTTGCCTTTCCTCAGGAGCCCCTTGATGCACTGCCATCGAAATCTCTTCCTTTATGGCATTCCAGGTCCTTGCTATGGGGATCACTGCTATGTCATTGGTCTGTAGGTAGTCATTGATTGAAGTCCCTAATCTACCTTTTATCGTCAGGCCATGCAACAAGAAGTCCTTGAGCTGCTCTGCCCTGGCTGGCTGGGCCGGGAGCTGCAGTGTGAGAGTCATTAGTGCATGTTCCAATAGAGCCAGGGGACCAATGGGGATATCAGTAGAACAAGCTAAGATTCTAGAGGATTAAAAGAAGGGATTGAGGCAAGCATAGGTTTTGTGGGCGTGAGAGGAATATGTGTATTCTCTTTCAGTCCTGTGTTTTTCTCTCCATGTATTCATAGGCCCACCTCTGCAATCCATTGCTGGAGCCCTCCACTGGTTGTTTTCCCCCCATGGGACCTGTAGTGCGAGCGGTCCAATTGGCTGTACATCACCACATTCAAGTCCCCTTCCACTATCACTTTTCCTTCCACAAACTCAAAGATCGTGGAGAGGGATATCATAATGAACAGGTCTTGACTCACACTTGAGGCGTAAATTGAAGCAATGGAGAACACAACATCACCCATTTGTGATACTACAGCAACGTACGATGTTTCCTTATCTCTCATGACCTTTTAAAAGGTGCTCCCAAAGGAGTTCATGCATAGGATAGTGACCCCTACAGATTTTGATAAGGAGATCTGCATATGCAAAGATTTCGTTTTTATCCTGCCCAGTCTGCCTTCAGTAAATGAGTCTCCTGTAGGAGCCAGCAACCCCCCCTGGGAATTCCGTAGAAGATTAATTATTGCCCTCCTTTGGGTGGGCTCATTGAGACCTTTCACATTGAAACTAATCAAGCGTACCATCATGGAATGCGTGAGACGTGGGATCTGTGCATAAGAGTCACCCATCCCGTCTTGCAAGCGCTCAAACCCATGTTTGGTAGGATGTGCCTCCTCCGTAAATGTGCCAGTGGCTGGCGGCAGCAGCCTAAGCCCTGGTTTGTAGGGATATCTCCACTCCACCATCTCTATGGTGCATCCTCCTTTTCTACTAAACTATCAGAACTTAAATTGCCATATCCGACCACTCCAATATCCACAAGGCTCCCCATTACCCCAATGCCCTCCCACTCTCTTCCCAAGATCCCAGTCTTTCATTTATATTATAGTTGTTTTAACTGTTGATAGCGGAGGTGCTCCATGGGCCTTACCCCACTCCTAATTCACTCCGGGCTCCAGAAGGCGACCCCCAGCCTTGACCTACTACATCTAATTCACCCCTTGACTTGATCGCCATCTCCTGGACGGTCATTATCGCACAGTGTCTGGCTGGGTCGACGTCTGCCGACTTCCTCCCCAGCTGCCTTTTAAAAACAATTTTATGGGGAAAACCTCTTTTGAGGAAAAAGAGCTTGCACTTCAAGTTACATCATAGGCAGGTGAGAAGTCCACAATCACAGATTTAAATCACAATCATGACACAAAAGACATGGATCATCATATGCCAGGGGCCCATCATACGATACAGAAAGAGATATGTGGACAGAAGGCGAAAAGGTAGTGAGGAGCCCACGGGAAAGGGGCCACAGTCGGACTGAGAAGGGTGCGGGGCCAGGATAATGTGCAGGTAGGGGAGTGTCACCTCACAAACCATCACCGGCGGCCACCGTGGGCGGAGAGCCGATGGGGAGCACGGGAAAGGTCGCAGAAGGCAAATCATCCTGTCGCTGAAGATAAGAGACTAGGGGGCCTCAAATGTCAATCGGGCAGTAAGTGGTTGGCACCAATTTCCAGAATTCAGAAAGCAGCGTCTGACAACGTGAAGCATCCTTGTGCCAAGCGTTAACTGAGGGCACGGAGTTGTGACCCCAACAGATGGAGACCCTACGCCTTGCAAGGACGAGAAGCATCGCAATCAACGTAGTGTCTGGGCAGAACTTCACATAGCCAAGGAGGCAAAGCAGCGGATCCGGTGCAACAGGCTTCAAGGTAATTTCAGTGATAGTGGTGCAAACCTCGCACCAGTAGGCTGAGACCTTAGGGCACAGCCAAGCGAGGTGGGAGAAGTGTGCCACAGGAGCTGAGCAACGCATGCATCTGTCGATAAAGGTGAGGCCCATTTTGTGCAGTTGGACGGGGGAGCGGTATAATCAGTGCAAGTATTTAAAGAGTATTAGGTGCAAATGATAGTTTGGGGACAAGCATTTGATCTGATTACAGCGTACAGCCTGACCTCCTGAGAGAAGTCAGCGCTGAGGTCTTCGCTCCACACCACACGTGCACGGTCAGTAGAGATGGCAGGGTCTGGAAGCGTAAGGGCATAGATCTTAGTGACCAGTTTGAGAGGGGAGGGGGAAGTATAAAGGAAGTGAATGCCGGCCATAGAAGGGGGGGCTGAGGGAACGTCGGGCGAAGCTCCCTACAGAGCGCCCTAAGCTGGTAAAAGAGCAGTGTATCCATGGGACTGGACGCTGCCTCCAAAGAGAAGAAAGTCCCGCTAGGATAGAGGTCCGACACCGTAGAGAGCCCCAGATGGGTTGCACGTTTAACCATAGCAGCCATCTGTAGGGGGGGAATGTCGGATTATGAGCAATGGACATGGCATTAGCGGAGAGCATTCGAAAATCCGAATATCTCCAGAGCCCATCGCAGGCCCATCGCAGAGTCTCAACCGTGTCGGTCTCGCCACGCAGGGGTTTCGCCGGAGCAAAAAGAGCAGTTGAGATCGGCCAGGGGGCAGCGAGGTCTGCCGCCACTGCCACATGTGGCTGGAAAGGCGTCGGATGAAGCCAAAAATGGAGAAAGCTAGCTTGAGCACTGAGGGTGTACAGTTTGAAATCTGGGGCGCCCATACCAACCCGAGACAGTGGAAGAGTAAATATGTTATATGCGATTCTAGGTTGCCGACCAGCCCAGACAAGGGTAATAATGAGAGAGCAGAGTCTGCGAAAGAAGTGGGCTTTGAGGGGGATTGGGACGTTCACGAATAAATACAAATACTTCAGGAGTACGACCATCTTGGCAATGGCAATTCGGCCCGTCAAAGAAAGAGGCAGAAGCTGCCAGAGCTGGATCTTAGTCTCGAACCTATCCACGGCACTGCAGAAATAAGACTTCCCGAGCTTGTCTACGGCTCTGCTGAGCCAAATACCAAGGTATCTAGTAGGCCCAGATGCCCATACAAATGGGTAATCAAGAGTGAAGGGAACAGTAGCGTCGGTAAGAGGAAAAAGAACGGATTTACTCCGGTTGACCTGGATACCGGAGAGGCCCCAACAGTGAACTACCTAGTGGACCATGGGGTCAAGATTCTCTTGGGGGTTGCGGACAAAGAGTGTAACGTCGTTTGCGTACATGGAAATGACCAGGGCACGGCCAGCAAAACCGAGACCCCGCTGGGTATGGTGCTGCAGAAGTCTCGCAGCCAGGGGTTCCATAGCAATAGCGAATAACATGGGTGAAAGCGGACATACCCTTCCTTGTACCCCACGCAATGCCTAGAAATGCATTCGCCGTGGATCACCACCTTGAAACCCTCCCAGAGTGTGGAGGGGGATTCGACAGAGCCAACGTTAATGTCGAAGTAATTAGTGATTGAGGTCCGGATCTCTCGCAAAAGACTAAATCCCGGATCGCGTTAGGGGGCAGACGCCAAGAGAACGCGCGGCGTGGAAAATGAGGGAGCTGCATACAGAGGCAAACAGAAACATGGTCGGTAAGGGTGCGCGCCATATGTTCAGCCGAGGTAAGCCACACAAAGGCATCCGGCGTAGCTATCCAGAGGATCAAGCGGGACCAACAACCCTGAGTACCAGTCATGCATGTGCCCTTGCACAAGGGGACGGGTGTGTCGCCACACATCAAGCAGAGAGTTATCAGTGAATATGGAATTTAAAAGAGAGGTAGCGTGCAGGTGTAGGGCTTGTGACCCAGAGCGGTCAAGGGTAGCTGATAGTGCTATATTAAAATCACCCAGCAGGAGGAGCACAGCCAGGACCAGAGAAGAGATGTGCTGCGAAACCTGTGCAAAGATTTCAGGGTCATTGGAATTGGGGCCATAAAGTGCAGCGAGGATCAATGGCTGTGCAAGGAGAGTGCTAACACAACAACAAGGGGGAGGGTCCAAGGAAGAGAGTTTATAGACCTGTGAGGAAAATATCCCCTAATACAATACAGTGATACCACAAAAACTCCTCGGGTCTTTACAAACGGACAATATTATATGCTGGAAATTGTAAAAGATTAGAAAATGATAGTCTCATTATATCCCCGGACAGGGGGAAATCCCCTTCAGGAGGAAAACCCTCACCCACCATAGGTGGCACGCTTCATCATATGAATCTCTCCTCCCAGTGGGAAACCTAGTCCCACTGAGGGCTACAACCCCCTCACTGTGAGGGAGGAGCTCTGGGATGTTTTAGTTCGAGTGGTAGAGAACTTCTCTGGATGCTAAAATCCCATATATGAATCTCAGGTGTGGTGAAGGCGCAGCGCAAAAGAAGTAAATGTGTGAATGTGCAGTGGTAAGATTAAAACTACCTAGTGGGGCAAAAAAAAAATCATTGGCTTGCTCGCACTGGTAGGATTAAAAAGCAGTGCAATTAGCAGTATGGATTTAAAACTGCTATATATCATAAACCCCAGAGACAAGGGACAATAAACCAGAGCACATTTTAGAAAGGAGGGCCATATACTGCAAATGGACAAAGTGGGAGATATCCATCAAAGGCAACTGTACACCAAGAAACACTAATGATAACAACACAATGGCACCAGCAGGATTCAGTCATTATCACTTAGGTTGCCCGCGGCAATGGCCTGGCAATCAGCAGGAGAAGAACGTTGTGGCTGATCAAGTTTCTTTGGGTAAGCCATTGCAGCTTTCGGGTAAAAAAAAAACATGCACCTTGGAGCCCTGCCTGACTCATAGTTTGGCAGGGTATGCCAATGAATGGGAGACGTCGTGTTTTTGAAGAATCCACTTAGCCGGGAGGAATTTGCGGTGGGCAGCCTGCACAGGCCATCGTATAGTTGGGGAAGAAAGCCAGAGAGTTCCCCTGATGACAGATTTCACCTTTCTTGCTGCCCGCTTGGAGGCTAGTGTCATGGTCCCTAATATTCAATAGCTTGGAGATGATGGGACGAGCCGGCAAACCAGGAGCAGGACGAGGGCCGAGAGAGCGGTGGGCAAGTTCGACAATAAAAACAGAGGAGAGGACTTCACCAAAGAGATCACGAATGAGCTGCTCCACAAAGTCTTCCATTTTAGAGATGTAGGAGGATTCAGGCACGCCCGTGATGCGGAGATTGCTCCTGCAGGAGTGCGCCTCAAAATCCTCATTCTTGTTACTGATCAACTTGAGAACCTTGTCCATTTGGAAAAGCTTGTGGTGGTCTTGTGTTGCGGCGTCCTCAGTATCTGAGACCATCGCTTCAACCTGCAGCAAGCGTGTGTCGTGCGAGTCAACTCGGGCTTTGACGTCATCCAGGCTAGTCGACAACTGGTCAAGTTGGGCAGCAATGCCAGTGACTGTCGGTTTTATGTCCAGCATGATGGCCGTCAAATCGTCTTCTCTTGTCTGGGTGGCCGATTCGCCCACATCAGTGACCGCCCGATCCGGACGGGTCTGCCGGCGCTGGTCAAAGGCAATCTTAGGTGTCAGTTTTCCCCATGGTCAGGCACAATCTCGTGAGTATGGCCGCCAAAATTCAGGAGAGGCAAGGTGGTGGGGAAGAAAGCTGTGTCTGTGGGAGATGAAATGGAGCAAAGCAGCACGTAAAGGTCCCCGGGAAGAAAGTTGAAGATGGTAAGGGTCTGATTAGTAGTGCAGGGCTACAAGTTTGGGGCCCACGTATGAAAAATACTGCCAGGCAGGGCCCTCCGGCTGGCAAAATGCCCTGGAAGGTTGGCAAGGAGGAGCGGGATGGCTACCAGGGTAGGCACACAGTCCAGGGAAGGCCCGCTAGCATTGATGGCGGCGCCAGTCTTGCGGGACCAGGAGAGGCGGGGAGCACACTGCAGTAGAGGCAAGTGAGGTAGTCAGCCAGAGCGAACTGCAAAGGCCGGAGCGTCCACAGGGCCAACAAAGCTCAGGGCTGAGGGTGGAGGCTGGGAAAATTCACAGACGCTGCCGCTCACGGTGGTGGGCAATGAGGAGCACCTGGCAGGTCTGCAGGCCCGATGAAGAGAGGGGCAGCGGTGTATGTAGTCCGTGGAGCTGGCAGTAGACAAGTGAGATGCTGCTGAGCAGGCCCGGGCCCCCACGGCGAGCGTAGCAGGAGATGTCAAGCCAACAGGGGTGGAGGCGGCGGGGAGACACGGGGGGCGCGCTGTCCACGTTGCGGGGTCAGCGAGGGAAGGCAGAAGGTGGCAGGTTCCAGCTGGAGGGCAGGTAGGCCCAGGGCCTCGGTTTGGCACGTGCCTCCTACCCCACAGCGAATGCCCCCGCAGCAGTGCAACTCACCGGGATCTGAAGGGGCCAGGCGGCTTGCAAGCTCCGGTGGGGCGGTCCGATCCCAGCGTGACAGCTGAGGTGATGGGCAAAGGCAGCGGATCCACAGCAACGCAACGGGGACACCAGCCACGTGCCAGCAACCCGGCCCAGCAGCCGTGCTCAGCCAGCAGTGATGAAAAGTCGGTGCAGCGGCGGATTCGAGGGCCCAGAGAGGGACCGATCAACGCCCCAAGGTAAGGAGAGCCAGGATTACGTGGAGCGAGGTGGAAGCTCTGTCGATGTCCGCAGGATTGTGGCGGATTAACAGCTTTGAGCACACTTAGAGTATGGCCATCTTGCAGCCGGCTAAGCCACACTCCTCCCCAGCTGCCTTTTTAACTCACTTTATCACATCAGAAAATAGCGAGGGGCACCTCCTGGAGCCAAGTACATTGTGCCATTGTCTCCCATTGTAGGTCTGCCTCTATCTCTAGCACACGAAGGACCTGCAGGATCACCCATCTGGAGCCTAAGTATCATAAAAGCTTTCTCTATCATGTTTATGGCACATTTAGAGTTATTCCATGAGAAACTGAGATGAAAAGGGTGGTCCCACTGATAAAGTATATCTCATTTGCACAGGTGGGCCATAACCTGGCAAAATTCTCTCCAACTTCGTATGGTAGGTGCAGCCAGGTCATGGAACAAGCTTAGTTTATGAGCATCGAATTACACCATGTCCTTGCACTGGCCAATTCCATGATATGTTCTTTCTCCTCGAAAAAATAAACCCTCATTAAGACATCTGGCAAGGCCTCCCATCTGAAGCCCATTCCTAAGGCCCTGTGTGTGCGGTCTAGACGTATTGATAGGTAATTTGTCAAACCTCTGTGATAGAGAAACGTCTGGATTTACGTTTGGCTATTAGAGCCTTCAACGTCTGAGGTAACCCCTTAATCTGAATGTTAATGTGGGCCTGATTATAAGTCTGCCGGTCTACAGACCACCAGACTCATGGTGGGGTAGCGGTCTGGCCACATCCACACTGACAGTCCGACCGCCCTATTACAACTAGGGTGGTTGGACTACCATTGCACCCCCAGGCACTGCCAAGCATATTACGACTTACTTCACCGCCAGCGGTCTCATGGAGGTTCTTTCTCTGGCAGAGAGGAAGGAAAGGGAGAACTTCAGGCCCCTCTCTTGCACCTGTGCACAGGGGTGCAGGCAGGGGGGCAAATGTTGTGCCCCGCCTGTAGTTTTCCACCCTTAGTTCCTGCACGGAAAGGAATGCACAACATGGTGCATTCCTTCCCATGCAGGAACGTGCACTGGTGGTCGCACAGTAGTGCAGGTTAAGGCTCACTATGAGCCTTTAGGTTTAAAGCATTTTATTGGTGCAACGCAATTAAACAAAGTATCCATAGCATATAAAGTGTCAAGTCACCGCGGCTAGCGCCGCACTCCTGGCGTTAGTTTCTCCAAAGGGCATCTCAACTGAGGACTAGCCCGCAGCGACACATAAAGATAGGCAGTGTTGCAATAAAATAACAATCCCCCCCTCCGAACTTCCTCCCCAGTACCCCAACCCCCGATCCCCTTACCCCTCCCTCCCCATCGTCCAGTGCGCAGGCCTATCCCTTGCCATCTACCTCGGCCACCCTTTAGTGAAGGAGTGTAGCCCAGTGTCCATTCAAGAAGTCGGCTCTTCGGGCGTCGTAAGCCTTAAGAGGCGGAGGTATCTTGGGCAGGTGATTTCCCTGAATTCGGTGAGCAGCAAGGACCGGAACGGCTGCCATAGGTCATCAAATTGTTCTGTATCCCCTGCCACTGTGAGAGACAGTTTGTCCATTCCTAACACATGCCACAGTCTATGGAGCCAGCCGGTGATAGAGGGAAGCGTGGCGGTGCACCATTGTAGAAGAATGTTCTGTACCGCAGAGCCTAATGCAATGGCTATCTGTCTGCCTCTGCGAGATCTAAAGGGGATATCTCAGCCCATTCGGGAGCCCTAATAATATGTATGCTGGGAAGCGTGGCAGTTCGGTGTCGAAATGAGAGTCAATGTCATCTATCACTGCTTTCCAGTAAGATTCTAGGAGCGGACAGTCCCATAGAATATGTGTCAATGTGCCCACCTGCCCGCATCCCCTCCAACAAGTGCTATCCTTATTATGGTCCATTTCATGTACACGTTCTGGGGTATAATACCAGTAGGATGAAACCTTGGTCAGTGTTTCGGTGAGTCCCATATGGTATGCCGAATGCCTTGCCCTGTATGATATCTGCTCCCATTCCTTATGGCTCAGTTTCCTGCCTAATTCCCTCTCCCAACGCTCCCTCCCGGGATTGTAGAAGTGTGAAGAAGGCGGTTGCAGTAGCTTATAAAGGTCGGTAATCAGTTTTGCATCCGACGTGCGAGATAAGAGCCATCTCTCATAAGGGAGCAGTCGCCTGTCAGCCGCCTCCCGCACCTGTGGGTGCAACACCCAGTGGCGAACCTGCATGTAGCGGAGCCTTTCTGTCTCTGGGAATGAGTACTCCTGTCAAAAGTGTGGGAAGGGAATGACACCCTCCGTGTCGCACACATGGCACAGTGCCTGACACCCGGCCGCTCGCCAGTGGGCAAAGGCCCCTCTCTCCATCCCTGGAGTAAAGTCTGGATTGTCGACCAGCTGCATGAGTGGTGAGGGGAATGTAGTAAGATTATGAACGATGTTGGTGGCATCCCAAACCCTAAGGGGCAGCCTGGTGACAAAAGAAGCATATAAATTTGTGGGATGATAAGCTCGGCGCAGGAATGGCACCTCCTGCAGGGGCCGGCCTGCCACCGCCTGGTCCTGGAAGAGCCAGTGCTTGTCCGATTCCCACCTACTCCATTCCACCAGATAACGCTGCTGTGCTGCTTGAAAGTTCTTGCGGAGATCCGGTATCCCTAGTCCCCCAGCCTCTGGGGCCAGCATGGAGAGTGTCTTCTTCATTCTGGGTTTCTTGCCCTGCCAAATAAAACGTGCAAGATCTGCCTGCGTTTGTTGGATCCACCCCGCGGGCTGCTGGAGCGGCAAGGCCCTGAATAGGTACAAAATCTGGGGTAAGACCGTCATTTTAACTGCAGCTATTCTGCCCAACCAAGAAAGGGTGCTGCAAGTCCACCGTCTGAGTTCCTCCTGGATCTTTTTGCTTAAGGTGGTGTAGTTAGCTGCCACCATAGCCGGCAGGGTGGGAGCCAGCTGGATCCCCAAATAAGGAAACAGATCCGACGACCAGAGCATTGGGAACAGGCCTTGTACGTAAGATCTAGTGGTTGGCGCAAGGGACACGTCCAAAGCCACCGATTTTCCCTTATTCATCTTGAAGCCTGCAACAGCTGCAAAGGAGTCTAGCTCCTCAATGCACACCGGAAGGGAAGTCCGGGGGCTATTCAGCGACAGTATAACGTCGTCTGCATAGAGGCTTATGGTGTGAGTGAAGCCCTCAAACCTCACCCCCGTTGCCGCCGGGTTAGAACGTATCCGCTGGGCAAAGGGCTCCATATAAAGGGCAAAGAGCAGGGGCGAAAGCGGGCACCCCTGCCTAGTGCCCCTGTCGATGTCAAAACTCCGTGAGCTGTATCCATTCACTCGTACTACCGCCGTCGGGAACCTATAGCAATTAAAAATCATGGATCGGAATTTCTCTCCTATACCCACTTTCAGCAGGACCTGTTCTAGATAGGGCCAGTGTACACGGTCGAACGCCTTTTCGGCATCCACCACCAACATCATTCTCTCTCCGGGGATTCGGGAGGCCTTCTCTATGAGGTGAACGATCCTCTTAGTGTTATCCACCGTCTGCCGCCCGGGAACGAATCCCGCCTGATCTGGTTCTATAAGGCCCGGTAGATGGGGGCCAATCGGGCCGCAAGAATCCCGGTATACAGCTTAAGATCTACATTCAAGAGAGATATCGGCCTGTACGAGTCGCATTGCGTCGGGTCCTTCCCCGGCTTGGGAATGACCGTGAGAGAGGCCCGCAAAAGGTCAGGCGGGATGGCACCGGGGTCAGCGAACGAGTTAAATAGGCAGGTGAGGAGCGGAGCCAACGATGTGCAAAATGTTTTATAGAAGAGAGACGTGTATCCGTCCGGTCCCGGAGCCTTACCGTGCTTAAGTTTGGCAATGGCGGAAATCACCTCCTCGACCCGGTTATCTTTGTCCAGGTATTCTGCCTGCGAGGGAGCCAAAGAAGGGAGGGTGACCAAGGCCAAGTACGCCGCCGTCGCATGTTCATCCGGGGGATCCCCAGCGTAAAGATCTGCATAAAACTTGCGAAAGGTTTCGGCAATATGGGCATCCTCCGTAACCATCGTCCCCGAGGGGTCGGAGACCCCCTTCACCATCTGTCGTTGGTGCGTCACCCTGAGCCGGTTCGCCAACAGTCAGCCACAGTGGTCCCCCCCCAGTGTAGTAGGTATGGCGCAGGCGCAGCGCACTCCGCGCGGTCCATATCCAGGGCCGTCAGGAGTTTCCTCGCCCCTGGGAGCTGCCTCCAGATTCGAGGAATGCCCGTCCGACGGTGTATGTGTTCAAGTTCGCGGGCCTGTTGGGTGAATTCATCCCTCTTACTCTGCCGTTCCTTGTTTTCAGCCGAAGAGATGAACAGAAACTCCCCCCTAAGCACAGCCTTCAGGGCCACCCATTGTGTCGCCAGGGAGGTGTCAGAGTTATCATTGTGGGACAAATAGTCCTTAATAGTATCCGTGATATGTTTTACCACCACTTTCCTGTGCAATAAGGTATCTCTGAGGCGCCAGACCCTGGGAGGGCAGGACACTGGCGGTAGACATAGCGTGGTGGTCACCGGGGCATGGTCCGACAGTGAGACCACTCCCATCTCCGTCGTTGAGACCAGAGCGCCTTCCGGGGTCGTGACCAAGAGATGGTCCAGTCTCGCGTACGTTTTATGTGCGTGGGAATAATATGAATACCCCCTTTCATTGGGGTGCTCGCACCGCCAGAGATCATGGAGGTCCACCTCTGCCAGCTGTGCCTTACACCCGGCCGAGAACTCCCCGGCTTGCGGAAAACATTGTGCGGACCTGTTTCGGGATGAGTCAAAGACCATGTTGAAGACGCCTCCAATGACAACATGCCTGTCCTGCGTGGCCGTGATGTCTACCAGTGCTGACCGTAAGAAGCGTTCCTGCTCTTCATTAGGGCTATACAGGGACCCAATCGTGAAGGCAACACCCCCAATCCTAAACCTATAAGCCAGCAGCCTGCCTTTGTGTTCTGCATGTTTGTGGAGGACTTCCCCCCTGAAATGCCGGGCCACCAGAATCGCCACCCCCGCAGTCTTAGTGTTGCTAGAAGAGAAAAATTGTGTCGGGAATTTATGGGAGAGTAGCCTATGGCAGTCACGGGGCAGTAAGTGGGTTTCTTGAAGGAGACAAATATCCGCCTGGGTGCTCTCTAATAGGGACAACACCGCCCGTCTCTTGATCGGGTTATTTAGGCCCCTGACATTAAGAGTTACAATCCTAAGGGTCGTGGGTGGCATGTGGGATGGTGGAAATAAATGCGTAGAATTCCCGCTTGAGCGGAACAAGGCATGTGAGTGCTTCTCGGGCGGTTGAGACCTGTTTCGTGCATTGGACGACCCACCCTCCTCTCCTGGTTCCCCTATCCCCAACCAGAACTCCCCCGGCCCTCCCCCCCAACCCTTCCCCCCCTGACCAAAACTCAGAACAACCCCAACATCCCTCCCCTCCCTCTCCCCGTACCCTCAACGAGTTCCAGAACCTCATAGTCCCAGTCCAGTCCTCAGAGGACAAGCCTGTGGTAAGTTACTGAAGTGGACGTCCAGCCACTACACTCCCGCCCACCACCCCCACCCCCCGAGAACCCCCAAACCTGCACTGTGATGAAGGCTGTGTCGATCTCCCCCCGGAGTCATCTTAGGCTGTCAGCGCGACGTCACCCGAGGCCGTGTCCATGGCCGCCTCCCGTACTGCGTTTTCCATTCCGGCTCGGATGGTAGGCGAATCCGGTCGAGCGGAAAATGTAGAGGACCGGAGTTCAGAGATCCTCTGCCAGCCGTCTCTGGTGGTGCTCCTTCGACGTGGTGTGGGCGCTTCTTCGTCCGTCGCGATGATTCCCAGTACCCCCCAGGTGTCCTGGAGGGAGCGAAGCTGGTGTAGGGTGCCGTTCCGCCGGAAGATAAGACAGAAAGGATGGCCCCAGGAATATTGTGTCCCATGGTCTCTCAAAAAGTCTGTCGCTATTTTAAATGCTCTGCGTTTCTGGAGCGTGATTGCCGACAGGTCCTGAAAGAGAGCAACCGGGTGCCCTCGGAATTGCAACGACTGCTGCTTCCTTGCTTCACGGAGGATTCGCTCCTTAAGCGGGAAGTCCGGCAGAAAGGCTAGGATATCAGGTGGTGGCACCGAAGTCCGACTTGCCAGGCCCTCTCTATGCGCCCTGTCGATTCTGATAAGGAAGTTCTCTGGCTCACCTAGTATCTCCCTGAACAGGCTTTGCAGGTACCCAGCAGTGTCCTCACCTTCTTCTTTAGGAGGCACTTCCCGGACCCGGATGTTGTTCCGGCGGGACCGGTTTTCGAGGTCTTCATTGTGCGCCTGGAGGTCCAGCTTTTGATCTCTCAAGCGCAGCACCTCCTGCTGCAGTTGCCCGATCTCTTCATCCCTCGTATGTCCGGCTCCTTCCATGGTAGCCACTCTTTCACCTAGGCTATCGACCTCTCTCCGTACCTCTCGAACTTCTCCGGACACCTCCTGCTTCAGCATCTGGAAATCATCCTGTAGGGAACTGAAAAGAGATTCCAGGAAGGACCTGGTGACAGGTGGTTCCCTCCCCTCCGCCTCCAGCGAGCTTCTCAAGGGGCCCGGCGAGTGCTGCCCTTTGTCTTGTTTTGCTGGTCCCCTGTTCAGCATGTCCGGCAATGTCCGTTCCCCCTTCTTGTTCCCTCTGTTGCCAGCCATCACATAAGCGGGCACTTCTTAGATAGAGTCCTTTCGGGCTTCCGGCCCGTTTCAATAGTCAGCAAAGTTCAGGGACCGCAGCTAACCGGGGGAGTCCGCCTCTTCTGTTGCCGATGCTTGGCCTACCTCCCTCTGCGGGCGTAGCGGTCTGTCCTCCTCCGCCGCAGCTCTTTCAGGTCACTCCCCGCACTCAGTCATAGTTCGGTGGCCATTACCAGCCTCAGATCGGTCACGGTGGGGTTCGTCCCAGCTGGTGTGGTCCGGCTTCGCCACCTCCCTCTTAACACGGACTGCTATTGCTGTCCCGCCGGGCACCGGGCTCACCGGATATCTGCTACTGTCGGGCAAGTCCCGCTCCTGACGCACAGTGTCTCACCGGCCCGGCTGCGATCTTCCTTTGGTCATCTCCGCGTTTTTAAAACCGTGCAGGCCTGATCCAGGCCTCAGCTTCTCATCCACTTCCTGGCTGCGTCCTCCTAGCAATGTTCAACCGGCACTCCCTTAGGCCTCAGGCTGCATCAGCCGGCCGCTATTGCGCCCTCCGTCGTGGGCATTCTAGGGACCTGACCATCCACAGGCCCCTGTCATTACCAGGCTCTGAACTCTGCAGTCCCTGTTGTCTGCTTGTGTCGTCTCCGCGCTCCGCCACTCCCCAAAGCGATCACCTCGGGTCGCTGTGTCCGTCCTCCAGGGTTTGGGGCTACCCCCGGCAACACCACTGTTCTTCGTTTCGGTGCAATCAGGGAGAGGCACCATGTATGGGACAGGTCATCCGAGCGTGCCCCTTTCCAGTCTCGGTTCCTGGCGAGCTCCCCCTCTGATATGGTCCAGGCTCCCAGCCAGTCCCGGGGTCCCCCAGGCTCCGGCTAGGCCCCCCGATCCAGCGTCCGCCATGTGGCTCACAAGGGGGGGAGGCCTGTCGCTCTCCTCTGTTTCCTTAAGCTGCGTCCCCCAGTGGCCGCCTCTCGTCTATGGCCCTTCCGCCCTCGGCGCCCCACCTCCACCACCAGGGGTCCGGCTGAATTTGTAGGGGCTCAGCGTTCACCTTGATCCTCCGGTGCAAAGGCCGGCTGTCCTGCCGGCCGCTCTCTGAATAGGCCGTGCTCCCCAGGCGAGGCCGATCTGGGGCCTACTCCTCCCTCCGGCTATATTGCATTGTCGCTCCAGGGGTCCTGCCTTCCGCTGCTCTCCCCACCGCTGCCGGCTTCTCACCTTCACTCTGCCGGCAGCAATGCCTGTCGCTGCCCGGTCTTTAGCAGGGGCTCGAGCCGCCCCGTCCGTAGGCCGCGTCCCCGGCCTTGCGTAAAGACACAAAGCCGGTTTACTTGCTCGGGCACCGTCGCAGGCCGTCTCCGGGTGTCCCTCCGTCTCGGGGCTCTGCCGGTGACTCCGCCAAGGCCTCGCTCTCACAGTCGAGCAGTCTGCGTCGCCCGGTTCTGCACTGGGCCGGGTCTCAATGCCTCCCCTTCCACCAACGGGCCTTGGCTCTCGGCCCCTCCTTCGCTCCGCTCGCGCTTTCGTTTGCCCTCCGGAGCTCTGCCGTTGCGATCTCCGCGCTTGTTTTTGGCTCCGTGACGGACCGGTGGTCGCTCCACCGTTCCCGCTGCAGTTTTTCAGCAGATCGGGGGGAGATCTGCGTGAAATCACGGTCTAGGGGTTCAGGTTCATGGGAGCTCGCGGAGAGTGCAACCGCTCACCTCGCCATCTTGGCCACCTTCCGTCCCACTATGAGCCTTTAAACTGCACTGCTGCAGGACCGCCACGCCACACACCTGCCATATCACAAAAACACTTGTAATCTGGCAGGCTACGGTAAGTTTAGGCAGACCAGGAGAGTGGCATGACTTGCTGTCTGTTCCCACACCGCCAAAACTCGTAATAGGGCCCCAAGTGTGGAGCAGTTCTCCAAATCTTCTTACTTGAGCATGATGTCCATATCGGTGCACAAGGCCAGTTCCTATCTGATGAACTTTTTCAGATGTGTCGTCTAGTGAGTGTTTCCATTATTTCCATTGCATAGTAATAGCCAATAGAGGGACAAAAAGACATATGGACCAACCATCTCACCTAAAAACGTTGCAGCGAATGGTATGATCTGCGTTATTAATCAGCAACAGCAGACTCCCACTACCCTGCTACCGTCTCAATTGGTGCGTATGCAGAGGGGGGCTTAAATATAGAGAGATAATAGTGATATTTCCAGCTGCCATTCATAATAAATGGATCACTGACATAATATCGAGAGACAGAATATCGACTACCACAAATATCGTGTAAAAAACATCGACAGACAGAATATCGAGTTTGTATCTACAAACAGGTAAGTACAAAAATATTGAGTATAAAATATAGTTTACTGAAATATAGTTTATAAAAATATCGACTTTATTAAAAACAATATTAAATTAAAATTAAAAATTAATTACTAAAATATACTTAAAAATACTTAAATTAACGTATCATAATTAAATAATTAATAAGGTATAAAAAATGTTTTAATCACGTTTGTTAAAACATACATATATAGTAACATAAAATAATTAAATAATATCCAATATTATTACCGTACAATAGCAGAAGTGTTAAAATTACTGTTCCCACTCCAAAGAGTGCAATCGTAGGAAAAGCGTTGGATAGCGTAGGGGTTAAAATTACTATTCACACTCCAGTGGGTGCAACAGTAGGGAAAGCGTTGGATAGCGTAGGGGTAAAAATTACTATTCCCACTCCAGTGGGTGCAACAGTAGGGAAAGCGTTGGATAGCGTAGGGGGTAAAAATTACTATTCCAACTCCAAGGAGTGCAACAGTAGGGAAAGCGTTGGATAGCGTAGGGGTAAAAATTACTATTCAAACTCCAAGGAGTGCAACAGTAGGGAAAGCGTTGGATAGCGTAGGGGTAAAAATTACTATTCTCACTCCAGTGGGTGCAACAGTAGGGAAAGCGTTGGATAGCGTAGGGGTAAAAATTACTATTCCAACTTCAAGGAGTGCAACAGTAGGGAAAGCGTTGGATAGCGTAGGGGTAAAAATTACTATTCCCACTCCAAAGAGTGCAACAGTAGGGAAAGCGTTGGATAGCGTAGGGGTTAAAATTACTATTCCCACTCCAGTGGGTGCAACAGTAGGGAAAGCGTTGGATAGCGTAAGGGTAAAAATTACTATTCCCACTCCAAAGAGTGCAACAGTAGGGAAAGCGTTGGATAGCGTAGAAGTAAAATTTACTATTCCCACTCCAGTGGGTGCAACAGTAGGGAAAGCGTTGGATAGTGTAGAGATTAAAATTACTATTCCCACTCCAGTGGGTGCAACAGTAGGAAAAGCGTTGGATAGCGTAGAAGTAAAATTTACTATTCCCACTCCAGTGGGTGCAACAGTAGGGAAAGCGTTGGATAATGTAGGGGTTAAAATTACTATTCCCACTCCAGTGGGTGCAACAGTAGGGAGAGCTTTGGATAGCGTAGGGGTAAAAATTACTATTCCTACTCCAAAGAGTGCAACAGTAGGGAAAGCGTTGGATAGCGTAGAGGTAAAAATTACTATTCCCACTCCAAAGAGTGCAACAGTAGGGAAAGCGTTGGATAGCGTAGGGGTCAAAATTACTGTTCTCACTCCAAAGAGTGCAACAGTAGGGAAAGCGTTGGATAGCGTAGGGGTACAAATTACTATTCCCACTCCAGTTAGTGCAACAGTAGGGAAAGCATTGGATAGCGTAGGGGTTAAAATTACTATTCCCACTCCAGAGAATGCAACATTAGGGAAAGTAAATACTTCATATATTATTGTAAAAAATTTAAATTAATATCTATTAAAAATTATTTATAAGTAATTACCAATTTAATATAATATAATAATGAATCAATTAAAATTACTAATTAACATTAATTATTACAATTAGATACCTATTAATACAAATTAATTACTAATTAACTATTAATTATTTAATAATTAAAAATTAATTAACAATCAATTAGAATTAAATACTATTAAATTAATTTAATTATTTATTTAATTATAAAACAATTATTTCCCACCCTATTCCCCTATAAACCAACAACCCGCTACAGAAAATAAATTAGTAAAATTAACATAATTAGCAATTAATCAAAATTAATTACCAATTAAAATATAATTAATTATCAAATATACATTAATTAACTATTAATTATAAATTAATACCAATAAATACATTTACATATTTAATTAATTTTAATTAAATTACTTCCCACCCAATTCCCCCATAAACCCACTACACAAAAAAATGTGGTAAAATTAACATAATTAGCAATTAATCAATTAATTAAAATTAATTACCAATAAAAAATGTATTATTTACCAATTAGAAATTAATTAACAAATAATTAAAAATAATACCAATAAATACATTTACTTATTTAATTAATTATAATTAAATTACTTCCCACCCAATTCCCCTATAAACCCACAACCTGCTACACAAAAAAAATCGTAAAATTAACATATTTAGCAACTAATCAATTAATTAAAATTAATTACCAATTAAAATTGTATTATTTACCAATTATAAATTAATTAACAATTAATTAAAAATAATACCAATAAATAAATGTACTTATTTAATTAATTATAATTAAATTACTTCCCACCCTTTTCCCCTATAAACCCACAACCCGCTACAGAATTAAATTACGCAAAAAAGAAATATACAAAATGCATTAATAAAAATTAATTATAACATAAATACCCACTTTTCACACATATTATAACATAAAAAAACGCTATAAAAAATTAGATATTAAAAAAATCGATATTATTAACAATCTATATTATATACTTCGATATTTTAACTTTCTATATTTTTAACATTCGATATTACATCACTTACCTTAAAAACGATATTTTTGATATCTATATTCTGTCCATTCGATATTTTGTCCAATCGATATTTAAAACTCGATATTATGTCCAATCGATATTTTGGACTCGATTTTTTGTCTGTTCACCACAATAAATATCTAGTGTAAATTAGTTCAATATAAATATAAACTAAAAGAGTTCTATTCTTATCAAAGATGTGGATTCCTGCAGTGGTTAATTTGTAAAATAAAAAGTGCAGGGGCTCTCATCAGGAGGCAGCGCTAACAGTCGAAATGTGCAGGTGCAATCTGCCTCTTGACTAGAGCCCCAGCACTTATTATTCTGGAGAGGACTTGGCCTAATGGCTCCAGCTGCCGATTTCTGAGCTGGGGAACCAGGTTCGAGTCTCGGCGAGCCTCAATATCCTTTGAATCCAGAGAAAATTGTGTGCCTTCCAAATAATTGTGTCCTTAATTGGTGCTACAAGCGCTAGTGCTGAGGATTAGGTGCCGGTGCTGAGCACCTGAAAGCACCCGGTCAAATTAAGCACGGGATTCCTGACATTTAAAAGTAACTTACAGCGACCCGCTGTTCAGTGCCAAGACAAAACGTTGTTATCAGGTATAAAACCTTCGCCTCATCTTACTCATATTGCAGCTTACTATATAATTGGCCAGCTTATAGGTAGATTAACTAGAGCCTGGGCTGCCCGTCTTTTTTCACGAATCGCTATCATGGGCTAAAGATGATCGCTTAAAAAAGATTACCATGATTCAATCGTACGTCATGGGCGGCCCCGTTAGCAGGGGCCGCCTTAGGCATGTGCAAGCTGTGCACCTGCACAGGGCCACCAAACCCCAGGGGCCACCACGCCAATATATATCCTTAATATAATAATCCTCTGAGGATGGATACATATTTGCGTGGCGGTCCCTGGCAGGGATTTCGTGGCCTCCGGCTCTGTTCCACTTCCCAACACCCTGACCCCCCTCTTCACTGGCCTTCCCGCTCCGCCCCGCCCGGACCCCCTCTTCCGGGGCCCCCTACCGACGCTCCCTGCCTAGGGCCGCCATGAGCCTAGAGTCGCCCCTGCCGTTAGTATTAGGACTTGTCTAATCATGTGGATGAGGTGTCTCTAATTGACGTCACTATAAGTAGAACCATAAAGAACAGCACTTTTGCCTACAAGATTAGATGGCAACAGTGCTGCAATATGAACGGAAGATCGAATCACGGTAATCTTTAAGAGATCAGCTTGAGCCCATGATAGCGAGTCGTATAAAACGATCACTTCTTCTATACCAGGAGAACATTATGGAATGCAGTGGTGCATAGCATATCAGTTTTACCAGTCCAAGATGGCAAGCATGTTGCTTCTAAATGTAACTGCCATGTTTGAACTTTAAAACAACAACAGACTATTTACAATACATTTGGAAGATGGATCCCTCCTGCTATGTTTAGTTTTGCTACTGCATGCATATGCCTGCGATATTTGGATGGCAGCATGTTCTCTTTTTCGACTTAAATAATTTTAATGTATCTTGCATATATTGTTGAGTTTGTGTGTATTCTATTTTGTTTGGTCAGAGGGTAAATGCCAGAATTAGTCAGTGGATTGATTTGGATCTGAGTGCGAAGATAAGTAACAGAGTGCATGTATGATGACCTATTGAGTGCCTCAACCATTAATGACACAAAACGCACTGTCATTCATAAGCCAAACCTGTTGGAATTACCAATGCTTTTTACTGGCATTCACCCAGATAACAAACAAAATACCTCTACAGACTTTAATGTTGTTACCTTCTTTTTAAAGTACACTCCCAAATATAATATGCACTCTGGTCACCTTAAGGAGATCACCCTTTTAAAGACTTCATATGGCCCACAATTTTAAGCCAAGAGATGACAGGTATGCAATTTGCATTGCGAAGAAAACTTCAGCCAGGTTCTATGGACAACCCTTCGTATTTTAGTGAAATACACTATACACTAACAAAGTCTGTCTACCAACATTTTACTATTTAAAACATAGGGAGCTGTTAAATGACTGTGAAGATCAGCAGGTGAGTAAACAGAAGTAAAAAGGGGATGCTGTACTTATGCAGATGTCTTCCTCTATAACTATTCAGCCATGTTAGCAATACTTTATGCCTCAAATTACAAAAAAATACCCCCTCATATTTTAAACAAGCCGATTTCACACCTACATTAACATCTCAATGCTCATTTACTTCAGCTTGGTCCTCAGAAAAAGTTGCCCTATATAACTCTGTGGTGAAGCTGTAGTTGATCACTTGGGAGGGAACAGACAGACTGCTGCTGGTGTTCGAAGTACATGTATTGCTCCGCATGCCAGAATATTTTCCTGACATGCATAAGCAAGATATTTGAGAACTCAGAGGATGTATTCATTATCATCATAAAAACTTTATTTAGATCATATAGATCTTAAAAAGTACATAGCACCTCACAAAACTAATACAATAAAAGACATAGGAGTCATAAAATACAATATATACAATAAAAGTATGAAAGCAATTCATGCAATACATTTGGGACGCTTAATCCAAAGAGCATGTTAGTATTTGGCCTGGTAAAATACAATTGTCCTGCTTGTATCAGTAGACAAGATTCTCAACACCTCCAGATAGTGTCAGGGACCAACCAATCTGCACAATGGGATGATCCACTTGCCCCTCAGGTTTTGGTAGTAGGGGCAAAAAAAAGTGGACTATAGATTCTGTACTGTGTTTACAATATGGGCAGAGGTTTTCTGAGGAAACATTATAGCTACATTTACTGCAAAACAATTTGATTGGCAGAGTCTTATAGCGATATTGTATAAATATTTTGCGAGCGAGAGGAGGATGATTCACACCTCCCCCTGGCAGGAACAGCAACACCTGGCAGTGAGACTCAAAGGCTCTCACCTTGTGATGTGCTGATTTGGGCAGCTCCAACTTGTGGCGGTGGCCACTCCCCTGGCCAAGCACCCTTTTAGCGGCAGGACAGGTGAGAAAATTAGTAAGCAAAGTAGGAGTGTCCACCTCAGCCTGGCACATCCCTAGGGACACAAAGAGCTTAGGTGAACCCCTCTCTTAGAAATTCTCCATCTTGAATTGGAGAATTAGGCCCAATAGAAACAGGAATGTGCAGATATCCCCAGAGGGAGGGGGCACCCAAAGGGTGTAGTCACCCTAGGGGACAGTAGCCATTGGCCACTTTGCCCCAACCACAGTAATACCCTTAAACTTAGTACTTAAGGATTCTCCTAAACCTTGTTCCACAGATTCGACAACCTAAGAAGACCGAAGAGCTGCGCAGCCATCGAGAATACGACGACTGACTTGGCCCTAGCCCTACCAGCCTGCCTCCTCCTCCAGCCACCCTGCTTTAAGAAATTGGCGTGGCCGGCAGCCAGCAACCTCAAGGATCCCAGAGGACCTTTGCTGTCTTCAACAAAGACTCCTTTCTCCAGTGGACACCAGATTTGTCCAGCCAAGAAACCAATACCAAGACTTCGGTCCAGGTGGATCCGCAACACTTGCACTACTCTGCACCCAACGCCCATGGCCTGAGTCTAGGTAGCCCATGATCCAGTGAAGTCTCCCCAGCGATCCTGACCTGGGATCCAGTGCTGGATTACCTTTCCTGACCTCCCCTCAATGCTAGCAGCCTCAACCTGAAGGGTTCCCCCGACCTCGACTGGATATGGTGGGAAAACCAGATGGCAAAAGACACCTCCGCACCCGCAGGCCCTTGGCCTTGGTGTGCCCAACAACGGTGTTCCAACATCCCCCACTATCTAACTTACCTCTCCTGCTGTTGGATTCATTCAGCCAAATTCGGAACAGAGTCTCAGCCGTTTTACCCAACTGAGGATCTCTATTGATTTCAACGGGCCCCAAACGCCTTCTTTGCACTCTGCTGGTACTGCAGTCTCAGTGCTCTTTGATGGCCCCTCCAGTACTGATCTTAACCCCCAGGGCCTGTGTCCTTGAGCCACAGGTACTTACCCGTAACCGGTGCCTCTAGGATAACATTGGGCCAAGCGACCTCTGCACCCGGCTGCCCCAGAGCTGCTGGTGGTGCAGTACCTACCTTGGTCTGACCCTGACCCAGTGTTGACCAAAACCCCTGGAGACTGAACTTGAGAACCACTTACATACTTGTAAGTTACTCACCTGTATTTTCCCTATAGGATTGCATTGGTCTCTCACTGTGATCCTAAAAACAAAGTATCTATTTCTGTATTGAAAAGCATTTATTGCTCATGTAAAGTTTTGTTTAATGCTATACAAATCTATTGCCAGTAATTTGAAAGTATTGCACACAAGTACTTACTTGTAACTGGTTCCTAGAAATAAAAGAAACAAAAGTAATATGTTTCTTATACCATTGGCCTGGAGTCAGTCATTGAGTGTGTGTTCCAATCTTGTGTGATTATACCAAGTGCATTCACACTACCCTCTGATAAGCCTAACTGCTTAGCCCAGCTACCGATAAATTGAGAGTAAGGTATTATCTACTTTAACCTCTGCCGTACCTTTGGGGACTCACTGGACTCTGTGCACACTATACCTCTTTTTAGTATAGTATATGTAGTGCCAGCTTCCTACATAGGTGGATCAGCGATGGGGTCGACGACTTCGCATTTATTGGACTACTCAGCTAACACCTGATAACACAACAGAACTCCTAAGTTGTCTTTAATTTTTCTAAATTTTTAAAAGTCTTGTTAGTGCCTTGATCTAGTCCCTTTTAGTATTTTTGAAAATTTAAAACTTATTGTAGTAAGGGGTGAAATTATTTTAGACGTTTTTGACCTCTTGTAAAGTGATCCTCACTATTAGTAAAATAATGACTGATACACATAACAGGGTTGAATATCTCAACCTCACTCCCTACATTCATTTAGAGATGAGTGAGCTAAAGTCCCTGTGTAGACTTAAAACGATTTCCATGGGTCCCATGCCTCTAACGTCAAGCCCTAGGAGCTCTGGGCAGAGTCTGCAAGGGACCACCCTTCTGAGGGGGGAGGGGGGGGAGACCCCACCTCAGAAAATGAAGCTAGTGATGTGGAGAACAACTCTCTACCTCCCACACTAGATAGGGAGAACAGGGTCACTGTGCCCCTGACTCCAAGGGTAGTATTCACAGCACCTAGATCCCACACAGGTGGGTCAGGTCTTGATGAGATCATTGAGTACTGCCTCACTGAAGAGGACATTTTTGTAGAAAGGCTGACCAAAAGACTAGACCTAGAGTCCAGACTCCTGGCTCTAGAACAAGATAGAGCAGGGATGAGCTTAGCTCTCACAAATGGTGGCAGTTACTTAAAACGCAGGGAAAAAGAGAGTTCTTATGACCCAAAAATCCCCACAGGGATTGTGCCCAACTATGAGGGAGTTGATGATATCACCAAATGTTTCACGGCCTTTGAGAGGGCTTGTGGAATAAGGCAAGTAAAGAAGTTACTCTGGGGAGCCTTACTTTGGGAACTGTTCTCTGGTAACTACAGAGACAGACTTCTGACCCTCACTGGGTCAGAAGCTGAGTCCTATGACTTCATGAAGGGCACCCAGATTGAGGGCTTTGGACTCACAACTGTGGAGTATAGGATTAGATTCAGGGGGCTCATAAAAACCCCAAACTAGTCCTGGGTTGACTTCATAGACTACTCAGTCAGAACACTAGATGGTTGGTTAACAGGAAGTGAGGTGCCTGACTATGTTGGACTTTATAATCTCATTATGAAAGAACACATATTTAGTGATTGCACAAATGAAAAGTTGCATCAGTATCTGGTGGACCTAGGTCTAATTTCTCCCCAAGAATTGGGAAAGAAGCCAGAGCACCAAAACCAAAACTTCCACTGGGGGCGACTAAAAGAAAGGGATTACAACACCTTCCCCGGTGAAAGGGGGTGATCCTCCCCAAAGATAAAAACCACGAGTCTTCTAAAGGCCCCCAAAAACCTGTTCAGGAGTGTTGGCCCCAGAAGTCTTCCCAGCCCACTGGTGGGTTTAAAGGTAAAAATGATGATCCCCTAAAGAATGCCCATAGTTCACCTCGTTAGCACTGGTGTGACAAATCTCCAGATGGTATCAGCAGGGTGCCCAGAACAAATCAGGGTTCACACTGAAGCAGTTTCAGTCTCTGAAGGGGAGGGAGAGTTGGCCACTTTGGCTGTCTTGGCCCTTAACTCAAAAAAGTACGTACAGTACCCCTTAGTGAATGGGACTAGAGTAGAAGCCCTGAGAGATACAGGTACCAGCGTTACTATGGTGAAAGATATACTGGTTTCCCCAGGACAATACCTGACCGGAAAAGCCTATCCAGTCACCAACTCTGACAGTGTCACTTCAGATCATTCCATAGCAAGGGTGACCTTAGACAGGGACCGGGGGGGTTACTGGTCTGAAACAGGTAGTGGTCTCTCCAAAACTTCCAGCTGCCTGTCTGCTCACAAATGACCTGGAGACCTCAGCCAGGTATAGCTGAACACTCATGCAGCAAATCCCTGAGATAGTGTGTAAAGACAATAGCACATACTCGAGCATGGGTTGAAAAAGAAGTGTTGGAGTCTGGAAGAATGTCCCAACCTTCCAAGAGGAAAGGTGAGAATACTGGGGGACCAGCTTCTGGAACAGCAAAAGACTCAGGACCCCTTTCACCAGGGAGAGAGCTTGTCACCCCAAAAGGGAACTGAGCCCAAGGGATTTGGACCTTGCCAGGTTGAGCTCTTGTGCCCAGGGGGCCCTGTAGGGAACAGCTGTGCATTGGACAGCAGGTCTGCCCAACTCTTGAAGGCCTACAACAGCAAGCCGCTCCACAGCGAAAGGGAGGTATCAGTTGCTCCCTCAGGACCTAATGGGAGGAGGGACTCCTGTATACTAAGGCCAGAGACCCCAAACATGATGTCACTAGGAGAGTGGTAGTGCCTCAGCTGTACAGAGAGTTTTCTACTCACATTGGCCCATGACATCCCCCAAGCTGGGCACCTGGGCCAGACTAAAACGCGGAAAAGGCTTGTCAGACATTTCTACTGGGCCCAGATATCCCTGAGAGTAAAGGAGTTTGTCAGGTCCTGTGTCATGCCAGTGGCAAAACAGGTGGATACCCAAAGGCCCCCTTAATTCCACTACCAGTGGTTAGGGGTTCCCTTTGAAAGTGTTGGTGTAGACATAGTGGTTCCACTTGAACCAACCACAGCATCGGGAAACCAATATATACTGGTAGTAGTGGATAATACTACCAGGTATCCTGAAGCAATTCTCCTTAGGTCTACTACACTCCCTGCAGTAGCCAACGCCCTCATTGGTATCTTTATCAAAGTAGGGTTTACGAAGGTGGTGGTGGTGTCAGAAAGGGGACCAACTTCATGGCTGCAAACCTGAAACACATATGGGATAAGTGTGGAGTGAATTACAAATTCCCTACACCTTACTAGCCACAAACCAATGGCCGTGTTGAGAGATTCAACAAGACATTGAAAGGCCTAATCATGGGGATCCATGAAAAACTCAAAAGTAGATGGATGTCGTCTCACTATGCCAGCTTTTCCCTTACAGCGAGGTGCCTCAGAAGGGAGTAGGGTTTTCCCCCTTTGAACTTCTGTTTGGACATCCTGTGAGGGGACCACTTGCTCTTGTAAAAGGCGACTGGGAGTGACCTCTCCATGAGCCTAAACAAGATATGGTGGATTATGTATTAGGCCTACTTTTAAAGATAGTGCTCCTTACTGTTCCTTAATTTATTTTAAGGTGCTGCAACAAGCAAGAGCTGTCAACCCATGCTATCTGAAATGCCTGGTTATAACAAGTCCTAGGACTTGACTTTGCTGCGCACAATTCACTTGGTGATTACACCACAGTATAAACAAACAACTTTATCAAATTATAACAGTTTTATTCTTGTTTTTGAAAACATTTTTAACTCAAAATTTTTTTACCAACGTACATAGCATTGCATTTGTGTGAATGATTAATCATTATATCAATGTATTTCCTTCATATACATGTACAAAAACACAACATTTCTTTTGCACAATCATGTTCTGTTCATTGTTGGCGCCCAATGCATTTCGGAACTTAAAAAGTTCCTTCTTCAGGGGATAGTCTGTAAATGAAACATATCATAATTACAATCAGTGACCATGCTCGGCTCAAAATCACAACAGAAGGCATTTATGAGTACAATAGTTAGGATTTTGTCCCGATCAATCTTAAGTTTTGGTCTTAAATTAAACTTAAGACAAACGTAAGTTTAACTGAGACAAAATCCTAACTTTACGACTAGGATTTTGTCTCAGTTAACATAAGTTTGATTTAAGTTTAACTTAAGACCAAAATTTAAGATTGACTGAGACAAAATGCTAACTTTAGTACACCTAAATGCCTTTTGTGAATACCGAAAGTCGTAAAGTTAGGATTTTCTCTCAGATTACTTTGATGAATCGGTCGCTTGGTGTGCATAAAGAAACCATTTTATGTCAAGAAAGGATCATCTAAATATGGTGAAACTGTGGCCATTGACAAAGTATGTGGGAAGGCTGTGTGAGTGAATGGTCGCAAACGGCAGAACTGTGAGAGGGTGGTTAAGGTGTATGATGTGTCCCGAATGGAGGCAGGATTAAGAAATGGTGAAATATTTGATGATGACCGAGGTTAGCAAACAAATATTGAGCTCAAAAGTTGTGGGAGCTATTTTTGTAGGAGTAAACATTCCCATAAGTTACCTGAATGCTATAGCAAGTAAATAATATATGCTTTTTGAGTTATCTTTTATTTTGTTTTGTATCTTTTGGGGCTGCATGAGGATATTTTGATTTTGTTTAAAATTATTGTACGTTTTGGTACTGTGTCTGTTTTGTTTATTAAGGACAATTACATCTAATATCTTGTGATCTATGTATCATGGCTAACATTCCATTCCAAATGGAATGCTTACTGTGTGGCAGAATGTTATTTTGAAACTATTGTATTGTTCTTTTGAAGAGGCTGCAGGGTGGTTGATGTTCAATGTTGTAACCGTTCATCACCAGGACATGACAGAATAAAGCACACATTTAATCATACATGATGTCTTACTTTCTAAGCGAGACTTGAATCACTACATACGCACATGTACAAAATCATATTGGGGCTTTGGGTTAGCCCTCTTCATCCTTTGGTCTGGTCATCTGTCATTCACAATTTCCTGCCACCTACCATAGCATACAGGATGAGGCAACAGGTAAGTCCACTTTTGCCATTGGTTCTCTTGCACTGTGTGTGTGATGGCTTTTCTCCAGATTATATGTACATACATATCCACTTAAAATGAAGTGCACTTCAGTGTCAGGGCTGGTGAGCCAATACTTTACCAATGTTTTTTCTTTCTGTTGTTTAGCCCATTTTAATTTTCCATCATTTAAATGGATATAAGCCATATTTTTTGGTTAAAGTAATTGAAAGACAAAATTATCTTTCTTTGTGCCAATAATTGTCATATTTCATGGGATGTCCATTACAATTAAACAGGGTTTGCTCTGGGTTAGACTATGTTACATGCAAGGACATCGTCAGAATGGAGACAAAGCACAACAACAAAGAAAAAAAAGAAAACAAGCTTTCTCTGTCTAAGCTACAGCGGTCTGGAACACTATCCCTATCAACATTAAAACCACTGGAGGCTCCTTCATCTTAGGAAGGAATTGAACACCCCATCTTTTAATCTTAAAATGTTAAAATGACCTGCTTGTCTGCCTATTCTAACCAACTGCATTTCTCTATCCACAGTACTTTCCGGTAGATACGTACGACATAAATGCACATATATACATACATGCATTTAGGTTGCTTGGAAGCTGTCTTCGTTAATGGGTGTGTCGTCATGTAATAAAATATAGTAATGGAGACAAAATGTATGGTTGCAAAATAAGAGCACTCATTACTATGTCACAGGGTGCAAATTAAGTCAATCAAAACTGAAATATAAATATGAATTTAGAAGCTTCTGCTTTCCGGGACTATTCTATATATTGGTGCTCAATATAGAGGATGCCCATCTGCTTGAATAACCACTCATGTTACAGGTTTGTCTTTTAGGCCCTCTGCAGCTTGTGACTCTTTTCCCTTTCCAAATAACTTCATAAAACCTTGTTTCTGTAATCTTATGCTACTGGTTAAAAATGATTGCAACCAGAAACATGCAGGTACACAAGTGCTTCTGTTTTATTTATTTCACAATCATTGAGTAACATAGGCCTTGTCCTATTTACATTCCACAAATGAATTTAAATATATTCCAAGTCTGCACCATCACACTCATTCTGCAGATCTCTGTACATTCTAGGAGCTGAGTGTATTCAAACATTAAACAGAGCAAGTTGATACAACAAGCATTTCGTATAAAATGCATATGTCCCAGAGCAATTCTGGACTGGTTCCAGTCAATTAAACACCTGCGGCTAGCAAAGTTTTCAGTGACATTTGCAAAGGTCCAGTGCAAAAACTACATTTGGACTGACTGATGTGTACAGAAACATTTTGGGGTAGATTTACTAACATTTCATGCAACACAATGCAGTAACCAAAGTTGCTGCACTGCGTAAAAGGGAGGGAGAAGAAGGGCCATATCTTATAAGATATTTGGACCTATTTCACTCGACCCAAGCCGGCTCTCTTTGTGTCTGCCTTGAGCCATGCGCACACCCGTTCACAATGGTGCGTGATATTTAGCAAAGATTTTCAGTACAAAATACAATCCTTAGACATGGTTTAAAACTTTTTCCACGCTGGATGTGTTCTGTGCACTAAAGCACACATGCAATGTTGGAGGAGTTGAGAGAAAAAGAACACCTGCTTCAATGTGGCATTATTTTATGGAGTGTGTACCAATTTTAGTAGATAGAGCTTTGTGTCAAAACCCATAGGTAATAGCCCAGGATCGCCTATGCATGATCATGGGACACCCCTTTAAAGCAATGCAGCTGTAAATAAAGTTTTGCACTGGAAGGTAAATCCCTAAACAAGTTTGCATCACATACCCAGTGCAAATTGTTAGTAAATCTGTCCCTCTGTACCAGTGGTTTGTTTGATTCAAATGTCTTTTCATCCCAGGTGGAAAAATTGCCCGGCACCTGAAAATATTGCCTTACAGTGACTCAATCTCAATACTCTAGCACGCATCTTATTTTGTTTGCGTCAGATGCAAGGCGACATTTAAACTGATTGTGAGCTTTGAGGTTACAGTGAACCTAAGTTACAGCCTTCATGCACAGAAAGCAATGAATATAACACAACACATACACAGAAATGAGCCTGCACACATTATAGTGCATTTTAAGTAACAAAAACATAAATAGATCATTAGTTCAAGCTTGGTTTTCCCAGTATAGAGGTGCACATTATTAACAACAGAAATTTTGGACTGCCAAGTATTTCAAACTTCTACAAAGAAGAAACAATTCAATGAAGCCATGCACAAATGGCAACAGCAGGCTCTCACAAATTCATAGTTTGAAAACATTTACTACGGGCAATGAAGGCACTACATTTAGGGATGACAACGACATGCCCTTCTAATTCTTGCTACATATCATAGCAGGTGCTTTGGTGATTTAACATATCATACGTTTTTAAGTGTATTTTCTTATTGTCACTGCCATTTTCCAGTCTTTGCTGCACTGATATTCCCCTTTTTCATATGTATTTTTCGATGTGGTGCTTCATTTTTTAATGAAATGAAATGACAATGCATGGATTTATATTTCACTAAGATCGTCTAACTGTATTGATGTTGTAGAAGTATACACACACACAGAAACGCATATCTTAGAGCTTTAGGCGCTACCTAAATGTAGTTAATAGAAGAAGACTGGTATCAATTTAGCAAAAGCAAATACTTATGACAGATCATCCAAATTTGTAAAAGAAAAATATAAATGTATACAAATTAAACACTGCTTACCTTCTCATTAGGTTGGAGGTAGTAGGCAACTATTGAGAGCCTGCTTGTGATAATCTATCATAGTTATATTGTTATGTATATTTTTATCTTGAAATCCTGCCACTGTCTCTACTTGAGGGCAGGTTTCCTGAATTCAAAGGATGCCTACTCTTGATTCCACGTCAAGCATCTTTCGTCCACCAATTACACAAGCTGCCTCTTTAATCTCACTCTTGCTGGTTTTTGGTCATCCCTGCTATCTTTCTTAGTCTCCTTCTGGTTTGTTCTCCTTTTCAGCCTTTTCTTCTCTTGCTGTGGGGCAAAGTTTAATGATGAAAAATAATTTTCAGGTCCCCAAAAAAGGTTCTGGTGTCCACCACCTGTGGCTGCCTTCACAAGTGCTTACTGTCTCTGTGTAAATAGGCTTAGCAAGAAAGGATGTGGAGTGAACTGAAGAGTTTTTTTATGATGTCAATCCTAACAGGCCTACTTCAAGGAAATGATTTGAATTTGTCATAGCTTGAGTGAGTCTGTGACCTACCTTTGTTGCTTATTATACACAGACACAGTTGATTCACTTAACGTCCTTACATGTATGTCGTTATGCGCCATTTAATGCCAGGTGTTTAAGGCCGTTTGAAGGAACCCAACCTTTTTGAGATTATTCAATCACCTTTCTGAGGCGATTACACTGCTAACAATGCACTTCAACATGTGATTCATAAAGTTAATGATGAATTGCAGCTTCTCCATGGAAATGGAAGCACAGGTACCGACAGTACAAAGCAAAATAAGTGATTTCTAGAAAAGCAACTGCAGACATAAATCAACGAGAGCAAGCCGTATTTGTAAATACGGAACCTGTTGTATCTTGAACACCAGTCCCCCAAAACTAAGTAAAACGTACAGGATATGCAGGTAGCTTGAACAACTCATTCATTATGTTATAATTATAATATACAATTATCAATCAACAATGTTCGATTGTTCAGATCTTTGTTAATTTTTGTTTAATCTACTCACAACTAAAGTATATAGTATAAATAAAAATACTCAATATTAAGCAAACTGGTTGATTCTTCTGATTTACATTTTTAAATCTACACACCATTTTCTTAAGGTCCACTTGAAGCATCAAGCTTGAAACGGTGAAACAATTTAACAAGAGGATTCGTTCTAGATTTTCCTTCTGAGTTCTGGCATCAAATTGCTTTAGAACAGTGACAGAAGTCCTTTCATCTTCTCACAATGACATCATTATACATGTTTCTCAGCACAATTCAAATTCACAGCAAAGTGGATTATGATTCTGGACTAATGGAAGCTAAGCGTAAGACATACATACAAAGACTACAGTGCTGAATGATTTTGAATAGAATTGTGACCCATGCCTACATTTCTGTGCATAATGTGCGGTTGTGCATTTTTCAGACTAAACGCTTACAGTACTTACTGAAGATACTAATTGGGGTCTCAAATCTGATCATGAATCCACAGTCTGGTCTCGACCACTAAAAGGGGTCTCCATGCTAAGTTGACATAATTTAAGCAACACTCATTGAAACATTATTTAAAGGTAAAGAAACAGATTCTCCAGATCAAATGCAACATCATTAAGCGTCATTAAAAGATGCATGCGATAAAAATCATTCTCAGAGATCATGTTTTTCTGCTTCAGATGTAGCCAAAAGTATGGCTATTTCAGCTATGTGTTTCAAGTGTTTTTATGTCCATACATATGTGTATGCGTGTGTGTGTGTGTGTGTCTGTGTGTGTGTGTATTCATATATATATATCTATGTATATAAGTGTGAGAAAGCCTGCGGAGACAGGCGAAATGCGTCACCAGAAAGAAAATAATCTCAAGAGCCTTTAAATTTTTTTAATTACAACCCGAGTCCGAGTTGTGGTATACAGAAATGGATGGTTGACTGGAGTTGGTGTGTGTATGTATATATATATAGAGAGAGAGAGAGATAGAGAGAGTGAGATATACTAATTCTTCAAATTATTCTGCTTGTAAACAGTATTGAGGATAATAACGATAACAGCATATGGGGAACACACAATGTACAGCTTTCATGAGTAACAGATCATGTACAATTTGAATGTCATGAACATTTTCACATTCTACAGAGATAGTGTGCAAGCAGTATTTATGAGGGACAGGACTTGTTAACCCTATCCCTTTTTTGTGATAACAGAATACATGGCCAGCAGGATTGAAAATAAAGAACTTACAGGAACAAATATTTGTGAATATTTGCCATTTTTGTTTTGATTGAAACCTATTTCAATTATTTTCAATTGTATCCGCTATTGCATTCTTCCTCTGCCTTTTACACTCATCCCATTTAATTTTTATTTGATGTAAGGCCCTTTGAAATTCAATATTAGGATACATTCTTCAGAAGCTAAGGCATCTGATGTCTACACAGCTGAGACAGGGAAACAGTTATGGTACAAGTACAGAAATATACTGCAGTTTATCAGAATTGCAGGCCAGTGGCATCTCACAGCATCATCTAAATACTATTTTGGTTTTCTGTGGAGTGCCCATGGTAAACAGAACATAGGACTTAAGAGGAGTGGTGACGCGATTGTCATGGCCAATGAGAAATGTTATGTTTGGAAACGTTGTTTTAAAAACATCTGTAATGCCCAGTACACCACTCCCAGACCCAAACAGACAGCAAATGAAGTATGTGATAAATATGTCAGTAAAGTTGTTGAATGGCTGCAGGAGTACTTGTTGCATTTATCACAGTATCGGAATTGCAGTCTGACTGCATTGCACACCGACAAAATATACATCCTTTACAAATACAGCTCTGCAGTGGCTCAGAGCTTTAATAAATGCTTCACACAAATCATGCCATTAGCAGAAATGTCAAGCACAGGTAACATTTAAAGGCCCAGAGTTAACAATGTTTGTCACTTTCTATACTTAATACAATAATTCTAAAAAGGCAAACTTAACATAGAATATGCTTTGTTTCTCACAATGTCCTTTGGTTACTCAAATACATACATCATATAAAGAATAATTATTATACCATAAAACACTGTACTGAATATCTAGTTCTTTATGGAATTTTTCAGTGCTACTGCTTTTTGTTTTCAAATATATTAAAACTTTCTTAACTATACAGAAAATATGTATGTGCATATATGAGCCTTCTATACTTAAATGTACAAGACAGAGTCCCCTATGTAGCAGCCAAAATAACCCTATTTGACACCCTGTCTTTATAAAAATTACTTTATTTATGGGATAATTATGAGTAGGTGACGACCTACTATCCCTTTAAAAAAGTGCATGCCAATGCCCAATCATGCATATGCTCCTCAGAAAAAACATACCCCACAAGTCCTGATTTGAGTGCTCTCTCATGGAGGTTACTTCACAAGCAGATTGCTGTGTTTAGTGGGTAGCCATATACTTTCTGCTGTTATCAAACAAACTTCAAATGTTTATTATCTCTTGAAAGATCTCCCACCTCTGAAGATTTCAAAAAAAAGTATTAAGTGCATGTATACCTATCTAATAGGTTCTTATGTACGATGCTTGAGTGTGCCCTAAAAAGTGTATTTCGTCTAAACAAGTGCATTCAACCAAGTTACCAACATGTGCATTCAGTTCCCTGAGACATTCTTATAATGACCAGGGTCGCGATTCCTAAAGCAGCTGTTACTAGCATAAACCTTTTGCAAAGAGCAAAGCATTGTTAAAAAACTGTGTGAACAAGCTAGAACAGTTGACATCTCTCATTAATCAGCAGCCGATGCACTGGTAGCGAAGAACAGCGAAAGGGATTACTGCATGCATGTGCACAGAAACACTGAAAAAAATTCATATATTGCAAATGGAAATAAGCCTATATAGACACACAAACAGAAAGGGGCGTTTATGTTCAAGGAGAATTTTAAAATGTGCGTGGGTGCAAATAAATATAGAGAAAAGACAGTACACACATCTTTACAAAAAGGGTAGCCTATGTATTTTGACTGTGGAAAGACGAAATCAGGCAAGGTGTCAGGGGGCAGGAGAGGCTAAAACTCGAGGCAAACTCTGTGGGACTGATTCACAAAGGAGATTGCAAAAAGGTATAACATGCTAAATCTGTACCTTTTACCTACTTGTAAGTTGCTTTTATAAAAAAAAACACCAACAATAACAATGTCAGCAAATCTAAGCATGCATCATTTAAATATTGTGTAAATTCACACAGGAACTGTTAATTATTTACAGACTAATTAACTCCTCCCTCATGAACTGAACTCCTCAGTAAAATTAGAAAATGTATAAAATTGTACTTTTATTTTTTGTTTTATATTTTGCTCCAATACAAACATTGTTCCCATTCCTGGCACCTTTGCTTACGCACATTTGGCAAATTTAAAATTGATCAGCACACTTCATCCCTTGTACCCCTAGGGAATTTGGGCGTAAAATATGGAGTTCCTATATGTCAAATAAGTAAGTGCATATTAAAACTTTGGTCAGTCCTCCGAAATGTACTCGTTTTTGGAAGTTCCGAATGCGTGCACCTTGCATGTTCTGAACCAATTTTCAAGCATGCCTCGTTACGTCACTTGAAATTTCTATGCCTCCACAGTTACTCAGATCCCTCTTATGAGTAAGGTCGGCTCAGCCCGTGAAAATGAACTTTGAGAAATATTGAGTTCCTCATGCATTTCTGGCTTTTTCAATTGTATCTTAGCAACATATGCACACATTAAAACTTTTACTAAGCAAATATTTGTTTATTTGGGTAAGTAAAATTTAAAAAAAACGCTGCCAACCAACTAACAGCGAGTCGAAAGGGATGCCATGGGGCTAAGTCCAAGACTTAAGAGCATACTTTCATTGTTGCTGACAAACAGTGCTGCTGAATGGGCTTTAAATTGTAAAACTCAATATGACGTGGTTAGGTGTGCATACTCAAATGTAATTGTACTGCAAAAACGTGGCTGGAGAATGCTGCATGTTGATAGCAGCCCTCACTAAACCGGTCATTATGAATCAACTTCAGAAAGGCCTAAGACAGTAGTGTTTGAGATTTTGCTTTATATAAAAAAAAATATTCGACAGCAAACATGCTGGCAATTACTGCTGACACCTACAAATGAGTTTTCTCTCCAACAAGTTGTTTCTCCACTACAGTGCAGGTGTCTGTTATTCTGCCTGTTCTGGAAAACTAACTAGTAAATGTTCAAATTTTGTAACGTTTGGAGTGGAATTACAGGAAAGGAACGGTGGCCACCATGCCCACCATGGATATATTTTAATACATAATTTTACAGAATGTCTTACTTGAACATCATTCATTTTAGGAAGACACCACTGCATGCTGATGGTCGACCATGCTGACCTCTCTAATGGAAAGTAGTAACTGTAACTCAGAGGCGCACTCATATTTTGCTAAGTGCCTACATGCAGGGTCAACAAGGCTTAATGAGATCCTGGGAAAAGACATGCGTTTTGATTGTTTGGAAAAGTCCATATAGTTGGAAAACATTTTAAAAAATGTGGCTTAAGTGGCAACTGTGCCTGGCTGTTTGACGATCACGCTTATGCAAATAGAAGGATCAATGCATAGCGAATGGTTTTAAGACAGTAGCGTGCATTGCACAGAAGCCTCTGACTGGCAGGGAGTCAGTGGTAGCTACAGAAGCCACATTTATTATGGTCTTTGTGTAAAAGGCTGTTGGCCGTTTCTTCTGTGAGGTTTGTATCAGTTGCAGCTGTTGGATATGTTTTGTTGTAAGGGCATGGTACAGCAAGCTCCAGTAGTCTAGATGAGCGAAAATCCACTTCATAATAACTTCTTGTGACCTGAAGATTATTTGGGTATTAACAGCTTACATGGGGTTGAAGCTACATATTATAGATGGCGGAGAGTAGGCTCAAAGAGAACTTGATACCAACTAATAATCAGGATGATGCCTCTCTGGGATCTCAAAAGTGAGCCTGACTGTCTTTCAACAAGGGCTAACCTAGGGCCCTCTTGATGGTAGTTGTTAAGAAAAAAAGTCTGTCTCTTGCATGATTTGCCTAGCACACTGTAGAGGACAACATTAAGATGACACCGCTTCTACTGGTGATGCACTCAGCGACCATTAGTGGCATAGCTTAGGGACCTTAAAGTAACTGCAGCTAATATACAGTAACTCATCGCAAGGGGGGCAGAGTTCTGAGTCCTTTTTTGGCTTGTATGTATGCATGTGCACATACATGTGTAAGAATACATAGATTGTGTACGAAATAGCGATAACAAATGCAGCTTACAGTTGAGGGGTTACGGAGAGAGTATTTTCATAAGGCATCTTTCATTGGCATGCAGTATGTTTAGTTAAGATGATGAGATGCTCAATTCATAACTATAATGTTGTGTTAGTGTTTCTGATGTGTACCACATACAATTTTCGAAGGCCATTCTGCTTGTGCCAAGCTACTAACTGTTCGCTAAAGATTGTCCTATAACCCAATTTACTTAATGGGAATTTGACTGTCTTTCCTTTGTGGGAGCTCGGCCATAGCTCACCTCAAGCCCCCAGTCATTTTCTTCCATAGTTAACCAATTCAGTTTACTAAAATACTTCTTTAAGGTATCGCCTGGCAAAGTACATGTCTAAATGCTCCAATGCAGAATTAAGATAGAATTATTAAAGACAAACTGTAAGAAAAAGACATTCACAGTTTTCTTTTGTAGTGAATAACATTTGCCTAACAATCAGAGGCAACCCCATCCTTGCCATGCCTCCCATAGCAATGCCAGAGTAACATAAACACTGGAAAAGGGATTTATTATAGCCTTAGAGCCCGACCTAGTGGGCTCTATCGGCCATTAATGATCCCGCACCAGCGTTAACGGCCCGAGCCAAAGGCGAACGCATTTAGCAAGGGAGCAGGCCTTTAATGGTCGGTACAGCATGCTAGGAGCACGCTAAGGCTATTAGAACATTCTGCCCCAGAGGCATACAAGTGTAGGGCATACAAGTTTTTCATTTTTATTGAAGCTACATTAGTTGATACAACACATGATCAATTTAAGGCTGGATTCACAAAGCTGTTCAATAAATAGGTGTGATTTACTCCTACTTGCAGAAAAATCTTTGTGAATCAGATTCTGTGGCAGATTTACTAGATTCTCACGGAGCGCAGTGCAGTAGCCACAAATGCTGCGCTGTGCTGCATGAGAAGGAGAGAGCAAGAGAGCGCAATATTTACAGAAATGTGGCACTCTCCTCCCTACTCCCTACTGCTGGTGCAGAAATATACTGCTGGGTGCCACACACACACCTTTGCACCATAGTGCAAGGTTGTCTGCGTGAGTCTAGCATAGGTTTTGCACTGGAAGTAACTTGCAGTACAAAATACCATGCTTAGACTAACTTGAAACCTTTTCCCATTTTGAAAGTGTGATGTGCAGTGCAGCACACGTACAAAGTCAGAAAAGAAAGGAGAAATTGAAGCATTTCTCCTTTATAGTGCCTATTTAAAATGGGCCCTACTTTCTCACGCTAAACCCGGTCAACTTTTTAAAGTAAATAGGGCTTAGCCTCAGAAACCTTGGGTGGTTACATGGGAACGCCCATGCACCAACCCTGGTACGCCCCCTGGGCGTTGAGTAATGCAAAGCAGCACTATGCGCTGATTTGTATTACTTTCAAGTTACTTTCCAGCGTAAAAATGGTGATACGCTGGAAAGTAAATTACTTGAAAAATTATGTCACGTTGTTTCGCATTGCTTTTGTTAAATCTTAGTAAACAGACCCCTCTGTGTCTTGCACGATGAAGCAAGGGATGGGTTTTCAAGTTATCTATAAAGTGCACAATGCAGACTTAAGTGCTCCAAGGTGCTCTCAGATTTACAGTTGAGGTACTGAGGCACAGAAAGAGAAATACGTTTGCCTGACATTGCATGATGGACCTCATTATGGAAAGGGCAAAAGTAAATTGATGGCATGGGCCAGAGAGAAAAAATACCACCTACCAGTAAAATAAGCCTTAGCGAATTACTGGAGCCATAAATGCACTGCTGTCAGGAATCCCCAAATTTAGATCAGCTCTGATCTAATCATAAAATATATAAAATTCATAACCATCTTCGGCACTGTGAGGCTATGGATGGTTGATCACTAAACAGGCAATGGTGCAAAGGTGTTTTGTCCAGCACAGGCACCATCCCTGACCTTTTGACAGAAATATATGATTTTTACCACTGCCTTTTTTACCACATGGTGGTAAATGAAACTGCCGGTGAAATCTTTTTATTACTAACAGTAAAAATGGTTCAAATACTGCAGACTGCAATTCTGTAATGGCGCTAATCTTTGTGTAGATTTACTGCCAGCAGAAACCTTTGAGTAGTGAGGACAATGCCTGAGGCAAGATCTGAATTCATTATTTACTACATGCAAACTCAGAGCCCCATCCCTAGCCCATGTTACGTGCCCAAGGAGGCTCTGGGACAAAGCACCTGCAGTAAATGAGGCATTCAGCAGTACCATTATATCACAGTAAAGAGAGGAACGCTACAACAGAAGAGGCAAAATGCGCTTTTACGCTCAATGGGATAAAACAAGACACCTGATCACATAAACGTCAAAAAATGGAGTGAAGGCCAACAAAAAAATAAATAATCACAGCATTGTTCACTCCTTAAAATATTAGCTGCTTTGCATTGGTGAATGTTCCGAAACGTAGATAATAGATTCATGGTGCCCTGTATTTCACCGAATTCCACCTCTGCACTGCTGCTAACGCCCAGGCAGTGGTAGGTACAACTCGTGACGAGTGACACTATCTGCTCCTGAGGTAGAGTCTGAATTGCAAAATAAATGTTGATGACCATGGAGTTGTGAGGGGTTGAGCACTGCTCGTTCATTCTTCCTGCTTCCTTCGTAGATGTCTGCTATTGCATCAGGCAACCAGTATTGGGCAGAAAGTCTTGCAGGTAGGTAGCGACAGCCTTCGATAAGTACGTCATGGTTCCGTAGGCACCGCTGGGAGCGCTGTCGTAGAAGTAGTTGCAGATTCCTGTGGCTTGGTCTAGGTCAAACAAAATCTCTGCTGCTCCGAGGGCTTTCTAAAGAAATGAAAAAAAATAATAATAAAGGGTTTTACATAGTTACCAAATTGTTAACATGAAAAACCTATTAAATGCGTTGTGTGTGGCTTCCTCTAGAACGCGACAACCAGATTCAAGCTCTCGCTTCAGCTTTCCATTGGTGCAACGCTACCCAGAGAAGCAATTGCTTGCATGGTATGCCCCCATCTCGCCTGGAGCTCCTACACTTGAGCAAATTATGGGATTTCTGAATGACAGTATGTCCAATCCGCTTCTCTCACGTCTATACAGAGGAAAGTAAGGGGAAATGAGGTTGGCTTTCTTATGCCATCAACCTTATTACCAGTTAGTCACAAACCCATGCATGGCAACAGACTTCAACCCATGCTGACAAGCTCAGTTAGAGCTGGTGTCTGCACAGCCACTGGAACTCCACTCTTGCATTTAGAGTGGGAAGTATAGCCTTTGGAGAGGGAAGGAAGGCTGAGAGAGGGTGATTGGGTGAGCGGCAGGTCACCAGGTATTTTTATTTTTTTGTTAAACAAATATTTCAATATATAGGGTGGCTTTGTGGTGATTTGACAGGAATAGTATAGGGAAAATTAAAGCAGCGATATACAGAGCGTTTGCAAGGTAACTTGGGTGGAACAGGAGATGAGTCAAAGCTCCGCTGCCCCGGACCTAAGTAGCGGTGCAGCGCAGTTGAGTAATAGCGTGTGAGCAGGAACAGCAGACTCACAGGTCGGCATTGCTCAGCAGCAGCCTCAGACGGCCCCCATGTCTGGTGAGCAGCGTGCACGTCTGGGCGCTTCCTTGACTGACATACCAGCTTTCGCAAACGCTTTTGTATAATTAGTTAAGTAGCCAGCTCTCTTGGGCGTAGGGTTTGACAAGCACAGCTCAGGAGGCACTAATATGCATGATTTCGCATTTTAGTGCAGTGATGTGGACCACCAGACTGAAATGCGTTAGTCTTACGCCAGATGTGTGGCATTTGGCAGGGCTGCAGTGGGTGGGATGATTTGCAGGGTAACTGGATTTATTTTTACATTTGGACTGGAGTGCTTCCTGGATTGGCCAGGAAGGGTTGCAGGATAGCAGATATTTTAGGAATACTATTTACGTGGGACGGGGTGTTGCTAAGATTGGCAGGGGAAGGTAGTAGGATGGCTGGTATTGTTTAAAAAAATAAACATTTACATGGAATGGCAATGAGTTGCAGTGTGTGGTGTATGGCTCCCCTGGCAAGAGCAAGACCACTGACTCATTGTCAGTGAAATTGCTCTCCCTCCTTCGCAGCTCCACCATTAGGTAAGGCCTTCCCCCAAGCCCCTGCACTCTCGAGTGTTGGTGTTCGAGGCCCTCCTCCACCCGCAGGTTTCACCTGCGCCTCATCCCTGGTGGTCCAGTGGACCACTGTCTCCATTCTCTTGCTCCGCTTTTTCTCTCCTTTTTTACAAATGTTTTCCCTCACTTTTATCTACCCCCTTCACTCTCCTTCTGGGTCTTAACCTCCATTTATTGTCGTTTTCCCCTCATTTCAAGCTCCACCCTTCACTTTCCTGTGTCTTTCCTCTGTTTTTCACAATTTTTTTACCCTCATCTCAATCTCCCCCTTTTACTCTCCTGTGTCCTTCCTCCACTCTTTCTTTTGCTGCCTTATTTGCACCTTTCTCTCTCTTTTTGCCTTTTTTAGCCCGTCTTTCTCCGCCGCTGCTGCCCCCGCGGCCCCTCACCCCCAGCATGACCAGTGCAGTGCGACCGGCCTAATCCAGCTTCCCTCCCCGCTCCCGCCACCCAGCTGTCCAGCCCTCCCCGACCCCTACCCCTACTTAATTGCGGCCACTGCGTGGCCGCTGTGCCGGGGCGCCAAAGGCAAGCCTGCCTGCGCCCCGACTGCGACCAGCGCTAGGAACCCTGGATCTCTGCACCGCCAGCGCTATGACCCAGCGGCATACCATGCTCTCAACCCAGGCCGCAACAACAACTGCAAGCTAGCATCACCAGCCGACACTTATGGACCCTTCAGCTATCATCGCTGCCGGCACACCTGCAGCACCGCCAAGACCACTGACCCAGTGCAATCCGCCCACAAGGACACAACTGAACCGAAGACCCTGCAATGCATCCTCCCCAATCTCCGATCCGTCCACAAACACGCCACTGAAATCTGGGACCTCCTCGACAGGACGACCCCGGATGTAGCATTCTTTACCGAAACCTGGACCAACACCACCTCGGGACCGGACATCGCCATCCCCCAAGGATACACGATCTCCAGGAAGGACCGCCCCACCCACCCTGGAGGAGGAATCGCCATCGTCTACAAATCCACTCTCCGCCTCAGCACACTCCCTGATGAGCCCACAGACCTTATGGAACACCTTCACTTCAAGATACTGGCCATCCCTACCTCCACCCTCCATGGAACCCTCATCTACCGACCCCCTGGACCCCGCAGACCTTTCGTCAACTCCATCACGGACATCATCTCCCCGCATGCCATCGCTTCCACCAACTACACCCTACTGGGAGACCCCAACTTCCACCTCGACAACCAAATGGACCCCAGCACCACATCCTTCCTGGACAACCTCCACAACATTGGACTCAGCCAGATCGTGACCGAACCCACGCACTCAGCAAGACACACCCTCGACCCCCTCTTCACAACAGGAAACTCCACCACCTTCAGCCTCACCACTGAACTCCCATGGACTGACCATCAATGCGTCCACTTCAGCCACCATCCACAGACACCAGCATCTGCTCCCACAACGAAACTGGACCAGAATCACCGACGACCAGCTAACCTCATCACTCCGCAACTCCACCCCAACCATTGCGGAAAACGACAACGCCAACACCACAGCCCGAACCCTGCACAGATGGCTCTCCGACGGCGCCAACACCAAAGCCCCTCTCAAGAAAAACAACAACACACATGCCAAGAAATCTAGATGGTTCACCACCGAACATCAAGAGTCCAGACATACTTGCCGCCACCTCGAAAAGGCCTGGAGGAACACCAAATCCACAGAAGCCCACAACAACTTCAGAGCAGCCTCCAACGCCCACCACCAACTCATCAAAAAAACGAGGAAAAAAGCGATTGAAGACAGAATCTCCACTCATGCACCCAACAGCAAGGGACTCTTCAACATCATCAAGGACTTCGCCCAACCCACCAGCGAGTCCACCAACATCCCTCCCTCACAAGACCTCTGCGAAAAACTCAGCACCTTTTTCCACCACAAAATCAAGAGCATCTACGACAACTTCGACGAAGACAACCAACACACTGAACCCTCTCCAACCACCCCCGACACCCTGAAGCCAGCGGTCGACAACTGGACAGCCGTCACCACAGAGGACACACTGAAGACGATAAAGTCAATCCACTCCGGGGTCCCCACGGAACCCTGCCCCCACCACATTTTCAACAGAGCTGCCGACACCATCGCACCCATGCTCTGCCACACCATCAACCGCTCCCTGGCAACTGCCTCGTTCCCTGACTGGAAACTCGCTGAGATCCACCCCCTCCTGAAGAAACCCTCGGCGGACCCCACTGACCTAAAAAAACTACAGACTCATCTCCCTGCTCCCGTTCCCAGCGAAAGTCATTGAGAAAGCCATCAACAGCCAACTCGCCACATTCATTGAAGAGCACAACATTCTCGACTCCTACCAATCCGGCTTCAAAAATAACCACAGTACGGAAACCGCCCTCCTTGCCGCAACAGACAATATCTGTACTTTACTGGACAAAGGAGAAACAGCAGCTCTCATCCTCCTCGACCTCTCAGCGGCATTCGACACAGTCTCTCACCGCACCCTCATACACAGATTCCACGATGCAGGGATCCAAGACAAGGCCCTCGACTGGATCTGCTCCTTCCTCTCTGGCAGAGCGCAGCGGGTCAGACTCCCCTCTTTCCTCTCAGACCCTACACCTACCACCTGCGGAGTCCCCCAGGGGTCCTCCCTCAGCCCTATGCTCTTCAACGTCTACATGACTCCGCTCGCCCCCATCATCAGAACCTACGGACTCAACATTGTGTCATACGCACGACAGCCAACTCATCCTCTCCCTATCCACCAAACCCAACACCCCCAGACACAACTTTAGAGAAGGCATGGAAGCTGTCGCCAAATGGATGAAAAACAGCTGCCTACAACTAAACACAAACAAAACGGAAGTACTCATCATGGGCCCAAACCCAGACATCTGGAACGACACCTGGTGCCCCCCGCCCTCGAAAGCCCACCCACCCTCACGGACCACGCACGCAACCTGAGAATCATCCTGGATTCAGCGCTCAAAATGGACCGTCAGATCAACTCCGTCTCATCCTCCAGCTTCCACACCCTCCGCCTCCTACGTAAGCCCTTCAAATGGATCCCCCTCGAACACAGAAAGACCGTCACTCAACCCTGGTCACGAGCAGGCTTAACTACGGCAACGCACTCTATGCGGGAATAAACAAAACCCTCACCCGCAAGCTACAGAACATCCAAAACACCGCCGCAAGACTGGTCCTCAACCTGCCAAGCCACTGCCACTGCCACATCTTCCAGCACCTGGGCACACTCCATTGGCTCCCCATCAAAGCTAGAGTCACCTTCAAAATGCTGACCCACGCTCACAAGTCCTCCACGACACTGGACCAGCATACCTGAACAGAAGACTCAAATTCCACGCACCTCAAAGGACCCTATGATCAGCCCAGCTCTCCTACATCATGGTCCCCTGCACCAGAAAGACCAGATCTGGAGGCCGTTCCTTCTCCTTATGCACGGCCAGTGCCTGGAACGACCTTCCTCTACACCTCAGACAGATAACATTGCTCCCCATCTTCGCAAGAAACCTCAAAACCTGGCTCTTCAACAGACCCCCTTCTTGATGGACTGGAACCTGCGAACGAGCCCTTGCATCACTTTTGTGCCACCAGTGCGTCACATTTTTTGCTGCACCAGCGGCGTAAAAAATTAGCCTTGTTGCACCTTATTTACAAAGTGACGCATCTAGGTAGATGCGTCACTTTGTAAACCCCTGCGCCACATTATACCTGCGCCAGGTATAATGTATGCAGGTTGGGCGTTTCAACGCAAGACGTGTCCATGTGTAATGACCCATTGCTGGAGTTGCGTCACTTTTGTGTCACACTCCAGAAATGCGTCATTTTTGCGCCTACAGATGTCAGAAATACTGACGTATCTGTAACTCCTTGCAACATGATGCGTCATACTGTAAATATGACGCATCATTGGTGTCGCAAGGATGGCACAATAATCATATTAGTTCAACGTTAAGTGGGACTACAGCAGTCTTGTAAGGCACTAAACATTCAGGAATGATAGCGAGACACAATTGCTGACAGCAGCTTATCAAACAAGCATGCCACTCCACTCTTTGACACTCTATGCCACGTGGCGTAGAGTGACGTTGGGTGGTGTGGCGTTGAGTGGAGTGGCATAGTGTGGAGTGGCGTACAGTAGAGTGGTGTGCAGTAGAATGGCATAAAGTAGAGGGAAATAGAGTAGAGTTGCGTGGAATAGACTGGAGTGGCATAGAGTAAAGTGGTGTAGAGCAGAGTGGCGTAGAGTGGAGTGGCGTAGAGTGGCGAGTCACAGAGTGTAATGGAGTGGCGTAGTGTGGAGTGGACTAGAGTGGTGTAGAGTAGACTGACGTAGAGTGGAGTGGGACAAATAATAGGGGAGTGGCGTAGAGTGGCACAAAGTAGAGAATAGTGGCCTAGAGTGCCGTAGAGTAGCATAGCGTGGAGTGGCATAGAGTGGTGTAGTGTGGCATGGAGTGGCATAGATTAGAGTGGAGTGGAGCAGAGTAGAGTGGCAATGTATGGAGTAAAGTGAAATTGCGTGGCGTACAGCAGAGTGGAGTGGTGTAGAGTAGTGTGGAGTGGCGTAGAGTGGAGTAGAGTGTCACAGAGTGGTGGTGTGTGCAGTGGAGAAACGTAGAGTAGAGTGGCATATATGAGAGTGGAGTATAGTGGAATGGAGTGGTGTACAGTAGAGTGGCACAGAGTAGAGTGTAGAGGCATAGAGTGCCGTAGCGTGGCACGAAGTAGACTGGCACAGAGTAGAGTAGCGAAGAATGGAGTGGTGTAAAATAGAGTGGCAAACAGGAAAGTAGCAAAGAGAGGAGTGGCGTACAGTGGAGTGGCATAGAGTACAGTGGTGAGGAGTGCCCTTGTGAATTCCCATAGAAGCCCAGGTTCACACCAGAACCTGGGCTTCTATGGGAATTCACAAGGGCATATTATCAAGCCCAATATCGCTGCTTTAGCTGCAGTTTTCTGCCGATAAAAGTGGCGATAATGTATCGCCCTTTCTTGATAATATGGCCCTTAGTTATCTCACCTCTAGGGCTGCCTCATTCTGACCATTTCGCTGTCCCATCTTCCTGCCAACCACTTTCCCAGTGCCCCTCCCAAGACCTACTTAATGGACACTGCAGTGCCGCCACGCGTGTCCTCACACAGCGACAGGAACCCTTGTCCTCTGGGCACCCACAGGTTCTCCACCGCAGACCTCCAAGCCCTGGACCCGGACGCCGCAACAACTGCTGCCTCGCATCTCCTATTTCTACATCAGAACTGTTTACCTGCCACCGCTGTCTTTTCTCCTGCAACTTAGGACCTAAAGCTCCCACAGAAACTCACGCCACTCCCATCTCCACCTACAGAGACCACCCAGGAACCACTCCAATGCCTCCTGATTAAATCTAGATCTCTCTGCAAACATACCACGAAGTCTGGAACACCATTTTCACCCTTGCCCCCGACATGACCTTCATCACAGAGACCTGCCTCAATCGCTCCTCTG